>NC_072772.1:28527371-29227371 GCF_022539595.1 Amphiprion ocellaris | reverse complement strand
TAAGCTGTGTATAGATAATGAATGGATGGATTTACTACATGATTTCTGTAATTAGACGTAAAAGGTATCACAGGACGACTCATTTATTTATCCCTTTTTAGCTGTTAACCATCTCATTCAGTTGAAGTCTCAGAAATATTTATATCTTCATTTGTGGAGAGGAATGTCCACTGTAGGAGGTGAACAAGCGCTATGGAAATTGAATTTGCAAGCATAGTACTCTCTGAGTTAATGCTTATCAACAAATGACATGCACTTTAGATTTTTGGATGATAAAAGAATAAATAATAACAAAACCTAAGACAAATAGGGAAATTTCTGTTTTTCCAGTTATTTAAATACAACAATACCATCAAATCTGTATTGGCTCAAATCACAAGTGCTGTTGTTTTGAGTCAAATGACAATGTTTCAGTCTAAATTTGAAGGACTAAAAGTCTAGAAGTAGTCTAGTAGATCCCTATTTGCATCAGCCACTCCTTACCAACCGTGCACTATAAAGTAATTACCACACAACAATGACACGTTGTTTGCAAAACCTGCAAGTACATGTAGTAACCTAGCTGATCTTAACCTGTGTTGAAAAAGGTAAGCTGTGATTAGCATTAGCAGAGCAGGTACAAATGTAAATATTACAATTTTTTAAAAATAATTCATACATTTCTTTTAATTTAATTCTCATGGTGTAACAGATTTAAAACATATGATGAAGATTTACCCCATGAGACACTATCAAACGTGTGACTGTCACAAAAAAGACACCATGTATTTGTAAAATATTGAAAACAGTTTAAACCCTGGGTCAGATGAGTTGCATAACCTAAATCCTAAATTGCAGCCTTTGCGATATGTTCATTACAAAATATCCAACTGTAACTTTGGTTTAAGTTGAAAATGAATCAAGTTAGTTAAAGAGTTGACTAATATAATAATAAAACTTATGTTTACTTTACCTTGATAGCTTTGATGGCTGATTTTGTTACTGACATCATTTTAGCACGTGATATTGGAGGCTTCATGTCAATCATGGAGAATAACTGATGGGTTTTGAGAAAAGATTTATATTAGTTCATTTTAAAACAAAAAAAATGGTACACAACTACACTGAAGACATGCAGTATCCTGCATATATGGAAAAAAAGACACCACAGACACCACTACCCTACAGCACCATAAATCCAACAGAAAATTCTGAAACATTAGCAATAAATACCACCACAAAAACATAGAACAGCACTTGGCGTATTAAAGCACTGTACATACTAGCTTCATAAAACTACCCATTCACACTACTTGACAGATGAGATTTTATTTACTCAAGATTCAAAATGAACTTTCTCTAGGAAGGTATACCTCGACAGGATTTCTGTGCTATACTTTGCTTGAAGTAACGTCAATGTGGGTAACCAACAGATCGTGTTTACTGATTCCTTAATGCTCACCAAAATATAGAGAGATACGTAAGACAATTTTGCCTTTTGTAGTGGCTTGGATCTCAGAAGTTATAAAGCACTTTACACCTACAACAATGTTCAAGAACTAGAAATCATATTAAGACAACTTGCGTTGCTTTAACCCAACGCTTACTACCATTTTAGAAGTGTAGTAATGTTTTAAAGAAGCAACCGGTCTGAAACAGAGGGAGCCCAACTTAAGAGTGAAACTGCACTACTTCAATAGGTAGTTCCCCACCACCATCACGCAAAAACACATGAAAATACAGCAAGGTAGACAGTGTAACTTGAAGGGCTACCTATCAAATGCATTTATATTTGATTTTTCTTAAATTCAACTAAAGTTACACTGGACATCCTAAAGCAAGCAACGGTGAAAGATGCTAAGTTTTCTTGGTAAAAGGTAACGTTAACGATAATTCTAGTTAGTAAACTGACATAAAGACACGCGACTATTACTACAGGAGTGCTGTATAACACCACAGACACTACTGTTCTCCGGAATAATCGTTAATCATAGTTTAAATGGTGTATTTTTAAGTTAAAAATTAAGCTAGCTGAGAGGCCGTGCAAGATTAACGTACTAGCGTTAAGCTCGACCGAAGCTAGTGGCTATCAAATGAAATCAAGCCAAGTTTCGTTTAAACTGTACGCGTTCAAATGAACACATTTTTCTCTCAGAATGATTTGAGCAAAGTGTATAGTGGGGAAATAATTACTGTTACTTGTCAAACAAGTCAACCAAGTTAAACGAATGGACATTAGTTAGCATTAGCATTAGCGTTGAGGTTTAGCTCTTGGGACCGAAGTAAAACGTGAGCAAACTTTACCTCCATGTTGAAAGCGTTCACTGCATCCATGACGGTTTGTTATACTGAAACCCGACTGACCAGCGTGTATATTTTGTTACCTTAAACAATCATAACCAGGTGTAGTTGTAAAGCTCACAACAAAAAAGAACCAGTTGCGTCGAAAGGCTGTATTTTGATTTTGACCTGGTGCTGATCGCAGCTGCTAAGCTAGAAAATGCTACTAGCTTGGCGGTTCCACCCTGTGGGCGTACGTTGGTGTGTGACGTAAGAGGGTAGTGCTGCCTTCATGAGTATCGGAAAATAATATTTTCTTCTCATTGATAGATGTCACGTGGATACCATTCTGATCGAGTTAATTATTATATCTATCTGTATCTACTGATTGTCTGTATCGATTGATTGTCAACAGAGCAAGCAACTACACTGCGGCCTTTTCGGCTATCTTTTCACACCCAGTTGGACAGATGGAGATCAAACAAACACAGACATTCTTGATCAAAACACAGTTAACATTTATTGCATGTGATTCTAGCTGGCATCTCAACTTTTGTCACCTCTTTTGATTCCAAGTGTTGGTTAAAGTGAATAAAGAGTGACCTAAAGTTAAAATACATTTACACTTTAACTTTTTCCTTACCACTGCTGAATTTATCTAATAGCTATGCTGCATTACATGATGTGTCTTCTGATATAATCCACTGTTGTGTAGGAATGAGGCCTTTCACTAGCCTCTGAGGTTTCTTCTTAGGTGAGGAGACCTTAGCGCTATACATCCCGCTCCTTGTGATAATATTCAGAATAATCATTTTTATATTTATTGTAATTATTTAACAGATGAGCAGGTGTGAGCAAACACAGACATGCGACTGAATCTTATTCTTGTTAAAACAAAAGGTCATAACAAGGCTTCACTACTCTATCCAGTTTCCCAATCTTTTCTCTTGGACACCACTGACAAGCTCTCTCCTGCCTCCCTGTGTAAGTACCAACATGCTGCATCCGTCTGCTGAAATATAGGTTCAGTCAGTAGAGGTGAGATAAGCAGACAAATAAAGGCTGCATGTGGGTAAAGATCCCTCTCAGATTTTTCTGTTCTTGCTGAAAAACACCTTCAACTTTGTATAGATATTAGAAACAACAATAATTTCATTTGTTATGTTCTTTGCCAGCTTTTTGGAATAATACGAATCCTTTTCACATGATGGCTGTGACGGAGAACTCTACAAGGTCTTTTCGATATGAATGGGAATACTATTATGATTATATCGATCCTGTGATTGTGGATGAGAGCAAGCTGAAATACAATAAATGTAAGTAGGTCTTTATGCATTGCACAATTTTTTACATTTGCCTTTTTCTGGTACAAAAAGTTATCAATTTTCTTTTTCTCTTTCAGACTCAATTGTTATAATATTTTGGATAATTCTGGCAGCTTTTGTGGGATTTCTCTTTCTTGGATTGAGTCTTATGTCTCGCAGTGGAAACCTTCCAAAGTAAGTGTGATGATTTTTCAAACTCTTCCTGCCTTGAGGAGGGGAAAGGGAGATGTGGGTTTTTGAACTGAAACATGTATATTCTAAGTTATGCTAAAGCCACCATGCTCTAATTTTTAAAAATATATTGTTACTGTTATTGCAGAAGCCAGAGATGCAAAGTTAAAAGAAGCAGCAGAGTATCAATTGCTTGACCAGAGGCTGAGCGTAATGTTGGTTTTGTCTACCACCTTAACAGCAAGTACTGGGCATCTTTGCCCTCATCACCACGCAACCCTGGTGAGACAATAGTGTCTTAAACTGAGGTTTAACTAACACGAGACAGAACATTTTAAGTGTTTTAAGATAGCAGGAGAGCTCTCTGCAAAAAGGCATACCTCACCTACAGCCTTTAAGATCTTTACGCTTGTGTTCAAAACTGAGGTGATGGATGCAAATTCAGAATCACTTTGATGGAAAAACAGCGATTTAAAATGATGCCTGTGAAACAATAGAGAACCTGTAGAAAATGATCCGTCTTTCCGACCATTTCAATGATTTGCTACAAAGTGCAAGGGCCTATTTACCATTAAATAAATGTTACAAAATTATCTTGTCCATTACACTGCAGTGTGTGCACATGAAAACCCTGGCCTCCATATTAAAAGAACAAGGACAGAATGGGTATATTGTTGTGTTTCATTGATAAGCCTACATTTGAATAAATGTTTTTGAACTCTGTGTTCTAATACTCTAAATCTGCGCATACAAATGCACACACACAAATTAGGTCACACAAGAAACATGTTATTCTGAAAAAATTACAAAATATGAGCAAATCTGGAAATTAGCATAACAAAATAGTTTTTCAAATGTTCACAAAATATCCAAAGTCACTTTACAATAACTATGCAACTAAAACAGCAAAATAAAAGTCTGTAAAGTCTAACTGGGTGTAGATATAATATTTAACTCTTCATGGTGATGATGTCATTACAGATGGCTCTGATGGCTGTTGGAGTCCATGATGATTTCGATGCTTTCTGTTTCTTGCACTTGGCTTTGTTCACCAAACTGACATGAGACAGGAAGAGTTCTGCTGATGTGGCCCCGCTCCATAATTCATGAGTGTACAATGACAACAGAGAGAGCCCTGCTTCTGGAAAGAAGACAAGAAGAGGTTTAAGTAATTTACATTACAACTTCGTGCCATTGTGCAGCTTCAGATTTGGATATTAAAAAATCTCTAAATTATTCATGTCTACTATGCATGTCATTTTTTGTCTCTCAAATGTTTAGAAACCTGTCAAAAGGTTCTTTTTCTTGCTTACTGTAGATATAGTGCCATGTAATTAAACCAACATCTAGTTGTGTGATTATGCCAAATCAACTCATTACATTTTACCATTTGGTATGTAATGGGGACTAAAATATGTTTCAAATTTTAGCAGTGCATTTATCAAATCCCTAATTGCACAAATTTTTTTTCAAATTGCATTTTGCCTCTGTAAGGAAAAAAAAAATAAACATCTCAGTGACAGAACTTGGTCAATATATCAGAGATTTTTCAGTGGTTTGGAGCAGAAGAGTGGGTCACAGTATTGTTACAGTGACTGTATTAACATAGTACTGTTCGGTCTGCACAAACTCAGTCACAGACAGTCTGTGAAAAAGCTGAAAGGATCTTACCAAGTCTAGACTGATCCCGTGTGGCTTTTGGCATGCAGGCAGATACGACTGCCTGATGTAGCTCTGGAAGGTGACCCTGGGTCTCTAGTAAGCACATCATGATGTTGGTAAAAAGCTGGAATGTTTCTGCTCTTGATGAGATGCTGGAGTGACGTCGAGCTTCAAAGGCCTGATGGTAGAACCGAAGGAGGTCTGCTTTCAAGCCACGATCAAGCAGCACAACATCCACAGTTTCCTTGTGTTGGAGCACAGCTTTTTCAAGCCAGTGCAAGAATTCTTTTGCTCTGTTTTCATCATACGAGTCCTCCACCAACCACTTCAGGGACCACTTTGTAAGCAGGTGTACAGTATCACTGGCCAACCGACTGGGATCCAGTTTGTGTTTTGGCTGTGCTGACTGGGGTTCAGTGAGGTGAACCACAGGCTCCCAGTGAACAAAGATACTGCTGAGGAAAAATTTACATTCTGTCAGGAGACTCTCTTCTTGTTTCTCCATCTCAGTATCTTCTGCTAGGTTCTCCTTTCGTGTGCAGGCCTGGGAAAAGGAGCCTTTTCCTCTGGCTTTATCCCTCCCCATCCCTGAAGGGGAACATGAACAAAACATAGTTAAAGACACAAAGCAATGATTTAGTTTCTATGAAACAGAACAAAGCCTTCAATTTTCCACAGTTTGTACTGGAAAAAACTATGATATGTAGTGTCATTCAGTCCAACAACATGACACTTTTTAAGCCTCACTGCTATTACCTTTCCTACAGAGAAGAAAAGGAGTCCAGCAAAAGGGCTGCAGCCCTGTAGCAGTTGCTGATGAGAGCTGATGCTGGTAAAGTCTTGCAGAATACAAATTATGTAACATGGGTTTGACTTTAGTGTAGGCCCTAAAGGCCTAATATTAAATATCAATGCTCAGGTGCCTCATGACATCAGAAGAACTGAATTTAAAAAGAATGGACTTCATTTAAAATACTGTTTGGCTATAGATTGGTTACATTAATCCTACAATACCTGTATCTACGGTTTTTAATTAGGAGGTATGTTATTATCAAAGCTATGCAGAAGCCCTGCTCGAGCAATACTGTGGATGCCATTAATTATACAGTCACTGAACTTCAACTGTGAACACTGCTACAAGGTGGGTCATACTAGATTTTCATGCCAATTAGTAATATTGGCCAACACATATACCCTGTGCATGTCTGTCATGTCCACGTTGGTGAGTTTCAACTTTTAATAGCTAGTTCCATAATTCTTACTATGGCAGATAATTGTCATTTTGATCAGTTCTGTCTCTTTTTCATTGCCCTCAGTTTCCTGTTGTTTTCAAAACTCACATATTGAAAAGCTTATGGGAAGACTTCCTCTATTTACAACAAACCCATTATGAGCCACCACTGCAGTCGTGCTAACAGTTATTAGCTCCTTTTTTATTTTGAGTTTAAAGGATTTTGTTCATAACAGGGAGACAGAGAAAACCATGACAATTGTACAAGCTTCACACCATGAAAGAGTTTGTTGAAGATACTCACTCATCAGTTCTTTCACTTTGTGCTTTTCAGACAAGGCTTGTATTTGGGTGAGGAGTGCTGTGTTGCGGGACAAGGAGGCCCAGCAGAGAAGCAGAGAGACGGTTTCAGTGCAGGAGAGAGACTGTGGGTGAAGTGTGAGCCGGTCAGCCTGTTTGTTTACATTGAGAGCTGTCTCACGATGCTTCAGTACAGAGCAAAGAGTCTGCAGAAACAGTTTCAGCTGTGTGGCCTTCACACCCAACCTGACAGGGAGAGATCAAACAAACACAGACATCCTTGACCAAAAGGCATTTAACATTTTTAACATGTTATTCTGGCTGACAGCTGAACTTTTGTCCCCAGTCTCAATTCCAAGTTGTGGGTGAAGTGAATAAACAATGACTCAAAGTTAAATTACGTTTACTCTTTAACTGTGTTTTATACCACTGCCGAATTTGTCTAATAGTTATGCTGTTGTACCTGAGATGTCTGCTGATAGTTGACGCCACACATAAGAATTCACTGATGAATGGGAGTGGGAGACATTTCACTAAGCTCTGAGGTTTCTTCTCAGTAGATGAGCAGGCCTTTGCTTCATCTGCCTGCTTCTCCTTCTGCCCAAGGTTGGTAAACCACAGCACATGGAACAGATCAATGATGGCACATAGGAGCTGCTGCTCTAGATTCC
Source organism: Amphiprion ocellaris (assembly GCF_022539595.1). Lineage (NCBI taxonomy): Eukaryota > Metazoa > Chordata > Actinopteri > Pomacentridae > Amphiprion > Amphiprion ocellaris. The sequence goes on along the minus strand of NC_072772.1, from coordinate 29,219,752 downwards.
TGAGGAGTAAAATAAGTATAGACTTGAGTAGAAAATACAAAACTGATTGAAGAAATTAGCGTAATTATATGGATGTTAATGTAAAATAAAGAGCCTAAATTCACATCTCAAGCTTACCTTTTTTCAACTACCTGTATTATCCAGCTTAGTAGCCCAGAGCTCTTGATGAGGTTATAAGCTGCTTTGGTCACACGGACAGCCTGACACAACACCCTAATGATCTGTGCCTGTGGATTAAATGCACATCAGACATTACGGTGCTCATTTGTTTTCCTTATGAATTGCATTTGCAAGAATCAGTCACCTTGTCCCCATAAATCTGTTAGCTTTCGTGCTTAATTTTAAACTGGCATGGTATCACTGTGTTTCCAGCAGTGTTTACCTGGAAGCGCTCATCACACAATGGGCTGCTGCTGAAGCCTAACAGGATCTGAAAGATGCCTTGTTGGTTGCACAGTTGATAGCAGTGTCCATCGCTTATTCCTTCCTCCAGCACAGTGAGGATCCACTCACGTTCCATCTTGTGCTGCAGGGAAAACAGATAAGTCATACTCCCATGGCTGACAGTCCTTCACAAAAACAGATAACATCAGTCTAAAAAAATGCCTGGGCAGAGCAAACAAACAGATAAAGGTTAAATGTTGTTGATACAAGAAGAGTTTATTTGGACAGCCATGTATTTGTAAGCATTGTATCATTATAAATAACTTGCTGAACCAGAAACGTAAACAATGTTTCAGCAGTTTTTCTCCTATACTTTACCTCTAAGTCGAAACCATAAAACAGCTTGAAGAACTCAGGGACTCTTCTGAAGTCCAAACTCTGATGGGACAGCAGAAACCTGTTTAACACTACATACATGTGGTCCTCTGCAAAAACAGGAAACACAAGAAAAAGGTCAAAGATCCTGAAGGCAAAGGTAGCTGTATCAGTAGTATTCGTGTACAGAAATGCAAAAAATCTTATGTTCTAACTGTATTTCCCTATTAGTTTAGATCAGTCTGACACAAATCTTGAACAAATACTACATATTTGTCATTTGATCCTTATATCAAGGGTCAAATGACACTAGTCAGGGACTAATATAAGTTTTCAGGGTTACATACCAGGTTTGAGCATCTGCTGAGCTGCTTTGGTGATGTAAGTGGTCAAGACAAACGGAAGTCTCTGATTCTGCTGTCGAATCCCATTCTTTACTATGTCCATCAAATACAGCAGCTGTTTGACAAAACCAGGTTTATCAGTGTTTCTGGAGAGAATTTCTATGCACATAGAATTTGTACACTCACATGTCACCTCCCTGATAATTTACCTGTCTCTTCTCTCTGAACCGAGCACCCTCCAGGTGTTGGTAGAAGCAGCTAAGCACATGGTAAGCTGCTGCTCTCACCTTTGGGTCGTAGCTACTTAGAGCCATTGTAGTTACTCCAAGAGCATGGCTGGATACAAACTTGAGGCAGTCAATAACGCACTCTGTCACACACAGGGAGAAGAATGCAAGAGGTATAAGCACTGATGACCTAAACTGATTATACCAAGTGACGACAAGCAGTGAAATTTGCTACCTGGCTGCAGTATGGCGCTGAATAGAGGTAAAAGATAACAGGGATCATACAAATCCCCAAGATCCTTCACTGCGTTGTTGCTGTACAGCAGCTCCATACCATCCTATGAGAGAGCAAAAAATGTAAATAACAGTAAGTCAGTCAATATATCTCTCACTACTCAAGGTGTCTAGTCATATAGGTGTGTGAAGTTTCATAACATCTGAAGTAATTGCACCGAAAGACATCTGAAATTGCACTTTTTACTACATTTGCAAAGTCACAATTACTCAGGACAATTTCCAAATCTCAACAGAGAAAATACTGTGGAAAAAAAGATAAAAACACTGTGTGCAAAACTATGTTCAGAGTTCAATACCACAGGGAGTATCTAACAAAATATGGTTCCTGATTTGGGGGGACTAATACTTTACAGTAATTTCTTTAAAAAGAACATTTGATTTTGAATACTGACCTGCGGGATGATTCTGCGCTGCTGTGGAAAGTGTGCAACAGTTTGGAGCATCTTGTCAGTTTTCAGCAGAGCCAGTAGGTCATCCGAGCTCGCCTGCTTCCACAGCGAAGCTCCCAGGCTTTTCCTGGTCTTGTGGTGCTCCAGAGCTGCTGGGCCCCACAGGAACGATCTGCAATAGAAGACCCACACTGAGTGTTTGCATTAAACAAGTGCACTTGTTGCTGTTACAATATCAAAAGTTAATCTAACTTACTGAAACTTCAGCAGACTGACTTGGTTTTTTTCATATTCCTGAAGAAGTAATAACAGTTTCTGATCTACAAAACAAAATAAGATGTAAGATGACAGCACAACAAACACACAAACTAAAAAGATACATCCTGATGTTCTGCATTACCTGAAGTACACAGTGTGGCGCCATATGCTCCCAAAAGTACAACAAAGTGATTAATGTTACAGACAGATGGGCATTTCTTCACCAGACAGAAGAGAAGGGATATTAACTCCTCTAAAATGACAGAATAAGTGTTTGTTTTCTTTAGTAAATCAAGCAATTGATGGAGAACGCTTTATGTATGGAACAGATTTTTTTTTTTTTTAAATGTATGGTACCTCTAGCTTGGCAAGCGCTAGACTCTTCATCAGAGGCCAGCATGGTGGGCAGGAACAGAGAATGGCTGATAGTCATCATGTGAAGGGTGGATAAAGGTAAACGATCCTTCTGGACTTCACCGTCACGATACATCACTTCCAACAGGCTAATCAAAGTGCTGAGGAAGTGGTGATCTCTGTAGCGATACCTAGAGTATTTAGGAGTGTGTTTAGGTCGTTCATTCAAATAAATGCTGCACTGTTTATTAAATAGATGAACAGATTTAGACACAGATCCTACTTCAGTCCGTGTTTGACAAAGCTGTTCCACTCAGATGCAGTGATGCCTTCCGCTGAAGTCTGTAAAGAATATAAATTACAAAAATGCAAGTCATGAATATAAAATGTGCCAGAGAAAACTAAACCCACCAGGAGCTGCTGTTTCATTCTGTCCAGGATGCTTTGCTCTTGGTCTGTTGGAGAAGTAGCCTGATCTTTAGAGTGACTGTAAGAGGTGATTAGACACTTGAGGGCTGCAGTGGCTACAGACTTCTTCCATTTTTCTTGTTCCTCTGGGCAATCAGCAAGCTTTTCAGTGATAACATCTACCAGTTTCCATCTGAAAGAGAAAACAACATGTAACCAGCAATCTCAAAGTGATAAATGTTCCTACGGTTACTAAGAAGTTTACCTTTCAAAACTGTCTACATTTTGAAGACCACTGGGAAGATTGTTGATCAGATTCCTGATGTCCTTGACGTTTGCAGAAAACTTGATCAAATTAGCGAGTGTTTCTGCAAGCTGGGCTCCGGAGTCCTCTGACAGATTTTCCAGGACACTTCGTGACAATTTGGCAAGCAGTGTTTGCTTCATGGCTTTTAAAACTTCATTTTGCACTATGAGAAATGATTGAACATATCCAAATTAATACAGAAATCAGAGCAGAGAAAACAGAGTCACATAAATTCACTTGTGTGCTTTGAGACAAGAGAATCTGCTTTAGTACACACCATCTTGGGGTCTGGCTGGGTCCTCTCTACCTGCCAGTTGTAAGTAGGTATTAATCAGTGGAAGGAAGGCCTTTGTCTGATCTGAGAGCTTCTCCATGTTTGCAGGTTCAAGGCACCACACCTCAAAGCAGAGGCAGTGAGTGGAGCTGTTCTGCAGCAGGAGAGAGCTAATAGAGAGAGTGTCACTGAGAGGCCGTTGGAGACAGTGCAACAGCACATCTGTGTGGATGAGTTTGGCACTGCCTGGCTCTCTAGACAGAGTGTGGAGCAAGAAAGCCTCCAGCGCAGGGCTGGTGCAGCATAGCAGCAGGGTGCCCAAGCCATGGAAGTGTGCCTGTGTTAAGAATGTGCCCTGGCCCTGAGAAGAGGTAGATTTACTCTCTGTGAGGATCTGCAGAGCTGCGTGACCATAATTGCTGAGCTCAGACTGTGTCCCCTCACTGCTGGGGGATATAAGGCTGCTATGGGAGAGAAGTAGCAACTTAGAGACCACCTCCTTCAGATTACAAGAACCCATGTAGCTGTGCAGAGACAGTAGTGCCTGGAAAGGTCTAGAGTGTGTCTTTGCAGGTTGAGAACCCCTCTCTGTCAATTCTTTGAGAACAGCTCTTTCTACAGCCTCCATGTAGCTACACAGAAGCTCCAAATGATTCAAATCCCGAAGAGTTGGGGCGCTGATCTTCAGAAGGGCCAGAATACCATCTGTCAGTAGAGCACAGAGCTGCTTTAGTCTAGCAGGGTTCAGAGAGTGAGAAGGCAGGGCAGAAAGTTCCAGAGCCAGAAACCACTGGTCCACACATGGATGCTTGAAGATGGAGCTAAGTGCTGAAACAAGGATCTAAGGACAGAGTGCCATATTAGACTGAGTTATTCAAAAAATACAATTAAACGTGACATTGTAGATAGTTCGAAAACATAAAAGTCACCGTAAAAGCATTTTTTTTTCTGACCTGCTCTTTATTGACTTCAACTGGGTTTAACTGGTTGAGTTCCAGAAAGAGGTCTGATCCCTCTTGGGATTTCTCAGCTGCTGGCTCAGAATGTTTGGTTTCCTGACAGCCTTGCAGATTGACCACCATATCCTGAAGTATTCCAATTAAGGTCATCAAAAGGGCAGCTCCTATGTCTTTGGAAAACTGCACAGAAAAATACAATTAATTCTGTATATTTTTACCATAATAATTTACTGAGTAGTGAACTTGTTTTGTGCTCTTACCGTGCCAAAGTTTTCCACTGTTGATTTGATGTAAAGCAAGACCTGCTTGATTGCAATCGGAAACTCAGTCATTGACATGGAATGTAGAGCGCCTTCTACATTTTCTCTGAATGCGTGCTCAAGCAAACTGTTTGCTCCTTGAATATAAGCAGCTTTCATGAGCGCAGTGCATGAAGTAGGGGTTGGCAATCCCTTTAAGTGGCATTCAGAAGACTTGAACTGCAAAAAAAGAAGACTTTAATTTTCTGGAAAAAGAAATTACAAGTATATGGCAACTTTCATTAACCAATCTCTTTGTGCCACTCCAAACTTACCAGTTCCTCGTGACACTGCTGTGGTAACCATTTGGAGTAATACTGATGAAAGTGTATGATGGCTGGATTAGGAGAAGCAGAAGGTTCGGAGGAAACAAGCTCCTTATCATAGTGCAGCAGAGCCAAGCAGAGTGGGAGCGGATCTCTCTGACAGTGCAGCACATCTGAGAGGACTGCAGACAAGTATTCATATACCACCCCTGAGGGAGTAAGAGACAGATGGTTACCAACATCAGCACAAACAGAACTTTTTGTTTTGAAATAAATAAGCTATAGCTGGATTGAAAAAAAAAACACTTCTTAGCTGACAAGAACAGGCTTTATTCTAAAGTAAACTTGCAATTTTCTATAAATGCACTTTCAACTTTGTATTTACCAACTGAAACAAAACAACACTATTCAGCCCCAAAACAAGGGATGTACCAATTTTTAATCTAATATACTGAATACTTGTGCTTTACCTTTGTCTGCTGGCAATTTGTTTCGGGATTCCAGAGCAGCAGGTACCACCACACTGAAGGGGAAGGTTTGGATAATGAGGTCTTCACTCAGAGATGGCCCAAACTCTTCCATCTCACCATCATTACCCTCCATAATGACATCCAGCATGTCCAAGACATCTAAAAGACATGGTCAGGTTTAATAAACAAGCCTCACAGACAAGCTTATTGCATGAAGAAATCAGTTTTGACTCCACTGATTAATGCGCACCATCTATGTGTGAGACTGGGATACTTGCTGCGTCACCCTCTTGGCTGCTCAGGTTAGCTTGCAGATAACCTGCCTCCTGGACCAGGCTGGCAACTTTATCTGTGTATGTGTAGGAACTGCACACCACTTTAACCAACACCTAGAGTGAAAAACAGAGAGGGTATTATTAGGCATAACTTTTAGGATTCAAAATGTTTCATTTTGTCTAACCAGCAGTATAATAATAATAATAATACACTATATAGAAATGTTGACAAAGACATTACATAGGTAGACTTACCTTCTCCACGAACTGTATACATGTCTCCTGTTGGTTTGGTTCGAGTCTGATCAGATGGTCGAGCCAGAGCTCAAGCTCAGTCCAGGTGTGCTCAAACACCCCAGTGTCCCTTAACACCTGCATACAAGTCAGGGAATACAGAATAGCAGTTACTTTTTTCCTAATGCTAAGGAAAGTATTCTTTGCAAATACTGATGCAAGCCTGTTGAAAATAAACACCAACATAGAGAATTCTGTTTACGTTGCGCTTATTTCGTTAACTTCAAAAATATACAATGGTATTATCGTGCTTCAGGCTCTTTAAACTAATAAAGACAAACTAGTCAACTCATATATCTAACCACCTAAATCCTCCATATATAGGCTCAAAACAGCTGCACAGAGAAGAAGAAAGAGGGCTCCGTACTTTTTGAACCAGCATCTGTGTGGAGGTTTTCAGATGGCTGCTGCCACTGCTGCTGACAAACATCTTGAGAAGCAGGTAAAGTACTGACTTCTCTCCAGATGCTGATTCTGTATCTGCAATATCCTGTGAGAGAAGCAGTACAAAATACATTTAAAAAAGCATTATTTACACACAAGCATATTCCAAACAACAGTTATTGAAAATTGAAAGAATAAATAGCGAAAAAAAAAAAAAAAAGAGTATAACTTGTTTACCTGTATGCGGAACCAGGAGAATTTACTTGCAGGAAGGTCTAAGGCCAGCTGCAGTATCTGATACTGCAAAACAGGGGGGACTTCTTCCCTCATTCCTTTCTCTGACACAATCCCTGGAAAGATAAAAACAGCGACTCAGTTTTTAAAAGTCTGCTACTGAAAAAAAACTAAAAAACTCAAGGAAAGGCAGATCATATAAACAAATAAATGACCTTTTAAGAGCTTGCTGAAGTCAAATTTGCACTGGCTGACCAGATGTGGTACCACTTTCTGGTAAAGGCATATGGCCTGAAGAATCAGAGCCTTCAGCAGAATGGCCTCAGCTGTCTCTGCAACTGCAAAATAAGGTACATAAGCCAATCAACACACATTGTTCCAGCTTCTTTTACAGGAATAATTAGAAGAAGAAATTTATATGAACCGTAAATGTTACTACCAGGCATGTCATTTTCAGTCACTTCAGTGCTCCCTTCAGTTTGCATCTTTTTTTCTTCTCCGTCTGTCTTCTCCTTCTTGCTAAGTGACTGCCACTTTTCAACTATACGTGTCATGTCTGGCAAAACCTGGAAAGAAGCACGAAAAACGGAAACTTAAGTTGTAGAATGTCTATCACTAAATTCTGTGCATTAAAGCAGCACATTCTGAACACACCTTGCTGAGTGTCTCCCTGTACTGCTGCACCACTTCCTCCATTACATCCAGACTGTATAAGTCTGAGCTCGACCACACAGACTTATCCAAAAGGTACTCTATATTCTTATTGGCTCTTTTCAAGAGGAAGTTCACCATGGACAGAGTTGTAAGCTGCACTGCTTGGTTGGCAAGCTGTCAATTGAAAGAGGAGATGGTTTAAACGTTTTCATTTTTTTTTCAATGTTAAAAGAATGATTGAATTAATTTTATGAGGCTTTGTCACTTACACTGAGGCCTTGTGTGAAGAAGGCCTTGTTACAGACTGGAGGAAGTGATATCACCATAATCATGGAGAGCAGGCGAGGCACAGCGATGAGCTCACGGGTTTGAAAGACTGTTGAAATCTCGGGCTGGGCCTCATAGATCTGATGCAAAAATACAAAGAGGAGTGTTAACGTCCAAGAAAAACAGACAAACAACATATCTAACAATAATGTCTCAAAATAAAAAATATAACAGTAATAACTACCTTTTTAAGTAACTTGACATTGTCTTGCCAAGCACTTTTGAGGCGTGGGGTGTAGGAATACTGAGTCTCCTTGAAATATCTGGACAGAATGTCAGGGCTCTCTTTCAGCACATTCACCACCAGCTCTGCCACTAATTCATCCTCAGTCGCTTGCTTCAGCCCCACTAAGAACTGCAGCAAGACAATGTTGCCAGCTCTGCAAAAAAAGGACATTATATATTTATATATATACACACACACACACACACACACACACACACACACACACACACACACACACACACACATATCACCTTCCAGAATAGCACAAGGTAAAATTAACGCCTTAATTACTCACCTGCCAACTGTACCAAAGCTGGCGTCATGAAAGCTGATACCATGCTTACGAGAACAACACAGGTCAAGAAGGAAGCTGTGAACAAGATCCCGGACAACTGAAATCCCAGCAAGCTCCGAGTCTTCCACCATCTCACAAAGAAATAAGTGAATGAAAATTAGACCAGCAAGTTCAAAAGCAAATTTGGGTGACATGACAGCCTTTGTAAGACAGTAAGTAACCTACTCTGTTGTCATCAGTGGTTGCATCCACAATCCCATTCCATTTATACAGAGATGCGATGTTGGCCAATACAGCAGGTGTGAAAAAACGCACTTTCTGTGTTTTACTAATGGCCTTGTTTAGTACAACCTACAGAAAGGCAAATGACAATATAATTACTAAATCCATATATTGATTTTCAATCCAAAGTGTGAACTGCTGAGCACTTACTCTAGTCTTCAGTGTAGACAAAATCAGATTGACTGTGGACAGTCTGTCCTCCCTCAGGCCTGTATTCAGAATCTCTGGCAGGAGCTCTAAAACACAAAATTAACACATCATCCATACATGGACGTAAGAGGTCGCTGTGTAAACTGTAAAACATCTAAAATGATTACCTTTGATATCTAGTATTTGTCCTACTGCTGCATTGTCACCAGACACCAAAAAGGACAGGACAAATTGGATAAAAGCCTGGCGGACATCAGGTCTACCCTGTGAAAGATACAGAGAAGAATGCATTTATTTACAGTACCCAACAACTCTTGAAAAAAAATGTAAACTGCAAAGACAAATGCCACATCGCACCTTTTTATCCTTTCTCTTTGCCAGTCCGGACAGAGATTTGTTGATGTGAATATGACTTAAGACCTCTCTGGCAGCTTCTGGACCCTGAGACACCAAGGCAGACAGGAGGCTGAGGCACTGACGGACAAACCTGTGCAGCAGATAACACAACATTAAGGTCATGGGCACAGAAGAACCCTTTAAATTAATGTTAAAGATGGACATTTTCCAGGCACTGAGATGATTAGACCAACCTGTGATTTTCTGAATTGAAAGACCCTTGCAGAAGTTTCATGTGGTTGGAAACAATCTTTTTCACAATCGCATTGCCGACCATGTTGAAGTGGGACAGGTCGCTGGCTGTCCTTAGAAGGATCGCCTCCAAGCTCTCAAAAATCACCATCATCTGGACAGAAACATGAAGGTTTAATTAGACTTTAACAGGTAGGTGGAAAGTGCCATTTACTGAGAGAAGCACTTCAGCTCACCTCATTTTCCATGTGCTTCTCTCCTTCTAGCAGTTTGAATATTTCTGCACACTCCATAGAGATTTTAATATAACCTTCCACCACATCATACAGGTCAGAGCAGGGCAGCTTCTTAGCGGTTGATATGAACGTCTGCAGCCCTACGGGAGATAATGGAAGGTCAGGAAGGTAAATTAATTAATGGAAAAATATCATTTAATGTCACTTCTGTGTAATTTGTGACCAACTGTCGCTGTAAAATATACACGTACCCTTCTTGGCCGTAGTTGGGTCCTTTAGCATAGCTTTGAACACAGTCCCATTGAACTCCGGAACTTTCTCTTTTTTCACCGGAGTGTTTGACTCCGAGGAGCCTTCGCTGCGACGCTTTTTACCCATTTTAATACACGATAAAAACAGACATTAGTGACTGTCTATACATTACTTATACGGCACTGCCCCGTCATTAAAGTAGTGCCAAAGTAACCCACGTTGCGGTGTAAACAGACAGCTTTCCGACGAAATTGTCATCCGGACCGAAACGTCTGCTGCTAAACTTTGGTTCCGCTTTATTTACTTTTTAAAAGTGATGCCCATGCTTCATACTTTTCCGGTCTATTTCACAATGTTCATCGCTGCTGAAAATAAGGTGACGATTTTTGTTTAAGCCCAAATATTGACTGGAAAGATATTCTGTTGAGAACTGAAAGCCAGAAATAAGGTACAGATGCTATAAGCCTATACGAGGTGAGGTGAAGTAAATAAGAGGTGGGTGCACTCAGTTTGTATTTGATGACATTTACCCTTAACTTGAATGTATCGTTCGTAGTAAATTTTCTTGCAGCTTCTTTAATAAATTACACAATTTACACTCATTTATTTGAAAGTCAATAATGTAACTTTTTTTGTTATTTTATGTTGTTGTATGTAAGCTGCTGAACACTTACAAAATTTCCCTCGGGATTAATAAAGTCTCTGTCTGTCTGTCTGTCTGTCTGTCTGTCTAACTTTGCTTATTGTCACAAATTATCTGTAACATTAAATTTAATTAAATGTGTATATAGTAAATATTTAATACCAACTGCGAATATTTGCAGAGAATGAGCATTACTAGATTAATGTTGACTCATAGTAAGATAGGATCAGATTCAGTCCCACTGCTGGGACTAAATCTGTATATTAACTTAAAATTTTGATACTCATTTTTCACCAAATAATCACCTAATCAATTTATTATTTATAGTAAATGTATTTGGAGCTTTCTATCTAGTTAGGTAGCTATTTGTGTCTCACAAAAAGGCATTACTGTTTTTATGCATCGTGCTTAAATATTACAGTGTACATTCATTAATATTAATATTATGCTAGAGATAACACAGACTTCATAGATCAAACCTATCCCATATTCACCTTGTGTCATTTACTTAATTACAAGCATTTAAGTTTGTAGAAATCGTCTATAGTCAATGCACAGTTTTTGTTATATTTATACCCATCAGTTTTTAACATGCCTTGTTTTAGTTTCACTCAACTACAGCATAATAAGCAAGGGAAAATACACATTTTGCTGAGACCATGTAGACATAGTTGTGGTCTAGCTTTGTAGCCTATTTGAAGAGTACGTGGTTTTAAACCAAAGTGGAACCTCTTCTCAGTTATTGTTTCAACAAACTTTTGCAGGCACTGCCTAACCAGATCTAAAAGTTGATGGGCCTTGTGCTGTTCAGTGAAGTATTTGGAGGGTCACAGTGTTTCTCTGAAATATAAAATCTACTTTTGTCAAAACAAGGTGATTTTTGCATTCTAGTTTTGCACACAGTAGTAGATTGTAATGAAAAGTGAAAACCAAGCAGCTCATCTCGTGATTGAGCTCACTAAACTTCCTAGAATAGACATCATTATGGGAGGCTTACAAACCACTCAATGACTGCATCTCCAAATCCTGTGCATCTGCTTTTGATGATTGCTGAGAAAAACAATAATTATTATTTAGTGGAGCGATCTTGAAAGGGGATGTACTTGAATGAGATAGCAATCCTTCACAAAAAGAGAAAAAAAGGCATATAATATTAACAACCTATGTTTTCCTGAATATATTTACTTTTCTAGTCGTTATTCAATTGCATGACCAACAGGGGCCAGCTTTGCCTGGCTTGAAAACTTTGCTGTAACGTGCAGCCTTTGCATTAAAAGTGACTTGCAGGATGACTGGAAAACAGCAGTTGTGCTGATTATCCAGTGGTTCAGTCAATCAGATACAATCCAGTCAGACAGACATCCTGACGTGAATTACTTTCGGAGACTGGTGCAATATGCTGTTTAGTGAAAATGAGTTTAGACGATCAAGTCCTTCAGACTCACTATGATAAGGCATAATTATTTAAGATTCACTGTGAGGTTGGGCCTGCAGAGTCTGCTATTGTCTGGGATCTTACTTAAGATTCTGATGATTTGATTACAGCTCACTGCTGTGCATGCTATAAAACACATCTGCCTGTGGTGCAGAAGCCACCAAAACTACTTTAATCACATATATGGAATAAAGATCCTAAATATTTGTGATATGACAAGACACATTTAATGTTGAGTTCCTTCTTCAGTATGTAGAATTCAGTTACATGGCTCCTGCTAATATGTTGTCAGATAAAGTCTTTGTTGGGATATAGTTCAAAGAAACTGGAATCCATTTGTAACCAAACTTGTAATTTATTTAATTTTTTTCTTTTAGGAGACCATAAGTAATTACACAAACTCCGGTCTTGGCCAAACCCATGAAGGGTTTTTTTCTTTTCTTTTTTTCTTTTCTTTTCCTTTCTTTTCTTTTCTCTGTGAGTTTATTTTCAAATTTTAAATGTAATTCATTTTTTTACCGTGCTATGTTTAAACTTTATAACCTATGTGCTTGTTCACAGCTACTGGCTATAAATAATATTTAGAGAATCAGTCCCTGCAAGGCATGGCAAAACACACACATATATATTTATATCTATATCTATATACACATCTTTAATCATAGTGCAGACATGTAAAACTGTTCTAGATAGTAATAAATAAATAAATATAAAAATATCACACTTAAATTAAAATCTCTAAAGACTTTAGAATCAATCATTCAAAACTAAAATTAGATGGCATGGTACATCTAACCCCTCTGGCTTTACAGTCAGACCTGATATTAATGAGCCCTTGAAATTCATATTTTTCATGCACGTTTTGAATGTACTTCTAGCTGTACTATTCCCACAACTATGTTACTGTACTCTGTCTTGACTCTAGAACTGTAGATGCACACGATGTTCATGTCTAATGATAAAAAAAAAACTCAGAATGCTTAAGTAAGAATAGAAATTTCATTGTTTAAAACAGCAATAATATTGAAGTAAGCTCCACACTTAGTTATTTCTTGGCTGCGTGGAAATAATTCTAATCACCTTATGCCAAGTCTCTAGTTCGTGCAATCAGTGCTACTCTGTCACATACTTGTGGTTGAAATAACAAACCTTATGGCACCTGAAAAACTTTAAGGTCAAAGTAGCCCTGTCATCGCTGTAACTCTACATTTCCCTGCATTTCAAAGTAGATGTCAGAAGCACAGTGATAACAAAATGGTTTTATGATTATATTTCAAACATTTAATGACTAATTATAGGGTTGAAAATATGGTTTTACTGCTTATTGTTGACACATGACATGCAGAAATTTGTTTGTGTGTTGATTTGTGTGTTGATTTTGGGCTATTGTAACAGCAAAGCCATTGCTGAATAGTGCCGTAGAGGACATTTGCTTTCAAACTGATGAAAAGACACAGCAGCATCCTGGTGACCAAAAGTAGTTGACTACTGTTTCTAACATGTCACTATTTTTTGTTGGACACTAGTTGTATTGTTGCTGCTTTCCCGATGTTCATAGAGTTAGAAGATGTCAATTCCTTTTACGTCTAAGCTGGTGTGTCTTTGAACCTCGAGGGATCTGAGGTAATTAATGCAAAATGTGCTGTGCTGTCTCATTAGGACCTGTTGCTGAGCTACCCTTATTGTGGGACCACGCTATGTTGGATGAGAGAGGAAGCAGGAGTGGCACAGCTTTCCGGTCCATAAATGTTACGTTTATTTTTGAAGTTCTGGCCTGGTGTGCACCATTTCCTAAAATACCATCTCTGTGAATCAAAATGGTGGGTGTACAAAGCCCGTCACAGCTCTGACAGGAATGGTTAGGGCTTTATAGTCCTGGGATGTAGGAGCAGGATGTTCATCAGTTCAAAGAGGGTTTAGCCACGTGTGATCATGTCAGGGCAAACTTCTTTGGTCAAAGAAGAAAGGGGTTATTTATGACATTGGTCTCCTCTGTGCCGCAATGTGCTACACCACTCAGCATTGATATGGAAAACGCATGTAGAAACTGAGCAAAGTAATTTTACTGAATACAATAACATAGATGGTTTTATGAGGTTTTGAGCTTTTTTTTACAACGTTTCGGATATTTCCATTTCTTTCGCATAAAATTTCACTTAAAGTTTAACTTGTTAAACTTGTGTTGACTTCCTCTATTACGATGCCAGTAGCACAACTGCGTCTGGATAGAGACACTGGGTGGTTTCCAAAGAGCTTTTTTCCACAGCTGAAGCCACTTTGCCATGGCTGTTTTCACCACAGTGAACCACAGGCCCTTCTGTGAGGTTGCTGCGCTTCCGTTTGTGTGCCTCTCAGAGCTTCTCAGGCCCTCCTCACCATAACACTACAGCCAACGCTGTTGAAGGATCAAAGATCACCTCACGCTTAACAAACAGCTAGACACTGGGCCTATCAGAAACATCTGGGAGTGGTTGGTTGCAGCTGTCGGTGCATGCCCACACCCCTGAAACAATCAAGGCTCAGGCCAGATGTGGAGATCATCTCACGTAAGGTACAGATGTTTCTGTTCCTCAGCCATTCACCACAGGGAGAAGAAGGATGCTTTCTGAAGTCCTATTAAATTTAGACTGTTTGTGCTGCTCCCAGTTCGGGTTCGGAGCCTTGGGATATGCCACCGGCTTGTGGGTTGTCACCATTCAGCAAACTGACTGAAACAGTGCTGCATGCAAAATGCTTTGAAAAAAGAGTGCAAAAAATGTTGTTTTTTCCAAGTGGGTGAGTGTGAACCACTAAATATCACCTAGTGCGACCTTATTGATGATATAGAGGCAAAAATGTTGCAAAACTTATTTTAAATACATTTTACATAATAAGCACGTGTACTGCAGTTGAAGAAATATGCTGCTTAAATTTGGTGCCTGTTGAAGCAGTTTTATATTTACCACAGGATACTTCGTAACATCCCATAATCTCTCGATGTGAAATCCTAGCAGCTGTTCCACCAGGGTTTTGGCTGTGACCCACCAGTGTGGAAGAAATATGTAGCACAGCACAACAACAAAATGCCCAATTACATGAAAAGGTTTGACTTACATCTACTGAAAATAACAGTAGCAATATTAGGAAGTATTAGCATTAAAATGTATATATTGAAAGTTCTCATTCTGAAGAAACAGTGTGTTAGCTGGTCGGACTGGTGTGATTTTATATAGTGTTCCAAAAAATGTTGCTATTTTTAGTTGAAACTGGTGAGTTTCAAAGCTGATACTCTTTATTCAGATTTGGTTGCACAATAGAAAACATTTACACATTGGAATTGTGTACATTTGAGCAATTTTTACTCAGATTATTTTCCATATTTCCTGACAGTGTTTGATCTAAGCTACTCTGATCATTGCTCAATTCATTATTGCATTATCCTAAAATCTGCTGCTACACCTCTGTTGTTCAAAGAAACTTTTCCAAACAAGCTTTTCAAACACGGTGCAATATATAAAGAAAAATTAAAACAGACAATAAAAATGCTTGCTTTTTCATGTACTATGGGCTCTGTATCAGTGTCCAGTCTTGTACATGCATTAGAATCCACTGTGGCCATGTAAAGTTAATGATACATAGGCATGATGACACCCATAGAGTGATTGCAGAGTTGACGTTAATGCAATGAATATGATGTTCATACCAGACTTGAGAGGGTCCAGAGAGAGTCTTCCGCTCCTGCAGGCTCCCTGTGGTGATTAGAAAAACACTTTAGTGGATATTACACCCTGTTATTCTTTCCCTCTTCTGTCTCTGTATGTTCCCTCACTCTGCACATCATTAAACAACATCTTTGGCCCAGGCTCACCTAGCATGACATCTGAAGCAAAGTTCAGTGAAGTGCCCTCACTGTGACCCTCTCATCCCCCATTCTCATGAATGAAACTGTTTTGTTCTGTGCATCAAAGGGAGGTCTTCTGTTTTTACTGGCTTTTACTGTCTGCGTATCTCCTTCTCTAGTTTTCTGCTTCAGTGTAGATATTAAGAGTTAGTCCTTCTTTTATTGTAAGACGTAGCACTTGTCAGTGCCCTTAATATGCAATTGTTTCCAGTCTTGAAGTTAGATGATGTGCCATTGTGCAGTCCCACATCTGCACTACTTTTGCTGTCTCTCCACTATCAGTCTGTTCTCCCACCAGGTGGTCCTCGAAGTGCTGTCATGTGGAACCATTCCTGTACCCAAAGGCATTAAATCTCAGGGAATAGCTACCTGTCAGAAGATGGCACTGCAAGGCGGTAGTTGAATCCTGCCTTCATTACCTTTGACGTCCTTATTCCCTATATGAGACAGTAGAGTGCCGTGGTACAGTGCAGACCAGGTATGTGAGGAGCGTTAAAAGGGTTTTCTTCCACATCCTTCCGTAGATGTGCTCTAGCAGCTCCTCCTGACAGTGATAATTCTCTCGGAGGGTTTTCTGTGAGTGCAACATGCTTTAATTATTAACCAATCTCTTGAAGTAGCAGAGATCACAGGAAAAAGTCATGAATGTAAGCTGTACTTTTAAATATTCATTTTTAGTTGTTTCTTCTTTCCATCCTAATTCAGATTTCAAAGAGTGAGATTAAATGCCACTAATGATTCAATCTTCAGACTTTTAGAATAATTTTCACGTTTCTGGGATCCCCGGGAGGAAGAACATTAAACATCTGATTCTAAACATTTTATTTTTTGTTTCCTCAGTCACTCACATTCTCACCAATGGATCATTGAATGTCTCTTTTCTGTACTGCAAACTGTGGGTGGTGAGCAGGAGAGTGTACTTGAGGGAATGCGCTTTAAGTTGAATGTAAGAAATACAGCCCTGGAAACACTGATTATGTGCTGGTAACTCATGTATGACCTTACTGATATGTAGAAGTCATGGGCTGTCTACTATCTTGCATCTTGAGCTTCCCTCACACCACAGTGATCATACGACTACTCTATCTGTTATGACAACCTTACCATTTGTTAATTATTCAGTTGTAGTTTTTGGCTGCAGGTTCCTGAGCTGATGATGAGTTACAGAATAAATCGGTCCCTGTGCTTCGGGACAAGGATTTGGGTTCAAAACCTCAGCAAATCATCAAAGGGTAAAAACAGGATGGGGTTATTTTCTATATCCAAGATTATAAAATGATTTCTTTTGCCATTATAATGCGTATACTGGTATATTTATCTGTAATTTCTGATGTGAAGCCTTGACTGTGTATTTTTAGTTGTGGGCTCGGCAGCTGGTTTATAGAGTGCTACTGATTATAGTGTTTGTGCAAACCAAAGCACATATGGCTTTGACAGTATCATAGCAGCTCTCTTCTTGAACATCTGTGCATGACTAACACTGAAACATGACACACTGATGTAGGATCTTCCCATGGGTCCCTTATACATTAGATTTACTCTCCATCACCTTTATAATCCATCCCTCTTTGTGAGTGTGCCATGGATTTCTTTAGCTTTACTATTTAGCATTGTTCCTAAACTTCTGACAAGAATTTATTATGTTTCCCAAGATAGGCTTACTTTACACAACAGGCACTGTTGCATGCTACAGCAGTTTTCAGCTGGATGATTTAAAGTTGTATATTATACCTGACCAGCTGTCCAGACCTTCACAAAATGGATGTACATGGTCGCAGCTGTGTGTTCTTGCCCTTTGATGTCACTATATTCCTGAGATTCTCACAGTATAAATTTGAGGTAAGATTCCTATGTTCAGCAGCTGAGCCTGGCCAACGCAAAATATAAGTCTTTATAATTTGAAGGCTTTGCCCCAAGGACAAACGCACCAGAGAATCAGAGGCCCATAGAGGGTCATTAATTTTAGATCATTCATCAAACAGTCATATTAATCATGGAAGTGCATGAAAATGCCAGATAAAATTCCAATGTGATGGTCTTTCGCATAAATAAATTTTATCACTCAGTAAATATTCATATCTGCTCGATAGCTGCTTTTTTATTGCCCTCAGATAGAGCAAAATTAATGACAGATAATCCGAGAAGTATGTTCATTCATTTCCTTAGGAGACAGTCGTGATAAGCATATGGTGGTATTCTTTATGAAGTCTAATTAAGAAACTATTTCATCTTCTGTTTCAGGGTGTTACTTGCCAGCTTTAAAGTTTCTTTGTGCCAGACAAATATTTCCCAGCTGAATGTCTATATATATATATATATATATATATATATATATATATAAAAATAAAAAAATATAAATATATATATAAACATAATAACTTTTTACCTTCTATGGTATACATAGTCTTACTATTTAACATGCTCTATTGTTTGTATTTAATAGGACTGAAACCCAGTGAGCACATGCACACTAGAGACTTGTGGAATTTGAATTACTGAAAATTTATGATGGTCAAAGAGAAGCAGACACACAGTGAGTCTACTGGACCATTAAGTAGGATGTTGACCCTGCCGAACTGTAGATAGTTAGAAATACCCTGAAGATAAATATAATTTTGAGGCCAAAAGGTTACGCACCACTTCCGTTGCTGTCCATCATCACAGCTGGGACTTGATGAGGGATAGCCTTTACTAAATTGTGCACAAAGAAGATGCATAATTCCAGTGCACACTTCCTCAGACAAATGGCCAGATGCACTTGACCTCATAACCCAGAGTCCTGATGGGGTTTCTCCTCATAGTTGAATGATGATGATAATAGCACTTGCCCCTGTAACTGTGCACCTGGAAATGAGTCTGTGGATGCCAGGATCTGCACATTTTCTGGAAAACAACCCAAGTAATATGAGCAGGAAAACAGCAGCAGTTATTACACAAATAAATACAGTGACCACAACTGGTAAAATTCACAGTGGTACTGTGACAAAAAAATGAAGAAACTATCAAAGGTATTTGCCTTAGGTAATTAAGACTTTATACAAGAAAAGCTGAAAGCACAGAACTACAAATTGTCAAACACACTGCAATGAGGCAACCACTCTTTCTGCTTTGCAACCTTGCAAAATAATAAAGTGTAGCGCTTCCACATTGCTGTTGGCAAGATGTTTTTTTTTCTAAGTTTGAGCAAAATATTTTTTAAAAAGACAGGAAAAAGTATGAATCCTCAGTGTAATGTTTTGAACTAGTGTATGCACAACTGTCAGAAGGCTGTTTTGTATTTGCGTCTCCATACGGAACTGTTTACCATTCCTAACTATTCAGCCCTGTTTCTTGTTATGTAAATGTTTGCTTATGAGCATGACCATATGGATCATGTGACCCTTGGACAAATTGTTGGTGAAGTTGACAGCCTTGAGGGCTGATGCTTTTCCCGCAAATACATAACCGGCAAAACAACCTTCTTTGCACACATGTCCCTTTTTTGAAAGCGCAACCACAGTATAAAACAAACAAAAAAGTCCTGCTGATATCTTTAGCAAGAAATCTGTCCCTCAATCATAATTAAAATGATTAAAGAAACTCTGATAACCTCTATTTCATCTGAAGCAAGAAGTTGACAGTGCATGGGCATTTATATTTAGCTTTTTTCCTGTTGAGTCAAACAGGGCCTTGGACAACATTTTACACATTGCTATTTACTTTTCATCATTAGGTATCTTTTGATTCTGTATTGGTAGTGGCTGACAAGCTCAGGGGAAATTTTGAAATGAGATAGCTTTTGCTCCTGCTGCCATAAATAACCAGATATAATTTACTAGTGATATGAGGGTGTGGGTCATTCATGTTTCCTGTGGAACCAACTGAAAGCTTCACATCTGCCAAAGAAAATGATCACAGCAACTGACTCATGGCAGAGAAAAATAGTTTCCACGGTTATATATTATTTCAGTTTATCCTGTCACTCCATCTGCAATGCTTTGAATGCACGCCTTTTATCGTAATGTTGGTGGTGATCTGCTGTTAAGGACATGCAGTTGTAAGAGAGAAAGAGTTCAGTACGGCTGCCATGGTGAGGAGATGAAGGAATTTACCCAGATTGCTCTGTTGTGACCCTGACAGTGATTGTTCACTTCATTGACTAAACTTATTACTATGGTGTGCTTCAAAATGACGGAGCGTGTAGAGTCAACAAATTCTAAACTTTCTCAAGTGACAGCATTGTGAAGTGTGGAGTAATGGGATTAGAGGCTTTTTCTCTCCAGTTTTTTTTTTTAGTCTTTCCTCAAAGAAATGTTTGCTTGAGCAATTTAATTGTTTTGGGAATTCCAGGGCATCTCTCTCAATGCTGTGAATTCCTTCCATCCACAGCACAATGCATTCCAGGAGAATAAAAGTGATCTCCATCAGAATCAGTTAGACGCCCTACTATGTCTCCGGAATTTCGTCCTGCAGGAGAACGACATGCTGGACTGTGTGATTGATAGTGTATTAATTAGAAAGCATTCATTGCTGGAGTGGGTGTCATTGTTATGAGCCAGTCTGCTGTTAACTGCAAAGACCCGAAGTAGCTCTGATCCTGTAGAGCATTTAAAAGCAATGAAACTTGAAAAACAAAGAATATTAGATATCAGTGTATCGGAATACTTCGTATTTATTTTTGAATTAATTGAATAAATGTATATTCCTTGAGGGTTTCTGCTATGCAAACAGCACACAAAGTTTAATTTACAAATCAAATTGGAGCTGCATCTTCCAGCAAGAAAAATCCATTTGCTGTCATGTTGAATTATTCTCATGCTGGGTAGATCTTTTTTGCAGAATTTGGTTTTACTCCCCTGGTCAGAAGAAGAGCTTTTTTCTGCATTGCTTAAGGGGAAACTCCAGTTTATTGATTTTCCTCTCGGTTCAATTCTTTTTTTTCTACATGTCCTGAGGCTGTTGTCAAAAACTTTATATGTAGATTAATTCTCATTAGCTTCAGCTGTTTGTACAATCCAGTAAGTCTGTTATTTGTAGTAGCAGGACTGCAGAGATCCTTTTTTAAAGACTATGTAGCTGTTTTATTACTGATTAAACTCATAGGATTAAACGGACAAACCCTAAATCATGTTATGTTAGAGTGTTTATACACTCACAAATACCCCAGGCCAGAGGAATGGTTAAAGAAACGTAAAACTGGATCTGAAGCATTGGATATTCTTTCACTATTTACTATTCATCATCTGTCATGACATATTTGGTGTTTGAATGTTAAGGTGGCCGTTTGGCCTCAAAATGTCTTTTTCCCTTGTACTTAAATGTGACTTCCCATCTCAGCAGGATGCAAAAGTCTCCTGGTTTGACCGGACAAGTGCAGGGATTATGAAAGATACAAACGAAACAAAACACCAACCTGTTTGCAGTAGTGGCAAACTATTTACGCCAGCCTAAGAAAGCAAATAAGTCACAGGCAACTTACTGGCTTTGTTGTCATAGAAGGCATGAGAAACACAGTATTGTTGAGATTAGTGAGACTTATTTTTTTGCCCTTTTTAACCCTCACTAGTATTTACATTACAGGCAGAATCCTTGTCAGCAGAGACTTGTTTTATATTTATGTAGTCGCGCACATTCACACCATGGATTTGCATATCCACGTCTTTTCTCAAAGGTGCCTGAGCACTAAATGTCAAGGCAGAGTTTGATCATTGCAGAATTATGCTTTGCCTCTTGGATTAGATACTGCAAACAAACAAAGGAATCGTATTTTGAATCCTTTGTTCTTATTTGGAGTTAATATACTTTCTCTTCCTTCTTGTCTTATGTGGAAATACATATGCACTACTGTTCAAAAGTTTGGGGTCACTTAGAAATGTCCTTATTTTTGAAAGAAAATCATTTTTTTCAATGAAGATAACATTAAATTAATCAGAAATACAGTCTAGACATTGTTAATGTGGTAAATGACTATTCTAGCTGGAAATAGATGATTTTAAAGGAATATCTACATAGGGGTACAGAGGCCCATTTCCAGCAACCATCACTCCTGTGTTCTAATAATAATAGCTTTATTTCTATAGCACTTTTCATACAAGAAAATGTAGCACAAAGTGCTTTACACTCAAAGATAAAAACACGTCTAGTGCTATATTGTGTTAGCTAATGGTCTTTAAAGGCTAATTGATGATTAGAAAACCCTTGTACAATTATGTTAGCACATGAATAAAAGTGTGATTTTTCATGGAAAATAAGAAATTGTCTGGGTGACCCCAAATTTTTGAACGGTAGTGTACATACATAGAGAAAAACTAATTTGACTACTAAATATTTTCTATTATGGTTTGAGTAAACAGCTGTGAAAAGAAAGAAAACAGGTATATCCTTTTTCTGGCAGCTCAGACTAAAAGTAATAAAGTTTTCAGGCAGGAATCGCAGAGAGGTTTGACCCAGTAACAGTAGCGTCACAGTAGGATTACATCTGTAGATTGCACTTTCAAATGCATAATATATGAAGTATTATGTTAGTTCTGAATAACGCACACTATACTTTAAGTTTTACAGTCTCTAAATCTACTTGGCCTAAACTCTTCTATTTGTAATGTATCATCCTCATCATCAGTTGTGCTTGCTCACTTTATCCCATCATAATAGAAACAGAATTTAGAAGTTTAAAAGAAATCATATATTTCAAATATAGAGCTAGTCTGGAGATTCATTTGAATGTGCAGTCTGGAACATCTCAAAAAGTTTCACACAACTTTCGCATAAAACATTCATTGTCTATATTTTAAAGTCAGGAGGCAGTAATAAAACTAAGCAGAAATCTATACGAGATCATGATTAGCCAGAAGATGACAAAGAGCTATCTACTCCTCAAACTTTTCTTAACTAAATGAAAAACATGTGTGCACTAAATAACTAACATCCTTTGGAAAGGATCATGCAGTCAAACTCTGTGTAGAAAACGCCAATACACATAATAAATGCTGTGCTTTAGTACAGTGCAGCCTAAGAGACTTTACAACTTGATCATGAACTGATCTCAGGTTTCTGAAATCGATTCATACAAAGTGTAGAAAATAGCTTATGAACTTGTCCCATCCACGTCTTCTAAGGTAACATTCAGCAAACCAAAGATCATATTTCCTCAAATGCACAGCAATCTGGAGGAAATGGTCTTCGAGCCTCTGGTTAGTGTTTTGTCTCAATGGGAGGCTACATTAGACCTCTGCTCCAACTCATACCCAACCCCCCAAACGCCACCGTTTTCCATCAAGCATTTTACACAGTCTACCTTAAAGACAAACCTTGTATTATGTTTTGATCCAGGTCAGGGTCCAGTTTAGCAGCAATGTGGAATCAGTATTCCTAATGACTTCTGGCTTACAGAATATTTATATTCAGGAAGCACAAATTCATTGCACACTGACAGAATGAGCACAATATGAATCTGTTTAAATAACTTGCAGGTTACGCTTGCTGCAATTATTTTAACAGTTTGGTTTATAGTTTAATATCTCAGAAAATAATTAAAGTAAAAGTTTCACTTAATTCTATTTCTCTTGTCATTTTGTCTTAACATACTGGCTATGAATCACCACAATGATGTGACAGCATGCCCTCTTTCTGGAAATGTAATTCCCACATCTTAATTAGACTCAGTTTTGTATTCGTGTGCTCTGAAAAACAAACATTTATAACAATAAAATCTTTAGGAGTGTAACAAACACAATACAGACTTCAGTGATCTGTGGGTCAACTGCTGTACAAAACAGAAACACAAATTAAATGAAACAGAACCCAGGAAATCACAGTTACTTCTTCATAACACAAAGAATTACAAGGTCAGAGGATGCAGGCACAGCTGAGTCTTATTCAGTTTGCAGCTGTATTTATATCAAATGTGGCAGCTCAGTAATTATGGACTTAAGCAACTGTGGAGCAGATCTAAATTCATAATATTTTCAAAAAGCATGCACTAAATACATACTAAATTTCATTTTATTGCATTTTGTGTATTGGATGCAGTTTTGGTCTGGTTGATATGAGTTCCTCTGACAGAGCGGCCTGTCACACATTCACCTTTAATCTTAATTAAACTCGATCTGTTTATTATTTCTTCCATAGACTTTCAGCAAGGCTTCAAGAGCCAAGCTATGTGGTTTCCCCTCTAATCCATGGTCAGATGTCACTAAAATAGGCATCACAGAAAAATTACTAAGACCACAACCTTCTCATGTGGACAGCATTTGACCTCAAAGTAGAATTGCAGATTTATCCACCACTACAGCACCTTGTTTTTTATTCATGGTCTCCGATGACTCACTGGAGGAGTCTGGTGATATCAGGCTGAGCAAGACTCTCTAAATCAACAGAACTGAACTCAGGGCAAAATATATATCTTGGACAATCCCATGCATGGAAAGGAACATGAAAAATTCATTGGTAGTGTGAAGTGTCCTTGGGTAAAATTAGTACAGGTTAAGATTTAACATGCAGGGATCCAAACAGGAGCTGGGAACCAAAACTGTACTTTTTTTATGGAACTGAAGATACCAAATGAGCAGCCGATGCATCTCTGGTGTTTTGATTCAGTTTATCCACTATAAGACATCTAATCTGATTGTTGTTGTTTGTGAAATCATAAAGCATCAATTTGACATTTTAGCTGTGGAACATCTTTTCATCTTCTATCATTTATCTAAGTCAGAGCAGGCAATTCTGTCAAGTGAACATTTTGTCTGAGTATTTTGCTAACAGGATATTTGACAATCCATTGTCTTGTCAAGAGGTGGTGTTTCGGGCTTTTTAAAAACACATTTGCACAAAATGTTAGAAAGCAAGGAATATTTGCAATGATAGTACATCTTGATAAGGCAGAGAACTTTGCTTTGCTTGATAAAATGTGGCGAACTGCACAGATAGTGATTCTCAGTCCTAGCTGGAGTTCAAATGAAACAGCCCTGCATTTTATCTAAGAAAAAAAAACAAAGTTGTGTGTTTTCTTTACAACTCTGCTGTGCTGCTATCAAAGCACACTGACATTTATTATTTACTGACCTCAACTCTGTCTTCATACTTCATTTTATTTAATCAGGAAACATTATCTTGTGTGCAACATAGTATTTAAATCCCTGATTGATCACGCTTTTGATCCTTCGCAAGGCAAATCACGTCTTATACATAAAGAACACAGCCAAGGCCAGTGTCGTTTAAAGTTCCTCTGTCTGTGTGGCATTAAAACAGAGACAGATAGTGCAGCTAATATGTGGAAGTAGCGCTGTAGGCTATTCTGAGCATGCTGATTGGTGTGTATGGCTGCCTGTGTGAGTTTGCTTCCCCTGCTCTGCTGTCACAGTCATAATGAGGAGCTGCCACCGCTGGATCTCATTTCACTTGGTGATAGAGCAGTTCACAGAGTGAGAGTGAGGAGACATAACTAGGTTGCCTGGAGGGAAAAAGGTTTAACTGCAAAAAAAAAGAAAAAAAAAGTGGAAGTGTGGCGATGATATAGTGACTAAGCTTTTTTCATAAGATTTATTTTTCTCAATTAGTGCAACCAGAACAATACAGCCGCTGTCTGTCACTGCTACTGTGTACTCTTGTGTACTCTCACTGTGCTTGGCTGAATCATACGACTTTATTTTAGTTCTCCAAGGGAAATTCAGTCTTTAAATGTGGTTTTTTTTAAGGGTGATAACAGCAAAAATGAATGAACTTAGCATGCATTCATCTCATTTATATCAGATGTTTCTCAGACAGCCGACACAGCTGGGACCCTCTGTTGTTCTCTTGTTTATAAACTCTAAATGCAAAGTGACAAGGGTCTAATAACTTTCAGTGCTTTCAGTGTTTGACAAGAAACTGAAGCAGGTTCATGGCTCCAGCGATATCGGAGATAAAAGTGAAGCTCCTCATGGGAGTTAACTGAAAATGTAGTCTCTGCTCCTTTAAAGAGTCACGAAATATGAGGAAAAAGTTGCGGGCATCATCTGTCTTCTTGACTTAGATGAAAAATACCCCCAGGAGGTTTCTTGACTTCCAACATCTGAAATAAATGCTGTCAGAATGAAAGCCGGGTCTCCGTATGATGCTGTGGTGTTTGTTGTGGTTGTTTTACTGAGATGTTGCAGGTGCATATGAATCAAGCCACAATACTGCATATAGGAGCCTGAAAGGAGAAGCAATTGAATATGATAACTTACATGGGCTATATCTGAAATATTTCTAGAGGACATTTACTGTAATTTGTCTAGTGTGCAGAGACAAACTGCAATCTTGAAATCCAAGCTCATGTGCTGTTGTATTAGTTTGTGAGCTTATTTTAAAAAACCCACATGGGGAGACTATTAAAAAACAAGAAAATCACTCAGAGAAGGTTGCCCAGCCTCTGTATGATTTCCAATGGACAAGTCCCGATAAGTCTGCAGGGGTGTATTTGTAGTACAATCGCAATCATGTGATGGTCAGCAGGCAGCTGACTAGTGTTCACTTGTTGTCATAGTTACAGTTTACAGGTTCTTTAACAAATCTGTGGATCCAGACTATAAGACGCATCACTGCCGAAATTTAATCAGGTGGTCCTTGTGTCATTTCTGACCTTCCCTAAAAATTCCGTCCAAATCCATTTGTCACTGACAGATTAACAGACTAACAGTTGGACAGAGGTTCCTGATTGTCACATAACTCAGCCGCGTTCCTTGGAGGAGTAAAAACATGAAATCTATCGCATAAATCTGTGGGATTAACATTAAACAAATCCATTCCACTTATGTTTGCAACATGCATACTGCAACAATCCACATTTCTGAGCAGCTTTCATCTTTTTAAAAAAAAAAAAAAAAAAAAAAAGGTTACATTTTCAGACGAGTCCCACATCTAAACCAGCACCGTCTCACGCAGAACATTGCAGGTCGAGCTCTGCAGCTGATTCACACTTCCCTTTTGCAGAGGATGGTGGCACCATAGTTCAGCAATAACCTGGCCTGCCTCTCTGCAATCGGTGTGGCTCCTGGTGGTGATCACAGCAGCAGCAGCAGCAGCAGCACTAAAGACGAGAGGAGCAGGAGGTTGCACTTCCATCACGTGTTGAATAAATTAGATTTTGGAGACGGACGTCCACCGCTCGGCTCCCACATCGTTTGGTTTCAGTTAACGTGCTGCAGTGAGCAGTGAGTCTGCGACCAGACAGACAGCCGGTGGATGCCAGTAAGCTGAGAACGTCCACTCCAAGAAGACGACGGGAAAGTTTTACAAGACGCAAAGTTGCATTTTTTCTTTGAAACTTTTCATCGGGAAGGAATTTAGGACAGAAGCAAACTGTGTGCAGCGGGCGAGATCTCCAGAGCGACTGGTAGTGAACAGCCTGCACTCCTCTTTCTTGAGATGGATGTAACCTTAACTTTGTTCTTCGTAAGGGAATACTGAGAGGAGGAATTTGGATATCTGGAAGCTCGACTTCTCATCTCAGAAACACCGGAGAGGATCAGATGAATGTGAGTATTCGCAGCATGGCAGAAAGCTCCTCACTGCTCAAGTAACCTGATGGGATGAAGTTGTCCATCAGTTTATCCAGAACCACAGATTTCACAACTTTCGCTTCTTAGATGTTCATTCAGCGACGATCTGGCTGCTGCAGATGCTTTTAGTGGAGAAAACTTAAAACGTTCTCCACTTTTATTGCAGATCGATGTAGCTCTGATGAGGCTTTAGGCTGCACTTCAATGGGATTCGTGTAACCTCACCTTTTTTCCCCTTTAAAAGTTCAAATTCTTTAAGAAACCTGATACAAAGTTGCGTTTATAGCAACAGTTTGAGTAAATTAGATTTCTCTACAGAAGAAGATCATGGTGCGTTTACATTGCAGTAGCCAATCTTTTTCATGCAAAACTCCTTAACAATGAAATGTTTTTGCACAGGCGACTCCAAAGCAGTGATTTTTCTCGTAACTACACAGAAAAGCTCTGGACTCTGAAGGGCAACCCAAAAAATGTAACTGCCTGTTTTTGTCACACCCTAATAAAGCCCCCCAGAGACAGACATTCCTCTCAAATTGGTCAACCTATGGAGTTATTGTATTGTCCTTTTTGCCTCCAGTTGATCACATTCCAAATGATTACTGTCATTGTGATTGCAGACGTGCTCATTGACCGTGAATAGGTGTTCCTTTCATTCAATTAATAAATTAAGTAAGTCTCCTTTGGGGTCCATTGCGGCACACATTAGTTGTGACTGTGATGGTTGCCATGGTGCAAACTGTTGCATAATTATGCAGCAGTTTGTTTGTTTTTTAAAAAACTTTAAACACAACAAGGAGTGCAGGCTCCTCCCTTTTTCTTCTCACCACCAGTCTCATTGAGTGGATCAATGAGGTACTGCTCATGGGTTCATTTGCTGCTGCCAAGCCATAACAAAATATTTAGAAGACATAATCATATGAAGCTAATTGACTGAGCTTATATTGCCTAAAAATAGTTTGCATCCATTTTTGTCTCTGTCTGATTTTGGGGCAGTTGCTTTTATTGTTTGTTTATTGGTGCTCTTTTCCTTCAGTTTCTCAGCTGAAGCACCTCCTGTCTACATCATTGTGAGCCGTGTCATGTTTTGACCCTGGTTGAGTTGAAATGTATAGCTCACCGAGAAAACAAACAAAAACAAGCAGCACTGATGGATAAAACCAAAAATATTGGACCTCCACAGCGTTTGGATGAATCCAAGTATTATGTCATAAATCCTTGGTGCTGTGTATGAAGTAATCATTTCACTATTCTTGTCTGTAGCATGCATATGCTGTTGATGAAGCTAGCGTTCCAAATTCCTAAAAAAAGGATGAAAAACACACGATACGTTTCTCCCAGTACGGCCACACCAACACCACCCAGAAAGTTGTCTTGTTGTCTAGTGTCTCTGAAAATTGCCTGACTGTGGTTTTCCTCATGTCCCTGGAGTGGCGTCATCAGTACAGTAAGTCAACTGTACATCAGCCATGGTGTGTGAGGATGCTGTGCCAGGAGGCTGTCACTTCTGGAGCTCATTTGATCATTTCTGACCAAACTCTGTCATTTAGAATAAATCATCTCCATCAGTGCTGAAAGCAGGAAACTTTTGTGAACACCCTCAGACTTTTTAATCCCAATCAGTTGTGTTCTGTCCAGAAATGAGACTCGCTGTTCACACATGAGGTGAACGTTGAACTTCCTTGTTGAATTGTTGTTACTCCTTGCACCCCTGCTACTGTAACTTGATGCACATGTGTTTTTAATGATGCAATCACTCGTACTGCCAGTGCAATATCAGATGGTGTCATCTTCAAAGATATTAGGTGTGTGTTTCCTTTATCCAGAACATCTTATACAAACAACTGAACCAACCCATGCTGCTCTAGCTGTGGGAAACCGATGATCCTTCTCGTCATGACCCCTTAGAACCCCAAAGTTCACCACGAAAAAGTAGCCAGTGCGCATTCCAAATACTGTGTTTGTTATGGCTGGGAAATGCATATGCATCTGAGGCCTGTGATGGCTTTTCCTGGCCTTTTCACATGCCAAGGGACTGAAGTTTCAAAGACTAATGCAGGGCACAGAAACGCGGCACTTAGTCTGGCAAACATTCAGAGCATTTGAGCTTGCTTTGTGCTAAGCCTGTCATCCTCATGTCCAGTCAATCTGCAGTTCTGTCTGTGGTTTTCATTATGGCTCCATTGAGCCTCAGGCAGGCTGGCATGTTCTCGAAACCACAGAAGTTTTCTTTGAGTTAACTGGAATCATGACATGGAATTAGAAGCTCATTTTACAAAGTCTGTCACTACAGTTGTCCCTCTTGGCCTGTTGGTGGTGAAAATTGTTTTGATCGCGTTAATTAAAATAGCACAAATGAAGTACAGTGTTTGAGGTCATGTTTAATGTTTTTGATGAATTTAGTTAGATTTTAACCGGTATTTTGACTTTATCTCTCTCTAGATCAGATACTCTGGTTGGACGAGGAAAATGCTTGATTGATTCCCAAGGGACTGTCTTAAATACTGTGTATGATTGTATTTTAAGATATTAGCTTCTGACAGACAGTTATTCATTATTGGGGCATATATTCTCAGATGAAATGATATGACTTGACAGTGCGATTTATGGCATATCAAGTGCTGTAATTCTGTTTAACAGTATATAGTATAACACTATATTTACATTTTTATGAGAGGTTTGGCATTTTTCTTGGTAATGTAGCTATTGGCTCATGGAGGGAGGCAGCAGTGTTTGTTTAGATATAGTGTCTGTTGTAGGATTTGTCAAACCAAAGGCCTTCTTGTCCTGATAGTAGCATAAGACAGACAAATTATATGTCACAGAAAGCCAAAATGACAAATATAAATAAGCAACTGTATTGTCAGCCATGAAAAATGGATATTTGACACATTTTGCCAAACAGGATCTAGACCACAGTGGAGAGAAAAAAAGTGCTACACCGATGTTCCCAGCTTTCCCTGCTGCCAGGGATTTTGATGCTGATTTTAGTCATGCTAGCAAAGTGCTCAGAAAGGTATCCACTGTATTCAAACAGAGGTCTCATTCTGCATGTAAATCCTACAAACCTTGGATTTGGTCGGTCGACTTGGTTTAAAGGATTCAAAAGAAACTGGGTCAATGCTATAGTTACTGCTAACAATGAGGTGTACATGATATGTTCCACACATGTCAGTTTTAGGAAAAGCAACCTCAGTGAAGCTCTGATGATGTGAAAATGAAATATTTTAGTGTCTTTATTGAACATACATGGGATTTAATCCTGCAGTAGTTACTTTATCTTAACAAAAATCATTAACAATGTTTATCTATTAGGAAGTGGGATTCACCGTGATCTAGGACAAACCACAATAGGATCGGCTGTCTAAATGCATCAGCTTTCAAAGATGAGGAGCTTTTCTGAACTGTTTTTTCCGGATTGCTTTCCCTGAAGCCCTATGCACAAATATATCCTCACTCCTAACTGGCTTCTAACTTTAACACAAGAAACTCTCAGTGATGGAGGCCTTTGTGGGGGGTTGACAGTGTTTGTTGTATATTTGGCAAACGTCTTAGCTTTAAAGTGCTGAAATTTCTGTTTGACTTCATATTGAATCTTTTTAAACCATGTGTCCTACTTAACCTAGTATTGTGCAATTAGCTTACCCAACTGTGTCTGCTAGATCCATTAGGCTGCGGCGCTCTGCAGAGGTCCTCCACTGTAGCTCAACCAGAAAGTGCATTATTTCAGTTGTGGCATTTGGTCAAAGATTCTGGCCTTGAAAAGCTATCCTTTGTGCTTTGGAGAAAGCTTTGTAAAAGTTCATCCCCAGTGTTGCAGTAAAGTAAATCAATACTGCGACTTTTAAGTTCAAGTGCTGTCAAGATTTTCAGTCTGTCATGGATGTGCTTATGTTTTTTTTGCCAAGAACAGCACACACAAAACAAACCCAAAGTATGGAATGTAATGGTGAATTTGTAGTGCTTGCCTTTTATGGTCTTGTCATTTGCAATTATTATGGTCTGTGAAAGCAATATGAATTAGAAATGAAAGTACCAAATTGGCACAGAGTTCATTGTTATTACTAAACTGTTGAATATTCTTGGACTAGTAACACAGAAAACATGTTAACAGCACTGATTTTCACATCATATTTCAAAGCAGTGCTCCAAGGTTTCTCAGCACTCGCACAAAGTTGAATTCCAACCAGTTTATGACGTTAAAGTTAGCATCTTCAGTGTTGTGGCCTCAGAATCACGGCAGACTGAAATTAGCCCTGGAATCTTGTGTGCTTATGGCCAACTTCCAGCAGACCTCAATTACAATGCTGCAGAGCCAGAAAAAGGGAAAGAGGTAGACTGCATGGAGCCCTTCAATTCTGCTGTACTACTCTGTCACTCAAACACAGCGTTACCACCGTGGCTGAGACAGATCACCATACTGCGTTCAGACACACATGGGAGGCATTTAGTACACACACACGCACAAACACACACACACACGCGCATGCACACACACACACACACGTTCATACACACACACACGCTCACACACACACATGCTTACACAGATGTTATGTGAATGTGTCCTTGCAGGTATCAGTTAAACCACTGGGGGGAGCCTTAAAGAGCTTTTACTCCAAACTCAATTCAACATTTAATACAGCATACACTGTACAAATTAAAGCTAAGTTTACTTTGAAAACAAATCTGAGTAGTTCCGAATTTAGAGAGAACCACAGACAATTGGAAGCTGGTCTCGTTTTTTTAATGAAAACGACACAATAATTTTTCTGTGTGCCAGAGCCATGGTGGTTTTGGATTATTCCGCAGATGGTGACAGTCTTGTAGAACAATTTCCTCATTACTCCGCAGTGTCTCTGAGTCTGGCTTACAGATCCTCTGCACTGGTGCGTGTTCATTGCCAGAGTATGCCTAGTGTTTATGCAAGGAATTCTAATACCCTCGCTACTTTTAAATATCAATATTTAAACATTTTTCCTCTTGATTTAACACTCTGACTCTCAATTCTCAAAAGATATATATGTTTGCTTAGGGAGAGTTCAAAATTTTAAATGGTTCTTGGAGGAGAGAGAGTGAAATGTGGTGGTGAATATTAAATCCAGGACTTGTCCCAGACATACACGACAGGCTACTGCTATGGTGAACACACTGGGTAGCCTGGCAAAAGTGATTCTTGCACCTTTTTAATTAGAGCTGAATAGCAACAGCCAAAGACTCCCTGTCTGAAGTGTTATGCTGTGGCCTGTGGTTTTGATGTTTCTTTAGCAAAAGAGAGCTTTCTGGTATGTAGGAGGAACAAGGTGTTGACTTATTAGGTGAACTAAGAAGTGTAGGAAAATATTATATGCTGGGCATATTGTATGTGGTGTGGTTGGGAACAGAGCCAACAAAACAGATGGTGAAGTGTTTAAGGCATATATTATTCTTAAACTAACTTACTATAAAAATAATACACCTTTTCTTAGTTTCTGCTGTTGTGAGGTTTTGATATTACTCAGCTTTTCCTCTTTGTGTGTCTCCAGGTTTAACACGAAGGGGCCAAAATGAAGACAGCTGCCAAGGGTTTTGGGAAGTCTATAATGGATCCTTTGCATCGTGAGGGTTGGTGGAGCAAAAGGATAGTGCTAATGGTGTATGTGGCCTTGGAGCTCATCACAGTCTATTCACCCATGGCCCTGGGCACACTCGAGTTACAACTAGATGAAGAACAACCAGCAGGCACTATTGTGGGCGACATCAGTGCAGGACTTCCTCCTGGCATCACAGCGTCATTGTACTTCATTTCAGACCACGAGGGCACAGGAGTGGGCAGTGATTTGGACATAGATGAAAGCACAGGCATTATTAAAACCGCCAAAGTTCTGGACAGAGAATTGAGAGACAGATACAACTTCATTGCAGTCACCATGACAGGCGTGACAGTGGAGGTGACTATCAAGGTGAATGATATAAATGACCACGCCCCAATGTTCCCTAGAAAACGGGCCACGTTTAAAATTCCTGAACAGACTACTATCGGCACTCGATTTCCTCTTGAGCCAGCTGTTGATAGTGATAAAGGCCAGCTTACAACACAGGGTTACATTATCAAAGATGGAAATGTTGGCCAGGCATTCACCTTGGAAACCAGGAGGGGAAGCAATGAGGTTCTCTATCTGGACTTGGTTGTCAATGCCATTCTAGACAGAGAGAAAAGATCCATCTATACTTTATCTCTGGAGGCCTTTGATGGTGGTTCCCCCAAAAGAACTGATCAGATGACATTAGATATTACTGTGCAAGACATAAATGACAACGCTCCTGTTTTCAACCAGAGCCGCTACCACGCTATAATATCTGAGAACCTCCAACCAGGAAGCAACATCCTGCAGGTGTTTGCCACAGATGCTGATGAGGGAGACAATGGGATGGTGCTGTATGAGATCAATAGGAGACAAAGTGATCCGGATCGCTACTTTGTCATAGACTCTCGCACTGGCATAATCACCCTCAACAAGCCGCTGGACTTTGAGATGAGGAGAGTACATGAACTGGTGGTCCAGGCACAAGACAACGCAACCCAGCCAGAAGTGACCAATGCCTTTGTCACTATGCATGTCAGAGATTACAACGACAACCAGCCCACGATGACCATCATCTTTCTCAGTGAGGATGGATCTCCCAGAATCTCAGAAGGGGCGCAGCCAGGCCAGTATGTAGCCCGGATCTCAGTCACTGACCCAGACTATGGAGAGTATGCTAACGTCAACGTATCACTAGAGGGAGGTGATGGAAAGTTTGCCCTGACCACCAAAGATAGCATCATCTATCTCATCTGTGTGGATCAGATTCTGGACCGGGAGGAGAGAGACACCTATGAGCTGAGGGTGATGGCAACGGACTCGGGCACGCCTCCTCTAAGGGCCGAGTCCTCCTTTATCATCCAAGTGACTGACATGAATGACAACCCTCCTCTGTTTGACCAGCCAGTGTACAAGCAGATCATCCCTGAAGTGGTCTTTCCAGGAAGCTTTGTGCTACAAGTAACAGCAAGAGATAAAGACCAAGGGCCGAACGGAGACATAAGCTACAGCATCCTGCAAGACCAAAGTGCTTACTACAGCTGGTTCAGTATAGACTCCATTACAGGCATTATCACCACTCTCTCCCAGCTGGATTATGAAAAGAACCCTA
Source organism: Amphiprion ocellaris (assembly GCF_022539595.1). Taxonomy (NCBI): domain Eukaryota; kingdom Metazoa; phylum Chordata; class Actinopteri; family Pomacentridae; genus Amphiprion; species Amphiprion ocellaris. Next base: position 29,185,315 of record NC_072772.1, on the reverse strand, counting down.
GTCCCAGTATAACTGTGGTGGCCACAGATGGAGGAAAGCCACCCCTTTCCTCCACTGCAGTGGTAAACATCTTACTTCAGGATATAAATGACAATGAGCCAGTTTTTGAGAAAAACTTCTACAATGTGTCCATCAAGGAAAACACAGCTCCAGGGACCTGCATTCTTGAGGTAGGACATTTTCTTGAAGTTTTATTTCATTAAACGGATGTGGACTGAGTAATTTTGTCAACACTCTCACTTTAGCACAGAGCTCATCTAAGAGTCTGCACTTAGCTTGAGGGCAATTGTTGAGAGCTTAACAAATGGAAATTTATTAGATAAATAGAAGAGAAATTTGTCAGAGTTTGTTGATTTCATTCATTCCTTTATGAAGAGTTAATTTCTAATGGTCGGGCTGTTTAAACTGGGCCGCCAAAGTGAGGATTTACCTGCAGTTTTAGGCCAACAAGATCTCCTGTTTGGCTGTCCTCTCCTTCACCTCTCAAAAGGTTTCCAGGGTAACAGAGGCAGTGGAAAGTCCTCTGTCAGCCCGAGCACAAAGGGGTTTTTCACATATTCTCAGGCAGAGACAAATTCAGGTCTTTATCCAAAGAAATAGATGTCACTTCACTCTCAAAAGGCACCTTAATTAGGCTTGTTCAACGTGAGAAAAAAAATGGCCATGGGCGACAAGTATGAATTAGAGTTCAGATAAATTACAGCAACCCATGTGACTGCATTCTCAGTTCTTTAAAACTGCTATTTTCTCAAGTTGTTCTTGGCTGTCTGATTAAAAAGACGGCAATTATAAAAAGAAAAAAGCAGCTCATCAGGTGCTAAAGTCATTCTAGTAATTTCACATGTGAGCAAGCTCGTGTCACCTTTAACAAGTATAGAAGCTCTTACAAAAGCAATTTTTTTTCAAGTGTCTGTAGTAGTATTGCATGTATCAAGGAGTTGGATATGGAGTGTAGTCCAGATGGAGGGCCCAGCAGATGAGATCTTGGCCCTGGGTTTGGCTGTGGGAGAGGGAGGGGTGGAGCGAGATGCAAGCCTTACTTCGACACCTGGCTTGAATGTAGAAATAGAAGCTGTGAGGGCTTCTTGTGGGAGGTCCCCTAATTATAAATCACAAGGACCACAAGGATAAAGAGAAAGCGGAATGCACTGAAATTGATTACGGAATTTTGAAAGTGAACCAAAGAATAATTAAAAAATGTATGCTTTGGAGAACTGTAAAGGTCTGCGATCACTGTTTCCAGTGTGGGTTGGAGTTCATGTTCTGTGAAAATATTTGAAAGCCCAAATGTTTTTTTCTTTCAAACTTTTTTTTTTGAAAGATTTTTTAGAATTTTGTCTTTCCAATTTGTCTGTCCTCTCCATTGCTTACATTACTACCTGCCCTCAGACAGTTCTTAGAGTACGACAGACTTGATCAGTGGGGTCCAAGTATGAGGTACCTCTTCAAAGCCACCACTCTTTGGCCTCTCTTGGGCTGGCTTGGATGCTGTAGACGTGTGTTTGGCGGGCCTTGTGAGAACAGACTGCTCTTACTTAGGGTGCCAGCTCTACATCCAAACATCACAGCAAGACATCTGATTTCTGCCTTTTTTTTCTCTGCAGACAAAATTCTCAGTTCCTCCCTTTTCTATTCACATTTGTCCAAAAAAGCATTACAATATGGTTATTGTGATCATTAATTCAAACGTTTGAAGTTGTGACTTTGCAGGTCACTCGGGCAGCAGTCCATGATTATTCTAATGTAGTCTGGCTCCGCAGCGCCCTCCCTTTGATATTTTGTCACTTTCCAGCATACATCCATTGGTTTGTGGATGAATTTATAATTAGATGTGTGTGGGGGGGAAAGATAACCAAAAATAAGGACTTAAGCCTATTAACAGCAATCAGTCTTGTAATTCAATATGTAAGATCTTTTGCAAAGTAAATAGGTCATCCTTGAGAGAGAAAATCAAATACAACATGATAAACAACATTTTCACAACTATGAACCGCATCGTGGAATGTGTTTCATGAGGCATGACTAATTCTTTTCTCCGTTATTAGTTTTCCAACTGTGTCAAATTTTACAAGATTTCTGAATGGTGTGGAGGTGAAATGTAACAGTTACACCATAGATCTAAAGCTGTAAAGGAACCACAAAATAACTTGCTATAGGCTTTGCATGCATCTAGTCAATCCATTTAGAAGGGAAATTATGTGTTCTCTTGCAAATTATGTTTTCTTACATCTCCGATTTGTGCATTACAAGCATGCATTCACTCAAGAGGAACTGTTAGTTTGTATTATGCCAGTGTACGTTTTATTCCAAATGTGTGAAGTCTTCTTAGGATAATGGGAAAGTAATAAGATGAAAAAAAGTAATTACTTCAGTGTTATTTAATTAGGGCTGTCAAGAATAGCGGCTTTTGATTCCTGACATGGAGGAAGGAGAGTAATACAAAATGTTGTTAGAGATAATGAGGCTCATGAGCCCGCTTTAATACATCCAAATTCAATAAAGCAAAGCACAGTTGTTTTGGTGTTGAGAGTTAGCCATTCATTCCTGTATGTGTTATTTTAGTTATGAAGTAATGACGTTGTTCACTTGGTTATGTCAGAATCTTGCACTGGGGAATAATTTACACCTCATTGTGGTTTTTGGTTAATTTGGAGGGTCTCTGCTAAGAATTGTCCCTCTGTCTGTGTTGGGGGGTTGTTCTGGCTCCAGTAGAAAGGCGAGAGGAGGTCTCCAGGCAGCTGAGGGGGAAATGAACCCTGACAAGTGCTTGCATGAGTGGCGGAGGTGACATAAGCAGGGGGGCTTCCTTGTCTGTCCGTTGGTCTGGCCCTCCCCAGATTCTTATCTGATCTCACTTCATTTCTCATTAACTAGGTGTGAGGATAGGCCAGACCTAATTTTTAAACCCACCTCCCACATTTTCCTGACAGAATGAACCCCTTGTCATCGCTGCAGCTCCCCCCTGCAACATGAGATGAACACTGATTGCTGTGATTTGAGGGCAAATATTTTGCCATTTTTCTTTCTGGAAACTGTAACTCAGACTTTTGCATTTATCAGTTCCTTTGCTGCCCAAATGGTTCCCTGCCTCAATGATGTCTTGTCAACCTTCTCACTGAACATCACTTTTTATGAAAAAAATCATTTATGACTTTGTGTAGGATTGTTATGCTTTGGCTATGACATCTTGCATGTGGGGAGTCTATGAAGCTGCTATTTTTCAGTTTAGACAACTACAGATGCACAGTCTTTTTCAGTGGTGTAACATACAGCAACACTAAAACATGTTCATTATTTCACACTGAGTTCTTTAAAGGCAGCCTAGTTGAAAGCAGTACCTCAGTGAAGTGGCTCTCTGAAGCACTTCTCCATTCCTGCCAACCTGAAAGAAAGCGGGCTATGGGGGAAAAAAGAATACTCATAATTGCCCTGGAGAGAAAGTATGAACGAGTGAAAGAATGTGCTTCTGTCACACAAGCCCCTCACAGTTTTTGAAGTCTTTTTGTACTATAGTGACCACCTACTGGTAACTGCCAAGCAGGTGCTAATCACACTGATTCCAGTACCTCAGGCCATGGTGTCCTCAATCTTGTAACTGCTGGTAAAAAAAAATAAATCCTTCATCTAATCCCTAAATGTTCATAATACTTGCTTCAAAAATATAAATTCAGACATTCACTCTTTTAATGGAAGAAGTTTCTTTTGTTCTAGCTTCCTCTGAGTAAAGCCTGCATTGCACCTGAGTTACACCTTGCTTTTGACAGTCTCTTTCAGTTTGATGAGTCTATTCCACAGGGAATGCAGACAAGAAGAAAGACAATTTAAAAAGTTATTTAACAGTAAATTGATCGCATTGACTAGCATGCAGTGGCATACTGGATTTATAGTGGAGTTTGGTTTGTTGTCATCTCTTTTATTTGAATAATACATTTCATGTTGTTTTATTTAGTACTTATATTTTGCAGTTCTCTGCTCCTTTTTGTCTTCTCAATATTTTAGCTGCTAGTCTTAAGGTTGGAGTCTAAGATTTTGGAGAAAGCATTCTTAGACAGTTCGCATTTGCCACATTTACTGTGCCTCCTGCTCCCATTCCCTCTTTCTTCTATTTTACTCCTCTTCATCCCTTTGTGTGTGTCTTGTGCACGAGCATGAACGTGCACTAGACATGCTGGAATGGTCTGAGAAACTTCCCGTTTACAGAACAGTGCACACACAATGTTATTCACTGAATTTCACAAAAGGTCTTTTGGATTGAGATCGCTGAATCAACTTTTAAGTGACAACCGCATTTTTCCAGGACAGTGTAGTACAAAAAGATTGTTAATTTTGACGTTGAACCAAACAAAAGTTCTGCAAAACTGCAGTGATTTGTTGACTGAAATGGACACTTGACTGCTAAATCACTCATTCTGCATACAAACTTTTTCTTCAAATGAGACTTCAAGTTTTTTCAAAATAAGTGAGGCTATCTATGGAGATGAGGGAAATTGCCTGTTTTAGTCTAGTATTTTAGTACACAAAGCATGTAATCAATTCTCGCCAGGCATTTTTCTGGGGATGGTTTGTGTCAAGCGAAATGTTCACTTGTCTGTTTTAATACCAGACTGGCCTGTCTTCCGGTGAGACTGGTTTAGCTTGAGGCAAGCTGACTCTGCTTTTGGTCTCCCTTCTGTTTCTTTTTCCTCCTGCTAACTACCGAGCTTCGCTGTGGCTCTGCGGTATAACAGTATTTGCAGGGAATGGTAAAATTGCAGGAAACTGGATGTGCTACTTAATGTGTTCGTGAATGTAATACTTCCTTGAACACTTACTCCTGGGCCTAGCAGGGGCAATGAAGTGAACATAAACACTGATGTACATCTGGATAGAGTGTGGGTGTTCAGGTCAAAGTTGCTGTGCTTGAGACAGCTGAGCGCATTTTATTGTGCTCAGACGTCCATCAGCAAATCCACTGCCTCTTTCTTTCCAGCAGCACAGGAAGAGGCGAAAGTTGTGGTGAAAATGTTGATGGTATGGCTGAATACAGAAGCTGGGAGAAATACTGTTCATCAGTGTACAACTCGATCTGTGGGTGTTTGAACACCAAACTGTGAAACAAAATGAAAGGACCACATCATTTATGAACTACGCATGTTACTATTGTATTGTACTATTGTTGAGCTATGACAAAAATCAATTTTCATGACTGAGTAATCTTTTATTATGAGTAGTTGTTTAATTGTTTAAAATACGTCCATCAGAATATACATTAGATCTGTCTGCAAACAGCTTTTGTTGTTCAACAGGCAGTCCAAAATCCTTGTTTGAAACAACCTGGATTTGTGCTCTATAATGACTTGTATAACAAATTGAGCCAAATCTACCACAAAGCAAAATGATCAGTTGTTTGACTGATCATTTTAGCAGTTTGTTGATACTGGATAGTTGATTGCTGTTGAGTATTGCCAGATCTGTTGTATTCATTGTCCCGTGGGACAATAAATATGTCTTTGAACCATACCTGCTCTGACTTTTGAAATATCTGAGATTATTGCTATGTCATACAGGTACAACCACCAGCCAGTGATATTATGCAAAACATGCAAATTAGAACTTGTTTCTTGAGTGTTGTTCATTATGTAGCTGCTGAGTGGTAAAGCAAACAGTGTTTACAAGACTTCAGAGCTGTGATGCAGGCACATGGAGTCCTAGCTGTGAAGCCAAAGTGTTGAGGGATCAAAGCCCGCTGTAGGGGTTTCCTGCCCACATCTGGCAAGGAAGGAAGATGGGTTTATATATCTCTCTTGTGGGACGCTAAATTTCATTAATACAGTCTGCTGCAGGTGAGGCAGACCTCTCAGCACTGCTTCCAAGTTTCTGTGAAAGAGTGTGTGACTGTAATGAAAGGAAAGAGACCGAAAGACTGAAAGAAAACAGTTGAGAGTCTCCAGAGGGACACACAGCCTCTGGCAGCTGTGACAAAGCTCAGACTCAGCAGATGGATCCAGCTGTTGATCTCTTTTCTAACATCTATCCTCCGACTCTGAGGGGTGGGATATCACTCTTCCTGTCTCGTTGTCTCTGTTTGCCTCTCTTTGCTCTTTCTGCTCGACCAGACATCTTATCTCTCCTCGCTTCCTTTTCCCACACTGTGGTGTCCCCTCTGTGATCCAATTACACCTCTTCACTTCCACTTGTTTCCCTGTAGAGTGGTGACATGTGGATCTGAGCAGGTGAGAGCAGCACATCTGCCTGCCTGGGGATGCTCAGGCCTCCCTGGAGTGACTGGAACATGCTGCTTTGTGGGTTTCAGTCACACCAGACCCGGGCTTATCTAGCTTGATGATGCAAGAAATAAGGGGTGTAAATTGCTAACAGAGTGAAGTCAGACTGCAGGTGTGAGGTGTGTGTGTCTTCACAGTCACGTTGTCACAGTGTTGCATTCAGGCGCAAGTGGAGCGCTTTTACTTGACCTTTGTAAATAGAGACAATTATTCACTTTGCCGCCTCCTTTGAGACAAGTGAATGGAGCGGGGGGGTGGACCTTGAGGCTGACTGTGATGACGGCTGCCAGGCCTTCTGTTCTCACAGTCCGTGGTCCCCCTGCACATGTGCAAGGCAGTTGGCATAACCAAACAAGCTGGGCATCAGGAAGCATCATCTGCTTGTGGTAGTAGTTCTCCTCCAAAGCAAATCTGTGCTAAATCATCCATCCAGTCGCCTGCTGTCAACCAGGAGCCACCAGACTGGAAAGCAGACGCTGAGTGACAGCTTGCCAGGTAGCAAAAATCAGTAACCAGGAGATTAGGTTCAAAACAAGCAGCAACAAATAAAATTTTTGGTGTGATGATGCAGAGCACGTATTGTAATCGTACATTGCAGCTGCCAGGATGTTGAATTTTACGTTCATGAAAATGTGCGTCTTCCTAGAAAAGCATGCATATATATACACACAGCCCGAAAATATCTTAACCACTGAGCAAATGTCTCCATATCCAGAACTTGACTGTTACAAAGAATGCATCGCTTTCGCCTGCCAGCAACCTCAGCCCCCCTTTTGCTCCAGCCTTTCTGCTGCACTGACTGCCAGTTGAAATAACGATTGAGAAGAATGTTCCTGAGCCAAACAACTCATGGAAGGAGTGCTGCACTCGGTTGCAGGGAGTGTGTCTGCTCCCATTTAGATCAGTTTTGGTTTACAACTAGGTCTGATTAGGGCTTTGAAAATGGCTGAACACAGGGATTAGACAATACTTTAGCTGCCCATGTGAGAAATTGGTGATAGGGGGTAGTGCTTCAGGAATGAGGTGGTAAAATAGAGGTAACCATGCAAGTGATCTCTCTGTGTGGTCAAGAAAAAGTTAGACCTGTGTTGCCACTTGTAGAGCAGAATGTTTTGCAGATGTTGGTTATCACTAATGATGCTGTGAAAGATCTTAGCTCTTGTGTGGACCAAATTAGTGCTTAGTGCTGTGAATTGGATCTCAAAAACCTTTTGGAATTAATGAGATGTGACTAGGCACTGTGCATCCCCTTGTCTTCATTAATTTTTCTTTGAATAGACACTCTTTGCATTTAAATAATTATATTGGAAATTTTACCTGCCTTTTCTTTGGCTACAATTCTTGTATAACTCCTTGTTTAAACATTTGAGAAGTTTAGCACTTTTTCATTTGAGAAATTGTTTTTTTTTTTTTTACATGAAAAAAATGTTCTCTAGAAAAAAAACATACAATATCTCTAAAATTTGACTTTATCTGCATTGATATTTGGATTTTATACATATTCTAACAGTACCCTGTAACAATAGTGCTGACAGTTAAGACAAAAATGAAAAAGTATCAGCTGCAAACATAATCTGATACTCATATCTGTGGCCCAGTTCCACTGAGTGAGTAGTTTTTTCAAGCCTTGTTAGACAGAGCATGAGGGAGAGAAGGAAAAACCACACAGAGAAGGAGGCTTGTGGGAAGAGACGCTCCACTTTTACATTGTGGTTTGCCAGCGTTGTCTGTCTTGGCTTCAGACAGAAAGGCACCCAGGCCTGCTTTAACCAGACTCCCAGTCTGTGTGTACTGATGCTCCATGGTGGTCCACCCTCACACTGTTGTTTGCATATCTTGATGCCTTCACCACATCGACCAGAAATGCTCCTTGTGTAAAAAGGAAGGACATCTGCTATGCCTTTTTTTATTCTATGGTATTGCAGCCACTGTGTTTATTAGTTTTAATAATGAGACAACTGCCTTACTTAATGCTGACTTCCTCTGAGCGCTAGGAGGAGTTCTAAAGATTCTTCAAACAGGGTTTTCTGCTTCTTCGACAATTTTGTCTGGTGCTGCAGAATTTATGTTGAAAGTGGTCTGCTGCTTCTTTTAGTCAGTGTTGAAAGGCCAAATCTTTGTTGAGATAGTTGTCTATAGCCTGGTGCTGTGAGGAGTCTGGACCGAGCATAGGGAGCAGTGGGAGTCTCTGCTGTAATTAGGCTGAGCTGGTATGCAGGACTCAAAATGTGTGATGTGGTATCAGAGCAGGCGAACAAAAAACCAGGGATGGGGTGTGTGTATGTGCGTGTCTTGTTGTAGACAAGGTTTTAGGGTGGAAGACATTCTCTAATCAGTACCCTGGGTTCCTCCCTTTCTGCTGTACAAATGCATCTTGCGAGATCCAAAGCATCAAAATAGGAGACATAGAAGCAGAGAAACTGACGGAGCAGATATGATTTTGGCTGTCCGTGCCCAAACTGAGACGATGCACCACCCTCCCTTCCAGTGCAGGTTGAAAGCTGAACATGTGGCCAATCAGATCCAATCGAGACGGCACCATACTGAGTTGCAGCACCTTTGAATGTGAAGTGAAAAGTAGTGACCTCACATTTGTCTGCCTAGATGTAATTGGCCTACACACACTGTACAGAGGTTCTCTTTCAGGCTTTCAGTTGCAGCTGATCACTCTCAGAGGATGTATGAAAAAAAAATACTTCGTGGTTAAGCGCCCAGAAAAAGTAAGTATGGTCTGCGATGGGGTCTGCAAAGTCAGCTCGAAACTCAAATCAATGCAGACAAGAGGCTAGTCAGCGGAGTAGCGGGCATAATGGCGAAACAAGTTGTTGATGAATTCAACAAGTCAGTGCATCATTGCCAGTGCTGAAATCATCCAGACATCTGGTTTGAGAAGCTGCCTCCAAGCAAACCTGGCTGCGTCTTTATAGAGGATCCCTGGAAATCATAAATGATATAATTCAACGGATCCCTGTTGCAACTGCAAATGCCTCAAATCCCAGTATGACATTTCTGTCTTGCTCCACAGAATACGGCATCATCTCCTCTTTGAACATCTGTTGCATTGGATCCTTCTGCCCTTTTTTACAACCAACCTTTTTAATCACCTGCTGTCTCAGCGCTGCTTTATTTTTTGTGTAATAATTGGGGTTTGAGAACAACCTGAATTTCATGTGGCGAGCGGTGATACGCACGTGGGGAGTGCAGATGTGAATGATCTTGGTTTGCAGACCTGTGCAGATCTTTGGTTTGATGCCTGGAGTGAACTAAACCGTCACCTGTTGCCAATTTTTACCATCAACATCTTATTGCTTACAGGCCCTGATTAGTCCAGACATCGGATCTGGTGATTAATGGAGCAATCCGCCCTTTAATGCATGCTGGAATTACACCAGCTCATCCAAAGATCTGACTTGGACTGGACAGTTTATCTCCTTCTTGTGTCCCATTTGTACCAAATTTTCTCCCACTAGTCGCTGAGCAGGTTTTTGCTCAAGGGTCTTTTTTTTTTTAAAGAAAAAGTAAATTACTCTGCTGTCACACTTTCAGCTGCAATCTTGTTGTTCTAATATTGTTATGATCATAGTCTCCTGACACATCAGCTCAAACTGGACACAGGCAGTTTCATTTTTAACAAAAGCTTTGATTAAAAATAAATGCTGTTTTCAACCCAGGGGGAGCCATTGAGTGATGTTTAACGATGACATCTGAAGCATCTCCTGAGCTGTATCCAATAGATGTGTGGTCTCCAAACTAAACAGAATGTTTGATAAGACAGTTAAGATGAAGAGTCTTTTCTTATTCTACTGCAGGATAGGTATCAGCCTCATGCACAGATGCTCCTTTCATGGTCAAGTTTTAATGTAGGATTTTAAATTTACATTACCTGTACTTGCCTAAAATGTATTCCTCAGTTCTGTGGGCATCCTGTGATATGGATCAGTGGATCAATCTACTGCATCAAAAATGTCCCTCATCAGTTTGTCTGAACAGAATTACAATATCTTACAGGAAATTTGACTTTAAACATTGTAACTCTGCCCATGTACAAGCATTACATTTATACTGCCCATAATTAGAGTGTTTAAGGTTCAGCTGTAGAAGTTTAATGCCACATTTTAGTGAGCAATCGTGTACTGAGTATATCATGAGGCTACTAGGGAAAATTGAGAAAATAATAAGGCATCTTTTCTGGCTGTAAATCTTTGCCAGTTTCAGTCAGCGCTCTTCCCCTGTCACCATTCCTGTCAATGCTTTTGCTGCACCATTTTTTATTTATGCGCCTTCTCTTCCATGCTTTTTACCTCAAGCATACTAATTCTACAGTCTAATAGGCTTAGTGGTGTCTATGCAATTTTTATTCTCTTATTACCATTACTGAGTCATCTTAGAAATATCTTCCTCCCCAATATGAAATGAACTGCATGGAAATCTTAAGCTCATGTAATGTTTCTAACTTAACAAGGGGCAAAATTTGATTTATAAGAAACCACATTTCGGAGAGTGAGGCCAGTTGAACTTTTCTGCTGCCTTGTTTTATTCTGCTTGTGTATTTCTGAAAGGAGGGCTTTATTTGGGAAACTTCTCCGAGCCTCTCCCCCTCCTGCAGTTCTGTAAATGACTTGTAAACAGGCTGTTTAAGTGTGAAGTCACCCTATGCCCTGCTTCCGCTCTTTATTCATCACACTGACACACATACACATAGGAGTATGGTGAATGTTTTTGCTAAAGAGCTGGGGGAAGGGCACCACCGCTAGCTGTGGGACTGGGCCAAGTCCTGACACACTCTGCAGAAGTTATTTCTGCTGGAGAGATGCAGTACCGGAGAGAAATTGTACGAGAAAAAGACATGTTTTAGTCGGAGCAGTGTAAAATTAAGTCTGTGATAAAGTGTCCATGGCTTAAAGCTTTAAAATAACACAATATTTTAATGATGACATTCCGAAACTGCCCGTTTACGCCTCTCTCTTTAGAAATTTCTCTAATGATCTTCAGCTATTCATTATGCATAAAGCTTGAATTTTGAGACTCTCAAATTGAGCAAGAGTGAAGAGAAAAAAAAAGCTGTGAAGATGCTGAATAAAAAATTGAGCAGAAAATAGGACTGTCTGAGGAAAGTGGAAAATGATTGAAACAAATGGGGAACGCGGAAGGAAGAAGAGTGAGAAAGAAAGCAGATGCTGAGAGGGAATTGGAGGCGATTTACCTCATACAGCGTGCGTGCAAAAGTGCCGTGTACATGAAGCTCAAGTGCTGGTTTGTTACCATGGCGATACTGGGAAACAAGGGGGGTGCAGAGTTGCACAAACAAGAAACCCCATCGATTTCATGGGCAAATCATCATCTCAAAGTGCCTGTTTCTTCATTGTAATTACAGTGGAGTATTTACACGTGAGGACAGTGCCTGAAAGAACTGCATAGAAATGAACTCATGAGACCCCAAAGGCTCAGCTACTCTGCAGCTTACGCAAACACACTTCTTTAACTTTTTTGTTTTTTTCAAGGTAGTGGCCTGTTTAGAGTTAAGCTGTCCGTTTTTCCAGAGTTCATCACTGTTTCTTTTAGGACTGTCTTGCTGTCTCAGCTATCACACGACATTATCAACACATCCTAGAGGTCTGGGGAACATGTAGCAGTGTCTGGGGATGTTTGTTTGGAGATAGAAACATCATGATCCCTTGGCTAGAGAAGGTACATTTATCCTGGTGTATAAACACATAGTATAAACGGAGCTATCAGATGAATCTATATTGTATATCAAGTGAGGTTTCATTTGGAGGTAAAATCATGGGGGTAGTGGAGGACTGAATATGTTTATTCAATATGTTCGGCCCTCTCAGCCCCCCTGCTCTCACATGTTGTCAGTGGCTGGGCCTCTGCATCTGTCATGAAGGACATACATAGGGGTGAGTTCACAAGGCCTCCTCTCTCCCAAACCCCATCTCTGCGCAGACGTCTTTGTCCCTGCTTTTTGTCTCATTACAGGGACTTTCCTTCACCCTGTCCCTCCCAGCTCTCCTGGGATCTGATAATAGATTGGGGGCACCCTAATGAAGTGCCAGCACGATTAGATTCAATTTGCTCTCCTTTTTCTTCTTGGAAGTGAAGAGCTATCAGTCTACAAAACACTTCCCTCCAGAAACAGACTTATCTCACACCTATATCTCCCAGTTGCCAGAAGCGGCCAGACACTTACTAACAATCAGGCTTTATCTTTCACAATTTAGCCATGTGAAGAAACAAGCATGTATCTCCTATCTCAGACTGGACAAAGACTATGTGGGCACGGTGGGGAACTACGTAAACATTCAAGGAGAGCTTTCATCAGACCGATGGGTGTCTGGCTGAGCAAACAGGATGCGTCCGTCTGAAATTTCAATTTTGGCGAAATAGTGAAAGTGTTGTCTTGTCAATCTGATTCAAGACATTTGAGAAAAAGTTTGCCTTTCTGACTAGCAGAAGTATTACAGTGTTGGATCTTGGTACTGACAGGAACTCTGCATGACAGGAAATGAAATCAGGAAAATGTATCCTTCCTTTCTAGTAGTCAAAGTACCAAAATGATATCTGTGAGATGTATTTAAAAAAAAATCTTTAGACTTTCTGTTGCACTGAAAAAAACGAATTATATGAGAGAATGATTTGAAAATCAGAAAACATAAAAACTGTGTTTGGTAAGGGAATGAGAAGGATAAACTATCCAACACTTTGTGTGCCCGTGTGTTTTGTTCCCAGTCTGGGAAGGTGGGAGAAAGCTGCAGGAATTGGCCAGCATTTGTGCAATAGAAGAAGGGTGCATAAAGGTGAAGCCAAAGTACACAAGCAAAAATGATTTTTGGCCTGGACTGACAAGACACAATGCTTCAATCACAGCAGACCCATACAGAGGGGAGCAGTGGGATCAATCTATGACTTAATTGACCTAATTCTTCTGTGTATGTGCATGGTTAAATTGAAGTCAAAAAGTTGGCCATTAATTGCATTTTATGACAACACAAGTACTTAAATATGGGAGCTTACTCAAGGAAATTAGATGATGGCAAGGCACACTTCATGATTATTGTAGAGGAGTCAAAACGTCTGAATTCTGTGTGAAGGAGGTGTTTTAATAACTGCTTCATGCTTAGTTCCAGGGCTGCTTTAAAAAGTAATACATGTGCAGTGTTCAGTTGTACACATAGAAAAGGGGAAGTATTAAACTCTGAAATTATCTTAAATATTATAATTTATAACCCGGTAAAGCCACTTGAGGGACATACACAAACGTATGGCCTAAGATGTGATGAAATAACAAGAAGCTTTATAGCCTATATATATCTTTTACAAGTTGTTTACAAAAAGCTTGTTTAACTCAAATTTATGTTTACTTAACATATGGTGTTTGTTATCACAAACACATCCTCAACCACAGTTTGGCACTGTCCACATGATGTGGCTCATGCTCTGCCTGAAAGGAAACGAGGAACCTTTAGGTAGCAGAGCATGATAATGGAAATAAATATGAGAAAAGAAATACTTAAGAAAAACTGTCTCAGTGGATATTTGATCTAGCTGTGGCAAAGACTACAGACTTTGTACTGCAACTTCCAGGCCTTTGTAAACCATTTTAACCACTTAGGTCATTCGTTATTCTCTCAAGAGCCTCCTCTCATCTGTAGGAGCAGGTTTACCATTTAAAACATGAGTGCTTTGTTGAAAGTGCCACTTTTTACAAACCCTGCAGATTTATTATAAACAATATTGAAGTGGTTCTGTCTATCTTTGAAGTGAGCTAATATCTCAGAGACAGTTTAGTGTAATTTGCAGGTTCATATCAACGAGTTTTAGCTCCTTAAATTTGCTTTGTTATACAGTTTTAGATTTTGTATACATTTTTTCTGTTGTCTCAGGCAGCCATTATTACCCATTCATCTGTTTGGGGTGTAGAAACCAACCTCCATTACACCACAGCAAATTCACTTGATAACAAGCTGAGTGCAGCTTGACTTAAAAGTTTGCACCATAAAAAAATCACGCAAACCTGATGTATTGCAAAGTTTAAGAAAGTCGCAAAAGTTTATTTGAAAATTAGAAAATTTAAATTTCTTTTCATTCCATACTGCAGCTAATAAAAGACAGTGGGGGCTTGGGATAAAAGAAGAACAGTTCCACCTGACAGCAGCTTTGCAGGCAGTGCTGTGATGTCAAGTAAATAATTGTGTGTTTGCGTGGGCGGGTGGGGGTATTTCACGAGCTCTGCTAACTGGCAAATGACGACGGTTTTGATTCGGCCCCTCCTTTACTGGTGCAGCTCTTGGTGCTTCGCCTTCTGTGAAGTTCATTACTGGTTTACAGTATGTAATAAGCCTCATTAAAACAATCCCCTGGGTACTCACTCTTCTGCTCAAGTTAGAGGGGAGTGCAGGATTTGGTGTGGTCTTCCCGAGGCTTGGGTGGTATGGTGAAAGGGATTAATGGCGTGACGTCAGAGTGCTCTGACTGGAAAGACTGGCATGATCTGCTCACATAACTGTGTTCACACTGGACAGTATGTTAGTTTCCAATCCCTGCTTAAGCCTGGGGAACTTCAGATGTGGGTAGTGAAGGAGACCAGTGGAAATGAACACCGTGCTCGTGGAGTGCTCTGTGGATGACAGAGAGGAAATTGCTTGCTCATACCGCACCACACTAATTCTTGAATCTTTTCCAGGCTCACCAAAGAAGACATTATTATATAACTCCCTACCTTTTTGTGTGCTTTTTTTTTTTTTTTAGCTCATTAGATATGCAAAAACAAAGAACAGAGAGGAAACAGTGTTTTTCTAAAGCTCAGTGTCAGACTAGATTGATGGATCAGCCATTTCCCCATATTCATGCTATTCTGCAAAGTAAATTATTCAAATGAATTCAATTCAGCCAGGACAGCTCACAGAATACTTTGTGTGCGACTCCTTTTTTGAAACACAGAGCTCATTTAGCTATGGTTGTTAGCACGGTGATGGGTGATGTGGAGAGGGAAGCTGATTTGTTCTAAATAAATCAAATCATTTCTTTGTCTTTTGCCAAGGACTGTCTGACTCTCCTCTGACCCTTAATTAAAAACCATTTCCGCAACTGCTGAAGAAATATAAATAGTTCCAGACATTTAGTAGGGTTTGGGACGTTAATAATTGTGGTCATGACCCGACTTCTGCCCGCATGCTGCTTAGAAAATTTGCTGTAGTTACCGTTTGTTCCAATTTAGAGTTCTGGTAAGCAGTCCTAATTAAGGGTTTATTTACAAGTACATCAGTATCCTTGTTGCAATGTGTCTTTTAATCGGGAGTGTTAATGTGAAGTGAGAGTCTCTCTTTAGAAGTCTAGTCTAGACACTTTTCACTCTGTGAGCTTGCTGTTGCCAGGCTGTTAAAAAATGCCAGAGGAGTTGCCACAATGTGCTTGTATAGAATGGCTTATGGCACAAACACGGCACTGTCTGTGTCTGTAGGGACTCTTGATGTGGGACAGCTGCTTTATGATGGTAAACTCCTTTCCTGAAAGCTGGGGACCCCCTGCTAACCCACCAGCATAACCACATTGCATGTGAATTCACTCAACATGTTGGATTAGCTGGTTAAATGCGGTGATCCTTTCCCTCAAAAGTACAATCGTGACATTTAGGGTATTATAATAGCAACAAAGGCTGCTCAGCCATTTTCAGGGCTTACTTTCCTTGTTTATTCTTGGCCCAACGTGAGGAAGATGGTAACCTGAATGTTAATTATGCACCTCAGTGCAAATCTACATAAAATGATCATATGCTGAGATTAAATCAAAGTTTGATGAAAACATGGGAAACTGGACAGTTCTTTGGTTTACATTGCCTCTGTTGTAGATATATAGAAAGTTAAATAGAGAGAGATAAATGGCTTTTGTGCATAAGGGTTAAAACACTTCATATACGCTGCAGTGATACTGCCAAACCAGTTCTAGCTGTCTTGGCAAGTGTGCGTACAAAATAAATACAGGAAGAAAAAAAGGGGAAAAAAGCAAGTGAATATTGGGATCCAAACCAGAAACCGAGCCATGAAGGTCTTTTTTTTTTTTTTTTTTTTTTGGTCCTCAGTTATGAATACACGCCGAAACACAAATCGGCATTAGAGGAAGAAGAGAGATAGCAGGAAAAGGCAAAACTAAAGTGTTCAAAAAAAAAAAGAGCAAGAGTGGTCTGAGTAGGGAGGAAGAAAAAAGAGAAAGCGTGAAAATGGAATAAAAATAGACTCATGATGGAGATGGTGTCTCGATGAGGCGGCCCGCTAACCTCAGAGGCGCCACACTCCCTGGTTTATCCCGGCCCAGCGAGAAGGAGGGGCCACACCACAGATCTTTCTGACTGCCAAGGCTCCAGTGCTAGGACGAGGCTCTCTCCTCTTTCAGCCTGGTCGTGGTGGTGGAAGGGGGAGCGAGCAGGCATGTCAGACTTTGAAAAACAACAAAGCACTACTCCCCTTTATAGGCGACAGGGCAGCCCTTCATGCTTGAGATCAGGAGCAGTGACAGTCGCAGTCAGGTGTCACTTCAGACCCCAAAGTTAGACGTCACGGCGAGTATGTGACTGGTTCTGTTGGTTTAGCAGAGTTCCCGACTCAGTGTGGTGCGAGATGGTTGCTACTGTGTCAGAAGCCTGACATTTGAACTGCCCAGGCAACATGACTTCATGCTGCAGTGTAGGTTGTATTAGTCACACACAACAAGTGGGGGTGGATGGAGCAGACATGAAGCTGGCAGGAGGTCAGTGAGGATTTACCATCACTTCCTACCCTCCTGTACTTTCCAGAAGAATTGCCTTAGTTAGTATTTGTTACATTTTCAGTTTGGAAAAACAATTTGAAATCTGTTCTTCTGATCTATGTAGTTTGCAATAGACTTTAGCCATGTGCAGTTTTTCAGATGTCTAAGGCATCAAAAGATAGCTTGTTTTGAGTTCCTGCTTTAGAGTGTACATGATATAAAATGGACTTTGTGCTGCATATGAAAGTCTGATCTATCAGGAAATCTACAGTCATCTGGGAAATATTGACAGACAAAGGAGAGAAGAGAGCTCGACAGCTCAACATGCTTGCTCATCTGGAGGATATTCCGAGGAAAAATATTTTCAGAACTGTTTGAAATTTTACATATTAGTTGGATTAAGGGGAACTGTACACACATTTTTTCCCCCTCAATTCAAAAACGGACATATGGATTGCATTAGTTGTGTGTATTATGTTTTTTTTCAATATGTCACTTTTTTGCTAGACAAAGGACTTACAGAAAATGTGAACAAAAAGATGCAGTATTTGATTGTGTTGTTTCCTTTTTAGGTTCTTCCCTCCATAAGGCAAGCACATACAATACACTGTAATTAGCTGCAAAGAATGGAAACCTGCATTTTATATAGTGCAAAAATACTTAAAATTTGATTTGCTGAATGTATAATGCTTAGCTGTACGTTGCAGGAATCTGTAAGTTGAGCCTTTCTCTTGTTACAAGCTACCTACAAAATTACAGACTGATTTCAGCCTCAGTTTCTTTCTCGACAAAGAGGAAATGATGAAGCACTGAAGAAATGGAGCTCATGACAGTGAAGTAAAACAATGAAGTGAAACATCTGTTGTGGTGTGTTTTTGAAAGGGCAGGTTCAGTGTCTTGTACACTTAAAATGAAATTGTGTCTCTGTGCACAGTTAGAGCTAATCTTTCAAACCAACAACTTGTTTTGTTATGAAGGAGATGTTAGTTACAACGAGGAGTGTAAGTCTCCTGTAAAATTAGAAGAAGATTTAAATTGAATTGCTGCACAGATCACATACAAGCTTACATCAGCAGCTCCATCTCAACCCAGTTGCCAAGACACAAAGATTTTTGATATGGTTTATTTTTATAGTTTTTCTTCCCTTTTTTTTCTTTTTCCCTTTTCCCAAGATAGTGCACAAGTACAGTTTCTACCACAGGTGATCAGCTAAAACATCAGTATTTCCGTCCAACTGCATATTTGTATGTTTTCCATTTCTTCTCAGGCTTAATCACCCAACAACCAAGGCAAAATTGAAGCCACACGGCGGTGATGAAAACCATTTTTTTGTAAAGTTTTGAGTGAATTTTCAATTGTTTTTGAAAATGGTTAACCTCAAAATACCTCTAATACCACAACATGAGCTGCTTTAGGCAAATTGGAGAAGACTTTTATTCAATATTCAAAATTTGTCATTTAAAATTGTCATTATTAGACAATATGGAGCCAAGTTTCATTTCTGTCTGTGTCATACTGGTGTTCTTTATTTAGTGTGGTCCTTGATAACGCTCCTCGGAGAGTGTAGAGTTATAGCTTTACTCAAAACCGCCCAGTTTGCACTCTAAGACCTTTTCATCTGGTAGCAATCTCCTTGTGAGCAGTTTCAGCCACCAAAAGCCCAATCCATCAGCCACTGTCATGTGCTGCAATGAAATGTGAAAGGGAGTGTAAACGCACAGAGGCATAATGTCCTTTTAAAATGGAAAATACAGTTTTAAACTTAATTTGTGCATAATTGCTTTTAGGAGGAAAATACACGAAAATAAGGAAATCGGTTCCAAATAATTTATTTTAAGATTCACATGGAGCGTTAAATGAAACACGTTTTCTCTTTTTAACCCTGTTGCCTGCTCATTGCTCTTAAGATAACAGTGGGATTATGGTTAAATGTGCTTATTTCACTCATATACAACAGACGACTTTTAATTGGTTGCTCTTTTATGTTTCACGAGACTGTCACCACACTGTGTTTGGATTTGCTGTGGAAAATGAGCACCAGATTGCATAAACTCCAATGCAAACAGGGAAAATGGGTGCTGTGTGCATGCAATGTAAGTGATTGTTGCCAGATTATACACACCATATGTATTGTTTCAAGAGACTACACCGTATATCGTTCTTTATGAAATCCTCCCAAAATCATCGCAGTGGAGTCACATTCACCTTCACTGCCTAACCGGTTCCATGCTTTTTAATTCAAATTGCCTTGAGCCTGTGGATAGATGATAACAGCACAGCAGGTCATGGAAGGACAGAACAGCCTTCAGCTATCTCCCACACATAAAACAACTCATATTCGCTCAACTTTAAAGAGTAAGACCTGGGATAAAAGGTAATATTAACTGTCTGTCTAAACAGATGAAAAGCAGTCTGAGAGCATGCAGTCTCCTTGCTTCTGCCCCGAGCAGTGGGCATGTAGTCAATGCGGCAGTGCATCCCCTCAAAGGTCAGTGGAGGGCTTCGTCATGGGATTATGGGATGCAGGATGTCTGCCCTTACTAGACTGAGTAAAGGAAATGAGAGGTGTCTAAATAAAGCCAGTTAAAATGAGTCAGACAAAAAAGTGAACAAGCATCTTGCTCCATTCACTTGTGGCTTGAGATAAGGTGAAATTACTCTTAGAGAATGAGAATATACAGAGGGAGGGAAGGAGGGAGGGAGAGTCAAAAGGGAAGGAAGAGTAAGTAACAGACAGAAAGAGAGATTGTCTTGCAAATCACAGCTGTTGGAAACACAAGATGACTCACTTTTTACATTTTTTTTAAACATTATTGAATGTCTCCTGTAGAGGGTTGAGGGCTATAAAGTTTGACTTGTAGTGATGATTCTGTTTACCCAGTAACATTATATTTCAGATCACTTCACTGGATTGACGCATTTAGAAAAGGCTAGAAAGCTGTGAAGATTTAGGCTACAGGTGATCCTGCTCAACCCTGCTCAGGTTTAAAAAGTAGTTTTAAGAGTTCTAAACCCTAAATTAACATAAATGTAATACTTGTCAAGGAGGAAGGTGGGATATCTTACAAATGGTCTGTTCTATATTTGCAGTTTTTGAGGAGTAATCTGCAAAAATTTCTTCTTACTTCTGAACCCTTTGATGCACAACATGCGTCAAAAGTGACCCAAATCCAATGGAAAATGGGTATCTCCTGACCCACGCTGCGCATCAAAAGGTTAAGAAGGCTACACTGAGATGTTGCAGTACTCCAAATGTACGCTTGCATTTTCATGTGGCAGTATAATTAACAGACAACAGCTGGTTAGAGAAGCACATGTATCACAGGCCTTTCACCGTCTGATTGAAGGTGAATGCTAAAGTTACAAGTCAAATGCTTTGACTGCAGCATTTTTTAAGGATGTTTCCCAGCAGGTAGTGTTTGTGTAATGCTGACATTTAAACAGAAAACTTTGAAAAGGTTAAGAACTTGCTCAGTACTGTGTGCTGACGAAGCAGATTGACCTTTTTGGTTCTGTTTGTTTTCTCATTTACATGAATGGCTTTACCAGGTAAAGTGCGGCCCAGCAAGTAGCCAGGAGTAGGCAGCTGCTTCTCATCTTTGTCTACAAGCATTCGTGTTATGGCTCTGGTCTGATTGGGTATCACATAACCCTCTTGTATCTGCTGAGCCCTCTGAGACTGAATTATAGACATCATCTGTTTCATTATGGCACCACAATGGTTTCTGTACTTTAAAGAATAGCTTGTGGCAGAGTGTATTTTAAATTCATAAGCTTAGTAAACACTACAGCTGCAAAGATGGAGAAAACACTTACATTTACTTTGTTTGAAACATTTCTTTTTTCCGTCATTGTCTTGTGTGCTGCAATAATAATAATACAGTAAAATTATGCTGGATAAGAACTTTTTCCAGTCTTAAATGTCTGTTCATGAAATTCAAATTCCATTCAAGACTTCATTTAAAGTCCAAAATAAACACTAGTTTCTGACCCATGTATAAGATCATTATTGGACAGCAACTGCTGAACCACCATTCAACATGACATCTAAGTTATCCCTGCTTGCTAAGAGATTTTCTTCTTTCCCTCTTGTCAGGGTTCACTCACTCAGATATAAACCTGGTCTCATGCCAGACTCAGACTTATATCTGTTTCTCTGTTTGGTAAGCTGGCTCCTCCACTTCCCGCATCCTGCACAGCAGTCCTTAGGTTGTTTGTGAAATGGAAGTAGCCCAGGACTCCTCTGGGACATAACAGAGAAGGCAAGGTCTGTAGCCCCCTCACCTCTGTGTTCCTGCAGAGTCCCCAGCGGCTATATGAACATTAGTTTGACTCTCCTGGTCTGAAGACGTCTAGTATGTGTGTTTGCCTGAGAAGGAAAGTGGTCTTTACATTCATGTGTTGAGGGTGGGCCTTTTTTTTTTTACTTTTTTGAGTTAGAAGTAGATGTCACACTGAGTTATTCCAGCAGTCTGCTGAGATTTGACTAGACCGAAGAACAATATTTTTCCAAGATTGCCCTGAAGTGCCAGTAGCCGAAAAGAAGAGATGCTGCCTGCTAGCTTCTGTCCATTCCTCCTGTTGCTCTGCATGATATGTTTCTGCACCATCTTTTACTGCATCCTTGCAACAAGTTAAAATATGCATATTTTCCACTTTATAACTGCACATTGTCTGGGCAAACCTATTAGTCTCGCTGTACCCCTGTAACACCGTGAGCTGCAGTGAAGTTTGCACGCTGTTATCCTTATCTGCAGGATGCACCAGGCAGACTGAGGGAATACAGTCTGACAGAAGGGTGGTGCATTTACTGTGGGTAAGATATAGTTTATCCCCAGCATATTATTTCTGTGGTATCATTGGTAATTGATTTCAGTTGTGCCTTGTGTCTCATATTACACCCCACTGGAGTTTCCTTCTCTATCCCCAAGCTCAATTACCTTTCAGGCTTGTTCACTTGTAGAAGCAGATTGTCTTATCTACGAAAAATTAAAAAATCAATTACTAACAAGAAACAGATATTGTCTTGGATTAGACTTGAGGCAGTGCTCCACTAGAGGGAATTAGATTGTCTAATTAGTTCTCAACAAAAGATCAGGGACATCCCACATTTCCTGCCATGTCCAGGTCCACTCAGTCTCACACTAACCATGCTATGAAATCCAGTCCAGTAATTTCCATGCTCAGTTTTAAAGTGGCAAATGAGAAAGTGTTGTGAACAACCGTGTACACCTCCACTGGCTGACTGATTTGGGTTGGCTAGGTGGTTTCTCTGGGCAGCTGTCTCAACCCAGGATTTCACAATGCCCAGGTGGGAGTATTAGTGACCAGACGTAGGCGAGAGCAGCACATTTAGGCTGCCAGCTATAGCACGAATTCCATCAACACCCGCAAGTTGTCTGTCAGCTGCACTAATCTGAAGCTGACAGTTGTAAAAATAGGGCTGCTAGATGGTGGATCTCCCGTCACTGACTCAGTCCATGGGAGTCCTGTGGCTTAATCCTGCAGTTGTTCCCCTTATTGAAAACAAATGCATCCTTCGTCACTGCTGTCAGCAAAACTGAAATTCCTCGTAATAGATGGATCTATTGAACCATTTTCACAAATCTCAAATTAATTAGTTGTAGCTTGATTGTAAATTTGATGATTGCCACTTTTCCTCATGATTAAGTAGCTCTGAAAAACATAGTGTGAAGTAAAGTCTCACTACAGGCTGTTTTTGATTTTTTTTTAAACACTGACAGATATTGCATCCTGAGGTAGCAAAATCCATATCTAGACCTTTATTCAAAAGCAAAAGACATGAAATAGCCTTTTGAGTAGCAAGAGTTTAAGTCAGACATACTTATTCTGTTCTTGTCTGGCCACAGATCATCAGGGTAAGTGAGGCTAAAGGTCAGGGGTCAGAAGATGGCCAGCAGCAAGCTAAGCATTTCTCCAGGGCTTTAAGCACCAGTAAATTACAAAACATGGTCACTATTCAAAACTGTGCACCAGAATTCTCAGTCAAATCAGGTTTTTCCAATTGTGAACAAGAAGAAATACAACACTGAGAAAGACTCTCCCAAAATCTACTACCTCTGCTGCTCTCTCTACTTCAACTTTTATCTGTTTTTTGTCTGGGTCTGGGGTGATCTGTTATATCCATTAGCCCAAGGAGGCCTGTGGCTCTTTGTCTGCAAGAATATGTCAAACTGTTAGCAGAGAATGGTCTATTGGCACATAACATCATGCTGAGAATTAAAGCATGAGCTTCAAAAGAGAAACCGCTAAAAGGCTGACAGACAGAGAGAATGGAGTCCGTCAGCCAATAACCATGGAGACCATTTGTCTCAACTTTGAAAGTTCAAAAAGCAGGATAGAGGTATTAGATGGTAATTTGTAGAATGATGCCAGGCATAATTTCAGCTTTTTAATGTTTTTATCTTAAGTGTTTGCAGGAAACACTAAGAGACATGTGGAATTTAGATGCAAACAGCTGACAAGAAAGTAAAGAGCAAAGATGCACCTGAATTTTTGTGAGCCCTAAATCAGATGTGACAGAGACCACCTTACCTCGCCCTCTTCTCAAGTCTCAGTCATCAGTGACTGAGGCTTTGTGCTTCAGCACATAAAAAAGGTGATGAACTGTATTGTCAGATAGGTTGTGAATTTTCAGCTGGATGACCATTTGGGGCCCTTTGACAGGTAGTTTTTGGCTTTAAGCAACGCTGTACACAACGCATTTCTTCTGTACTGAGGAAATTACTATGCTGAAAGAGAAGATGGCAAACGAATTGACTGACCCAAAGGGATCCCTTGATGTCCAAATGACTATACCAGAAAGAAAAGGGGAAAGAGAGGTCAAGAAGCTACAATAAAACTGATTTGACCTTTGAAAGATATTCTTTTCAACATAACACATTGTTTGTGAATAAGATGGCTCATTCCTGTCAGGCTACGGTGGCTATTTCAAAGAAAACAGAAATATATGAAAGAAGATGTTTGTTCTACCTTTGTCCAAAGTCTGAGCCATGAAGCATGAAATAAAATCCTGACATAGAGCAGTGAGCGAGTTTAGGTGGCTGTTGAGCTTTGTCTTTGTTGGTTTATGTATGGGTGGTTTGTTATTTCCGTCGCCTCCTCCGCTCTTTCCACATCCCTATCCTCTGTCCTGACTCTGTTTGGCAGCGTGCATTGTTGTGTTGCTTGTGGTGTCAAGCAGCAAGTCCACCAAAGTCATCCAGAAGCCAGGACTCGAACCGTGAGAAAAGACTGCTGTGTGATTGGATTAACTTTTGAGCGCCACATTGCTTAATTAATGAAAATGACCCAGGAGCAGAGAGTGAAGCCATTGTCCGCATGGTGACAAAGTCCCTGCCCATCAACAGTATCCTTAACAGGATTTCACAAAGTACGCCAGGCGTTCTTAATTTGTTGGCTTAGAGCACGACAGAAGGGCCCTGGCAGCTGAAATGTTGTCTTCCCTTTGCAGTAGTGAATTTTCAAACACTAGCCATGGAAATCAGGATTAGAAACAGAAGTTGAATTTAAAATGGCACTTGTTCATAAAAGTAGCAAGTTTTCTCACTGCCAAGCAGTAGCAGAGGCTTTTCACTCATCTTTATATTAATGTTTAAACTCTACACCAAGAGTGCTGTCCAGTGATTTAACCTTCATTTCCATTTAGCCAGCCAGCAACTTACACCTGCAGATTATGGCACAGTTCAATGCATTCATTGAACATGTGAACAGTAGCTATGGTTCACTTGATGATGTGTGAGTCCCCCCTCCCTCTCTCCATCCTCCTCTCATTCCTCTTCCTTTAACTTTCTATTGGCGAGGGGTGTAAACGTGGGCTGGTGTTAGGAGGGTGACGACCCTGCAGGGTCTTCTGAGAGGTTCAGCAAAGCCAGTGTGACCAGATTACTTTGCATTCCTCAGCGCTGAATGGCTCTCTGGAAACTATTACCTGGAATTACCTCAAATCAAAGACGACTTCTTATTATCTCAGCGGGATCAGTCAAAGCAGGCCATTCTGTGACTGTGAGCTAACATGTTAAAATAACAACACTGAATACCTTTTCCCTTGACAACCAAATTGTGTTTTTGTGGAATTAGTCAACAGAAGAAATGCAGAAATTTTTAGCAAATATAGCAATAATTTATCAAGGAAAGCGTTTTGCAAACAGAAAATATGCTGAAGTTAATATTTACTATCATTAAAATTACACATTGTTGGTATTTCTTTCTGTGCAATTGTCATTTGATGTGATGTACCTTTCGGAAGCAAATACGACGGCTTGAATTTTTTTCCAACTGTGTCAAATAGCTGACCAAGATAACTGTTTAACAACCCCTCCTCCCTCCTACACACATTACAGCATCATTGCTAAAGCCAACACCTGTCAGTCTTTCTGTGCAGCCTCATGTTTCAATCACTGCTAACACCTACTGACAGTGGCTAAATATTGCCCAGTGCTCGCTCTCTCATCATGTTGATGAAGATGTGTCGGGCACAGTGGTGGCTTTGTTATTGCAGCCTTCAGAAGACAGACCCGCTCTTGTGCACCAAATAGACCGTCGAAAAGCACAACTGCTGGATGAAAAGAAAGCTTATATTGGAGCAATTGTGCATTCAAGTGGTTGTGAGTCTGAGTAGTGTCATTTCATGAGAATGTTCTTAAATGTTAGGTTCAGTTATTATTAATAATAACAATTGCCTCATTTTATTGCATTGCAGTACATTACATACGTTATCATTTACTTTCGAGTGAAAATGAGAATAAAAAAAGAGAGCGAAAAACAAAAATATAAGTTACTGTAGAGCCGCCATCACAAAATCCCAACTTGAACTTTGCTAGCTTCTGTTTAAGTGAATCTTACTATGACCAAGAATCTGATTGAGCTTCCAAATACACATGCACATGTTTTAGGTTCATCTTTGATGTTTTTTTTTAAACATCTTCTGATATTTGATAAAGCATGAAACCCGCCTCTTTCTTCTCAGTCCCTTTCTCTTTTGTTTTTCTTTTCCCCCCACAAGTGTTCGTGGTTTCAGATTTCCCATTGGCTTACAAAGATCTGGAAATCTCTCAGCTTTTGACTCCATCTGGAACATTTAACATCTCATGCTCGGGGATGAAGACTTTAGTTGGGTTAATTCAGTGGATTCAGTGTCTTCAGAGCTTGATTTCTACTGAATTTTCATCTTTATAAACTGAATGTTTTTTTTTCTTCTGTTCTTCAAGAAGTGAATATGAAGATGAAGAAACAGCAAGGGATGGAGCATAGACTTTGCTGGTTTGTAGTCACTGAGCAGCATGAGTTAAACAAGGAAAAGAGAGGAAGTAATGCATGAATTGGCCCTCCTCTTGAATTCATTTTGGCCATTTTCTAGGCTTTTGAATGTCTTCATTTTGTACTGGTGTTGAGTCCCAAGCTACTTCTAGTCGGGCCTCTCTCTTTAGGGAGGCAAACAACAGCTCAAAGACAAATGATCTGCTCTCGCTATAGTACTGGACCGGGGTTTTGTGGGCAGCTTGCCCATACAAGTACATGTCTAGGTCTCTGGCTGCAAGAGCAGTTCATAGGATGTGTGTGTGAGAGGGAAGTGAAATTGATGAAGGAGTCAGGGTGAACAAAATCAAAGGAGACTCATACAATATAAAAGGGGAGCCTGAGAGAGTGAAAATCTTGTTTGACTCAGGATCAGGAGAGCACAGCAATATTTTCTTATATTTATCATAATTAGCATAAATCTGAATATATGGTGTAAATGTCATGGTCTCAATCCTGCATGAAGCAGGTGTGTTGCACATTTTGGGTTATAAGTTTGAGTTCTGGTGTAAAATAATGCATAGTTGCTCCCTTTGAAGATCAGTTCACTGGCTCTGTGAGATGGTACAAGCATATAATGTAGCTTTGTATGCACCGTTTTTGGTAGAATGTGTTGTCCAGACAAGGTGTGAAAATAAATTTTTACTACAGGAACTCTACAATCTGTGTCCAACACTGTCAAGATGAGAATAGTGAATAGGCTTTTATTCCCCCGGTGGTCATTCTTAACTCACACCACACTTGGGGTGGGAAGAGCATGGACAACCCAGCTATGACCTGCTGTAAAAATGTACATCATAAAAATGTCAGTTAAAGGAAAAGCATTTATCATCTCACAGATTCCCACCGGAAAACATATTAGAAACAAATGGATCCAGAATCTGGAGAGGGAGCCTCACAGTTTTAGGTGATGCACTCAACACTTACAGTGTAGGTATTAGCACAGCCTGTCTCAGCTAGCAATCTATCTGGTCCCCCCACCTAGTCTTAACAGCTGTACTAGACAATGACAAAGAGATACATTAATACAGTATTTTCTTTAAAAACAGCTGTAACTCAGGTGTTAAAGTGATGAGTGTGACCCCGAGTCTTGGTGAAAATCTTTCAATGTATCGAAAATATTTTAACCATTACACACACTCCAGGACAACACAAAGTGCATTGTCGAAAAGGAGGGTAAATCTGGAGGACTGTGAATGCAACAATAGCTTGCAGGTGCTGTGTTTTTAGTGGCACGTGTTCACACCCTTAGGTCTACCCAAAGTCCATACATGTCAAGGTTGCATGTTTTATTGGTACATCTGAGACAGGCTTTCCTGCTTTAAGTGTGGCATGTGTTCAGAAAGTGGGAATTAGCTCATTCAGTCACTTTTGTGTAGTAGTCTCATAAAACATGTCAATTTAAAACTTAAAAAAGAAGTCACACGATGACAATAAACTAGCTTAGAAAAGTCAGACGAATTACGTGGTGGCCCTTTGAGCTTAGATTGGTTTTGTTAGAAATAGAACACCCATATTATAGCAATTACATGGGCATAAAATAGCACAGAACTAATGGAGTGATTTAAAAAAATGTTGCTGGCTTGCAACAAACAAAATGAAAGAAAAGACACCTCTTTACCCGAAAAAGTATGGATTTTCGATTAAAATTTTGACTATATTAACTTTTAAAGTGTAAGTAGATGAACTCACCGAACCAAGTCCAGATGTCTTCTTACTGGAGCTGCACATATAAAGGTAGTTGAAGATTTGGACAGGATTAAATCGCAGACATGTTCTGCAGTGATGATAATATCCTCCTGCTTTGCCTTGTAAAAATAATCACATCTGAACAGAGCTTAAGACTACATGCTATGAATTTACTAGATCAAAGTGGATATGAAACCGCTTCTTCTCATCCATGTGTCAGAGTCACTGCAGGATAAACAATTGTCACAGCTAATGTGCCTTGGTCACTGAATTCTAAATAGAGAAAATCTAAATATTGCTATTAAATGTAAACTCTATGTATCTGTGACCACTGAAATAATCCTTTTAAGGCTGTCTGATTTACAAGACCCTCAAATAAATAATTGTACCTACTGTGTGTCTGATATGTATCCAACACAGATCACACTGCGCTGCTTATAAGATGTGAAAGATTCTGTAGGCTTCGCACTTCGGTTACAGTGCTGACTTGGGGTTATGTTGCCCACATGCTGTTTGAACGTCAACCAAAGAGAAAAAATGAGACATATAATACCAATTTCCTCATGCTGGGATAATAAAAACACTTGGATTATCATGAAAATATACATCTTATGCATCTCTTTTCAAACTAAACTCCACATCGGTGTTAAATGGTCATGCCAACCCAAACCTGAGTTATACATCCTGCTTGTCCTTAAAGAGGGTTGTGTGAAGGGGGCTGGAAGGATCCCAGCCGAGCAGGTCACCAACTATGAGCAGTCTAAAGGTACCATTTCCCTTAACTATGTCTTTGGACTATGAGAGGAAACCCACGAACCAGTGCGGCACCATGCAGCCCTATTCATATACTCTTTGTGCTGCTGAATGTAAAGTAGACATTATTTGGGGTCTTTTGTTCATGGACATTAGACTTCACTTTGTTTGTGCTTTTATTAGGGTTAAAGGTCAGCTCTCACCTAATAAATTCCCCCTTTTTATGCTGAGGTCATTGTCATGTCAACAAGCCCAGTAATACATGGAAATATGATTATCGAAAATAGTATTATGCATTTTGCTTGGTTGGTGCTGAGCTATGCAACAAAGAAAGTACAATGTCTTGCTCAAACTAACATTTCTGTTACAGCTTTGCATTAATGTGGTTAAAAATTAGGTTTTGACATTAAGTCCAGCATCAGACTTGCTCAGCTTGTCTGTAATGAAGTGCCTGGTGTGGTGTCTGGTTCCATTCAGCTCATCTGTAGAGGTGGAGGGCGAGCACAGGCCACACACTCGGATCCATGCCGCCTGCTCCTTCGACACATTTCCTCCTTGCTCTATGTTCATTGCTAATATTCTCATTAGGACCAATGGAATGGCCGCCTAACATGTTTTCACAGCCGGCGTGTGACATCATCACATTTTAAAAGCACCTCATAAACACAAAAGGCCTGGGCTGAGGACGGGTCTGGGAAAGCTTACAGCCACCCCTCCACTCGCCTAGTCATTGTCTCTGCATTGGCAATGATCTCAGACGGTGAATGATGAAAGCAGCTGAAAGAAAAGTACAAAGTTGAGGAGATTACAAAACATTTTTAAAAACTTGGTTTAAATAACTCTGCAGCGGCTGTTTTTTTGCTAACTTCAGCATAATTATAGTTCTAGGTGTTCTTACTGGGCACACTGGCTACCAGGCTGTACTATGAGGAGAAATCAGATTCATTCTGCCATTAAAGCATTCTTGGAATGTCTACAAATAATCCTTACTTTATTTCTAAAAAGAATGGGAGAAAAAAATCCGCCTCAAATAGCAGTGAAATGTGTAACAAAGAAAAGCTTACAAAAAGTCAGTCTCTGGTCAGCCAAAAGGTCTTAAGTCAGTTCATAATCACAATACTGAAAACTTCAAATGTGTGAAGTGTGTTTCCAACAGTATTGTCTTTTAAACCTTTTAGCAAAGGCCACACAGTGTGAAGAACAGAAAGGGAAATATCTTGAAAACTGAGGCTTTGATCTCCAAGGGTGCATTTGGCAAAGAAATAAGTGTTTCCCCACAAAACTGCATAATGGGGCTAAAAGAAAAGGCATTAATCATGATCCATAAGCACTTAAACAGCTTGTTGGCACTGTAAATTATTATGTGCACATGGTGCAAACGGATGCTGATATCATACCTTATCAATAATTGATCACTGAATTTTGGATCATCATTTGCACTTTCTTACTTCAGAAACAGCATTAGAAACTCAGAAAAGGGTTTTGATCTGTGAGGAGATGGATCAGAGACTGAGGCTTCATTTAGATTTTTCATAATATTTCAGTGCAAAAAAAAAACTTAATGATGTGCAACAGGTTCTCTTGTGTGAAAATAATTATGTATTCTGCTATTGTATAATATGACACTGACACGTCAAACCAGGAGTCTTTGATTGAACAGGAAATGATAGAAGAATGACAATATTTCTTCTTAATTTTTCATAATACAACACATGTTCATGCAGTTTAATGTTGGCCATGTACCTGGTATTTTCAGTTCTACTAGTTCCTCTCTGAGCTTTTCCCTCTGAAATTAGATGTAATCCTTTAGAGGGGTGGTTGATCAGCTTATCGTATCGTTACACACAGGGTCAGTCCCCCCCCCAAGAATCTATCATGTGACATCTGAATCTTAAACCCGTCAAATGAGCTTAAGTTATACTGGTGAAGCAAAGTTTGAGAGATCCCATGACTTGCCAATAATCCACGGTCCCCATTTCCCATTGGCTTTTTGGATTACAATGTGTTTTCTTTGTGCAATTTTTCTTTTCTGCCATTAACACTAAAACAGCCCGCAAGGCTTTGGGTTTCTTTATGAAAGCAACGACTAATCCCTCATTACCCCACATTCATTCATTTATTGAAGTGTTTGCACGCTGTGTATGTGGTCTTGATGAATTAGCGGATTCAGCAATTCATAGCTGAGAATTTTCAGGGCATTTGCATTATATGTGTGAAAAAATTACTTCTTTTTAAATATTCTTTGCAATGACCTGTGCCATCTCATGTTATTTTTAATGTCCTTGTATGTGTCTTATCCATGAAAGTCATGGCCCCTCACAGCAGTTTTGTGAGATGCTGCAACTGTTTGTAGTCGAAGGAAAGGGACTCTAGTGTGCTGATGTAATCTGTTAAAAGGAAGAAAAACATGGTATAGTTGTTGCTGAATGAGCCCCGGAAGGCCCCAGCCTCAGAGGAAACTGGGAACATGGGGTTGAAGTGTTTTTCCTCAGACTTTGGCATTAGTTTTCCCCACTTTTTTCCTCGCAGCTTTTCCCAGTTTCCTTTCTTTGTAAGAGGGTACTAAATTTGCTCCTGGCCTCATTGTACAATGCACCCTTTTACACGTTCAGACTACTATGACTGGCAGATGTAAGTGACTGTTCAGTGTTTTAAAAAAAAAGTACTTGACAGTAGACGATCTGAGATCCATTTTGCAGTGAATGTCTTTACACCCAAATCATTACAACATAACAGATTCAGTTCAATTTTCTGAAAAGAACCTCAGACTAAATCTATGAGCATGTGGTCACATAATAGTTATGCATTATCTTGGTGTTCTTTAATGTGGCTTTATTTTCCAATCCCAGCGAGTCCAAAAAAGAGAACACATCAGCAGATTTTTTTAACCATAATAGAGTTCAAACCATATTTTTGCTCCCCTGCCAGTGTGCATGATGCTTATATGAGTCTTGAGGTCCACAGTTTGAAAGAATTGTGGGGGCTTTGCATGCCACATCCCAAGTTTGATGATTTCCTACTGAAAACTTAAACAAGGAAGTAGTCTAAAAGCTATAATGTCTCAGACTATACTCGACACTATGTGATTTCAGGCATTGGTTGAGTTAATGAAGACAGCTGGTTGTGAGGCAGGATTAATTAATGAATCCCATAAGGGTGCCATGTGCTCACTCTGTTTCTTGTGCACATTTTTTTCTGCAGTTGTTTTACCCAAGTGCATTGCATTTATCTTAACTCTTCTAGAACAGTTGGTCCAGCTCAGCTTCGGTTTTACATGCATTACATAGCACTGTAAACAGATATATCACATGAAAAATAATACTCCTTCATTTAAAGACTTGCAAAAGAGTTTAATGACCGTCTGCTTTTGTGTCACAAATCTTAAAACGCATCACTTATTTTCTTTATCTCTATTTTTGAAATCTCAGCGGCTTGTTTTTATTTGGTTGTTTATTTAGTGAGTCTTTTAGCACTTCTTCCTTTGTTTTCCTGCTCTGCCACTAGCACCACTTCATCCACTATCCACGAAATCAGTGACCCCAGAACAGCCTCACTGTGTTCATCTTGAGTCTTCTCCCATTTCAGAGAGGCACCAGAAATGTAAGACAGGGGTGTATGTGTCTTTCAGACAGTTGTTCCTCCTTTACTGCAGGACTTGAATTGCTTAGTAGCCCCTGTCATCAAATGGTCTACTCTTCTCTTTGATCTGGTCAAGGTCTGTGTCCTTGCTCTCTATCTGCTCTGCTGCTTGTCGTGTATTTCTATCCTGAAATATCACTATGAGTGCTGTTACCTCCAAATGAGGATATGCCTTAGCTTCCACACTGACACTGACCCTGAAATATACTGACAGTTTTATATCAGGAATAGGCTTGTAGAAGTACAAAGCAGCATCTTACGCACTGAGGCCATTTTTCATGGAACAGGTGCTGAGAGAATCTATTCAAATTTCTGCCTCTAATACAAACACTGTATGAGGATTACTTTGCAGCAAGTCTAGAAGCAAAAGCACGTAACTGTAAGGAGAAACATACTTGATTGCAGTCAACTCCTCTATGTGTTATAATAGACTCAAAAGATAAAAATGGCAAGAGTGACTGTTACGGAAAATACTTTCAATCCATAAAAATACCACTTATCAAAGACACATCCAGAGAAAAGGCCCATCTCCTTTATTCACAAACCACATTTGGCCAAATCAAAGTTTGATCTGTGGCTGGGCAGTCTGCTGCCTGTGCAGTTACATTTTAGACTGCTCAATACAACAAACTGTCTCATTAAATAGCTACTAACTACTGCTCCATCTAAAAAATAACAAAAATGTTGACTTTTTTGATTCTTGGTTCTTCTGCGCCCTTTCACATTAAGTGCAGCTAGTTGGGTAAACAAGATTCAACAAGATGCCTTGCTTTCTGGCTATTAGAGTAAACATTTACCTCTTGCAGTTTACAGATAACTTTGCTGCCATTTGAAACAGCTTTCCGTAGTGCAGGACTGATAGGTTCATCTTTTGCCCTTCTTTTCTGTGGTAATTTCAGAGAAACCGAATTCACTACAGCATCCTTACTGTTTTCTCTTTTCCCCAGTTGCATAGACAAGAAAGAGAAATGATGACCTTTGACTGTTGTTGTGTCTGTTAGGTCAGGCATTCTTCACACCATGGGACACATTCCACTCCTGTCGATAAATCTTTTCACAAGAATGAAACTTTGATTTATTTCTGCCATTGTCACAGGGTCTAGAGTCAAAGTGCTCAACAGAGAGTCACAGAGGTTAGTGCTCAGGGTCTCGCAGCAGGATATGATACATTACCCCATTCAGTTCCTGTGTAATGTCCTCTAACACTGCTTTAATGTGCTCATTTGTTGAACATTATGGACATGTTTGAAAGACTAATATCCATGACTATAAATAATACAGTCAATTGAACAATGGCATGTGCAAGACACAAGAACTAATGTAGAATAATGAGCTCCTCATCCCCATAGAACCACTGCCAGTTGGTTCCAACAGTTTGGACCTCATGTAATTAGGTTATTCAACAAATGGTAGGGTACATGTCAATGAAGTGTGAAATATGCTTTTAAAATGTAAATTTGTGCATTATTTGTGCATACGTCTTTAATTAAAACAAAGACATATGAACATATAGAATGTCTGAATGCTTGGAGGTCATATTAGGAAACATTTTGATCTTTGATTTAAAAGACACGTACAAGCATAACTGCACATGCATTATGCATTACGGAAGACCTCCACAGAGGATTTTGAAGCAAAAATTCAGCTGTACAGTTAATATGCTGTATTTTAAAAATGATTGGAGGTGGTTCGAAGTGCACAGAGTGCAAGATTGCCTTTCAGGGAACATGAAAAAGTCTACTGAAATAGAATTTTTCTGCACATTAACCCTAAAACACAAGAACAGATCTTGGTCAGTGAATCATGTTTACTATCGTGTAAATGTTTGTCATTCAAGGATCAATTCAGCCCATGCTTTAGTTGCTGCAGCCACTGATTTGACTTTAATTAATTTTAATTTTCATGTAAAATGTCATGCATTCTGCCATGTGGAAAAAGTGAGTTTTAACTTACTTGTGCAAAAAAAAAAGGATCTCACTGAAAAAAATTGTGTGGATCAGCATTAGTGAAGTTGGAAAAACATCCAGTATGCTCTTGTGAATCTAATAAGAGAGGAGTAAGAGAGATACTGACATCAGCAGACAAATGTCTTGGCTTCCAGCTGGAAAGATGTCTGCAGCTGAGGGATTCTCCAGAGTATGGGATTCACATGAAACTGGTGATGATGGAGCTCTGCTGGCAGCTGATTATCGGTGGGATTTGAGATTAACCATAACACTGTGACATATGTTTTGCTGAAACAATGTCCGACCATCACCAAACCAACAGCAGAAGTTCATACATCCAGCAAGGTCAGTTGGATGTGTCTGCAGATAAGGAGATGATAGATGATCAGCAATTCAACTGGTGTGTGTGATGTTTGCATTCAGTTATAATGATGAAGTTCTCTACTGTGTTCCGGAGGTCATTTAGGCTCAGCACAGTTAGTTCAGTTTGTTTTATAATTTTCATCACTCAATGAGCAACTAACCACAAATTGAGATTAAATGAAACGCCACTGATGGCTGAAAATGGGATTTCAACAGAGCCAGTGAAGCATTGCCGCCAACATCTAAATGACAGAGTGTGAATGCTGCAGAACTGTGGCA
Organism: Amphiprion ocellaris; assembly: GCF_022539595.1. Lineage (NCBI taxonomy): Eukaryota > Metazoa > Chordata > Actinopteri > Pomacentridae > Amphiprion > Amphiprion ocellaris. The sequence continues at coordinate 29,150,319 of NC_072772.1, read as the reverse complement.
AAATATATTAAAGCATTGACTGAAACGTTTTTTGCTTGACTTTCTCGTTTAATAAGTGGGTTACTGTTTGTGGCTTATTTGAAGATCATTTGCTGGTTGGAGATACCCTATAATATCATACCTCAGAACATCAGAGGAGTCTTTAATTACAAGCTCGGAACAAAATAGACTGGGATCATGGAAGAACACAAAAGACTCCAGGGAGAAGTTAGGTGCCAATTTATCTTTGATTTATATTGCCCTTTCTTTTTCCTGTGCCATAATTCATTCGTCTGCCTCAAAGTCACCGTTATTGATGAAGGCTCTCGCTGACACACAAGTGGCGGGTGGCTGGCTACCAGATGAAAGACAGAATGGATGTTCGCCAGGCTGAAGGTCACAAAGGGCAGCTGGACGTTTGGCTGACCTGTGAACCAGGACCTCCCATGTTAGTCCGCACTTTCTGCTTGATTGGATTAGATTAGGTATGCTTTGTACTCCTCTCTGTGTAAATCACACACACGGATGCATGAACTCTCATGAGTAGTGATCATGTATTGTGTGTATAGGTGGGTTTGGGTTGACACTCTTAGGACAGGAAAATCAGTCGGGTCCAGTCTCTTGAAGTTTGCTGTTGCATATTATACAAACAATACAAAGCACAAGACAAACACAACAAAGAGCCTACAGCTTGCGCCCTAATTCAGTGATTTTTCTGAAGGAAGAACAACAAAAACTATACAGAAACAAGGTGGTTTCTGTTTTAATTAGTGTTTGTAGACAGTAAGGTATTGGCTTTGAGATGCAGAAAATAGTTGATATATATTATAAATTCAGTGCTGTAAAAGGATAAGGTTCCCTGTGTTTTAGTTTTCTGATAAGAAATGACTTCCATTATTATTATATGTGTTCTTTGAGTTTGTACTTGAGATGTGGATATCTCATTTTGTGAGGAAACCCTTCCCCTGTTCTCAGAGGGGAACAAAACAGATAAAGGTCTTATCAGCATATATATATTGGCATGGTAAGGCATAATTTAGAAAAGAATCTGCTAGGTGTGGCCTCCATATGCCTCCATATACTGAACATTATCTGTTCTTATCATCATTCTCAATATACATTACAGCTTTATTGATAATACAGTGCTAAGTGGCCTAATGGTTAAGACGTGTATTACTGACTGTAACTGTCGGGGTTCATGGCTCCACTGCCACTATCAAATAAGGAAAAATAATATTATTCTGAAAAACTGACATGCACTAGATTATCGGTAGAATCGACCTACGTTGTTTAAATACACTTAAAAATGGTGAATTCAAAACATTTATTCCTGCTGTGTACACACACATTGTGGTACTTGTGTTAATGTCTTGTTGAAAAGTGGCAGATGGTGGAATTATGCTTAACACAAAATGTAGCAGAGGTGGATGACAATGTCAGTTTCACAGGTATTTGGTCGTAAAGCAAAGTATTGGAAAAATGAAAATTGGTGCTATAGCAAAAAGATCACCAGAGTTAATGTGAGTCATACTGAGGGGGGCTTGAATGTCTGAAGCAAATTGTAGGGCAATACTTCAAATAGCTTGTGAAATATTTGTCTTAAAAATGAATGGTTAGCATTTCGTAATGACCTTTACAGCTCTGCTAATGAGCAGGAATGTGTTTCACCCTGCAGTTTTAAGGATCTCAGTTTGTGGTGTCTGTTTCTGGCACAGTCTCTGGCTGTGACTGAAAGTGTGGAGCAGTTCATTTTTATCATGACAGGCACGGAAGAAAATAAAGTCAGCTTAAACAACCAGTCACATTTTATTTTGTGTGGAACTCTGTAAGTTCATGGCAGTGTAGAGGACAAATTTATCTGAAGACATTATGGTTGACTACATAGAGCATTCAGTACAAACTTTCTGCATTACTGTGTGCTAATTTCACGCCCATGGTCATCATCCAAAATGAGGAAAGTCAATTTGTAGAGAGTAAATGAGAAACTACCCACAATTTCAGACAGCTCAGACGTTTGATATAATAGGGGGAGGTTAACAAAAGCATAATTGACAATGTTCCCAATTATCTCAGTAATCCATCTGGGACCCTGTCAGTATTTTGTAGCCTGCAGTTCACTAATGACACCTGTCACTTAATTTTACCTGCCTTGTTGCTGTTATTGTCATTCTTGTGAGCACGCCTTACTGGATGAAGACCAGGCTTTTAGGTCATCCTGCAGATATGGTGAAAGAAAAACATTCACATTTACAGGATGCTGTGGGGAAAGTTTTTCATTTTGTTTGCCAAGTTTTTGAGATAACTATCACTGAACTATTTGCGATGCTCACAGCATCTAAACACTTCTCAAAAACTCACCAGCTGCATAGCTCTGGGCCCTTTTCTGACTGTTTGGACAATATGCAACAAGAAGTTTCAGCAAAGACTGTTGATGCAGAAAATGGCAGAATAGTTTTTGCTTTTATAATTTGGCTGAATTAACCCTTTAACCTGTATTTGCCATACAAATTAATAACAGACACAAATGAAATGTTCAACTATAATTTGATGTCGCTGATAGTGGAAAGCTTGTAGAGCTTGTTTTCATCACTGAGCTCTTTTCCACCCAAAGCACACAGAAGACATTGTCTCCCACAGCTGGACATGTAATCAATATTGAAGCATGTGTCCAGACACTTGATGATAACAACTCCATCCTTTGCAAGTCTCGTTGCGCAGCAGAAAGCAGGAAATGTAATCAGTGAGCAGATTTGGGCTCGTGAGTAAGTGGTTTCAGCTAGCGTGTGAGGTGAATCTGAGGTGTGTATGAATATACTACAGGGATCATCAGGGGGAAGTCCTGGCCAAAGCTTGCCTTTGTGTAACCCAAACAAATTCTTTATTTTTATTTTATTTTTTTTGCCTTTCAAATAGATGAAATATGTTTGATTCAAACTTGTGTGTGTTCCTTTTAAGAGCTTGCGTGAGTGTAATCTTGTGGAGGACATGTTTACTGTGGAAGCCCTTTTTGCTCTGAGGAACAACTGAAGTGCTCACTGACTACCTTATGTATACTCGGAGGGGAATGTTTGAAATGAATCACATGAAGAAGGGGATTGGACATGTATACAAGATAAAATATAATTACCCTATCACCTAAATATTTTGCTGAGAACTAAATAAATATCCTAGAGAGGAAATGAAACCCGCCTATGGCTTTGGAGACTCAAAAGAATTTGCATTTTTAAAAAAAAAAAAAAAAAAAAAAAAGGTAATGAACCAGAGCCAATATATCAGATGGCAAACATGCAAATATCATGTAGAAAATATATTGAAAATGTCAAATAGAAACTTGGTTCTAACATAAGTGTTGAGGTTTAGGAGGTGACATAGTTTTACAAGAATGTGGAACATCTGCATGAGGAAATATGGAAAATCTTATTATCACATTTTCCAGCAAGTTAAAAATCAGGATAAAAGGTGTAACGATGACAGGCCCCCGGTATCTCTATCCATCTCCATGTGACAGAGCCAGAGTTTTATGTGAAGAACAGCTGGTGTTTGTAGTTGGCAGGAAACTGTTTGGAAAGTTACAGTAAATATTGCGTGTGTGTTTGTGTGCACTCATCTGGTTATCTGTATGCGATTCTTTGTCCACTCAGGATGAATCAGTGTTGAATTGCAATTACGCGACTCAGTGAAACAAAAGAAAGAGATCTAAACAGACACTCAGCTCTACGGTCCGTCTCCACTGCCAGAGCATGTTGTCTTTGTGTGTCCGACCCACGTCTGAACCAGGGATGACTTCCTTCAGCGCTGGGCTCACAGTTAAACAGAGTTTACTGGAGAAACAGCGTGCATGACAGAACCCAGCCTGAGCAGTCTTTGTTTGTTTGCAGTGTTTATCAGTCAGTGACACGGTGTGTTTATGTGCCCTCGCTCACCCTCCATCCCCACCTCTCTCTCCTCTTTCTTGCACTGCAGAGAGCAACATTACAGCGTGATCCAATTCTCTTCCCTCTGGATTGATTTTATCACCACCAAGAGTAGCCGCAAAGCGGTGGCTGCAAGGTTGTTAGGGCTCAGTTGTGTTCATTCTTTTTAATCAGTAGGCTCACACTAACAGGCATATATGTTTAGATGTATGATGAAATTCATCACTATGTCAGAGGACTCTTAGGACACGCAATATCTCTCTGGCTAACAGGGAGAAAATGTTTGGGGTCAGTTGCACATCATGTCAATTGCAAATGAAGTGTGACGTGTTCCTCGGCTAATTTACACGGCAGACCGCTGATTAAAAACTGAGTCAAATGTGATCTGTCAGATAGCTCTGACACGGACTGAAAAAGGCTGCTCAAATGTGTCAGCATACTGTGTAACTGTGCTGTTTTGGTTCATTTTTTGTTATTATCAATATATTGATCCTTTTGCAAGTCAAGTATGACTGGTTTTTTTAATTAGTTTTGACTTTAGGACGGTCAATAAAAATGGTGAATAAGCTGGGTAAGTGTATTTGTTTCAACAAAGCAGCTGAACATCACTTTCTTTAAACTTGCTGTTAACAATCTTTAGTTCAGTAAAAAGCAGTGAAGCCTTTGGCAAGGTTTACAATGAGGCTTTGAATCTTTTTGGACAATGGCTTATGGACAGACAGATTTCTTCACCAAGTAAATATTAAATGAAATGCTGGTGCCACATAATTATGGCTTAAGTTAAATAGTCTCCAGAAAAATCTTTCCTAGAGACAGTCTTTCATCATCATTTTCTGTAACTGCCACAGCTTGGACAACTGAGTAATGAAATGAACTGTCAAACAGTGAAGCCACTGTCTAATGCAATTATTTTAAAAAAAGGTAAGCTCCATGCTTCTGATACAATCATTTTTTACGTTTGACATCACCAAAGAAAGTCGTGCTGCTAAACTTTTTCAAGTAACAAACTTTAGGAAAACGGCTCCTTTGTGCAACAACGCCACTGAAACCATTTGTTCAATCTAAAATGCCATTACTGCAAGCTACATGACAGACTACAAAACATACACAAATGCATTTAGAAGAATTTCTTGTGTTGAAATTCTTCACTCTTGGTTTGCCACAAATATTATATAAGCTTAATATTTCCCTTTAGCAGTTTGTTTGTGAGACTGGACAGGTCTAGACTCTTAACACAAGCAAATAAACACAGCGGTGCAGACTTCCATCTCTGCTTTCTAAACTGTTTCTTTTAATTACTGTTTTCCAGGAAGAAATTACAATGAGAGTATGACTGTCAATAAACATGTCTTTCAAGCTGTGTGACTTTATAATCTCTACTCAAAAATTGACCACTGAGAATTGCCAGTGTTTTCTGGAAGCTGCCTGTCTTGTTATGCTTTTCTCATTTCCTGTCCTCTGAGAGATTAAAGCAGTGGAGAGATGATGGTTTTGTATTTTGTTAGAATTCTTCCTGTACTGTATAGCAAGACCTTCGGAGACCTGAAAGACTGAAGTCCTTGCCACACCACAGGTATGGCTCCCTCTGCTGAGTTACGACACTCGACCAATCCATTCCAGTCTTGTTCCAGCTGCCAACCTCTGGGCCTCTGGGACAATGTTGTAAAGAACACAGAGTGGATGCTGCTTGTATGTTTTGGTCTATATGCCCGTATCAGTGCCCATATGTGTCACATAGTCAGCATCTGTATGTGATTCTGGCTGTAGAGGAGTGTTCTTTATTCTAAATTAAATCCCACTCCAAAGGGCACTAAAGTAGAACAGAAAGATCTGCTGCATGATCAGTCAGTGCAGACTGACAATTCAAATCTGATGTCTCCATTGTAGTGTTCATTATTTGTGATTATATGCTCTGCTTTAAGTTGAACACCGAATGATGAAATTAGCATGTGGTTGCATGGTTCTTGCTTTGAATGTCTCTACTGGAGAATAAAAACCTAAGATAAAGAGTTTACTATCTTCTAGACATATGGGACCCTGCTGGTTCTGTTCTGAACTGCCAGTTTTGATCACAAATTTACTGAAAGACAGCTTGATCACATGAATGTTGCAGTCTGCACTGTGGACTTGGCTCAGATAGGGAAGAGAAACTCCAGCACTGAATAATCTCCATCCACCTCATCAAACAAGCTTGTGGATCTCTGATAACCAGGTCCAAGCTGGATCTGCAACCGCATCTGCACTGTGTTTGTGCATGCCATGCTCAGTGGGCATTCTCCCACCCACTGCAGGCAGCTGTAGCACTAGCCTAGCCCACATCAGTATGCCGGCACCCCCATACTGTGCATGGTTCATATTAGCTGCCCTCCCACCCACCCAAACCCTATGATTCAACGCCTGGTCTGCCTCAGCAGACCGGAGCTCAGCTCAGCTATTGGACGGCTGTGAAAGGGATGACTGGTTGAAACAGAGCCAAGGTAGAGCCTGACAGAGCTGACTTCAGGGGTATCTGATGCGAGGTCACCTCCCCTTGTCTTGTGAGTGTGAATCAACTCAGTAAGCCTCCAGCAACAATTCACCTCTCATGCAAGTCTGGACCCCGGTGGGTCTCATAGGCTTTTTACTGGCTCTACTGGTAACATTTGTGATTGTTTGGGTTGATAAGAGGTTACTTCACATGAGTCGACAGGGAACTTCTGAAGTCGATTTTTACTCTTTGCATTAAGATGATTAAATTATAATGCAAATATACGCCATAACAATACCATCTACAAGGCAGCTAATGGCAAACTATTTTGCAGCCATTGGAAATATTAAACTGAATTGACTCCTTCAACCCACTTTCTTCTTCTAAATGCTCCAACCTCCACATTAAAGAGATTGTTTCTAAAGATGATTTTTCTTCAATGTAGGTAAATCAGGCCAACAGCTTTCACTTTTTTATTTTCTTTCCGTTGGCTAACCAGTGATCAGCATGCAAAAGAAAAAAATGGTAGGTTTGTTTCTCACATTTGACCTCTGGAAAACAAACAGGCCAATGTGTTGAGCAGGAGCCTCTCAGATGGAGCCTCTGTCCTTCCAGGTGTCCAGGGGTTAATGCCACACCAGCAGCACATGTGCACATCCACTGGAGTTTTTGTCATATTTATTTTTCTACCCAGTGTAAAGCCTTCCATTAGAATTATCCTTGATATCACGTGCAAAGAGTTTGTCAGTGGTGACAAAAGCCGCACATAATGGCCACGTCCTTCCCAGCTGTGAGCCCGTACCAAGGCCAGCAACACATTTGACATGCAGTCCTTTCCCACTGTTCTCTATTGACCTTTGCACACGTGGCTTTCAAAATGAAATTTTGCCTTTCACAGGAGTTTTTTATTTTTTTTTTTAACAGGAGTTACAAATCAAACCATTACCTGTTGGGATCATGGCTCATGTCAAATACTCACTGCATTAATACACACCAGTGGGATTCTAAAAAACACCTTAACTTTGTTTTCAAGGTGCTGCAGCCACATTCCTTCTTGATGACCTCGGACCTGCTTGTAGACAGAGTAGTACCATACGCAGAATGTTGTTTTAGAGCAGCTACATGTGCATATCTACCCTACTTTCTTACCTTCGTCAGGTCTTTTTGTCATCATTATTGCAAGAGTTTGTATTTTATTAACCTGCACGGATGATTTAAAAGCTGAAAAATATTATTGCATGTTCAGTCTTGAATCCACCTTCCACTCCATTCAGCTCTATTAGCTCTACCTTTTTTCTTTAGCTGCATAATATCTCTTCTCTCTGCTCAGTTTGCCTTTTTTGGAACCCTTCTCTCCTTAAATGGTTGGATGCTTAATCGCTTCCAGATGCAAGTTCCAGATGAAAGACAGACGCTTCGGTTGTAGAGGAAAGTCTAATGAAAGTTTTTTTAAAAATGCAGGCTACCTAACTTCCAACAACTGAAGTTTCTCACAACTCTTTAATTGCAAACTACAAAGAGTGCCTGCATATATGCTACAAGTATTAGGAGATGAACAGCTTAGATATTATTTAATTGTTTATTAATTTAGACTCTATATTGCTTTTGTTACAAGATTCTTTTTTATATATATATGAAAAAAGCACATATCCATGTTATATGTAGACTAACAGCGGCTTACTTCCAGAAGGTTAATTAAGGAAAATTATGGTAATGAGGCCAAACTCGGAGGTTTAAACACTGTGTTGGAAACTTTAACTGCAGTGCGAATTAACAGGTTGACGTCCGTGACAATATTGGCCAAAAGTAGTGCATTTGTTCTCATAACTTTGACTGTTATGGGATAGCAATTTTACAGTTATTTGTCTTTACTGTAGATTTCAGGTAAAAGCATCAGGGGACGTACAAGGAATCATAGTGACTGCACAGCAACATTCTCCTCTCCTACACTGTGAAATTTTCTTGCCACATTCTTTGTGCTACTTTTCTTTGTGAAGGGACCCTAAAGAAAATGTCTTTGATAACTAACAAATAGTTCGGATTCTGGCTTGATGTTCTTAACTCACAATAATTAACCACCACACTGACCTTCTACTTGCTTCCAATACAAAAACTCTGTTATGATGTTTTACCTATGTTTTTCCAGCAGTGTCGCAGTTATAGTGAGTGATGTATGACAGGAAAGGGGCAGAAACCTTATCCTGTCCCGTGTCTGCACTCCAGCACTGGGTGTCATTATATCCCTGTCTGCTATATTACCTCTCCTCTGTTCCTGTGCCAGATATGTGGACCTTACAGCACACTAACCTGCTGCCCTTAATCCACGTCCTTCACATTTATGCCAGTGCAATACACAGAAAGATTTACAAAAAAAAAAAAGAAAAAAGCTTCAGTTCATGGAACTCTTTGTCTTCTGTTGTCAGGAAGTAGTTTCTTTTATACCCTGAAACAGTTGAGTTCAGTAGAGACAGTAGAAACTGCTGGGAACAAGATTTGGGAAAAATGCTGCAGACCAGTCAAACAAAAGTAGCACAGTTTTTCTATAGGCAGCCAAAAGCTACTTAGACTGGACAACAGAATTGTGTCAAGGCTATATAAGCTTGCAGAATGTCTGGTCAAATCATCACTCCTGCATGGACAGTTGAAACCAGTTGCCACAGTGAAAAGACAGTTCTGAAAGACATGATTTGGCAACTGGTGCAGAACATGATCGTTTTTACTAAAATCAGTGTGATTAAGATGGTTTGTGACCTTGACAGTCATACCTTGTTTCACAGGGACACCTCAATACAGCAGATGTGCTATAATGCACATCTGGACAGATAAAGCACTTGGCAAATCTGCAATAGATTGTTCACATTTAAGTCATGCAGGGACAGAGAAGGAGGTTTTGTAGATTTGAACTGTGATAAGGAATAAAACTCTATATACACTCTGTTGTTCTGTAATAATAAAAGATATGTGGTCGTGCCAATGCCAGTGCATTGTTGCTGAGGAAAAGGGAAATTGAGAGCTGCTGTAAAATATTAATACAAAAGAGTTGTGCTTCAGTAGATTTATTTGAGTGTTTCGTTTGAATGGAACAAAAAGACCTCCTCCTGAACAAAAGAATTTTCCCTTCAAAAGCTGTGTCTTTTAAACATAGCGGTGTTGTGTATTAATCCATCTACCCCAACTGTGGTCTTTTGTCTCACGCTTAGTTCAGGTTGACAGTTTGCTTATTACAAAAATTGGCAAATTATAAGGTGTCTTGGGGTCTGTTAAATTCATTGTGGATGTTAATGGTCCCCAGGGGGTAAACCTGATGTTTTTAATGACCGTTCCTGCTGCACCACCACAAATCCAAACGTTTGTACACAAGAAATCTTTCTACTGTGGTTTAACTTTACATAAATTTTGAACATTCTTGAAATGTGCCGGGATCCAGAGCTTCACCACTCCACCAAGCTGACTTTTCTGTCTGGCATTATGACATGAAACAACAGTTTCCTGGTGGAAGAAGTGATTCATCCAAATACGCAAAACCAGCAATTAGTCAGTCGGTACCATGGGCAGGACTAATGTTGTTGTCTAGTGTTCTCAAGCGGTGTACTGGAATCAAAGAGGAGAATCGGATATGACCACCTTGATGAACACATTTATTTCACATGTATCTCAGCATTACCCAACATTGTAGTTTGTTAATACTTCACTCTGTTCCACTCTCACAACCTGAGCAACATCAGTATATTAGCATGGCTATGCATCAGTGGTTACTTAATATGATATTAGATTCGTGTGAATACGTTGATTTCTAGTGATTAGTTAAGGGAAATGAAATGCCTTCCCCCATGGAAATCAGTTAGAGAGGAGGTAATGTCAGACTGAGGAGTGAAATGAGTGGATAATTCCATGTGATATCAAGCAAACTCTAAACTGCAGGAAAACACAGAACCTCAGATCCTCTTTTAAAACAAACAAAGCGAAAATAATTCTCAAGACCTCATACATCATGTTCATGCAATGTTCCTTGCAGTATATCATAGCATAGTGTTTCAACCTGATAGTGGGGCCTTCGGGACTCCACAGTTTGTGCTCTGACTTGCTCATACCTTGTAGACCCGCTCTGTGTACATATGTCAACTGGCTGCAGAACGCAGCAAGACGGCTTGGATGATACTTGAACATATTTCATGTTTCAACCTCAACATCTTTTGAAATTTCATTACTTTTATCACACTTACACAGAGCAGCCAGACATCACAGGCCACAGTTTGGCAGTATTTAATGTCACCATTTCGTAGACCTTACACATGCCTCAAACTATGCTGTGAAGATTTCAGCTTTTTGTCTCCTGAGTAACCACCCAAATCTTTTACATATGGTTGGTCCGTGTCCAGACAATACTGTCTGTGCGGCAAATGTTTGGAGTTTTGATATATTCGTCAACAATGTGTGGGCTTCTTCCTTCCACTGGGCCGGTGTGGTCTCTGTCTGTGTCTTTGGTGTGGTGGTGGACATGTTACAAAGTCTCTGACCTGCCTATCTGCTACTTTAGCGAGTAGTGAAAGAGGCCTTTAGGAGGTCTCCACCTCGTTTTCCTCGTCTCTGCTCTCCTCAGAAGTGATGCCAGGACAATAGAGAGAGAGCAGTTTGCACGGCTTCACACCAGCTGTGAAAGCTCAAAGTATTTCTCAGTCCAGATTTCTACAACTCGCCCACTCGTTTGATTTCTTTGAGCCTACAAGTTCCTCTTTGCCTCTACTGTCTTTTAATGATCTGCATGTCGCTTCATCAGTCTGTCTCTGTAACTGTTTAGAATATTATGTTTGATATTGATTATTTAGAATTGTTGAATTAATATTTGCAAAGTTGTTACTTTTAGGTAAAAAAGTCATGATATTGCTCCAAAATTGTGACATCAGTACAATTAAAGCTACCGATCATAATAACGGAAGGCTTTACCTTTTATAAATCTCCACCAGTCATTAAACAAGGTCCCTTTTATTCTTGAACTCAAGGGATAAAAACATGTTCTTGTTCAACATCCACACTGGTCTCTGTAATTTAATCACTTCTTTAAACCCACATCAGCTGTCTGGCCAGCATATGGAAGTAACAGCACTTTCCAACTAAGATAAAAGCAAGTTCAGTCATAAATTTGAGCTTAAAAGATTTTAAAAATTCTTTGTGCCACAAAGTTGCATTTTGTTTGATTTGCACCAGTCACAGTAGCCACTGCTGCACATCCATCTGTGCTCGGTTTGTTTGCGAAGAAACTACATGAAATGTTTTGATTCTGATGTCGTCAGAGTCCAGAATTAACTCGGTCTTGCTCTCTTGCTCCTCAGGCATCATGAGACTGTAATGAGCAATCACTTTATCCCTGGTGTTTGTACATTTGTGTCTCTGCTTACGCATCTAAGGTACACTCACTGGACATATGCACGCAGAGTTTGATTGATGCGTGTGATAATTTCCCAGTTGGCAAACATTTACGTGCTCACTCCGTCATTTGTGGCCTGTTTGGATTGGCCGAGGTGCGGCCCTGATTCGCTGGTTTCACTGAGAACTACGTGAGATGGATTTGTTTGACTGGGCACAGTAAAATACGAGGAGCATGATTAGAAACTACATTGCCTTTCATTTCACCTCTTGTTGAGCTCAATGGTTTCGGCTTTGCAGCGTTCAGCTACTCACAGGTTTATGCACTGCTTCTTTCCACAGTGGGGCTTTTTCACATGACTGCACAGTGAAGGTGTAGCAAGGGGCAGTAGCTGGGGCAAATAAGGTCACACTGACAGAACAAGAACTAGAAAATCACTTAGATAATTCGTTTACTCTAATTCTAATGGACCTTTTGGGGAAAATCACATCTGAAAATAGAAACACCTTGTCCTTTTCCAGCCCTAGCTCTTTCTCAGACCACAGGGTGAGAACATTAGATGGGCCAGAACACTTTGGAGCATCCAAAATCCTCAGGATCATTATTCCATTTAGACATATTATACATAAACATACAAAGACATGTTCGCTTGATTGGACAGTCAGCCAGTCAGTAAGTCTCTTTTGGAAGGCTCATGGAATCTGATGGGAGAACCACGAAGTGCCCCAGTTATCTTTGGATTTCCCCAGCTTGTTTTACTAAGGACTCAGCCAAACGTTGCCTTTCCCCTGCTGATAAGACAGCTCCCATCATGCCTCACTCACACACATGAAGTGTAGGGAGAATACTGCTGGCTGCTGCTGATGATCTAAGATTACTTTTGCTTTTGAACTTTCAATCCAATAAAAATAGAGTTTTTGTAATACCTATACACTGCATAGGAAAGACTGAAAAGTCAGTGGGAAAGCGAAACAGAGGCCCCTCGTATCCATGTCAAGATGGATACGACAAAGTGGTGAGTGTTATTTTTCTACCCCCTGCTGGGCTGAGAATTCCTACATACACTATATCTGGCACATCTTAAATAACATTTCTAGTTATCAATATTTTTAAATTTACAGTATGCATATGTAATTGAGGTTTTGCCCTTCATCTACAGTCTACATGTGAGTACAAGTATTAATTAAAACACCAAAAATTAAACAAAAACCATGTGAAAGGAACAGAAACAAATATTTAAGTGTCTGTTGAAAGGATTGAGATGGATGACTCCTTGCTGTGAGAGAATTCTGAAGTGCAGCATTATGCAACATCCCAAGCAAGCTTCAGTTCATCACCATATTCAAGGACTTCGTGAGAAACTTGTCTCACCCACTGAGATTTACGCTTACGGTGTAATTGATTTATCCAAAAATGTTCTTTAATCCAACTTTTATGGCAGGAATATTGGTGCCAGACGCCACAGTTTGTTAGGTTGTCCTCATCTGTCGGGGTTTATGGTTTGTGGTTTGGCTAATTGTTCTGCTCATTTTTCATTTGCATATTGCCTCCTGTGTCATTTCATACGGGTGGCTGGCAAATTATAATCTCCTGGACAGACAGGCCTCCGTGTTCCAGCAAGATGACACTAATATGCTGCTATTAACCTTCACTGTACGTAAGAGATCTCTGCAATCTCTGCAGATTCCAAAATACGCTGATTGCTTCAGGCCTTCTGCTAGTGGTTTATGTAAATGTGATTATGTGGTTTATTATCTTACAGTTTATTCCCAAAAACAATCATACACTTAACTCATGGAACATATTGCTTTCAAATCGCACATGGCTCCAAACATGTTCCCCACTTTATGTACACTTGAAGCACTGAGTGAAGTGTAATTATTACAGCGCTGGATCCTCCTCGTGTAAATTAATTTCATCTCTGAAGTCACCGTCTCTTGTGAACTTGTTATTAACGGAAAAGCTCAGTATCTCTGTAGCACACAGTGTACCACTGTGCTTAAACTCAAAGGGCGCCCTCAATTCATTGCGAATTTTGTGCTCAGTCTGAAGAGAACAGAGTGAAAAGAGCTTCAACTCCCACCCCACCAAAAGTAACTTTACATTTTTTTTTTCGTTTTTCTTTCTTTTTTCTCTGCCAAGGCAAGAACCAAGGCATGTTTTCAATGCAGGCTGATTTTGCTGTCTGTTTATTTGTCAGTCTGCAAGATATTATGCAAATACAATCAGGCAAATTTTGTGAAAGTTGGTGGGCAAAAGAAAAACCATCAAATTTTGATGCAAATCACGACCACTTTCTGTAAAATTACATGATAGGACATTGGTGCTGGTGGAGGATAATGTTCTCTGAGTGCCCTTTTATGTTTTTTCCATTTTCACGTTTATATACCATAAATGTATTTTTAAGCTGTCTGCATGTGATGTTTATGCACTGCATCTGGATGTATTTTGAAATACATTTTTATGGTTTGTGGCTAAAATGGATAGCAACATGGAGTCTGCTCAAATATCCTGTACATTCAGTACCACAAATGGGTCAGTCACAAAAGAAGAAATATGTTCTGACAGATGTTAGGACATATTTGCTGCATGTCTACAGGCATTTTTAATCAATTTTGCTTTTATGTTTTTCACAAGACTCAGGTTTTCATGTTCAAATGCTCCTTCAGCATTTCCTCCAGCTGACGCTCATCACACAACTGTGGATAAAACAAGCATATAAAGCTATGGGGTTGTTCTAAATAACTTGCCCTCCTGCAAAATGATAAAGTATTACAGTAAGCTGTAGTCTCTGCACGTTAAAGGTTGGAGTTGCTTCCTTGTATTGCTCTTGGTTTCCCCTTTCCTCGTGTGGTTTATTATTCTTCTCCTTGGCTTGCATCTCCGCCAGCTTTACAACTCTCTCACTCCTACACACCACTCACCCTCTGTTAGGAGTTACGGTGCGGAGTGTGGGGCATGCTCTGTGATGAGTCCCCCGTCTGCCATCTGCTCAGAACAGAGACGGAGGCTTACTGCAGCCAAAGCTCCATCACCTCGAATGAGTGATTTCCATCTACTCTCAGTCATACCAATGGCATCCTCAAAAAAAGTCAGCATTTGACGATAAGCATGGTTGCTTTATTTTTCTTGGCAATGTTCCTGATGACTGCTCCGTTTTACACAGAGGAGGCTCCCTGCTGTTGAGTGTTGGCGCTCCAGAGCAGGATTTGAGTTTCTATTTTCTTTCAATTAGTGTTTTGCTAAAAACTATTCATTTATACAACAAGGATGGATGGAGAAATCTAATCAACTTGTGAGGTTTAACCCTACCGTAATCTGCGATCTAGAGCCAACACTTGCAAACAATTATGCCGCTGGTACCCAGGGGCCCGATCTGATTGGTCTGTTTGCTTTGTGCTGTCTTGGGAGATCCTACAGTAATTGAGTCGGCTCCTTGGCTGATGGCTTCTGAGCCGCTTTTATAGCTCCGGTGGTTCTGTTCCTCTCTGGATGTGCAGCATTATTAAAAGCAGACCGCAAGCGGGACATTACATTAGGGTATTATACGCTGCACTGAAGCGTACTGTGTGGTATCCCACTGTTGCCCAGCCGTCCCTGTCACTGTCCTTTTCAGACAGACACCACTCCTGAAGCAGGCGGTTTTTCCTGCTGGCAGTCCTCCCAAAGCCTGTAGAAGTCATCCTCCTTCCTGCCACCCCCCTTTCATTCCCTCAGAGGCCCTTTCTGCCAAAGGGCCTGTTTGGCTCATGTTCTGGCTCAGATAAACAACAAAGAACGGGTCCAAAGCTGCTTTCTGAGGCACCTGGTGTGGTGCTCTTGTTTCAGTTTGTGGATTGCCATCATTCTTACATCCATTTAATAGAATTTAGATCTGATCTGCTGTGGCTTTAGAGCAGTATCGCTAAGTATGGAAACTGCTAAGTTAATCCAGTAAGATATTTCTCTTCCAACTTAATAAATTTTAATTGGAATGCGCAATGTTGGAATGTTTAACCAATAGCATGTTTTCTTCTCTGTAGGTGACTGCGACAGATGCAGACGGCGGCTCCTTTGGCTCAATTACCTACTCCCTTGGCTCTGGCATTAACAGCGCTGTTCCCTCTCAGTTCACAATTGGCAAGGAGACGGGCCAGATCTGCACTAGTGCTGCACTAGACAGAGATCAAGGGCCAGCCAGCTTCGACTTTACTGTTACTGCAGTGGATGGGGTAAGCCATTGCCTTTTGAAATCATGCTTAATATGAATCCATTGAGCCACAGTGTAATCCTATAAACACAGCAGCCATGCTTTTTTACAGACAGGGAGCAAAGACATGGCCAACTGTGCAAAAGACTTTGAATAGCTCTCCATGGTAGGTAGACATGCTCAGAAGTTAGTGTTGCACAATGGTCTCTTAATGCCAAAAAATACTTACGCATAAAAGGTTAAAAATGAAAGAAAATTACTGTGGGCATGTTAAAGCAATCAGATGGAGAAATACCTCAACTGTCAGGCAGTAATATTTTAACAAGTTGGACTGCCGCCTCCCTCCTTTTTTGCCACCTGGTCCAAATGAAAAGCCTGCACTGTATTTTCTGCAGAGGAAAAGCCTATGAAACAGCCTTGGGTTGCAGCGAGCCCTCTCACCCTCCATGGGTCATGACATATCGCTCCTTCCCAAGGGAAACTATCAATCTGTGTCCCTGCACGAACCTGCTGGGACTATATTTTAAAGGCTACGCCGTATATCGAAATTTTAACTGGGTTTACTGCTGGTTTTTACTTCCATCGTTAATGTGCTGTACGTGCACCATTAATGTGGCCTAAATCCTGCTTTCAGGTGTGTTTTTTCTCGTCATGATTTAATGTATGTGAAGGTATAACAAAAGAGCTTTTTGTTTCCTCTGCAGGGTGGACTGAGCTCAGTAGCCTATGTAAAGGTAGATCTGGCCGACATTAATGATAACAGACCCGCTTTCTACCCACTCAGCTATGCTGTTAGTTTGAGCACACAGAGTGCTCCTGGGACATCTGTTGTCAGAGTGACTGCCTATGACCCGGACTCAGGCGAGAATGGCAGAATTACATACACAACAGTACCTGGAGGGGCCTCCCCATACTTTACCCTCAACAAAGACACAGGTTGGTGTCCTGTTACCGAAGAACTTGCATTTCTGGAATAGTTTATAATGTTGTGGGATGTTAAAATGTCTTGTTCATACCTTGTCCTTTAACCTTTTTGTAGGTGTGATCTCCCTGTCTCGGTCTGTCTATGGGAAGGCCAACTCTGTGATTCCCATGGTTATCTCTGCTCAGGATGGTGGTGGTCTGGTTGCCCTCGTCAATGCCAGAGTCAACATCAGCGTGGTGGCAGGGCTGGTGGCGCCGCCTGTGTTTGAACAGACTCAGTACTACTTCACTGTATCAGAGGATGTCCTGCGGGGAACAGTTGTAGGCACTGTCCAGGCCAGCAGCAAAACAGGTGGGGATTATAGTCACATGCCCTTTCTTTTAACTTGTCTCTCACTCACTTGCTCACTCACTCTCTCAATATATATACTCAGTTGTGCTGGAAAATAAATCCTTCTTATCTCGCATTCAGCATATACACACATATAAATCTTAAATTAGATCAAATAAAATTCCATTGAAATTGACAAGTTCCACCTATGGAGTGTACGTAAGCTTTTAGCCAGGAAAGAGTTTTAATGCCTTTCTCTCTTTGCAGGCACCCCTAGAGATATTTCTTACACCATCAGCTCTGGGGACCCTGCAGGCTATTTCACAGTAGATCCTGACACTGGGGCCTTGAGAACCAGTCTGCCCCTGGATCACGAAGCCCAGTCAGCTCTTGATTTGGAGGTGCAGGCCCGTAGTGGCAACCCCCCTGCCTTTGGCCAGACCCGTGTTCACATTACCATTGCAGACATCAACGATAACCCTCCTGTTTTTCTGCCTTCGTCGTCAGAGTCCCTGCTGCTGCCAGAGCATACAGAAATGGGCACAGTGATATATCGCATCCAAGCTGAGGACAGAGACTCAGGAGTTAATGGACAGCTCTCCTTTGACCTTTCTTCTCCGAGTGCCAGCCAGAGGATTTTCAGTATAGAGCGTAGCAGTGGAGAAGTTCGATTAGTGGGGAGCCTCAGCTATGAAAATACGCCCCGTTATGACCTCCAGGTGATTGCCAAAGATAGCGGAGTACCCCAGCTTAGCGCCACCTTCATGCTTGTGGTTCATGTCCAGGCAGAGAATGACCAGGGACCTGTGTTTGATACCCTCACCTATCGAGTAGAACTAAAAGAAGGAACTCCCATAGGCACACGCTTCCTGCAGGTCAGGGCTTTGAACAGAGAAACCCCCGGCTCAGGTCACTTCAGTCCCCTGGCGTATTACCTGCGTCCAGACGGAGATGCAGCAGGGTTTGGCATTGCTGCAGAGAGTGGCTGGCTGTTTGTGAAGAGTGCCCTGGACAGGGAAGTCAAGGACATGTATCTTTTAACGGTTCTGGCCAGTGCAGGTCATGGACAGCTAAAGAAGACAGGCAGTGCCACAGTGCGGATATCGGTGACCGATGAGAATGACAACTCTCCCCGGCTCGCACAGGAGAGAGTCTTCCTGGCTGTCAGAGAGAACCTGCCTCCAGGAACAGGCTTCGGTCATGTGCTGGCTTCAGACCGAGACAGTGGCTCCAACGGACGCCTCAGCTACCGTTTCCTGCACCCAGACCGCCACTTCCAGATAAACACCCACACAGGTGATTGAAAATTATATGTACAGATCTTAGTGACAGATGAGTTTTATAATAACAATGTGGATTTCTTAGGTTTAGGTGACTAGACACCCAATTAAAATCAGTGTATACAATCAAAAAAGCTGCAAGCACAAAGATGTGTTCAGACATTTTAGAGAGATGCTTAAAGAATAGAGCAGGCACGAAAAAATAAAAGGGCAGACTGTTTTTTTTAGCTGACTGTAATGTCATTTTTAATAAGGCTGCAGTTGACAGGGAAGAAAGAAAGGCACCACTGCTGATGTTAATTGTCGAAACTTGGATGTCTTCAGGATAATGTGAAATATATGTCTTTACAGGTACTGAAACTTGCCTGACCCAAAATTCTAAATGGAATCTATTGTATCTATATTTGCCTGTAGATTGAGTTAAAACTAAAACTAAACAGAAATATCCTAACAAGCAGTCCCTTCTTTAATGAGTCAAAAATCTGAGATGTGAAAAACCAGCAGAGATTTCACTTGAAGCATATTTTCTGTGTCATGGAAAGTTGAAATTACTTGTGGAAAAAACACACAGTCAATGTTTAGTCAATTCAGAGTCATGTCTAAAAGATGAGAGACTACAGTTGCCCCTTCCCTGCTGTCATAAATTAGTCAGATGATGGTGACAGCAGCACTAAGCATCTTGCTGGGCTCTAATTGGCCCGCTGAGCCTGTTAGTCTATGGGTGGAGACTCCGGCTCTGTTTTGTGATCAGTTTCTGGCTGAGTTGTGAGTCTCTAAAGCATCTGCCAGCCGTCCAAAATTTGTGTGTGTGCACATGTTCTTGTAGATCTGCACACTGTGCATGTCTATTACTTGTGTGTCATTGATCAAAGTCTCCTGGCTCTTAAGTGTCTCATCATTATTCCAGTGAACTTGTGCCTCTGCATAAAATCCCTCTCATCCATCCACGTCTTTCCCTCAGGTGAGATCAGTACAAGGATGACTCTGGACAGAGAGCAGCAGTCGGGTTACCAGCTGGTGGTGGTGGTGCAGGATGGAGGCTCTCCCACTCGTAGTGCCACAGGCACAGCTTTCATCACTGTTCTGGACGATAATGACAACGACCCTGTTTTTAGCCACAGCCAGTCAGGCAAGAACATCATCATACAGGTAAAGCCTCAAGACCGAAAACATAGATAGGCAGAAAATGAAATGTTTTCATGTCTGTAGTGACATCTGGTTGTTTTTAAACCCATAGGTGACAGAAGGCCAGTCTTCTGGTGCCGTACTGGGCACACTGCAAGCCAAAGATCCCGATGAAGGGGAGAATGGCACCGTTATATACTCTTTGTCAGGTAAATTACACCCCAGCACTAAAGAAGGTACACATTGGTCAAAATGATCATTGACAGATTTATTTTGTGTTCTAAAATGAGTTACATTTAGTGGTTCAAGAAAGTTACAGTTCTTATTGAGGTTTCCTAATAATAAATTAAAGGAACAATGCATATGAAAACACCTGAAGAAAGATATATTTTTAACCATGAGTGAGTGCTTTTTTGGGGCTTTTATTGCTCTTGTTTTTGATGACTGTTTTATATTCTTGTCTTTACATTAGGCCCTTAGTAACAGCATTTACAGAGTACTCTATAACCAACATAGATAATTATTGATGTCTATGCATGTAAATAAAATAAACAAAGGGCACTATAGCTGAGTTAATTAGTCACATCTATTATATATGGGTTTGTGTGTTCACATGTAGCCCTCCTATACTGTAAACTCCACTTAAAGTTTGGACTCTCTGTATCTTCTAGGTCCCAGGGCTGAGCGTTTCTCTTTGAACACAAACACTGGTGAGCTGCGTTCATCATCCCCTCTGAGCCACTCGGAGCGGGCCGAGTACTCTCTGATGGTGACAGCCACTGACAGAGGACTGCCCCCTCGCAGCACCTCCTGCTCCCTCACTATTCAGGTCAGACTTCTACTGGAGCCCAGCCAGCACAAACACCCTCACCACTCACCTATTTAATATCAAAGAATAGACTGTAGGGCTGAGAGGATGTCTCTGGGCCCCTCAGACTAGCTGCAGACATATCAGCCTCACTTCTGACAAGGTCCCCTCCCATCCCCTCCCTTTTCTTCCCCTGTGAATTTTCAAAAGGGAAATTTCTATCTGAAATGGAAAAGTGGGCCTGAATCAAATACTCCCAGCTGGCTTGTGATGAGGGCCAGCTGTAGACTGCTCTGATCAAGGTCATACTCAATGACTTCAACACTTTTTTAATACAGTAGCCCTTTTTGCAAAAAGCAGGAGGGCTACACACTCCACGTAAAACACAGAATTGAGGGTAATTCAAGTTAATATTCAATATAGAACAGAAATGGACACAATGGAAGAATCCTGGAAGGAACGTAGATTTATAGGTTCCAGGAAAATGGAGCTGCCATATAAACAGCTCCAGTAAGCACCAGTTCACTTTTTCCTCCTTTCCAATAACAAAAAATGAAAGTCAGAATTATTAGTTAATTGGATTAAACAGTGCAGTGTTGTTCTTGCCTGGTGACGTATTGATGTAATTTCCTTTAATCATCTTTTCAGACTGATTTTTTAAATCCATCAATGATAGGATGGGACTATACCAATTTATTTTTGGAACACTCCTTTTCCATCTAATGTGGAACCAATTTGCAGCTTGTCAACAAACGCAGCATAATTTTTTGAGTGCCTACTTACTGTGGGAACTGTGCTGTAGGATACAGTATTGAATATCCAGATCAACACATCAGGTTACAAAACCCTGTCAGTAATTTTGCAGAAAATTTGATCAATGAAGCCTCTTCATCTCTCGCTCCCCTTGACAGCTGCATGAAATTTTTCAGTACAAGCTTGTCTCAAAGGAAAAAACATGTTTTATTAAACCAATGTGTCATATGCTCTTTTAATACAAATGAAAGTAGTAATAATGTAATCTTTGAAGAGAAAATCAAACTAAGTGCAAAACTATACACAATACAGGAATATGTCCAAGTGTTACATTTAAACCCTCTCACCATTTCCTCCTCTGATTGTGTTACTTTTATCATCTATTATTTTTCCTGGCAGCAGCATGAGTATCAGAGTAAGTGTGATTAATGTTAGCAGCCGTGTTATTCAAGTCTATAAAACCTCTTGTAACTGGTTTCATTTATTCCCACTGAACACATACTGCACAAGTGAGTGCAGTGGACAAAATCTGTTTTTACTTGGCTTAACATCCATGAAATATTTTCATTCTGTATTGAAAACTGTAAACTTATGCTGAATGCCAAGCGTCGCATCTAAAAGAAACATTAGATCTACATCTCCATGTTGCTCTGCCCCTCACTACAAATACCATGTGCTTCTTTATTGCAGGTTATCAGCATTAATAGACCTATTACTAAGGCCAATTCACTCTCCATATCTTTCAACTCCGTGGAGGAGGCCAAACCTGGATCCGTTATTGGTTCCGTTCGGCTCCACAACAGAGGAACCTTAGAAGACGGGGAGGTGACCTACACAGTGGTGGGAGGTGCAGATCGAGATGGGACCTTTGTTGTGGACCGTCTGACTGGTGACGTGTACCTGGCTCGTGCTCTTGACTATGAACGCGACGCTCGCTACAGCCTGCAAATTGAGGTGGATGACTTCTCTCAAGCCCCTCCCAGCAGCACCCTAGTCCACCTGGACATTGATGTAGAAGACAGCAATGACCACACCCCTGAGTTCCCTGAAGACCCCATCACCGTTGTCATCTCTGAGAGCATGGAGCCTGGCTCGTCCGTGTACACTTTCCAGGCCACAGATAAGGATGGCAGTGGGCCTAACAGCGAGCTAGTGTATTCTGTTCTCCATCAGTGGCCAAACACCCCTGGCCTATTAGCCCTCGAGCCCTCCACTGGGATTCTGTCCTTGGGCCAGAAGCTGGATTATGAGGTCACCAAAAACCTGATCCTGGTTGTTAAAGCAACAGATTCTGCCCTCGACGCCAGCCAGAGGCGCTGGAGTTCTGTCACAGCGAGAGTGTATGTAACTGATGAGAACGACAATCCACCGGTGTTCATATCGCCAACAGCTGTCAGTGTGATGGAGGACCAGCCAGTGGGCTTTGTGGCTTTGTATGTGATGGCCAGAGATGCCGATCAAGGGGAGAATGGAAGAGTATCCTACAGAATCCAGTCAGGCAACAGTGCAGGGACATTCAGCCTCAACCCAAACACTGGTAAGTGTAGTGGATGTGTTTGTTGCAAAACTGACGTACATGCTGTCAACCAGTTTGCATCATTGCCAACAATACTTAGCTATAGAGCACCTCATTTTAAAAATAATGGAATTCTAAAAGTCTAATTAGATAATTTTTCCACAATCATTCATGATGTGTCTGGTGATACATTTAGCATAAGGATGCTTCTGAGGAAAGTATTTGGATGAAAATGAGGATGTCCTGGATGATTGTGTATTAAGTGTGTGTGCATAAAGTAAAGTTTACTTTTGCCCTTTGTTGAAGCCAGAGATGGCATATCTTTATGTCTGTCCCTGAGAAGAATGGAAGTAATTATATTCAATATGGATAAAGCCCATGTTAGCATCAGAAATCAATATTTTTAAGACTGCAAATAGCGGATAAGTAAAATCAATTTGAAGAGTATTAGGCAAGATTCTGATATCTATGACTAACTTTACTTATTTTCCACCAGGCCCAGTCTTTTTTTGCTTATTTTCAATAACAACAGTACTAAAGCCCTCAGCTTGTGCTCCATCTTTATTTTTGTAGCACCTGTTAGGAATTTCAAAACTAAAACACTACTTGAAATATTTTCCGTTTAAACAGATGAGTAAATCTGTTCACCTGTTTGGGTCTTTTCATGTACTTTTTAAGCGTTTCTGGAATTCTAAAATTCTGCTTTGCCCAGCATTTGTACTCACCTCTCCATGTGCTGCAACACAACTTCCCTCCACATTTACTAAACCTTCTCTTCCATAAACACACAAACTCTTTTAATACTCTGCTTACTTCTAAGTACAGCGCAACTCTTGCTTCACCTTTCATGACTTATTTCTCTCAGTTGGAGGCCAGACAGAGCAGCCTGCCAAATATTAAACACACACACACACAAGAATGTGCAAGCACACATGCACACACAACAACCCATCATCTGTTATTGTGGATCTATTCCCATGAAAGACCAAAGAACCTCCTGCTCAGGCTTCTGGGAACCATTAGAGAGGGGATCAGTTACGCATGTTTATGTGTACGCACGTGTGTGTGTGTGTGTGTGTGTGTGTGTGTGTGTGTGTGTGTGTGTGTGTGTGTGTGTGTGTGTGTGTGTGTGTGTGGGTGTGTGTGTGTGTGTGTGTGTGTGTGTAGGCAGGCCTGCACATACGCATGTGTTTGCGTGCTTGCATCAGACTCTGTCACTTAGTCAGTGCTGACCTTGGGCTATTTGGTCCTGTGGGCTTTGTTGTGGTGTTTGAGACACGTGGCAACGTTTGCTCCGCCTCCCCCTTCAAGTCGCCAACCAGGATGCCTCCTGGAGCAGCTTGGGGATGGAAACATTCAGGCTCTGTCATGCATGTCACTTCTGCTCCAGCCCAGTGTGTGCATTCATCCCGAAGTGTTTTCATATACACTGGTTATTTGTTAGAATAATGACAGAGGTAATCCTCTGAGCACCTGGTTTGCTCCTGTTTCGGGGTCAGTAACCAGAGACCTGGGACCAACTCTGCTCACTCTGTTTTCATTACTTTGGCATCACAGTTAACCACAACAGAGAGAACTATTGAGCTAATATTAGGGATGTTTAAAGTCACAGAGTGGGACGCTCATCACTCTTTGTCAGAAAAGAGGTCATTAATTTCACTTTTGGACCAAAGGGAGGGTGCATTGGTGATACGGCAGATTGCTTCCCTGCAAATGACAACACCATTCTGGGATTAACACATCAAATGTTGATAAATGACTTTGGTATATAAGACAAAAAAGATGTCTGTTGTCTGGGCAGCCTCTGCTAGCCCTCATACTGTAGTCCAAAGTGTTGGCGCCACAAACCCCACATCGGCTTACGATGTTGGAATCAAAAACATCCAAAATAAAAACTTTCCCAAGTTTCCCACTGCCTTTTCTTCTGCCCATGTGTTATCAGTGACCAGGGATACAGCAGGATAACAGAGGAATTACATTTAGGTGAAAAAAACTCCAGCTTGTAACTTTTACCAGATTATAAGCTTAGAGGCAAGTTATCTCAGTTCTAGCAAGACACAAAGTGAAAAACACACACAAAGAAGTTAAAAGCAAAACAGCCCTGGCCCTCTCTGTCTTTAACAGTTGCATCTCATTTTAAAGCATGAAATTGAAATTGAATCAATGCAAGCTCTACCCTTTTAGGGCAGGATAATGAAAAGGCTAGGGTGCCCTTAATTCCTACGCAGCACGGCAGGCCTGGCTGTTGCGTGTCTAGAGTGTGTGTTTACTGCTTTTTCTTGATGGCTGCGGCATTCTCCAGTGGAAAATCTCGTAAACTGTGGCCAGACCGTTTGGGCTGTTACAGCAATGGTGGTGGTAGCACTCAGGTAGGCAAAGCTGTATGTGTGGAGGATATTAGCTCTGATTTGGCCCTCACACGACAACTTATCACACTTGTTTTTTTAAATAACTTGACTACACACAATCACGGAAAGTGGTCTGTTTTATTGCCTGTGATAGCAGGCTCGCCTACTGTCTATGTGAAACAGGCTGCAATGAAGCCGACACAGAGGTAAACTCTCGCCACATTTCACCCTTGATTCATCTCTCTACAGGCTCTCTGTCTATTTTAAAACCTCTGGACCGTGAGGAGCAGGACATCTTTAACCTCACTATAATCGCTGAAGATCATGGGATACCCCAGCACTCTTCTAGCCAGCTGCTGTGTGTCCACGTGATTGATGTTAACGATGAGGTGCCCTGGTTTGAGGAGAGCCAGTATGAAGCCCAGATCTCTGAGAACCAGCCTCCAGGAACTAGTGTGTTGACAGTGTCTGCCTCTGATCTGGACCAAGGTGAGGTGTACAATGTGCAGACACTTACTTACGACACCTTTTGTACTTGTAATCTTTTTTTTTTTTTAATCAACAGTATACTCCCAATGAGCAGTGATTTAGTGATTTGCAGTTAAAAAATTGGTTGGAAAGTTTGTTTTAGATGTCCAAGTTACATACAACCAATTATTATTTAAATACCTAGACTTGTGCACTGAAAATTACAGCAATCCTTCAGCACAGTAGGTCTGTGAGTTAAATTGTGCTGCTGCAGTAATGAAGACACACAAAATGCCTTTAATTCTTCTTAGTCATCATGTGCTGAGTGCATGTTCACATTTTAGGCATTAACAGTTGTTTTTAATTGAACACTGCATGGGGAGGTGGGGGTTACAGAGAGATGCATTCTCCTGGACTTAGTCAGAAACACCATAAAACAAACGGATTTTAAACTTTCTCCTCAAAAGCAATTAGTGAAGTAAACAGGTGAGGTTGCCAGACTGCTCTCTCTTAGCACGCAATCTGGCATCCAGACACCTGAGGGAGGGCTGTCACTGCCAAACGCTTACACTGCAAAACTCACGACAAACAAGTATACAGGCAACTAACAAAAGAAATCTAAATACATTGTAATTGCTGTCTAGTATTTGCATAGTTTAGGAATGAACTTTCTAAGCTTTGATAACAGTTTGCTATTAGGCTGAATTTAGTTGTTTAGTTAAAGCTTTTTCACTGCATGTGTTCCCTCTGCAGGAACCAATGGGCAAGTGACATATGGTGGTGTCTCACATGAGGGCTTCAACATCAACCCAGTGACAGGTGTCATCACAACCACTAAGGCTCTGGACAGGGAGCTTCAGGACTACTATACTGTAACAGGTACTGCCCTCCGACTATCCCACAGCATCACAAACAAAACACAGCTGTTTGAGATACATAATATTAAGAGTTTTTCTGATATTCAAATAAATCATGTGGCATTCGGTGTGCAAGATCTCTATTTATACTGTTGTGTGTTATGTTTTGCAGTTTATGCAAAAGATGGAGGCCTTCCACCCAACTATGCTAAAGCAACAGTGAGAATCAAGGTTCTGGATGTTAATGACAACGCCCCTGTCTTTGGTCGTCTGTACTATAGCATAGAGGTGCCCGAAAACCTAGAGGCATTACCTCTGTTCACCCTGAGAGCCACTGACCCTGATGCAGAAAACAGTGGGGTGATAAACTATAGAATTACAGGTGAGAATTTATGGTGATGACTGGAACTGCTGTTATTATACATTTTTATCATTCTGGATAGGGATGTTTTATACTTTGCCATTGCCTCCCTTTCAGCTGAAGATCAGTCTGGAGACTTCCACTTGGACAGACAGTCAGGTGTACTGTCCACCTCACGGCCTCTGGATCGGGAGAAGAGAGGTGGATACACGCTAACAGTCATAGCTCATGACCAGGGCCAGCCTTCCCTCAGCAGCACTGCCACTGTTGAGGTGACGGTTCTGGACATCAACGACCACAGTCCACAGTTTCAGAGCAGCAGCTACACTGCAGACATTTCGGAAGACGTTCCTATTGGCTCACTGGTCCTGGAGGTGAAAGCCATTGATTTGGACTTTGGTCCCAACAGCCAGGTGCTGTACTTTCTGAGCCGTGGCTCCCAGAGTATGTTCATCATAGACCAGAACACAGGCCGCATAATCACAGCAGCACCCCTAGACAGAGAGAGAACCGCCTCATACACTTTTGAGGTGTGCGCCACTGACTCCTCCCCTGCAAACCCACGTAACTCCACCGCTCAGGTGACAATCTACATTCAGGATGTGAACGACAATGCCCCCTTCTTCATTCAGGATCCACTTATTGTGAACATCTCCGCCAGTAGCATTTCAAACCGCCGTGTGTTGGCTACCATGAGGGCAGAGGACAAGGACTTTGGGGCCAATGGCTCTGTTTTTTATCGTTTTGCAAACCCTGCGAGAGGCTTCACCATTAACTCACTGACAGGAGACATACAGGCTACAGAGAAGCTGCAGACTCTGACCCAAAGCCAAAGGACTTTGATAGTTCAGGCCATGGATCAAGGAAACCCAGCTCAATCTTCCCTGGGGGTGGTTGTTATTTACATCAGGGAACAGAGCTACAGGGGGATTCGCTTCTCCCGCACAGCTAGAGATGTCAGTCTGCAAGAGAACGCTGCTCAAGGTTTGAGTGATATAACATTTTTACCCCATATCTACAAAATTGTGAACATATATCGGAATTAAGTAATTCAAACAAAGATGTTTTTCACCTTATAGGCACAGTGATAACACAAACTCAGGCCCAGTACCCTGATGGCTCTAAAACTGGTATCAGCTACAGTATTTTCAGTGGAAATAGACTGGAGTCTTTTGGAATTAACGCCATCACTGGTGAGTACATAGACTGCATCAAGCATGACGAGACAACATTTTCCAAATCTACAACATGAATTTTTTCTTTTTAATTAGGTGAAATATGGGTCCAGAAGTCTGACGGACTTGACTATGAGGAAACCCCAAAACTCCGCCTTGTGGTGAAAGCAGAGACGGCATCCTCCAGCTCCTACATGGCTGTCAACTTGCTCCTGCAGGACGTAAATGACAACCTGCCGCGCTTCCAACTTCAGAACTATGTAGCCTACATTAGGGAGGCACAAGGCTACGATTTTCCCATTATCCAGGTGCAGTAGCCTGTCCCCCACTTGTTTATTATGGTTGGCTGTTGTTTAAGTGTGAAGTTGTAAGGATAAAAAAAAAAAAACACTCAAGCTTCAGAAATCTGGATAGTTTCAGCAGTGTAGCGAAATGACTCCATTCAACTGCATGTGTTCTCAGAGTCCCAACTGAATATACTACATAATCATTTGTGCCATAAAGCAAGGTCCATATAGCCAGTTTTTATGAACTCTTGACTTCCAAGTCCAATATTGCTCACTAGTTCAAGTTACACTGGAACAGCTGTTGAAAATATATCTGTATTTTTGTTTCCAAAATGGGGTGGTGATGGCTTTAGGTTGCTGCAGATGACCTGGACCAGGGTCAAAATGGTCAGGTGACCTATTCTATCAGGTCATCATCCATGAGTGGCTTGTTTAAGATAGACCCACTGACGGGCAGCGTCACCACAGCAGCTATAATGGACAGAGAGATCTGGACGCAAACAAAGTGAGTCTTGCTGCTTTTTTCTTTTTGTAATAACATACTGCAATGCCTCATCTCTGCCGTTTACACATACACATTTAATCCGTCAAGTTCTCAAATAAGTTTTTCTTTTAGTGGTAAAACTTTTCATGGTAAAACCAAAATAAAGTGGTTTCTGTTGTAGAAAGAGAAAAGTAGGAAAAGCTTTTGACCATGCATGAGACCATATCAAAGTGCAAATATTTTATAATCAAATTTTAAACTTAATAATATTTATTAATAGTCTTAATATAATTTTCAATATATATATCATTTGTCAGTACTGTAAATATACACTTACAACATCCAGATTTGTGATGTTTTTTGGGAAATTAATGACTACAGTGAGCCCTGTTGTTCAAAAATACCCAGACCTCCTAACGGCTGGGAAAGAAACATTATGCAACTGGGTTCAAAAGGTTTAAAAGTTCAGATACTGACATTCATTTTATGGCACCAGGCTTGTTGTTACGGCAACAGACCGGGGAACCCCGCGGCTTGCTGGCTCTGCCACCCTCACTGTGATCATCATCGACCTCAACGACAACAGTCCCATGATTCCTCTGCCTAGGAAGATCCGAGTGCCTGAGGGTAAGTCAGCTTCACAGTGGAAGTTAGTCCAGTGATCTTATCATAAAGCCTCACATCACACTCCCTGGCAGCTCACTCAGCATGGCTCAGTGAGAAAAGTCTGACCCTTTTATGAAACAAGTTATTGCCAAGTTCCTCTGTTCATTTCCTGTCTATTAGGTCAAGGCTTTCCAGTACAGGATATTTCTTCATAAAAAGCAAAAAAACCTCTTATTTTATTTATTTATTTTTTTTACAAAGACTCTCTGTACTTCATTTCAGCTGCAACCTAAATGTCTGCTCTTCTTCTCTTGTCTCCCTGCATTATTATTACACATGTACAGATACACTCATTGGCACAGTAATCACCCAGGTAACAGGAAATGATGTGGACTCAGGGCCAGCTCTCTCCTACACACTGCATCTGGATGTCAACAGCCAGGGCATGTTTGGGATTCATCGTTATGGGGGAGGAGTGTCTTTGACCGGCCCTCTAGACTATGAGGAAAGGACGTGGTACACTCTGACAGTCCGCTCATCTGACTCTAAGCATGAAAGCGAAGCCAACCTCACTGTGCTGGTGGATGATGTGAACGATAATGCCCCTATCTTCACTCATGACTTGTATCAGGTACGAACACCTCTGCATGCACAAAGTGAAATTGTTGAAATGTTTGTCATGGATATGCATATATTTATATATTGTGTTTCTCATCAGGTGACCGTACCAGAGCGCCTCCCAGCAGGCAGTGCAGTCATCACAGTAACAGCCACCGACCGTGACTCTGGAGAGAATGGAAGGATTACTTACAGAGTAATGTCATCAACTAAGGGTGTCTTCTACATTGACCCGAGCAATGGTACGATTACTGTGTGCACATTTACAGTTGTTTATAATTATTTCCTAACCCGTGCTCCAGTTAATTACACTTCATTAAAAGCAAATGCTCTTCCTGGATGCACATTTGGGGTTTGGCCATTTCTGCAACAAGCTTTGCAAAATATTTAATTATTTTATTCATTAAAAGTAATTGAAAACCAGATTTACTGTTATTTGCTTCAGATGTTCTGCTTGAGATAGCATCTAAAAATAAGTATATTATAAAAGAGGACTGTTTTAGCCTTAAGCTACGCTGTCTCCTATTCTCAAATGCAATCCATTTGCCTCAAAAAATGTTCCCTCCAACAGCATGTGCCGAAACCTGCTACAGTGTTAACAAAATGCATTTTCAGTTGAATTAATTATTTCAATCATTCAGTGTCATTTGTTTTATAGCCAATCGCCCTGTACATTTCACAGCTTTGATAATTAATATGATTAGCTCTGGAGAGAAGGCCCCTGTTTATGACCATGTTATTTGTTCCTTCACAGGTACTCTGTTCATCCAGCAGCAAACAGAGTTTGATTTTGAAAATCCCTCCATTTTGGTTGTAATTGAGGCACGCGACCAGGGTACTCCATCGCTTTCATCCATCGCCACTGTCCAGGTACAAGTGTCCGACGTCAACGACAACGCCCCGGTCTTCCACCAGTCAGAGTACAGAGCCACTGTGTCTGAAGACGGGCTTCCTGGATCAACTGTTCTGACATTAGAAGCTGTGGATGGAGACCTGTTCCGGGACAACTGTGGTTTTGATTTTGCCATTGCCAGCGGCAATTCAGGTAATGCCTTCCAGATTGAGAGCAGTGTGCGCTTCTTTGAAGGGCGGGGCTTCCAGACAGTTGGCAGCCTGATCCTGGTGGAGAACCTGGACTTTGAAGCAGTACCAAGTTATAACTTGACTGTTGTGGTATCGGATCGTGGAATCCCTCAGCGTAGCTCCAGCGTGCCTATCCTTATAAGTGTTACAGATGCCAATGACAACCCTCCAGCTTTCAGCCGGACAGAGTACAGTGTGGTACTGAGTGAGGGTACTGCAGCAGGGACTGAGATCTTGCATTTATCTGCTACAGATTCAGACTCTGCACCAAACGGAGAGGTGCAGTACTCTATAAGCTCAGGGGATGAGACAAACCTTTTCCAGGTGGACCAGTGGACTGGAGCTTTGAGGCTGCAGAGACCTCTGGACAGCAAGACACAACTGTCCCATATGATTGTTGTCCAGGCTACTGACGGTCAGGGACACTATGCTTTGGCCCCCGTCAGCATCGAGGTGAAGGATATCAATGATAACCGGCCCTTCTTCCCCCTCAAACTCGTAACTGCAAGCATCAGGGAAAACCAACCCCAGAATGCCTTAGTTACCATGCTGCATGCAATCGACCACGACAGAGGTGTTTTTGGACAGCTGAGGTACTACATGTTAGATACGTCTAAAGAAGGAAAAGAGGGTTTCCTCATCAATCAAACTTCAGGCGAAATTCGGACTCGCTCTACTTTTGACTTTGAGAAGGTAAACTCCTTCCATTTTGAGGCTGTTGCCATGGATGCTGGCAACTATTCTGCTTCTGTAACAGTACAGGTTTACATTACAGGGGAGGATGAATATGATCCTGTTTTCACCTCTTCTGAGTTTTCATTTGAAGTGCCTGAAGGAGCGAAGAAAGGTCACATGATTGGCAAAGTACAAGCTAGAGATGAGGATGGAGGCGTGGATGGAGTTATCCTCTACTCTTTACCAGACCATTCGCCTTATTTTGAAGTCAACAATTCAACTGGAGCAATTTCTTTAAAGATGGACAGCTACAGTCGACACGTGAGTCGCTCTAAAAGAGAGGTGCGGCTGGTGACATTGGATGTGACTGCTCACAGTCCTCTGGAGACGTCTCGCATAGCTGTGGCTAAAGTTACCATAGATGTGACCCATACGTCTTTTGGCCTCACCACAGACATGAATATGTTGCTCATCAGTGTTATTGCAGTTTCACTTGGGACCATAGTCATACTAATAATAATTGCTGTGGCGCTATTTTTTGTTAAATTAAGACGTCACAAAAAGCAGCAAAAAGCTCAAGAACGAACACCAATGTCAGGCACTCTGCTACACAAGTTTGAGGAAACAAAAATAGCAGCAAATGAAATGATTTACCATCAGGCCCTTCCTGGATATGCAGCTGATCAGAGTGGCAGCAGTGGGGGTCCATACACCCGTGGGGGATCCTTGGATCCTTCCCACTCCAGTGGCCGTGGATCTGCGGAAGCCGAGGCAGCAGAGGATGATGAGATCAGAATGATTAATGAATATCCTCGGGTGTCAAGTATCTCGTCCTCAATGCAGGAGCGCATTTCTGCTCGAGGTCCGGACTCTGGAATCCAGCAGGATGCCGATCAGCTGTCAGATGTGTCCTGTGAGCCCTCCATAGATTGGTTCAAAGGGAAGAAACTGGGCAGTCTCAATGGTACTTTACTAGCTGGCCAGGTGCCAGTCTACAGAGACGAAGGGGGTGGCTATGTGGGTGTGGGACGGGGACTCAGTATTTCCCGCCCTAAAGACTATACTTTCCCGGAGGATGGAAAGCCTCCTGTGGATGGCTCCCTGACAGCCATTGTGGCCAGTGAAGAGGAGCTAAGGGGCAGCTATAACTGGGACTACCTACTAAACTGGTGTCCCCAGTTCCAACCCTTAGCTAACGTTTTTACTGAAATAGCACGTTTAAAAGATGAAACGGCTGCTCCTCATCCTCGCAGGTCATTTCATCAGAAAGCAAAAGCAGAGTCAAGAATCGACCCCCCACCTCTCATAACCTCTGTGGCTCACCCCGGGGCCAAAACTGTACCTCCAAAGCCTGCTGTAGGGAGGACGTTCCCCCACTTGGCTTCATTACGTAGATCCCCCATCAGCGCTGAGGGATCCATCTCCTCGGTGGCAATGTCTCCAAGTTTCTCCCCCTCGCTCTCACCGCTGGCAGCACGTTCTCCTGCAATTACGCCCTTCAGTGTCTCGCAGGGCCCCTCCGCCTCCATGATCAGCACAACTGAACACAACTTGGAACACAGTGAGGAGGCAGAACTGAGGATTTAAACTTACAAAAGGTGAATTAAAACTGAGTCACTGCTGTCCCAAACTTGTTCTACTGTATTACCACAGGGGCTGCAACCTGAAATGAGTCAATGTATTTTCTTTTCTCTTTCTTAAGAGAACTAGTTCAACGTTACACTAAGAAGTCCAAATAACTGAAGTTATGGTGCTTTCTGAAGAAAAACTACATGACTAACAGGCCAAAAAGGACTATGCCTTTGGGTGTGTATGTGTGTGTGTGAAAGAAACTTACTCTTCTGTTGATCAGTGGTAATTTGCACATTGGAATGGAGATTCATACATGATGTCAATATTTTGTACAAAAGCATTGTCTATATTTTTATACTTCCATGTGGTTTCTGACAAAAAAAATGGAACTAAAGTGTCAAAGGGTTGTTAAAACCTTGGAATATATTTCTATATTTGTATATCTGTAGCCTGTACTGTATACTTGTTTGTACTGTATGTTTGTGGTATTTCTTGTAATTCTCAACTTTGTGGTATTAAATGAAGCTCCTTGTTAATGCTTTATGAAATGGGACCTTTATAACAGATAAATGTAAATATTTAGAGAAAAAGAGGCATCCTTGCTTGAACAAATGAAACTCCATTCAGCATAGTATTGTGTGATCGAAATTTTCTTAGAATCCAGTGTTTGATCTCACATAAAAAAGTAACAATGAATGTGAAATGCTGAAAAGTTGTTATTGTGCTTAACATGCATCATATTCTACAAAGGAAAATGGAACCTGAGGTCTAGTGATCGTATCCTTCAGGCACCTTGGATTGCATTTCTCACAACAAGCCTTACTGCTTTTTATTTTGCATTGTGAAAATATTTCATTTAAGGGAGAACACTGAGCAGCTATGTGGTAAATGTAAAAATGTTTGCTCTATCAGCAGCCTAATCATTCCAGAGAATGTAAGCAGTTGTTTGTCTACTCATCTAAGGTTCCTCAGTAAAATATTAAAGACGCATAACTTAAGCTGTTAATCGGTGTGATTGTAACGCTAACAATAATTTGCAGCAGGTTTTTCTAATTTCTGTGTATAGATTTAATGAAACTTTAATGAATGTTAGTTTGGATGACATTTCTCCCCTCTTTTCAGTAGCACTATAAATACTATGTATATGGATTAAAACTAATACTTACAAATGTTACATTTGGTCTGATAGAAGTATTAAAGAATTTCTGAATGTTCCAACACCACCGTAGAATGTTGCGCAAAATGCTTTTACATAGATCCTTATGACATAAAATATTTATGATCATAACTGTGTTTTTTGCAGCCTTTTTTTAAAAAGTATCTGTTTACATTAGCAACTTCCTAGTGCCCTTGCTTAACCCCAGTTGTAGACTCTATAACATTATATAACATTCTACAGTTTTTTTATTTATCAGTTAGGTAGACCTCAGAAGCTGAGAGACTTGGTAAATTATTTACATGGATACTGTTTTGACCATTGCCAAATATACATAAATACTACCTATTTAATAGGAAGGAGGTACCTTGTTGTTTGTCTTGTTTTTTTTCTATCTAACAGTGTTACCTGCTGCTTGCATTTCTTGTTTGTGCCAACTGTGTATACAATGGTATCATAGAAGAGAAAGTCCTCCACATATCATGCTAGGCTTGTCCAGACAAATGTTTTGAGCAAAAAGTGCCTGATTAAAGAACTTGTGATCACATTGTTGCCTCTGTCACATCTTTCTTAGTTCAGAATATTGTATGAAAATAATGTGTAGTCATAAGTTGCTAGTTAGTATAATAGCACGTCTCTTCATGTGCTGGATTTGGGATTGCATTTGAACATTTTCAAAGGAGTTTTATTTCCAGAGGACATGACCAGCATCCTTATAAAGTGAGTTCCTCTGACACTGATGTTTTGTTCATTTTGACACCTTCAGAAGGTGGCATTTCTTGACATCCCAGGCGTTCAAAAGGTAAATATAGCTAATATCACTAGCACTACCATGTAGCCTCAAGCTTGTTCCTTGTATAAACTGTACACGTGAAAACTCCCTCTCATCCCACAGGCAATAAGAAAAAAAATCTGGGCTTTTAACAGCCCTGGTTAGTCCCAGTACTGTCCCAATCTTGAGAACAAATTTCTCCAACAATATTTGATTTAATGATGACCATTAAGTGTTATTTACAACTTGATAGACATATACTGTATGATGCAACACAATTGCAATACCATAACAAGTCAACTGAATTATTGCCTTCACAGATGCCTTCATTTTTGCTGATAGCAACTATGAAAAAATAATCTGTTTTGTGATTTAGAAGAATCATTCATCATGTTGATGTTGATGTAGGGACAGTACCAAACTCTGATCAAATCTAAAATTTTTATCTTTGTATATGTAACTGTCTTTACTTCTCCATCATTGTTCTGTCGCTTATCTTGTGTTGCTGCTTCAACTTACTTCCTTTAATTTCTGATTACATAATACATCGAAAAAGCAGGGTGGAGTAAAACTAATTTGAGAAATTGGCTATAATCACAATTTAGGACCATTAGAATACTCTCATATTGTAAATAAAACCACTCTGTGCAAAGCTTAAGCTGTCTAAACATTCAAAACTGACAAAAAAACAACAAAACAACAATATTAACTTAGAATACTTTGAACTTTTCTCCCTTGAAATGAATTTGTCAGAGCTCGTTTAAAGTTTTACATTTTAGATGCAATTTACATCAACAATGTTGCTAAATAGTGTAATATTTTAGTATCCACACCTGTCGTGGGAACTCATTGCGTAACTCTTATTCTGCCTGAGGCTGGACAACACTCCCGCTGCCTGATGAAACAGAGCTGAAACTGGACCAGCGCTGTTTGCCTGCGCCAAGGCCAGCCTCCGCCAAGGCCAGCCTCCGCCAAGGCCAGCCTCCGCCGGGTTACGGACGTGAAACCAAAACCTTGTGGTATTCTGGGAAATTACACATGCACAACACAGAGGTGAACTCGTGTGTATTCCTTTTTTTTGTCCCTGAACTGAAAATACAGCTGTAGCAGGCTGAATTGGTCAGCACGTTGATGATACACTCAGCGTGAATGTCATAGCAGACTCAGGTTATGAGATGAATGTTGTGAACCAAACCGAGCACCTTGGATCAGAGGCCAGTATATACACAACAGGACTCAGATGATATGAGTAAGAGGGCAAAAGCCAAGTCATTACTCAAAGCTTAAATTAAAGGCTCTGTGTAAACCAAATGAAATCTATCATTTTCTCGTCAACACACAGTGGATACACAGGAGGCTACTCTGTTAACATGCAATCTCTTGTGCCATGTTGCCCTTTTCTCTTCACTGACATACTGCTTCAGCCTCTGTGCCTCTTATAGAGTTGTCAATGCTATCCTGCATATATGTTACTGAAAATGTGAAATCTTGCATTATTAAGGTAGTTTTAAAATTGCTATTTACTTTGTTAATATAATACTTTGGTAACTTAAACATTATATTCCCATATTTATGTCCATTACAACTATTATTTCGTGATAACAAAGTACATAACATGGACACTATCACTACTCATTGCGGCATATATTACAAGGTGTAGTAAACTGCCAAGAGAAAGTACCAAAAGCTAGTTCCTCTGTCTATTGCATATTGAAAAACAATAGCTATTGGATGGTGTGCACATTGTAATTTAGTTTTTTTGGAAGCAGACCATTTTCTCACATTAGCTAATCTTCTGCAGAATGAATCATGTACACAAGATAAAGCAGAAGTAAACCAAAGCCTCACACTGATGTAAATAAATCAGCATGTGTGTGTGAATGCAACGTGTACATCTGCCAACAAGTTGCCAGGAACTGGATCTGTAATGTTGTGCAGTTTTTGACAAAAGATAATTTACAGAGGGCTGTTTCCTGTGTGTTACTTGTGGTCAGAAGTGATTTTCCACTATTAACATCATCCTTGCCATTCACATTTCCTGCATCTCTTCAGTGGACGTTGTTGATGTTATCAACACAATATCCACGATGAATAGGATTATGAGAGTAGCGCCCAGATTGTAAAAAGCCATAAATTCCTTGAAAATTTTCTAAGCGTGCTCATTAGTATTCTCTTTCGGTGTGTTCGTTAAGGTACCAATGCTCATTACATTCATGCTTAAAGCTGCCTTTTCACGGAGAAAATATCCAGGCTTTGATATCCTGGGGAACAAAAGTGTTGTTTTCCATATTGATCAGTTCCACACTTTGATCAAAGAATATGCTAATCAACTAATTCCATGCATTGTTGAATGATTTCCTTTTGTCACCACTATATAGCACCATTCTGAATAGATGCAATATTCTCTTTTTCTTACAAAACAATAGGAGAACAATCTTTACTGCTCTGGTGGGATTAAAGACCTTACTGACAGAACTATGGAGGACTTGGTGGAGTATTTGTTTTGCTTCAAGAATCAAGTGCACCTTGTTTAAGTTGTACTGTGTAAGAAAAGAAGTGTATAAGCTGCATATGGACATGATTACCTTTTCTGATGGTACCCCATGGATAAACATGTGATAGTCTCATTTTGTTTTACGTTCTGCAAGCAAGATCCAAAGACATGTCTGTAAAACTAAAGGAGCCTATGAATGCCTCAAGATGATTTTGGTGTTTTGCCTTTTGACTGTCACAAATTAATGTATATCAGCAATCGACAGCAACACCTCAGGAAAAAAACGTCTAAAATCTTTGGAAAGTAATGTATTTTCTCTTATATCTGACAGTGGCAGCCGTGGTCTCAATTTGGTCAATTTGTCCACTGATGCAAGTCATCAGTTGGTTTAAGTGCTACAATATATTTGCACCATGCCGTATATTGTACAGGCTTATATGTAGTATAGAAATTGGACAGAGTTTTCTGGGAAAATGCTGTATTTGAATTTCTTCAGACATCTGTGAGTTTGACAAGATGAATGCAAAATTGGACTTTATGACTAAGTGAAAACTCACTCAGTATTAAAGGTCTGAAATTGCCTGTCTGCACTGAAAAAGCCCTCAAGTCAAAATTTGATTTGGTTAATTTGGGATTGCCAGCTGAACGGGTCCCAGTGTTCCCTCTTTACAAAAGGCTATTGATATATTATATGGCTGTGATATATGCAGCGAGGCAACACTTGGCCATTAGATTTAGGGTTCAAAAAGAAGGCCTTGGGCTTGTTGTTATTGTAAAAGGGGTTCTTGCTGCACTGTTGTCTGGTATTGCATGATTGAAAATATGGAAAGGAAAGCTCTGAGGACAACAATGGAAGACTTTCCATAGATCAAAACTTTCTTAAAGTTAATGGATTTGAAACTTATTTCAAATACGTATCAAAAAGTGAGTTCTGAGTGTCAGGAATGTCAATGCAATGTCAAGGCAAAGTACTTGTTCATTTACAGAACCTATCAACATACTGCAAATGCATCACAATCCTTATCTTAAAGGTAAACCAACATTTGCACACACTTCCTTACCTCCCTATCTTCTCTTCTCTTTCTTCCAATATACATCATTTACAATATGAACATTTTCTGATAATGTGAAAGTCAATTTACCTACAAATCTATACAAGAGTGTTAAGAGATAAATCCTAGAAAAAATAAGGCTTCTGTGGAACTGCTCATTTAAAAAGTCCCTGGATCACAGGATTAGGACCCAATGTCACATGTTTTCAGTGGACCAGAGTTCATTGTAGCCTGCCTACTTGTTATTAAAGCTAGCTAAAAAATTAACCCTTACTCAGTTGTTCCAGAGAACCTCCGTGCTCTTTAGCAGTCGAGGGCTTATGCAGCCTTGAAGGAATAATGACTATAACGACTGGAGGATATAATGGTTTTAGCATGGCTTCTGCAGAAGAGCTTGTGCTGTGAGTCCTTCTCACTGTCTTATGTTCAAAAGCGCTTTCTATAATGAAGGTACCAAAATAGACAGTCTTTCAAAGGTAGTTAACCAGGGCTCAATAATGTCTCTTTTTTAATAATCTCGGCACTGAGCTCATCTTGATGACATAATATATGATGTGACAGATAAAAAGATGAATACCAGCTGCAGAGACCAGTCAGTAGTGAAGTAAATGATATGGGCTTATGGATATAAGGAATGGGAATCTTTGCATTTGAGCGTGAGCTGCTTTGTCTGCAGGCCGTTTGGTAAGGATCAGTCTCTTCTCTGGAGGAGCCCAGGCTTCCATCCAGTTAAAATGAGGCCAGACCAGAGAGACGTTTCTCTGCTCATGGTTGGATTACCCATAAACCCCTCATACCTGAAGCTTGCACGGAAGTCTCTGCTCCTTGTTCCCTCAGCAGAGGGCCAGGCTCCAGGGATGCTCCATCCTCAGCTTACCGCGATCCTTTCTCCAAACACTCCAAAGAGACTTTTTTTCCCCCTCTGCGATCCTCTTGTCTCTTACGAGTTCAGTTTTTTTTCCCTGCTCTCTCTTCAAGGTCTTGCCAGGCTACTTGCGTGACTAGAGGGAGTGGAAAAAAAGGTTTCAAAACCCATTGGCACGCGAGCCCCAAATCTATTTTTGGAGAGCGTTCTTTTTTTCTTTGAAAACAAAAAAGCCACAGGGAGAAATAGGCAATACTGGGGTGAAGGGGGTCTGTTTCTCATTTGGTCAGGCCTGCCTTCTGTCCTGCCCCGCCAGCGTCAGAACCACAGCACTATGGGGAAAGAGGGTGGCTCAGACTAGGGAGGAGAAGTGTTTTTCCTGCAAAACCGCGGCCAAAACTATGGACCCTCATCTTAGCCCTTGTCACTTAGCAACCAGCCCAACCTGCTTCCCATTACTAGGCCATCTGCTTGTGTTTCAGGCTTTACTTTGTTTTGATTTGTTTCGACCCTTTTTAACTTTTTCTTGAAATCGCCATGATTAAGTTACTGCATTTAAATTTGTCTCTCATTGCTAATTCATTTTCATCAGGCGTTGTTTGGTAGACCTGCACCAGAAGCATTCACTGCAATGCAGCCCATAGATTTATTCCATTCTGCCTCGGTGATTTGTTGCAGTTATTGTGTGTAGCGGTTTGTGGAGGAGACAGACGATAGGATAGGAATTCAATAAATTATGTATAAGGCGTTTATTGTTTGACAAATGTGATATTCCTTGCTGTTTTGGCCTGTTTGTAGAGCAATATATTTACAGCATAGGGTTGCAACAGCTCTGATTTTTGTGAATTTAAGTGGAGTCAGGGCTGTGAAATAACATTGAAATTTCTGACCCATTCCTTTGAAGCAATTGTTCTGACTGCAAAACAGTGATGACGGATACCAGCAAAACTGCAAGCTGCACAGTGAAAGCCCCATAAAAAAAACCAACCATAATTTATTTGACAGCAACACAATTATTATAATTTTAACGTAATTTTACGACTATCACATGTTGT
Source organism: Amphiprion ocellaris (assembly GCF_022539595.1). Taxonomy (NCBI): domain Eukaryota; kingdom Metazoa; phylum Chordata; class Actinopteri; family Pomacentridae; genus Amphiprion; species Amphiprion ocellaris. The sequence goes on along the minus strand of NC_072772.1, from coordinate 29,109,740 downwards.
TCTGATAGTTGATTACAATGTTTGTTTATGCCAAGTTAAGATTCCCTTTGTTCTCTTAAGAAGAGGCTAGAAAGTGACATGGTATCTCATCTGAAAAATACCATAATGTATGATGAAAAAAATATAATGATGTAACCGTCTTTAGGATTTTTATGTAGGATTATTAAAACTGACAACTAATCTGAGTTCATAATGACAACGGTTGCAATTATGCCATTTTGGGCTAAAGATGCTGCAATCTGTCAGGCTGACGGGCCAAACGTTATGGCATGAATGAAAATGGAGAGCTTTGTGGTTGTAGGGTAATGACTCACAGCAGTGTGCTGCCTTGCTGATGACAAAGTTCTTCCCATCACTGATTCTGTAGATTCTATAATTTTTTGTAGAAACTTAGGAAAACCACTTGCCTTTCATCGATTCCGTCAAAACATAAACCTCTTTTCTTATTTCTTCATGTTGAAATATACTGCACGGCAACAGAGAATAAGGCTAAAAATAACTACCTAACTAACGATTTAAGTTTAGTGCAGTGCCATTTGTCATCCAGAGAGTTTCAGTGTGAAAATGAATAGTGGGACTGTTAAGCTTCATGCACTGTCATCACACCAAATGATCAAATACTGATAGATACAAGAACATTGTTCCTCCTAAACCTTAACGCTAAACCAACCAACATTTACTATCGGACCAAACAATAGGAAGAATTCTAATGATGGTTGCATTGTTTAAGTGACACCATGACATTTTCGCATATGCGACTTTCAAGCCAAACCGTGATTTAAACAACAGTACTCAAGGTCTGCAAAATGTTCTCTTGCTTGTATTTACGTAAATGAGGTACTCTTTCCTTACATTTCTGAAATCTTGTTTCTTTTACAGTGTAACTCAATAACATCTATAAGGGATATCTCTAAGAAATGCTCCTTTTCATGCTGAAATGGTATCAAATTCAGTAATTACCATATGATTTCCAATTTGATGAAAATGGTGAAATAATATAAATGCAAAACCAAAACCTCTGTTGATGGTCAGAATGCCTTATTTTGATTATATTTCTAAAAGTCAAAAAGCTAACTCCACTAAAACTTTGGAAGAAGATTATGCAGCTTAATCGCTGTGCTTATCTTAATCCGAGCCAGAAAACAGATTTATCCAATAACAAAATGTTAATTGCTGATTTCATTAAACTGTCATAACATTTCATGCAGTATAAATCGTTTTCCAAAGAAACTGTTTTGTTTTTCTGTATTTTTGCTTTAGCATTTACCATTTGATCTAACCTTGGCAGTGAGAGTCGAGATTGTTTGCTTCAGTTTATCTCTATGGGAGTCTGGCTCGGTGCTCGGCAAACCATTTGAAAGCCAAATTGACGAAATGTAACAGATTGGCGCTCCCGCCCTGTTAGTGAATCAAATACATACTGGTTAGTGCAGCAGCAAGCAGTTTCAGAGAGGACAGATAAATATGACGTTCCTTCATATAATGATCAGCCAACATCTTCTGTGGAGTATACGGGTGCGAAGGGAGATTATTTAAGTATTAAGGGAAAAATGGTCTCATAGTGGCACATAAACAGTTTCTAGACAGATCGGGTCTGATAAACCAACACTAAACTCCAACTGTTGTAACTAAAGAACTCAGCACTCAACACCTGCTTTTACAGACATCACTACCTTCCAACACAATCCATCTAAGGGGAATAAATCTGGGACTATGAAAATATGTGCTGACAGGCATAAATAAAAGGACCAGAAGAAGGACTCAGTTATTTTCATCTCTCCTCTTATTAAACCTTCATTTATTAAAGTATACATGTTTTACTTTGGAAAAAATCATAATTACTATGCCAGTATCTTATGCGTTCAGCTTCATGCAAGACTGACAGCGAAAACAACTGTCAGCTTAAATCTTGGGAGCCATGCAAGCAGGTTTAGAAATTATATAAAATATGGGAATCCTGCCACAATCCTGGACATGTGGTCTACAAAATGTATCAAATTAAATCAAGTATGTATAGCAGCATATCACTTCAGAGATCCAAATGTGAAAACACACGATGAGCTCAGGAAGCTAGGCCAAACGACATTTAGAATCCTTGCTGATTGCAATTTTCATCATTCATTTGTAGCTTCTCCTTCAGTTTACAGCTGTAAATAAACATGCTGCACACTATTAACCTACTAAAATCTTATCATCTTAAACACTGCTTGGTTTCCAGCAGTAAAAATTTGGAGTTTTCAACATGATTGCGACAGCTCTGACTGCTATTTCACAAACCAGTGCAAACTTTCCACAATCTTGAAAATCACTCGGGGTTATAATCAACTTTGTAGTATTGTATGTTCACAGCTCAAAAAAGGATGAGCTGGGATTTATCCATTTGTTGCTGGTGATCCTCTAAACAAACTGTGGAAAAACAGAGAAAAGGTCTATGATAAAAGCAAATATAATTGGACTGTTGCCAGACAATAGGCTTAGTAACTTTTTAAAGTATGTTTAAAAAGTTCACTCGCTTGCCACCACTGGAACACACAGTTACTTAAGGCTGAACTTTTTCCAGTAGACCACCTAAGCAAGAACATAAAAAAATATCTAATCCCTGATGTTAATTAACCTCTTGACATCAAAATGTACTACGACCTGAAAGGAACTTCCAGGCAATTTGGATTTAACACCCGACTAGCAGACTGATAAACAGATTTCTGCATCTACTGCCTTTTAGGGTCTGGCTTTGAATATATGTGTTTCTTCTCTGTGTTGATTGCGTCGAGCACAGTAATATTTGGCCTTGTGTTTTCTTTTGCTCCAGCTTGGTCCCTCCTGACATTACTGTAGCTGCCAACCAAAAGGTTTGAACAGTGGACTGATACACTCAGCCTCGCCAGTCACTGCACACTTTCTCTCATTTGCATATAATATTTCTCAGTGGAAAAAAGATAGAGAGCTGTAATGAAGTTGCAGCTGAAAGGGCAACAATAATTTATGATGATCCCTGATTATGTTTATATCAAATACACTTTGAGGATTTGTTATGGTGCACACGATCAGCAGTCTGCATAGCAGTCAAGCGCTGTTTTTTTTGAAAGGCTCACTATCCTTACAGCTCAATGAAGAGTGGTGAGATTGCTGCTAACACTGAAAGACGATGTTGCCACGAGGTTGCTGTTAATGTGCACAGTCACAGAGGAGTTGGTGATTAGTGAGCCTTCCTAAGCTAAAGCTCTTAAATTTCCCTCACTGTCATTATCATTTTCCTTCAGCACAAGCCAAAAAACAGCCCATTTAAACTTTCACATATTTGCATAATGATTCATGGACCCTCTCTCAACTAAGAAACTCAACTGGTTCTTTGTCCGTTTTTCTTTGTAAATTTTGTCGTGCAAAACAAGAACTTTGTTGGTTTTTATTCTAATCAAGAATGAGCTACACCTTGGATGCCAGATAAATGCAAAAGAAACTGCAGCTGACAAGGACTTCTTGTGAAAAGCAATCAGTCTAGCTAAGGACCAGCACCTCACCTCAGGTTTATTCCACTCAGTGTGCTTTGAGTGGTTCATTTACAACAATACAAATCAAGTGCCCCCGCTGTATTGGTATAATAAATCACTTCTGGATAATGCTCTTTTATAAAAGTACAAACAATTCCTTTTTCCTTTTGTCCAGTTCGACACAGCTTTGAAGGCCAAATTGCACTAGCTAAGAATTCCAGTAGAAGACATCTCTGTATCTTTTGATTACAACTGGCAAATGCGTCATGTAATTAAGTGGGGTTTTCACGTTTCCAGTTTATTCCCTTGTTTCCGCAAAAATTAACAAACCTAAATGATATCAGAACGTTGACTCACATGACCATGGTGTTAAATGACCTGGAGGTGAATTCAGAGGTAAGAGAAAGTTCTGACCTTTTGATTTGTCCTAGTTATTTCTAAGTTGGGTGGTATTGTTGGTTTGCATCTCTCATCAAACACTTTATAAATGAATAATATGTGTGCTTGGTGAACGGCTTGTGAAACTGGAAAATTAGCATTTGTCTTTACTGATGGTCTCCTTTAACAAACTGAGTCTGAACTTTGTGCAGAGTTGTGGAAAAAGCTTGGTGTTAATTTAATCACCACATGGGAACACTGGAAGCTGTTATGACCAATGTTCTGCTGGTTATTTGTCAGTGGTATCACAAATAACTTTGGAAGCCACAAGGCTTATAAAATAATCAGCTGAATCACTCAGCATAACTAAAATAACCAGACAGTGAAAACAAGTGATTTGATACTGGATAATAATTTGAATTATTTTAAATAATATTATCTGAATATCATTACACTGACATGATTATCTAGAACAAGATAAATAAAGTGAGCCAAGGTAAAATTCATCAAAAATATCATGGTGGTTTTCAAAGTATTATAAGGCTTTCCATCTGCAGACTCACTTTGTGGTTGGGTCAGCAGCATTGATCTTTTTTCTGCTTGCTGTTTACATGTGGGTGTTACACACAGACGTGAAAGAGCCTCTCCAGTTTCCATTATACAATCGTGTACCTCATGCTTTGTGCACTTAATTCGTCTCTGAGCAGCTTGCAGACTTTAAAGGTGAAAGTATACTGCGCCTGACTGTTGGGCATTTAATGGAGGAATAACTTAAAACACAACCTACTGCTTTGATATGAAATCAGCCGAACAGTGTAAAATGCAAACAACTGCAATAAATCTAACCAGACAATATAAGTAAAAACACCTGTGTGGGTGTGCAGGGTCTTAAATGTTGCAATAGTCAACAAAAGCTATGCATTTTATAAAGTTAGACATTAAAATGGTGTGTAACAGCATAGAATGTGGGATATGTTATCTCTAGATTGTCTAAGGTTTTGCTCTTTTAATTAGTCCCTTACTGCGCTTTGTACCCCTCTTGGTAAAGCTTTTTTTTTAAATTTCCATTTGTAGCAGCTATCTATGTGTATAATATGGCAGCAATATTTAAATGCTCACAAAAATGCACTGTTGTGTCTGCATTCTTGGGGTGCCATCCTTCACCTCTGGCCTGAGTTCGTCCATCTCAGGAGACAGACTTCTGCTGTAAATCAACGCTCTACCCAACAACAGCCCAGTGGTGGGAGCCAAGCAGTTTGAACTTCACTTCTCCTGCCGAGTGTCTGGAATAAGCCCAGCTACTGAGAGAGCTCTGAACAAGAGTGGCCTACTTCAAGTGGAAAGTATTTTAGCCTACAGTCCCATCTGCTTTCACTTCCATTCCCCATCTAAATAGATAGTGTCTACAGAGTATGAATGATTATGTATTTTACACTGCAAATCACTTCAAAAATATTGATGTTAAGGAGATTTTCTCTCATTCTCATAAGTTGCTCACTACGCACAGTCTACTTGGATGTTGAAGTAACACATGCAGCATCTCATAAAAGTTATGGCTCATAATTGCAAACCTTTTTACTGCTCATAGGAAACTATTAAGTTTGAAACATTAAACACACACAAAAATGTAATTGATATCCAGAGAAACTGACTGCTTGTTCCTTTGAGTCCCTTACATAAAAATAGCTTTTAGTGTTGCCAGAAAAATAACCCACATGAGGAATGCAGTTTAATCTCACACATAATTTGTGAGTGTGTGTCTGTTACAGCGTCACATGGTGACTGAATGGCACTACCAAAGCTCACAGAATTCCTTTCTTCAACAGCTAATATCCATTAACAAGTAATATTTTTTGTTGTCATAATATCCTTACAGCAAGAAAACTTCTCTGCTGGATTCTTGTTACTCACTGAATTAAAGCAAATTGATACAAATACAATCCTAACCCTCTGAAACAAATGGAATATTTTGACTAAAGCAAATTGCAAAGAAAAAAACTGTCACACCTAATAAGCGCTAATGTTTTTAGATATCCAATCCAATCCAATCCAACTTTATTTGTAATGCACTTTACAGAACAACACAGTTGACCAAAGTGCAGTACACACATAAGATAAAGAAGATAAAGCCCTGTCAGCCTAGCATTTAATAATGACAAAAAAACAAAATAAATTCATTCTATTGGCATTGGCAAGGACCTTTGACAGTGCTGATCTTGGACTTAACTGGAGAATGCAATCCTGCTAAACTGGAATTATGCTAGTAAGATGAAACACATAAAAGTCTCCTAAATTTAAGGAGTTATGAGGAACTGAAGGCAGGCAAAGGAGCTAGTGTGTACGCCTCCCAAATTTTAACAACATGGCACATGGACCTGAGCTTCAAGCAAGATGACTGATTAATCCAGCTGCTGTTGGAGAGGCAGGTTTGAAATGGAAAAGAAGAAAAAACAAATGCAATGCATATAAATATGCTGTGTTGCATGTTATGCAATGTAAAAGTATGTATGATGTAAACATTGAAGCATAGAGCCAAAGTAAAGTTTCTGCATGACACCAGTGCAGCCTAAAGAAACATGTTTCTGCTTTTTGCAGCAACAATTGATTTTATATTTCCTTACTTAATGTCAAATGGAAGTGATGCCAGTAGAGTTTTTCTCATATCCATTTTGTCAGCAATGAAACCTGGCATGACCAACAAGGGCAACAGCACAACCAGTAATAATATGGGTCACCAAGCTATTAACACTAATTAATCTACAAAAAAAGCACAATATAATACTGCCGTGCTACTTTTTGGTAAGGCTGCACACTTTATTATTTGGAGCATCTTTTAGCTAGATCCTGTAATTATAAATCTAACCTTGATGTAATTTTATCCCTCACCCCAAGAGTCACCCGGCTTAAATATTATTAGACTATTTTGTACACACTGCAGTCAGATAGTTTATTTATGCTGGACTACTAAATCTGACACCGTTTTCCACCACTGCATTACATTTTCAGCATTTTAAAAGCATTTTACAGGTGATTCAAAGTAATTCATATATGTGTGGTAGCCGTTACTGACATATTCAAGGGTGGGTCAGGTCGTCTGATAATCATTATATCTGCTTGGCAAGACTAGAGCCCAATGTATCTGTACGGTTCTACCCAAGATCCAGATGCTGCAAGATACAGATCAAAAGCATGTGGAGGCAAAAATAATGCAATAAAATTATGAATAATGTAATGTCCTGTTTATTAAACATTAAAAAGAAATTAAGATTTGATGATGGCAGTCTTAAAAAGACTTTTAGGTTCAAGATCTTAGTTGAGGCGGTTGGTAGAGGAGTCTGTTTTAACTAAGTACTGGAGTCTGCACAGTCAGCTATTTTGTCTATCATGAGATTCGTGATGAGATTGGTCATGATGCTGTCAGTACAAAGATGAAACTATTGCTGTTTTGTTTGCTGGTGTTGATATTTTAAAGCCCCTTTTGTCAGTTTACTATTATTTATGAATATCAGTGTGCTGGTTGACCTCAGTCCTGCACAGATTTCTTAGCAACGCAATGGCTGCGTAAATAGCACCATCATATGAACCTTATAGTGCAAGGCAGTCTCTCTTTTATACATATGTTTCTACTATTTGTCTGTTCTCTTCTGTTGTTTAGCTCTTCCATCAGTTCAGTTGTGTTTAACATGATTAGGTTAACACACTGAAAATCCTCCAAAAGCCAGCCATTGTCTTACATTTACTGTGGAAGTAGATATGAAATAAAGTTCTTGATTGTAATGGAACTTGAAAACTTAATGCATTCTGTTTGATTAAAAAGACTGTATTACCCCTGTTGCTCTCAAAGAAGGTCAAGCCTGAGAAGGAACATGATTGTGAAAAGGTAGAGTTGGACAGGAGTATAACAGGAGTATATTACAACAGGAGCATAATACACACACTCTGATCCCAAGTAAAGAGTCTGCAGAATAAAAATTCAACTTCCTAAAGTTGCTACAGGCCTCATTGATCCTTTCTTAGATTGTGATGATGAGAAAGTGGTGCTCTGATTTGCAAATCTGGTTTAAAACTTCAAAGAGTACCGTTTAGTATTCAGAGAGAGGGACGTGAATCACGATTCTCCCTTTAAAGCTCACATTTTACAAAGAACTAATAAGCTCATTCTTCCAATTGAAAGATTTTGACCATTTCCAATGGTTCATGACCTCTTTTTGACACCAGTTTCATCTAATGCATCTTCAACAACGCTTAATTGAAACTGAATAAATCAACTAGCTCCTAATGCTTCAAACGTGCCTCAAAACACACTGGAGAGATATTCTTTGTTTAAACTGGCCACAGCTGCCCAGCCCACATTGTAAGTCACATTAAACGGTTGGTTGGAAAAACATTTCCAGAAATTTGGACATACTGCTGAATGGTGCATCACTCAGGGATACCACAAAAAGAGACAAGCTGAGAGTGTGCTTTCTGTCCAAGTTTAACTTCTAATAAATTTTAGAACTGAACCCCATTCTTTTGGTATAATTGAGTAAACCACAGCTTAACTACCCACCTGCTTACATATTTTAACGCAGCAGCATCTAAGTACAAAACTTCCTCATCTGCATAAGTGATATTGACACTACCATACCACTGTGTGGGCCTACTAATGGTTATTTTGCTGGTTAGAGCACTGCTTAAAGACAGGATGGTCTGTTGCACCACTGCTGCCCAAGAAGGATGAATTTAGATTATGTGGGTGGTGTTTTCACCTTTTTTTCTCTTGTGACATGATTTTTGTCCTTGTCACAGTGCCATGCAAGTGAAATATATAATAGACATCTAACTGACATGGAGCTCAAAATTTAAGAGTACAAAGCAGAGCTAAAAAGATTTTCTTATCTGTTTTGCTAGTTATGCTGTGGCGTGTAGGAAACATGAAAGCACAGAGAAAAAGGGTGTATTCATGGGGACCATAATGAAAACATACTATTTCTCTATCTATTATCCCTCAATGTGCCAAGTTGTGAAATAGCTCTTCCGCAGCAGATTCTTTCTATGTATGTATCAAGCTTCAGATTCCTAATTTCAAACAGATTTACATATCACTTTGAACACTGCAAGACACTTATCAGGATGTACTGTACCTCATAAAAATTGTAGAAATCTGGCAAAAGGTTCAGATGGGGTCTGTAGTTGAGCCATTAACCAACGCAGGCACATCTGTGAAGCAGCTTGTACCTTAATGAGTGACAGAATTTGGTGTGCAGGGCTTTGGAAATGGCACCAGTTTCAAGGGACTTAGGGGTCTGAGCTGATGGTGATAGAAGGTAAAACAGACCTTAACCAACACATGTCATTCAGCTCCACATCTGCTTTATCACATCTAGCCTGTTGCTGTGATTTAGAGGGCAAGACGCCTACAGGTGTTGTTCCACTTACTGCATGCCAGAGGAATCGTGTCCCATGTGATAAAGAAAAGAAGAAATAACAGGGGTCAGACATAATACAATGCAAAACTATTTCTGCAATGTATGCTTCTTTGTGTGATACTTGGTGAAGGATTTTTCCTCAACAGATGCAAGAATTTTGATTAACACCAGTCTGCAAAAATGTATATTATGAGTATGGCAATCAATTTTGGAAAACAAACATACATTAGATGTGGTTTCAACCTGCACTGGATGTGCACAATGTAGTTTTTCTATTTTGTAAAGGGCCTTTTTGCTCATTTGCAGATAACAAAGCTTTTAAATCTGCATAAGGATATAGCATTTCAGATGATACAAAAACAGGCTTATTCTAATCCCCTATATTCACAAGCAATAGCCATGCTTCTTGCAGAGAATCTTAAACACATCCTTGGCAGTTATCCCTGAAGTAGTTTAAAACCCCAGATCGGTAAATGAGCTCTGACCTGAAATGCTGAATGCTCTGGACATTATTGAAAGCTATGAATTTCTCTTCAGCGTAACAAGTTGAACATGAATGGAGGTACCCATGCTCCATCGATAAAAACAGACGGATTAATGTCTGCCAAGGTGCTACAAGTAAGACTCCAGACAATTGCCAAACCCATTCTATTCAAAAGAACCACTTGGATCCTTTCCTGGTTGCAGAATGGTGCACCTTTAATCCTTGCAGCTAGAAGAGAAATTGTGAAAATGCACTAATCTTGTCTACATGTACAATCGACTTGACGAGACTAAAACATAGAGCCAAAGAATCTACAGAGGTCTGTGTACAGGTGACATTCCTTTTGAGATCATTGCATGTTTATCTACAATGTGAGTTAGAATTGTGTATGTACTGTGTGAGTGAAGGAACATGTGTCTTGATTAAGTCCCATAGAAAATGATCTGAACTCCCATTCAAACAAGGGTTGACCTGCTGCTCCAGGTACAGGAGCTAAAATGTTGTTCTGCTCAAAGGACTTAAAAGTGACACTTCTCCCACTAAAATTCTATCCTTTGTAAAATTGGTGTCATTTTTTACTAAACTTGTCTTTATGAATGCAATTTTAGGCTGTGTTTCTATTATAACCTTCTATTAAGACGTGGTAACTGCATTTTTATAACCATAGTTTCTACTGCTTTTCCAGTTGTCTGAGGACAAAAACATTCTCTTTTTGAATTGCTCTTACTGAGGTTGTTTTTCCATGTGACCACAGTCCAAAGTTCTGTTCTGGGCTATACAAATTAGTTTGACATGACATGCTCGTTCAGGGAAAGATATACCACAAATCAAAGTCAGTTTACAGTTTAGAATCTATTGCTGGCTCATATGCTCTCAGGCTTCAGGTAAAGAAGTCATCTTAAATATCCTCCATACAGAAGCTGGGCAGAGCTGATTTGAAGCTGACCTGGTTAAAACCTACATGGGAAATGCTGGAGAGAAAAAATATTCTTTGAATTTGCTCATGAGCACCTTTTGGCCCTCTAGGAGGAAAAATAGGAAGTTCCTGAAAAATGGGGCACATATTGTGGGCAACTTCTGTCCGGCATTCCACTGGTGTTTCCTATCACAGCCTTGGCCTGAATATATTAACATGGCGAGAAAAAAACATTGTCTGAATGCTCCATTGGTGCACTGGTCATGTTTTAAGGTTTTGCTCATAATGCTCATACAGTGTGTGTTAATAATGTTTGGGTTTCGGACATTGTAGTTTATTCTGAGAAACGCCGCATTGAAATGATGGTAGTAAAATCTGCTAGAATAAAAAGGTCTCCTAAAGAGCCTTTAGCCAGTTAAAGATGGCTACATTTCCACAAGTTCTCTGCTTTTCACATTTTTGCAGCAACTTATTTTTCCTTTTTTCGTAGTAGTTTTAGAACTTTAGGACACCCACACTCTTCTTGCATGCCATGCTGTTCTCGGTCAGTAGCTACCACTGTCCAAACTTGGACAAACTGCATGATTACTGAACAAGAGGACACTGTAGGCAGCAGTCTCAAGCACAACAAAGGAATAAATTATGAGAACTCCTTTTGCTATGGGAGGAAGCAGTAATGATGGACTTTTTCTGCATCTGTTGGTGATTTTCTATTTAAATGAAGCCAGTAATTGAAAGTATCCCAGTTTGCTAAAGTCTGACTTCAAGAAATACTTGCATAGTCATTATAACCTGTTCTTTCTAACAGCTACCGAAAAACATCGTTGAGAGGGAGGTACATTTCTAAACACATAGTGAGTACAATACTATCAGTTTAAATCTCTTCATATAGAATTCCTCATTCTTAGCTAGGGAAAAAGCACAAAACTAAACTGAATGAGATTTCAAAATTGGAACCCTGCAACAGAAAATTGCATGACAAAGTAAGTAAACAGTATAAAAAAGCAAAACATGCCCTTTCGTGCATATCCTGACCGCAGCCTCTGTGTGCCAACCAAAGGTAGCATTCATGAAAACAAATAACAACTACTTTAACACTTGAGTGAAAATGCCAACAATCCCTTGTGGGATTTACGATCCTTAAATTGCCTTCTCAGTTTATTTGCGGCCTCTGACTGGTTGTTCCTCTGATTATGCAGGTGAATTTAATTGGAAACATCAGAGCAATAGTAAAGTCTGTATTTTATGGGGGCCATTGCTGTCACGCCATATACTTAGGGTCACTGTGCTCACACAGAGAAAATCTGTCTTGAAAATAAAACTTGCTTGTACTTTAAAAAAGTTCTACATGTCACACTACATAACTCCTTGAAGTTTGTTTTTATTTTCCTTTTCATGTGTTAAGGAATTACTTTCCTCAGTTGTTTGGGACTTAGTTTTAAATAAATAATACTTAAAGGGATATTTTTGACAGCACTATGTTTATTCCTAAATGAAAACCTTCAAAAAGAGGAGGATAGCAGAAAAATGGAACAAAGAGTCTTTATGTCAGCAGTAATTCATTTGAAAACATCTGTCACTCAAAATAATGTTTCTAGTCATTAGAAATTGGATGTACCTCTCAAACCCATATATTATATCACACAAAGACCTACATCTACACTTTCCCTGTAATTGAAATCTTTTCTACAGCAAAGGTTTATAAATGTATTCTGAGAGCAGTATTATAAGTGAATGCATATAAATATTTATTGTTCTTGATCAAGTGTTGTCTTTTCAGACACTCTATAACTGACATTCTCAGTATCCAGGGATCTATTATGATGATGAATTGCTGTTTCTCCGAGAGAGCATTGATTGAACCACAAACTGGGAAAGAGGCTGATAGACTGTTTGAAATGGCACATTAAAGACACTATAAAAATTACTTCCATATGCTCTAATGTAAAAATTGAGCACTGTTTGTAATTCCCATGGAGTACAGATGCAGGCAGCACTGCTTTGCCTTGTTTTTCTGGATTCCACTGTTTCACTCCAGTATTCTTGTTTTCTGCTGCAGAGCATAGTGGGACTGTGTGAGGATGAATTACCCTCCCAACATCTGGAAGCATGCTTAATGATCATCATTAAAAAACAAGATGAACTATTCTCTCAAATGACAGGGGGAGGGGTACACTGTGGTTTAGGTCTCACGCTCCCCTCACATGCATACGCTGCCTTTGTGACATGCAGCGCAGCCTCAGCGGAGACCCCGCCTGAGACCTTTAAAATTTAATTTGGCCTTGGTCTAAATTTATAGGCGACACTAAATTTACATTCTCCTGTGTGAGAATTTGGTGTCTTGAAATTTCTAACCAAGGATAAGAGGGATCCTGTCAACTCATGCAGCCCCCCACCACTGCCTTTTTTAAATGTGAAACTGTTGCCAAGCTACATCTGCAGTGTCACATTAACATTCTGTAACGTGAGAGAATTTGTGATTAAACTCTGCCTCAATTACCTAATTGCAGCCCGCAATCTTTTGCAGTGCACATAATTGACTGCTGCACATAATATCTTGCGTTTCCACTTCAAATATCAAAACAACTGGTTTTAAAATTCAACTCTGAGTAACAGCAGGCTGCTTGTGGCCCATGAATAATGTGGAGGTCAAAGGTACCTGAGCTAAAGGATGTTGAGTCAGTCACTTTCTTCAAACGGTAAGTCAGAACATACTCTTTCAATTATTCACTCAGCAAACAGTAAAAAAGTAGCTGGCAAACCGATGTAACATTTAGCTTTGTGACAACAGTCTCATTATTTTTACATTTCTGTGACTTCAGTTCCTGCCTTCTGTAAAAACGCATTAATGGAATAAAGTTAATTATTGGCAAGACCTGCAAAAGCATTACAACACAAAACGTGTTGTTGCATTCAGTCAGTCTGCTGACAGTATGAACTGTAGCTTCATTCAGCTCTCTCTATGGATAAAAGCTTTCTATATAGATATACTGCACTTACATTAGGGGAATATAAAAACAATATTCTCATTACATATGCTTCATTTAGTGTAAAGGACCTTACCATAATAGACCAAACCTCATAAAAATCCAATGCAAACTTGAACAGTTCACATGTGATATCAATATATGAACAATGCATTAAGCTTCTTGGTACAGTCACATATGTTTTCGTCCTACAAACATTTGCTTCTTTCCCCTTTCTTCTATACCAAAGTGGCAGAATGGATGAAATCAAGCATGTGTTTCCTGTTTGGCTGGCTCTATTTGATATACAGGTTTGTGTTCACCTTTGTTCACCTTTGATCGCGCAGCTGCACCACGTTGGCCAACATAAACACTGATGTTCTGTGTCTGGAGGATGAGGTTCTAGTGTATTTCATTACCATGTTTGGTTTATTATCACACATGGCAGCAAACTGGACCATATCAAAGTCAAAGTCTCTGTTTAAAGTTTGCAACAATGCTGTACAATATTTATTTATTGGGGATAGGGGGTGAAGACACTGTTTCCTAAAGTGAACAGCATGCTCCTTTGACCTGGCCTATATGCAGGCTGCTTCTAGGCATCCTATGATACGATTGAGAATGTTTGAAAATATAAAAACATGGACTAAGTTTGTACACAGTGCAGTATTCTAGTCCAACATAATGCAAAAACATCTATTAATCTGGTGGGAGGATCAAAAGCAGAGCACATATCATGCCAGTCAAATAGCCTTTGACATGCTCATTTGTAGATTAGGAGGAAAACACGAATAACCCAGCTTCATCGTTTGCCATTTTGCTGGCTTTGATCTCGGGGATGCAGAAATCAGATTTAGTCTGAGCAAAAATTGAAAAAAGAGGGAGGAGTTTTGTCAACATGGGATTTAAGATGTTTGGAAAATATGTCACTTAAAAGTAATCAGCACATCAAGGAAAATTAACTGTTACTGCAGGAATAGGGTGTGTGAGTGAGGGGTTGGTTCTCTGTTCACAGCTGCGGCAATTAGAGGCAAACTTCTACATTTGGAGGCCATGTGCACTTTCCTTTGCATCCCTGATTGAAACAAATGAGGCAAATAATTGGAAGTGTGGTCAGTTTACTAGGGTGAGGTCCGTCTTGAAGCCTTTCACGTCTCAAAACAAACGACTCTATTTATTCAGTTTGATTTCAGGAGATATTGCAATCAATGCGACGATTAGAATGCAACAAACTCGGTTTTAATGATTAATACTCACAACATTTGAGGGGGTGCCATAATGGAGCTGCTGATGGAGAGTTTCTGGAAGTGGCAGACTTTGTGTTTACCAGAGTGTTAAGCTGCTGCTGACATCTTGAGGAGCAGGATTTATACTGCAGCTGGGGGATAAAGCGACGTCAGCACTGCACGACGTGGAAGATGGAGCGGGGGAGGAGGCTCGACGGAGATGCTACGTTAAAGCTGCCATCCTTCAAAATAAGAGCGTCTATTTACAGTATCGCTCCCAGCCTCTTATTTGTAAACGAAGACCCATTAAGCTGCGTAGATTATGTGTGTTGGTTGAACTTCGTTGCGTTTAGATCCAACCAATGCTGCGTGCAATAAAATTTAAAAAATATAAACTTTTATTTTGAAGCGATACTAGTAAAGCTGCTAGCTGGCTGGATGCAGGGATTTTCTGTCTGAATTATATAGAAGCAGGCAGATCATGTTAACGATTCGGGATAAATAATCATGTATGTAGCATGGAGTGATTATTAAAGAGTCCGGTGCATTCCTGTTCAATTTATTCTACCTTTCAAGTGTGCTGTCTGTGCAAATAACGGCTTGCTTCTCTCTCGGACGACTGGACTTGGCTCCAAATATCAGGTTGGTCTGGAAGCTAGCTGTCAGGTAGCAGCCCACTAGCCAGCCACATCAGCACCGCTGCTGCTGTTAGCCACGTTAGCATCAAGCTGTTATCCTGTGTCGATGTGGATTACACAGCTGCACGATCATCATTTTTTTCCCCTGACAACCCTGATAGCGTCTTTGTGTGTTAGTGTCTGTCTTGCAGAGATTTCATGATGGCAGACAGTATCATGAGCAAGGCTGCTACTATGGAGATCCCCATTAACAGCAATGGAGACACAGGGACTCTCCCAGAGGATGACAGCCTGGAGCAGGTCAGTCACGTTTGCTCTCACCTCGCTGAAGATGTCCTCATAATACAACCGTGATTGGCATTTTGTACTCAGTTTGGTGGCTCTTTTCCAATTTACATGACAATACAGTCCAGAGCTGAGGCTGGTTAGGCCAAGTGTTACCTAACCATGCATAGGCCTGCAGCTATGGACAGTAGGAACTTACCAGTACCTGCTACCACATGATGATGCGTTAAGACAATTAAGAGAGACATAAATTGTGAAAGGATGCTTTTGTCATATAACCTTGTGTCATACAAGCTGTCTTTAAAATCTGTCTGAGTGCAACGTTTATGTTTCATTTTGGTACAGCCCAACAGAGTTTAAACAGCTGTAGCATCAATCCTGCATGAAAAACAGCAGAATAATATCACAGACATACATGTATATATTAAAGTGTCACTGAGTATTGCTGTGCCACCATATTGAACAATTAAACAGCACATAAGCAAGTCATCTGAGTGTTATCTGTGTGCATATGAACGTGGATTACTTAGGTTTTTTAACTATTAAAAAACTGCATGGTTTCTTCTCATTTTATTCATATTTTAATTTTTGAATAGGTTTATTGAAATTATGTATGATAATAATCATATTAAGAAAACTTAATTGGATGAAATATATTTAAGATTATAATGTATACATGGAAGCTAAAACTTTCCAAATCCCAATGATGTTTTTGTGTCCAGCATTTTTTAAGGTGCACACTGCGCTGTTCATGCAGATTTTGAAAAATTAGATTTTTGCCTTTAAAATCTAAACATATGTATTGTTGTCAATCCATCAGGACCTGCAGCAGGTGATGGTGTCTGGACCCAACCTGAATGAAACCAGCATTGTCTCAGGAGGTTATGGAGGACCTGCAGGGGGCATCATTCCAACCAGCACCATCAAAGGTACTCCTGACTGTCATCCTCTCCAGCTTTTGCTTTGTTGTCTGTTTTTCAAAGCACATACAGAGTTTTCTCTTTAAAAGATAGAACAAATCTGAAGGTGCATTAAGTAGCAGTTTCTGTATCAGAGTTTGATATTATCCTAACAACTATGCTGTATATCCAGCTATAGCTTTATATGGTTGTCAATCAATTCAAACGACCTTGCAATTACTGTGCCCTCTATTGACATATATGTCTTTACATAGCTCACTGTTCCATCTACTTTGTGTTGCCCCCCCCCACCCCTCGTTGAGCTGTGCCAGAGATCTGTCAGTGTTCTTGCAATCCTTCATTAACTGAAAGAGGTCAATACTTAATGCACCTTTAACAAACCACAGCAAGAGCTTCTCCTCCATGTGTTTTAACGTGTCACCAGAGAGCTACTGACCTATTGGCTCCCAGTTTATATTACAAACATCCGTATTCCATAGGGCCTGCAATTCGCTTCAACCCTGAGTATCTGGACAGAAGAAGAGCCCCTGCATCAGCACCAGGTGGCTGTGTACTCTCACCACCCTTTCTTCTTTGTTTAGTTAACCTTTACTTGTTGGTCTTTTTTGGGCCACTTATTAGAGGTTTGGATACGCTTGACTAAGGGAGTTGTATGCAACCTTGCTTGAACCTATTCAACTCACAGCTTCAGCAACGAGAAATGTTCTGGCAGCTTTCAAAATTAGGGATGCACTAACCAGATGTTACAGGGCTGTCACTTGAAATGTTGTATTGATGTCTCATAAGGATGTTGTCTTTTGTACTGTAAAATGTGCTTTGGATGAGTATTTTGTCATGACTTGGTACTTACTTTTCATCCCTCGAAGTCCATTTTCATCTGTTTTACAAATCCTTTTATTCTGCATGAGGGAATTGCATGGTGGATTATTATTGCATCAAAACCCCTTTAACCCCCACTTATTATGTATGCTCCTCCACGGAGCCTAACATTTTCTTTCAGTCTACACATTCTGCTGTTCAGCTGCGTATCTCACTGCCAAGCTCCTTTCACCGCACTCATTTTTTTACTCATTTTATGTCTTCTTCTCATTCTTACGCTTTTATCACCGCCATGCTCATTTCAGACATTCGCATGAAATCCCGGAGTGCTAACTTGCCTAACAGTCAATCCTCAGCCAGCCGACTTGCCCAACACACAGACCAGCACCCAGGTATCACCAGGCTCATCACCATGTCCACACTGTCCTACTTATTGTCATGACTCATGCAATTTCTGTAAACTGCTGCCCTGTAAGCTTTGATAGCATAATATGCAGTATTGTGGACATTTGTTCGTTTTTCTCTCTTTTAGGGTCAGCAAACCATAACACTAATTCAACTGAAGAAGTTTCACGTGGCGTGGCAGTGGAGAAATTGGACAGTGTAAAGAAATGGGGCATTAACACATATAAGGTATTGTGTGCTTTCTGTAGATGCTTTGTTTTTAAAAGTGGATAAAATATTTGACTTTTTAATGCTTCTTTGTATCACCCTTACAACGTCACAATTTATAGTATTAAATAAAAATGCATATGTAAAATGTTGGGTATTCATTGGCACCAAACTTGGTCACACACTGCCTATATCAGGTTTATTCAGTGTATGTCTTGCTTAATACTACCACACAGATGAAATTTTACTTAACTGAAATTGCATTTGATGAGTTATTATTCAGATTTATTTTATCAAGACAAATTAACAGCAAACACTTCAATTTGTCTTTCTAAGATGACATTTTTTGTTCTTCCCTTCCCTTCTTTGCACTTAAAATAACTTAAAATATGTTGAATTAAAGAAACAGTTATTTGCTTTCTTGCTGAGGGAATGAGAACATACAAACCACGCTCATGTGAGATGCTTAGCTTGGCTTTGCTGAACTTAGCATAAACACCTTTCAGAGGCAGCGGGGCTAACTGTTTCTAAAGCTGCAACAATTAATTAGTTGTCAACTATTAAAATAAGAACTAACTATTTTGATAATGGACTCATCAGTGTAAATTTTTTTTCAGAACAAAAAGTCGGTGTAAATATTAACTCCATCAGATTTGCTGCGCACTGGGTTTCTTCCGGGTTTATTGTAATCTCTTCACATTTACCATGCAGTGCACAAAGCAGATGTTCTCGGAGAGGTTTGGCCGAGGCTCACGAACGGTAGACCTGGAACTCGAGGCTCAGATCGACGTCTTAAGAGATACCAAGAGCAAGTACGAAAACATCCTAAGTCTGGCCACTGCACTCATCAGTCATTTTCAAAGCATGGTGCAGACGCAACAGGCTCTAGGAGACACATTCACCGACCTAAGTCAGAAGTCCCCGGAGTTACAGGTATAGTAATACCAGAGCTCTCAATGTGGCCTGACATGACATGGCTTTGACAAGGAAATCTTCTGTGTTTCTCTGCAGGATGAGTTTGGGTATAATGCAGAAACACAAAAGCTGTTGTGTAAGAATGGTGAGGCTCTGCTTGGTGCCATCAACTTCTTTGTGTCTAGTGTCAACACCCTGGTCAACAAAACAATGGAAGATACTTTGATGACCATTAGGCTGTATGAAAATGCAAGGTAAGAAACCCTGACTTCTTTTTTAGGAGCTGAATAATATAATCTGAGTGGCTGTAGAGGGATCACCTGCAGCATGACTGTGACAGCCTTTCTTGTTTTTGTGTGCAGACTTGAGTTTGATGCCTATCGTTCTGATCTGGAAGAGCTGAGTTTGGGTCCGAGGGATGCCGCTGCCATGGTCCGAATTGAGATGGCTCAGCATGACTACCAGGTCCACAGAGACAAATATGAACGGCTGCGCAGTGATGTCACCATCAAGCTTAAATTCCTGGAGGAAAACAAGGTTTACTTCACAATTGAGTTTTCATCCTTGTAAATTCCCCATGTTTAAAGTGACATCCTCTGAAATGTTGGTTTTGTTGAGCTCCTGTTGTTTAACTTCTTGCCATGCTGCAGTGATGACTCCATGACATCATTGCTGGATGTGGTTATACATGCAGCAGAACACAAAATTAACCACACCCAAAGTCAGGGATTATGGATGCTGGGTGTGTTCTGAGGTGAAGCAGTCTTGAAACATTTTAACCAGGGAGGCAAGTAGAGCCCTGCTTTTTAGTATGGTGTTGCTCCTTAAAAACAACCACTTGAAATTGGTTGGAGATTGTCATTCTGAATGTAGAAAGAATTTTAAATAATCAAACTAGGTTGTGCAATCATATTTAAACCAGATGGAGCATGTTGTGATTCATTCCAGTCTGTCATTGCTGTCTCACACCACATTGATTTGTTCAATGATGCCTAGATTACCGTGTTAAGTAGCGCCATGTTAAATGCTACTTCCAGTCAGTACGCACTGAAGCTGCTGCTTATGGTTGATTTTTGTAGAAGCGGAGTAGTCTTTTCTGCCACCACTTCAACCACTTCCAAGGTACACGAAGAAGGGTGTGGCAGAGTTTTTAGGCCTGAAAATGGCCATTGTCTTCGCCATTACGCATCTGTCGAGGCTAGGGAAGGTGAAAGTAAATGAAGTACTCAGACCTCTTCGTCCACAACTACAGTAGATTCAATACATAGCAATAATGCCTTAGTTTTGCCATGAAGACCAATTTCAACAATTTTTGCAAAATTAATGAAAAATGGGAAAAAAAATAAAACTCAGCAGTTCGATTTTTTTTTTTTTAAAGATAATACTGTACATTAAAAGGCCTGCTAGAGAATACATCTTAAAATAATGTAATGCGCAAGTTATTTTTAGGTTAATTCTCCAGAAAATCTTCTGAGCAGCTACTAAACTTCATCTCAACAGATGTCTGCAGGCTGTGTTTTCCTGGAAACACTTGAAGCTGTGTTTGTAACAGGACATTTTCCATGTTTTTTTTTTTTTTTCTTCCAGGTGAAAGTGATGCACAAGCAGCTGCTTCTCTTCCATAATGCAATCTCAGCTTACTTTGCTGGCAACCAGCAGCAGTTGGAACAAACTCTAATACAATTCAATGTCAAGTTAAAGCCCCCTGGATCAGACAAGCCGTCCTGGCTGGAGGAACAGTAATGAGCACCCAGGCTTCAGCTATCTGAGATGTACAGTGACACGCTGGTCAGTGAAAACTCGACATTGTGGTTAGGTGGACAAGAATTAAAGGCATAAAAGAGTATATTGTAGGATCAGTAGCAGAAAGAGATATCTCTTTTGTAATGTTTTTCTGTATCATTTATTACATAGATGGAACAACTATTTCAGTTGTATTTAGGATTTTTTGTTATATCACAAAATCACCTTTTGTTACTTTCTTATTCTTTTGTTAGTACAATCATTTACATGTATATCACTTGTTACGTACAGAATAGTCGACTGTTGTGGAGATTCCCCTTGGCAGTTTTGCACATGCATAATTTTGCTGTTGTTTAATAGTGTCTGAAGTTATCTTTAATATTTCAGTGTTTATCGAATGGGAGGAATTCCACAAATCAGATTTGCAAGTAAGTGGGACACTGCTTAAAATGTTATGAAATATTCTCTGAAATTGTATTTATTTTCTTTATGCATGCCCAACCATTTTCTTCAACTTATGTTTAGCAGATTTAGGTCAAAGACATTGGGATATAACATAATTTTAGAAACCGTCCCACTATCTTTCTTCTGTCTCTTTGTGGAATACCTGCCTGAATGGTCAGTCTACAGTTTACACAGAAGGGAGCATATGTGTATATATATATATATATATATATATATATATATATATATATATATATATATATATATATATATATATATATATATATATATATATATAGGTTAATCTCCTAATTTTTTGGGTATCTACAGTAACAGTAACAGTATGGCATTATGAATCCAGCACCATAAGTATCTCTGTTTTTACTTCAGCGTTTACACATGGAAACAAACCTGAAAAACATCAAATCTAGTGGTTATGTTTCACAGTAATCAGCATCAATCCATACATTAGATGCTTTAATACTAAATACAAAGATCTCAGTTATCAGAAAGGAATCCAAATCAAAATGTGGCTCATAGCCAGTGTCTGTTTGACTATGTTAATAGAAGGTGCCAGTGTGCGACTTATAAAAACAACCTTTGAGACCTGTTGTTGAAGTGTCAAATTTGAATACTGGGTGGAAATATTGGATATATGTGATACCACATGCACTTTTGGTGACAGTACAAAACTCAGTATCTCTTCAAAGACAGAATGTATACGTACATTTATCTTACTTTGTGTTATTTATTTATCTGTTTATAACATGACATTGTATGTTACTTAGATTCTTTTACGTTTTAGTCAGCTGATTGTCGTTATCTTGTTCTGCGTTTCCAATAAAGTCTGCTGGATGTTTTGTTTCACTTAACTGTGCAGTTGACACAGGTTTGTCAATAGCGTTCACAGAGAATGTACAGAAAACTCACAATATATGTAATATGTTAATTATGTACATGATAAAACAATATGAGACATCTACAACATGCTTTCTATTTCTTATCTTGCTTTATATTTTACTACTAGTTCACGTTGCTGCACCAATGTGAGTTTTTTTTGTGGTTTTGGCAGCAGTTTTTGCCACTACTGGAAACAATTTTTAAATTTTTTTTATTAGACTGCAAATTACACCTCCATTAACAGCTAATTAACTCCACTTTGATATAAAGGAGAAACTTTAAGTAGCATCTGGAGACAAACTTAGCTCAATTTGTATTATAACGCTTGTCAAGCATAAAAGTAATTCGTTCGAAATACTGTATTAATTTTATATTTTCAATATTTGTGAGTGTCTTGTTGGTCTCACTGATTGGGTTTCAGGCATTGTATGTACATAATTATTACATATGAAACCATTAGTCATATGACAAAATATTGAATGGAAATAGTGAAGATATCAGTATAAGGTTATAATGTAAGTTTTAGTACATTCAGTAGATTGCATTTTTAATCCATTGTGTTACCATGGAAGTATATTGATTCTGAGTTTGCAAATAGGAAGTGGACTTGAATGCTGAAAAAGCTAGACTACTTAGGTCTGATATTGTTTTCACAGGGTAGCTAAAAATAGCTGAAATCATAAAACAGAAGCAACCATCAAACCCCTCTCATTTCTTGTTAAGCAGTCCCCTTTATGAGTTCTGAGCTTATCTTAAAACGACACACAGCTTGCAGAGGTCACATATTTGGCCTGGCAATGTTGAGTCATGCATCTCCTCCTTACTGACACTCCTTCCAGCCTTTTCCTGAAATGGATATGCAGTCAACGAACTCAAAACTCAGGATTCCCACTTAAAATGTACTTTGTTCCATGGCTCATTTTCGTGTAAGTCAGTTTTTGAAAATAGTGGGATCCAGCTGGGCCATTGTTACAGCATCCAAGAAAGAAAAAAAAAATGTTAAGAAACGCATTAAAAGGGAAGGAATCTTAATATGAGTATTTAAATTAACTGCACTTGAAATATTTTGTGTAGAGCTTATTTTACAAAATGCCTGACTCAGAAATGACAAACAGATTTCTGGCAGGCTTTTATTAATCTTATTATTTGTATGTATTACATAGTAAAAAAATATAAGACGGATAATCTGTTAAATTAGTGTCTGGGATTTTGTATAGCTAGGAAAGAGATCCCTCATTGTTCTTTAAATCTGCTTGAAACTCTTACTAAGTTTTCTCTCAGTATTAGATAAAAGATGAATGAGTATCAAAAGATTTGCATACAGATATATTAAAGGCATTAAAGCTTTCATTGACAGGGCTTATCATTTCTGAGTCACAGGGCTCACTGCTACCAATTGATTTCCCCTGCAAACACTTCAAGGGCAGCATGACCATCATCTTTAATGTTTAAAAAAAGTTTCTGACACATTTTATTTGTTATTTATTTATGCATTTAATGCTAATTTATTTATTGTGCCGACAAAGCTAAAACTGTGGCACTCCGGCTTTAAAAAAAAAAAAAAAAAGATTTTTTTCTTGAGAGTATTATTTACTTGCTCACAAGCCCAGAAAGAAATCAATTGGCCTCCACTATCAGTCAGGATATTTAACATGCCATCTACAAAGCCAGACTGCTCACAAAACGAGTTCATGACAGCAGCACTCCAGCAGACAAGCAGAAGAATCCCTGTAAGTCCCAGGATTCCAGGGTAGGAAGGTGTGGGCTGTCATGACCATAAGTGAGCTACCTGGGCGTGTCGATTCCACCCTGGTACTTTCGACACTTTGTTCTTGCGTTCTTCAGCTCGATGTCACTTTGCTTCTGGAGTTTTAACAACGGCACAGTAAAGACACAGAGAAAGGACTCTGATAATAAGGTTAGTTTTCTTTTTACTTCAGCAGCTGTACTCGAAAATAGTGTTTCAAGTCTAAACAAACTTTGTTGTAGCCGTTTAGAAATTGTGGTGGATTGGTTAAGCAGAATAAGCACCAGACTTGTACAAGTTACTATCTATCCTTTATTATTTAAGGAGGCTTTCAGTTCACATAATTTACTAAATGGTCGAAGCCAGTGAAGTAAAAATGAGCTTAATTAAAATGAACACACTGTGTAACTTTTACTTTATAGTTTATCTTATGGTGACACTAACATTAAGTGTCACTTCTGTATTGCTGTTCTAAAGTTACTCATAGACTGTAAGGCTTTATTTATTGCTTAATATGGCTGCTCACTGTTGCAGTGTACATGTGAATATTTGTGATTGAGTCCACACCCTGCCCTATTTCTTTTAGTCTGAATGCATCATCCTAACTGACAAACGTCTGGGACAAAGAGCTGCACCATAGTTCATATAAAAACAACAGTTCAGAACAGCTTCTGTTTCTCTGCAGATTATTTATGAGCATAAATACTGGCTTGATGAGTGGAACCATGCTTGCAACCCAAACCTGCTGAGAGGTTCTTGTTGAAAGATGCAACCAGGAGGTCCACCCGCTCCACCACCTCCACCACCACCACCTCCACCTCCGCTACCTCCACCGCCTCCTCCTCCACCTCCAGCCCCTGGCCTTTTTCCATCACTAAATGGCTTCGCCAAGGGACAGCGCCGGCGCTCCAGGATGCGCAATTTCAACTGGGAAACCCTTCCCAAGCAAAGTGTGATAGGAAAGCACAACATCTGGACAGCAGATAAGACTGATGGGGAATATGAGCTGGACACCGATCACATGGAGGAGTTGTTCAGTCACAAGCAGGTCCAGCAGCAACTCAAGGCCCAGAATGTGAGGGGCCTGTTGACTCCAGCCACAGGAGGGGAAGTGGTGAGTACATCCAGCCAGAGTATGCAGCTGTCACACTTTATACATCACAGGGAAACTTCAGCCCCAAAGGCTTGTAACAATAATTCAAATGTCTTTGCTGTATAATGCTGAGATATGGAGACAATGTATTTTGACCTTGGTTGTTATCTTTTCATAGGTGTACATTTAGTACAAACCTCTGCACAGTGTTTCCATCTCCTAAAATGTTAAGCCCCCATTGTGGCAAACTCTGTTGGATGTGGCTAAGGATCTCCTCTGTTTAGCTCATCACCATAAATGACAATACAAGTGATTTTTTAGAAATGGGAATATAGCTGATTGGAAATTTTCTCAACTCATGAGACATATATAAATAAATGGTTAATAAAAAAGTGTTATACTGCCTTACATTACCAAAATCATAACAAAAATATGATGTAATATGTTTATCAGAAACATTATGTATTGATGTACAGTCGCTCAATACAAGGGTGGAGTCTCACTATTCTTCGTATCTGTTTGCTAAGGGAAGGTAATAGTCATCATACAGCACTAGTCTGTATAGTAGCCTACGTGTGCTCTGTATTTTAGCTATTGTAACTAATAACCTACATGTATTTACATTTATCTAATGGCAAGTCTTTAGAGAAAACAACCAGGAACAAAGAAGTTTGCATGTCTGTCTGTACCCTCTACTTATACCCTACTCTTTTTAGATTAAAGACCATCTGTTTAACAAAAGTGTCTTAAAATCTCACACAAAATTAAAATTTTGACCTATGTACTTTTTTTAAAGAGTGACACTGAGAGAATGGTATCTTTTCTGTGAGTTGATTGTATTGAACAATCAACTCAGAAATCTCAACCTTTGGAATCCAGTGTCTCTTTGGAAAGCTGAGGTGTTTGTGACACAAACGACACTGTTTAAACCAATAGTGAAATTATCTTAGCAACTAGCAAACTGATAATCCCAGTCTATGTCTGTTTGTATTTCCAGGTTTCCATCCTCAGCTCCAAGAGGAGCATGAATATTGGAATTTTCCTAAAGCAATTCAAGCGGTGAGTCAGTAGTAGAATAAGTAGTAGTAAGGTGTGATTGGTTTTACACAATAATCCGTCTTTATCACAGTGTTAAACAACACAGGATGAGGCATACAGATATGTCTGTACCACAGCTGCATCACAAACCCTTGTAAGCTAGCATGTCCTGGCAGGTCTGTTCTGCACCGTCTTACAACTCCAACAGGCCTACAGGCCAACACCTCCCTGAGGTATTCAGTTCATATCAGTTATTAGGAGGTATTGTAAATGTATTGCCTAAGGTGATTTGGCATACACAACTAATCGAACAGGAAATGGACAAACTAAAATATCCTTTTTAATAGTCTTAAACATCTGTCAACAGACTACCAGAAATGTCACCAGCAGGACAATAGAATGTATTTATATATACTCTGTCTGTACATCTGAATGTGTTTCTCTCTCCATTTTAAACACTTGTATTTGGTCAAAGGATACTCCATCATTTCCATGTCCTGTACAATATGAACTTTTCTGAGGACTGGAATCTGAAATGTTTTGATTACGCAAAGCAGTTTGAGCAGGTAAAGGCTTGTTAGTGTCAGCAGTGCAAGTTTTCCAAGCATGCAAAAGTGTGGTGTTAACATTGAGAGACACTGCTCTCAACCTTAAACAAACCCTTAAAACATTAAGGTAAGCGGTGACTACTGAAATGCATCCTGTCTTTCTCTCTACCTCCATCCACAGGTCTTTAGAAGACCTGATTGAAGAAATTAAATCAGGAAGCAGTCACAGTTTTGGTCCTGGAAAACTGCGAGACTTGTGCAAGTTGCTGCCAGATGAAGGGGAGGTACTTGAGTCTGCTTCTCATTCTCTTTCTATTGTTTCACATAAATCCTGCAACCTTGTTACTTGTAACTTTACCCCATAAAAACACAATCTGTTTTATTGATTTGTGTGTTTTCCATGAATGCAGGTCAAGCAGCTGGTTAACTTTAAAGGCGACCACTCTGCTGTACCCGAAGCAGATCTTTTTATGCTCATGCTGGTCAAAATTCCTAGGTAAGCTACTTGAATGTAATTTCATCAATTGCTTGTGCTAAATGAAATTTGTGGTTTACTAATGATGGAAACTTTGCATCTGTTAGTTATGAGGAGCGTCTGAGCAGCTTGGTGCTGAAAGAGGAATTTTTCCCCCTCATAGATGAAATGAAAGGATTAATTGGTACTTTGACAGCTGCTGGAAGAGGTATTGTTGTTTTTTCTGGATTTTAACTAGATTAGACTCAACATATTTTGGGTAAAAATACAGTTACAAGCCTATTTAGACTTTAAATTAACCATGCATTTCTTCTTTTAGAGCTATTAGAGTCTGATCATCTCCATTCTATCATTCGTTTGGTACTGAAGACTGGAAATTACATGAATGCTGTGAGTATGTAGTATGTGATAGTGGAGTCTTAAAGGACTTTCCTTTGTTTATACATCATTGATATCAGTATCTTTATTTGATTACAGGGTGGTTATGCAGGCAGTGCCATTGGCTTTCGGATGTCTTCTCTGCTGAAGCTAGTGGATACCAAAGCAAATAAACCAGGAATGAATCTTATGCATTATGTCGTGATGGTAAGTAGCTTTTATTAGGTTAATCTAATTGCAATGTAGAGTCAATTTTTCTGTATCTTAAGCTATGTTTGCAAAATGTGATTTCTCTGCAAACTTTTATATTCATCACAGCAAGCCCAGAAGGCTGATATGGCCCTGCTGAAATTTCCAGATCAGCTCAAACATATTGAAGATGCAGCTAGGTAAATAATTTATGAAAAAAAACAAACCTTGTTCATAAACTATGTATATAGTTTAACCCCCTTTTTGTTTGCTACACCATGAGAATTAGTTTTTCTTTCCTGTTTTTGTTTTGTTTTGTTTTTAGAAAGAACAAAGGTGACATTGAAGCAGAGTTTAAAAGACAGATGAAGAAAGTACAAGATGCCAAAACAGACGCCTTGAAGCATGAAGACCTGAAGGTACAAATGGAGGATTTTCTCAAGGTGAGAAATTGTTTTCTGGGTGCAATGCAGCCCAGTTTGTGTGGATTTTGATCATGGATGCATGTTCTAATGTCATGATTTTGGCTCCAATTAGGAAGCTGAGGTTTGTTTGGCTGAAATAGAGACTGATCTTCAGGAACTGCAGTCAATAAGTGATTCTGTGGCAGAGTACTTCTGTGAGGACCCCACGAAGTTCAAACTGGAGGAGTGTTGCTCCGTTTTCAACTCCTTTTGTGAGAAATTCCTGCGGGCCATGCAGGTAAGCCTGTGTACATGGAATGTTCCTTAGCTGAACTAAAAAAATCTCTCATTGCTCCATTAACCATGTGACTTTCTGCAGGAAAACAAGGCTAGAGAGATGGCCGAAGTGAAACGGAGACAGAGGGACAGATTACAAAATGCAGCCAAGCGCAGGTCCACAGCTACCTGCTCCAGCAGAGACAAGGAAATGGATGGAGTTGCATTAGAGTCCGTACTACAGAATTTCCTCACCAATCGCATCTCTAGGAGAAGATCTGGGAGGCCCTCATCGACTTATGGAAGCCCCACTAGTAGCAGCCCTAATAACGGGAGCCTATCTGAAATTACGTCTCAGGCCAACCTCCCCACTGGAAACCAAAAGCATGGAGGTTCCTTTGCATTTAAAGCCAGGGAGATGGGCAGAAAAGAGTGGAATTCGGCAGTTGAACTCACAGAGAACTCTTCATTTAAGAAAGATCAGTCAAATATCGAGGACAACAAAGCAAAAAGTGACATTTCTCATAAAGATGAGATGAAAACTTCCAAAAAAGAGGACCCTAGAGGATTTACGCACCCAGCCAAAAGGACCAGTAGCATTGCCTCTGTAGGCAGGTCTTTCTCAGCCACCACTGACGACGAGGAAGATCTGCAAGACAATAATGAGGAGGAGGCCCAAAAGTTACGTGAAGCATCTAAAAAAGTTTTGCGTTTTCAGAACAGCCGTGGCAGTGTCTCATCTGGGGACTACTCTCTGGAAAGTCAGAAATCTCCCTGTGCAAAAAAGACTTTGCCTCATCAGCTCACTTTTGATGAGCACACAGAGAGGTATCCTGGAAACCCAAACAATGAGGATATGCTTCAGTTTTTGTTTAATCCTCAGACCTCATCAAAGCGCAACCTTGGCCGCCGGCATACTCTGCCTACCAAAGTCCCTAAAACTGAGGAGGATGAGGATAATGTGTGGACTCAGCCTCCAGTCATAACTCCAAATCCTGCAGCAGAAAAAAAAGGGACACTATTAGGAGACGCTGCTGGACACACTCCTTCAAAAACAGTATTTGATTTTACTGAAACTTCTCACAACTTTAAAAAGTCTGGTGCTGAAAACCAGAATTCTCCATCAGCAGAAAAGAAAAGTAAGCCAGCGGTTTCTTTAGCACATGGACAAGATGAAGGGTTTCTGGAACAAAACCAAGAGGGCAAATCAGTGGAGCCTGCAGGCGAGAACCTGCAGTTAAATAGAGAAAATATTCCACCTAGGAGTTTGTGGTTTAAGACTGAGACATCTGGGCTATTTTTTAGCTTTTTTAAACGGCTTGGAGATATGAGCAAACCGCAAAATAGCAAGGAAACGACCCAGAAGGGCACAGATTCTAGTGTGTAGGCTCTGAAATATATTTCTAAATTTATGAAATACATTATGTGTATAAATTTAAAGCTCATGTAACTTTAGTGTTACTTGCAGTTAACATATAAAAGATACATCATAGCTGATAGTAGTGATGATGATATAATGTTGTCTTTTGTGTTATGTTAATTTCGTGAAATGAAAACTGAATAAGATATGAGGAGATTTTAGGAAAGTGGTTGGAGAATGTTTTGTTGTTGTGGAAAGGCTTTTTGTATGTTGTACCACTAGATGGCAGAATAACAGAGCTGAAAATGGAGGTGCTGCTTTTCAGACAATCTGTATGTCTAGTTAAAGTAAAAGTAAGATGGTCATATTCACTGTAAAACATTTTGTCTTCATCTTTTATGCATGCATAATAATATTCTATTGACAGCATGGTACTGTTCTCAATAGTTGGACAAAATAGTTTATACAGTGTAAGTGCGTGTTATATGTCAGATTTAAACCTTGTAGAATGTACTGAGAAAGTGAAGGAGTGTAGAGTGTGGAGATAAGGCAGCAGAAAGAAATCTAATTGTATTGAAATCTTGTCTTGGTTGTTATTTTTACACTAGTACTTGCTTGTACTGTATATACAGTATTCATGTTTTTCTGTTGTATATTGAAAAATGTATTTGCATTTTCCTTCTTGGTTGTCCTCGACTCTTGTTGTCACGAGCACATCAAAAATGCACAAGACTGTGGTTGCTTTCAGGGTCTTACTCAATTCAGCCATTGTTCTGGTCTTAAATGGGTCAGTGTTACAAAGGCAGCCTGTATCTGAGCAGAGCTGAACCATGGATGGTCCATGGCAAAGAGAAGGGTGCTGATCCTAAATTAACTTGAGAAGAGATTACCATGGTTGAAAGGCCAACAACTGGTGGCTGATTAAGATGGAAAATACCAGCTTTCAGCACTGTCAGATACAGCCCCAATATCCCCATTAGCTAGGAGCAGAGGCAAGGGGTCAGGGAGCTTGTGTCAATACAACTAACAGTTCAAAATGTTGTTTAACTTCTGGCATCTCTTAGCAGTTGATATTAGAGTTACAGAGTTAGTTCCGGTACTATGTCAGGATGTCTTAGTCCATGACCTCTTTAGTATCCACATTTAAACGCCAACTGGAGCAATCTAATGCATATTAATGTTTCTTTGTGTTCAAATATTTATTAGATTGAATGCATGGTCACTGAAATTACAGAGATGTGATGTAAGTTGTGACTTGTCTGATTGTTCTATTGTATGTATCAATATCTCATCAGGGTGAATAAATGAATCTCATGATGTAGAGAAAAGAATCACTGGATTGTCCAGGTACCTCTACTTTCCACCACAGATAGATTCCTTTATATTCCCAAAAACAAAAATAAAAGAAAAACAACTGTATATTTCTACAGCTCTGTAATTGTTGTAATATTTGATGACACTGCATACATTAAAACTAACTGAACTGGGCCTGAAATGGGTATCTGCTCCACTGATCATAGCTATTTTAACTTGATAACAGAAATGTAGTTTTTCTTCTTTCTGACCTACATATTTTATAGCTATTTAAAACTTTTAACTTCAAGTTAAAGATAGAAGAGTTAAAAGAGTGTTTTATTCTGTATTTGTCAAAAGGCTATAAGAACAGTATCTGATGTAGTGCACAGCTTTAGCATAATCACATTATTATACCAATTTTAAGTCTGACATGATTATGTGTGGAACATGCTTTAAATTAGTGTGTAGTAATGGCTGTGTAAGAAATAGTCCCTTATTACAGGACTGACTGGAGTCACGAAGATGAAAAATCGATAAAATAGTCCCAAGTGATGAAATATTACTTATCGTAATGCTCTCTAAATAGGTGATGAAGAAATAAGAACTTCATTTCTTTATGAATAGGATGTACACCAAGTTATGAAATATACCAGCAGCGTCAGTCCTGCCAGTCAGACATACACAATGTATGTGTGTTTTGTTCACTGCTGCTGTCAGACTGCAGCAGCCATCTTGACTAAACTGGAAGCAGTCTCCATGGCAACTCCAGAATAAAACCCAGAGATGACTGTGTTTGCCCCTCACCCAAAGCCCCACCCCCAACAAACTCCTCACCGTCTGCAACACTACAGCAGCCTCACACAGTGCAGCGCAACGCATCACAATACAGTGCCATCTTTTTCGCATTCATAAGCCTTTACACATAGAGCACCTATACTGTCCACCCCCAGCCAGGGTGAAAGATGTTGCATATTTTTCTCCTCTGCATATCCTACAATATTTATATATATCACACACACGCACGCACACACACACGCACGCACACACACACACACACACATATGTATATCATATATATCATCAACTGCCCTGTACACTACCTTACTACCCAAAGAACCACATTACCAGAACTACCAGAACTCTCATGCTGAGTGAACACACCCATCCTTCTGCCTTCCCCAAAACCTTCTCATCTATCTGCCCTTATAAAGTCTACATAGTGCTCAGTAATGGTACATTCTTATCAGCAATTCCCTGCTTACAGTTAAAAACAAGCAAAAAACTAGGGCCTCAGGATGTGAGCTCTAAGAGAATATAACATGAAAAATACTATGAAACGGTTCAATCACTGAACTAAAGTCAGTTTCAGGATTATTCCCTGAATGTTTTATTGTGAAGTATATTTCTTTTGTGTTTATGCTCCAGTAATTCTTTGCCTCCTAGTAATTCAAAGCTGAAAGGTAATAAACTACATCCTTTGTCCATTTAAGGCAACTGGGTGGGATCTAAAGAAGCCAAACCCCTTTGCACCAGACAGACTTATCTCTCAGTCAGTTCCCGAGATTTCACCTCTTTTGCATATTCCCTGCCCCCTCCATACGCTATTGGGTTCTTCAGCTCCTCCCATCAGACATCTGACCAATGCTACGTGTAAGCCACTCCCCTAATCTCCTCCCTTCCCTTGTCCTCTTCCTTACTGTCCCCTTCTTCTCCCAGACAGACCCTGCCCTTTCCTTTCTGTCGCCCTGTCCGTGCATTCTGTTGTGGAGGATTGGGACACTGACAATGGGAGGCTTTCTCTCCGGCCTGCAATGCTGACACTCCAGTCCCTCCTGCTGGGAATTCATGTGAGTACAGTCTGGACATTCACTTCTTTTTATGGTATCGTATTTCTGCTTTCTCATCTTGTTTGTGCCTGTATCTGGACTCCTCAATAATACAATGACTGGGAGAGGAGCAGATGAATAATTGATTACTCCATCCCAACCAGCATCTGTGCATTGGTAAATCACAGAGGGGATGTAATTAATAACCATGATGTCTTCTCTTTTGTTATGTTTTGTATTTTCAGTTTTTTGTTTTTTTCAATGGAAAACATTAAGTAGAAGGATTTTATTCCAGGCTCGATTAAAAGCAACTGTTGCACTAAAATACTCTGCTGCTCTGATTCTGTATTGCTTCATCAACCAGCCCACACACTTCTCCATTTTAGCTCCTAGCTGGCAGCCGGCTGGCTGCCGGCTCTGTAGCAGGTGGGCATCTCTGCTGCAGTCTCAGGGCTGGGCTCTGTAATCAAGCATACACACTCTTTTGTTTAGAGGATTAGTGATCTTTCACTGGTTTTCTGATCTGAATATGTATGCGGTGTGCTGCTGGGAAGCTATGTGAGCCACATGTGAATCAGCATGTTGTTTGCTTATGTCACTCTGTGACTCCTCGTGTTGCACTATACTGCAGCAACAGCACCAGGCAATGCATCATTTTGTACACCTCTGGCCTAGACTGGGAGCTGATGGTACCGTGGCTCTGTATTGATTACATGCTGTTCAGGAAGATGGCCCATCATTGTGTAAAACTACCTGAAAAGTTACTTTTGACGTGTGCAGCTGATAGAGGTGTTGGGCTGGTTTTTGCTATGCTGGCTGACTGCACTGGGTCACAGGGAGGTTGCAGACGGTCCTGGATGCTGCGCCAGAGGGCAGATTCGTAGCAGGGGCTCCATGCCTGCGTCAGGACTGTAGCGTTTCAGTCACTTTGCATGCATCGGCTGGGAGTGTCAGATTATGTCAGTTTTCATTAGGTATACCAGGCCAGCAGCATGTGCAAGACAGCAAGGGAGCAATCAAGGGTGCTATCCCGGCCTTACAGTGCTAGTACAGGCTGAATTGTTTCAACACGTCCCTGTAAAGATTGAAGTAATGTCCAAACGTTTTCTACCAGGAACAGAGCTCCAACTGTAGGGTAGAAGTGACCACGACCTTTGAATACTAATTTGATCGAAGGCACACGTGTGGCAGTGATTTATTAATGATAATGTTTATCAGATCATTCCCCTCTTCATTCACCCAAATGAGAAGATAGGCAGATTGGTAAAGAGTGCAGGTTGAGTCTGATCTGTTATTAAATGATTTTCAGGCTATATCACAATTTAAATTATGCCCATGGCAGGAAATTCTACCGTGGTTGCTTTCTGAACATAACCACTAAAATCACATGGTAAAAACTAAATACAATTGAACTCAGCTT
Organism: Amphiprion ocellaris; assembly: GCF_022539595.1. NCBI lineage: Eukaryota > Metazoa > Chordata > Actinopteri > Pomacentridae > Amphiprion > Amphiprion ocellaris. Next base: position 29,075,545 of record NC_072772.1, on the reverse strand, counting down.
CATCTGAAAATAATGATCTAAAAATGATCTTAATAGCCCTTCTAACCATTCGTACTTGTTATGAATAGGTCTGTAGAAAACCCCATGCAAAATAAACTTTACTGCAGCTTATGATAGATCCCATATTTTATTATATTAGCTCTGATATTTGCCTGTGAGAAAATACAGGACAATTATCAATAAAAGATTGTAGCTTTAGATTAACTATATAATTCCATTACCTCTGGATAATAAACCACAAACAAGGACAACAAGTAAGAAACAATAATGTACTTTTAAAGGTCACAGTCAGTTTATTTGCGTTCTGTTCAAATATTCTGTGTCCTCTAGTTCTACACTGACGATTGATCAGAGTCAGTCAATAGACTGTAATTTTGCCCTCCTTTAAGATGGATTAGATTGAACCCCTTGTCCAGGTCATTTTCACTAGCACTACTTTCACTAGTAGATGTTTATTTCCTTTTAGCTCTGTACATGAGGCTTCATGAGTCTACCCTAACCTCATCAAGTGGGATGCAGTTCCATCAAACATGATATACTGAATATTAGATGAGACTTCATGAGGCTGCAGAGAAATATTTTTTAAGTCTAAGCTTTACATCAATAATTTCAAGAAAAAGCATCATCATCATCGCATGTAGAGATACAGGAATGATGATTTATTTCATCTTTAAAATTTCAGCAACTGAACTTAAATGTCAATCCTTCCGTATTTGCAGTATACCTTTTAAATGTCTGACTATATGGCAATATAGAAAGGTAAAATTAATGTAGGTGATGAAGTGTTTCCAGGAATTACGAAGTTACAGCCATTTTTAAATATTTTACAAGATTGATAAAGATAGCAAAGCCTTGCGTGTCAATACAGGTACACTCAATGCAACACAAATCCCAATATTCAATTTAGCAATCAAAAATAGTGTGCTTTTTTTCTCTATTGTGATAGAGTTGCTTATTAAAGACCATTTAGCAGATACATGGTGTTTTTCATCAAACCATTTGTTTTGCTCAACAATCTGTCAAGCTAAAATCACAGTCAGTCCATCATTTATCTTTTGTTAACCAATTGCAGCACCATTATTGCTTCACAGAGCATAGACTGGCCCCTAGTAATCAAATCATTAAGTGAAATATTGCTGGTGCGAATACACAGGATGACATGTACAAGACGTTTTGTGACCATTGGAGTCACAGTATGACACACACAGTCACTCCGTATGTCTTACTGCAGGTGAATAAGCATTGCAGGCACTGCTTGTGCACTGATCGACCTTTTGTGAAATCTGCAGTGTATGTTGTGCCTGCAGACACACTGCCTGCATGCCGCATTGTCTTCTGCCAATGTTTGTGATAGTGTGCCCACAGGGAGACAAAGATATCTCCTGACACGATGTGGTCAGTGTCTCATCGCCTCTCATTAGCTGTCGCACCTTATCTCTCTAATATCTACAGACAATAAAGATAATTGACTAGTACAATGTTAGTTTTCAGAAGTTCAAAAACTAATTGCTTTTAACATGAGTTTACAGAGTTATTTCTACATATTTTCAATACTGGTCATGCACAGACTCAACAAATTTGAGTCAGGCCTTTGTTATCTATGCTTGTTGATTCCTATGCACTTTGAGTCAGGCAAGCATAAAAGAATAAAAATCAAATAAAAAGAACAAAAATATAAACGGTGAGTCCATTTGTGCCTAAGATGAACACAGTGAAAACAATGTAGCATAATACAAATAGCAGTGGTTTAAATAGTTGTGTCCTTTGTCGAGTCTACTGTTCTCAAAAGCCTCATAAAATACGCCACAGACTGTTTTTCTTTCATCATGTGAAACCCACTGCTAGGACCGTTCTGACAGAAAGTGATGCAGTGAGACAGATTCCTTCATCTGATGCAGTGAGGTGTAAGGGGAGCTTGTTAGTTTGAGGAGAAGTTTCAGTGTTGTGTGAATAATGATTGATGAGTCATCGCAGAGCCGGGCACCCCTGCTGACCCCTCAGCAGCCCCCTAATGTACCTTCAGAAATATGATGGCCTGGACATCTCATTCTCAGGTCTACATCAGCCTTGCTGTCCTGAACAGCACAAGGGTTCTAGGATGTTATTGGTAGCGTGGGTAGTCCGTCAGGCTTGACCTCTGTCTGAATTAGATTCCATCAGATGTCTGCTTATTGCCGTAATGATCATGTTTAGGGTTTCCTATTTGCTTTATGATTTACTACTTAGTGAAACAAGAAAAGCTCAGGAAATTTCTGAATTCTTTTGAAAGAGTAATGATAGCTAAATCGCAACCAAATAAGATATTTACAGCAATGCAGCTGATGTATGACGTTGACAGTAATGTAGAGAACAGTTCAAATATTTTGTTATTATGTAATTCCAGAAAAGTCCCTGAGGCAAAGCTCCCTTAAAGTCTCTGACACACAGCAGCTGTCTTTCTGACTTGAAGTTTTCCTTCTTCTTTCTCTCTTAGTCAAAACATACAGACTCTTTCCTAAAATTTAACAAAATCAGTAGTGGTTAGAGCCTAGGAGCAATCACTGCGTTGTGACACAAGAACCAGAGCACAACAGATGTGGTTGGAAACATAAACTACAGTCTATATTTAAACACAATCTTGAGAGCACATCATCAAGAGCCTAAACTTCTGACCTCAGGACATTGAGGCTTTTGCCAATGTTTGCTGGTTCAGCAAACAGGCAGCTGCTGAAATAAACTGTCTGAATTCTCTTCTCTGCTGTAACGCATCTTCAAAAGACCTTATTTCAGCTAATGGTGCAAAAAAGTAGATCGAACCAGACTAAAACAGAGACTTAAAATGCTGGATGCAGTTGTGAGAAAAGGTATTTGTCTCTTACTGAAACGAGGGAAAAGGAAGGGAAGAGGAACATGCTTTTTATGACCCTTGACACACAAACATCCTGGAATCCTGAATAGTCACAGTTAAGGAATGATATTAAGAATCTACAAATTACAGCCTTTTTAAAGGGCTAGTTTCCCTTTTATTGTTTTATCGTTTATCAACTTTCAGTGTAATCATATCATATAGATACAGTATTATTTAATATGTGATTTTGCATAATTTATTATATAATGAGAATATACTTTATTATATTAATATGTATTATTTTAATATGTGATTAGTGACCATACCCAACCCAGGTATTGAGTCAAACAGACAATATTGTTTTATCAGGCAAGTTTTTTTTTCTGTTCCAAACCCCATAAAACACAGTGAAAGTAATTTCATGTGTTGGGCTCAAAGCATTGGACACAAAACCCAACAGCAAAAAAATCTTTCTCAAACCTTGTCCTAGTTATTCTGGATAATCCACAGATATTTTAATAAATACTTCTTTCTGCCACATTCTTTACAAAAACCAGTTTAGCAGGAAATTATATCGCTTGGATTGATTTTCATGAACTGAATACTTGAATATAGGATGTTGAAACTTATAATTACTCATTAAATACTTGTGGTAGTCAGTGAATTTAATGGGCTCACGATATAATAGTGGTCTGATTGACTCAATAAGAGATCATATTTTCCATAAATTCTATGACATCTCAAATAATTAAAAAAAAGAAATAGTGGGTGAGACAAGTAGGTCATCTATTGAGTTTGACATTTTTGGGATGGGATGTTTTCTCCTTCAGAAAAGATGGCATCACTCATTTCATCCATTAGTCACAAGGCAAAAAAAAACCATATTTTTTTTTCATTTCCCTGTACGAAGTAGGAAATGGACTAGCAGACATGAGTCACTGCTTTTTGTGTTACAAAGGACAGAAAACCTCAGAGTGATGATTTGCAGAAAACTTTACAGGACTGTATTCAATTTAGCTGACAAATCACAGCAACAAAAACAAGTAGCACTGTATGAGAACAGTGAAGAGTAAGGCATGGCTACCTGCCCTAACTACCAGCAGACAAAATCCAAACAGATTAAGCAGAGAGCGATGTTTTCTCTGAATGTGGGCTCATGTTGCTGAAATCCAATTAAACTATTCATATTAGATGTCCCTGGCTGCCGTCAGGACAGAGGTGTTTAGCACTCAAACAACTCACCTCAAGGATGGAACACCTCTGTATTGCTTGGTCTATGGACAAGCAATGGCTGCCCTTATTATTTTATGTGCACATTAAGCATTTACCTGAAGTCAGATTTGACCTGACAGGGGCATGAAGGTGTCATCTGAATGTGGGAGACACGTTAATCCAGATGGCAGACAGGGACTGCCCCTGCAGGAGGACATTAAGCCACTTAACTGTAATACAGAGTGAGAGTGGCAAATGATGCTTCGCAGTCAAACAGCTGAATTAGCAAACATTCACATTTTGCGGGCAACATGTTCGCCCATGACAGATACAAGGAAAGCAAACAGTAATGCACACTGATAGGAATAGCTGAGCTGATGTGTATGAAGTTGCTGATCATATGTTTCCCATGACGAAGCCTTGTGGTGGATCACATGCTTCCTTAAACGTTATAGTATACTGCATGTCCCCAGCCTGTGTTCCATTGTCACTGTTGCTATGTGTATATTTCTATCAGACGTGTGAAATAATTCAACTCATGGATTAATTTATATCTGTTTAAGGTGTTACTGTATGCATGGCGAGGAATGAAAGAGCCCATTAAAGCTTTTAACGATAGCTTGTAAATTTACACACTTAAACCATCCGAAATTTTTTCACTGACATTCTTTTCGCCTTCTCTGGTTTTATTGCCTTGCATTTTTTCTCATATCATTTTGCTTTTCTTTCAAGTATATGCACACCTACTAAGGGCTTCTGTCAGGCAGAGACTGTTTTTAAAGAAAGATCCTCTTTCTGTGGTGAGGCAAGTGGGAGTAATTGGGCCGAGGAGGGCTGCTGAGGGAACAGACAGGCAAGGGAGGAAGGGAAGTGAAGGGCGGGGAGACTGTTGCAATCCTACAGGCAGCGGCCAGCCAGCCAGCCAGCCAAACAGGGAGGAGCCTGAAGGCTTTGGCTCATCAAGCTACCTCCTGATGTCACTGTTCAGCTGCTACAATTCACAGTCCATGTAAAGGGAAGACGGCCCAGGGAAGGGAGGGCCTGTGTGGGGAGACGAGAGAAGGGGGAGGCACGGAGGGTTGGGGAAGAGCTTGTTGTGTGGACAGTGAAAGGGCTCAGCAGAGCTCCTTAGTCAGTAGGCCTTCTAATCACTTGGGAAGAAGCAACAATGGAGCCAGGGTGCCTGAGAAAAGCCCCATCTGCAAGATTCCTGTGGCTGAGATCAGGCCTGCTGATGCTATGAGTGCATTTATGTGCTTGAGAGAGAGAGACAGAGAGAGTGGAGAAAAAATGACAGAATAATAGAAAGAAGGAAAAGAGATGAGGGGAGGGGATGAGATGTGGGGTGCTGAGCTGTGAGCAGAGCTGGAATGCCATTGTTAGAGCTTTCTGCTCTGTGCTGCAGAGGGACAGCTGCCTCTGAGGCCTGCACAGCTCACCGTGAATTTTCCACCCATTTCCCCACGGACACACAGACAGGTGGTTCCTGAAGTCAGCCTGTTAGGAGTCAAGGGAAGGAACCAGAAGGAATTTGGGGAGTGGCAAAAGCTTCCTCTTTCCTCTTGTTACTCTCAAAGAAAAGAGGCCTAGCTATATTTGTCAAGGTACTGCTCAGCACTTAAAGACAGAATGGGAAGCTTTTGGTGTTTGGTGAGACCCAGGCCTGATAATTCGCTTCATCCCAGGTCAGGCTCAGAGGGCAGTTTAAGCTGGACTATTAACAATTCAGTGATGCAACATTTAAACTAGTAGTGAGTCTCAGTTAAATTTAATCACGGTTTGTCTGTGTCCAATGTAATCGAATAAACTGGGTGTTGCTTTTATATTAATATCTTTATCCACATGAAGATTCAGTTTCTTTGAACTAATATTCATCATCAGTAACTATACAATAACATTCTGCATTCAGTGATGACATACCAGGTTCTGATCTACAAGACAGTTTTAGGACAAGAATTGGATATGTTCTTATTTTAGGTTTTCATCTAGGTGTTTTCTTTGAAGTTGCAATTGAATCAAGTCAAACACGACGGTTGTGAGATCTGCAGTTCAAGTACAGATGTCACATTTCAATGCTCTCGCTGTGATTATATCACCACTAGCACAGAGTGAACCTTTTCATTTTTGTATTTCTTTGATTTTATATTATTCCGGAACTGGTTTTCAGCATATTTCACACAATATTTTTCAGGGATCTTTGATTTCCAGAGTGTTCTCCAGAAGATGAAAGTTTCCAGTGGCATTTGTGCCAGATATTAAATCAGGCAAATCTCCCCGAGCCAACAAGACTCAGAGCCTTTCACAAAGTGTTTAAGATGTAGCTGATCATCCTTGATTTTATATTGTATTAAAGCTACCACATCCTCAGGACTTAATCAGGCAGGATGTTGGTGTTGCAATAAAAACACACAAAAGCAAACATACAGAACACCTGTGTCTAGGTCTAATTATAAGCCAACATTCTTAGCTTCTATGGGGACATGCACTCCAATTTTCAGAATTTATTTTTGATTTATCTGCTTTCTATTTGAATCTGTAAATTAAATCCTTTTGTACAAGTTTTCCCTGTTATCTACTGTCCTAATTTTTGATGCTAAACTGTTTCTTAGACATCACTGTTTGAATTTAATATTAGCACTCCCCTTCTAAATTGAAATATTAAAAAGAAACTAAAGGAGGCACTGATTAATGGCATTTTCTACAATACTGAGGTTCCCTGATGTACACTGTAGAAATAGAGGACTTAATAGTTTCTAATTGTACACAGTTAAGTTGAACAGCCATACTAACGTTGCAAGACAAATAAGCACAACAAATGACTGGACCTTTTTTGAAATGAAGATTGATTCTTTTGTAAGCAGTGACCACATTAAAGCAGCATGTCTGTGTTTATAGTGGTTCATGTAATCCTTTATGCGCTTATGCACAATATGACAGATGTACAACATATCATTGGCACACTGAGTTAATCTGAGCTTGACCCACTGATACAATTTCATGTAACAGCAACTCAGCCATCTGAACAGAGAGCCAGCAGGCATCCACTCATCTGGAATTCAAGTTAATTAATGCCACGGTGTGCAGGGAAATATTGCCAGGAATGAAACACAAGACGTATCCAAGCCATTTCTGTTAACAGCATATTTATATACACATATATTGTACTTCAAACACCAGTGTAAGCACGGACATGTTGGCTTCTAGACAGCGTAGTTGTGTTTGCTGAGAGTTTTACCCTGTGGTGTCGATCACGTGTTTTCATTTTTCCACCGCATTAACCTGATCAGAATTTTCATTTATAAAGTCAAACAACCTCTGGGTAAGAAGTTCCTACTACTGACCCAGTTTGATATGGGGGAGCATAAACTGCAAGCAGCACACAGGACGTAGATGAGGTTTTATAATGTGTACAGCATTGTGACTCATTCGTTCCTTTGCTAAGGAAGCGAATACGCCCTCCTCACCCTGTTCGAATGTTTCTTCAAGGCTTTCCTGACCTTTCACCTGTTTCTTCCACCCCACATGTGCAGGTTAACTGGTTCCTGTACCCTCTTTGAATGTCTGTCACTATGGCTAAGCGTGAGACCGGCAGCACCAGCCCTGTGGTCAGGCAGATAGACAAGCAGTTCCTGGTTTGCAGCATCTGTTTGGATCATTATCACAACCCCAAGGTTCTTCCCTGCCTGCACACCTTCTGTGAAAAGTAAGCGCTGAATTACATTCTGTTTTTATTTGTATAGGACCTTATATAATGTGCTTTACCAGTGACTGACTAATATTGATATGACAGTAAAAAGATAAACAGACAATTAAAAAGAGAAGAGAATGCAATGGGGGGAAAAAGAAAATGGTAGGCAACATAAAACACTTTGTAGCAAAAATAAAACAGCTTTTAAGTATGTTAGTAAAAAATATACTGGAATTGGGTGAAAATTAAGTGTAATGACCTAAAATCACCAAAATCCCTCTATTTTCTCATCATTGTGGCTTCTGCATGATGTAAGGTTCTAGCTAGTCTCAACTCGACCACAAGAAAAACGGACAGCCTTTTTTATGGCACAGCATTGTTGGCAGCAAGGGCCGATTTCCACAGTTCGTGCTGCTAGAGTACTTAATCACAACTGTATCCCACTAATGAATTTCCTTTACATCTCGTCTCATTGTAGATGTCTGCAGAATTACATCCCTCCCCAGTCTTTGACACTGTCCTGTCCAGTATGCAGACAGACTTCTATCTTGCCAGAAAAGGGTGTGGCAGCCCTGCAGAACAACTTCTTCATCACAAACCTAATGGAGGTGTTACAGCGAGATCCAGAGTGCAGCCGACCTGAGGCATGCAGTGTTCTTGAGTCAGCCAATGCAGCTACAACTTGTCAACCCCTTTCTTGCCCCAACCACGAGGGCAAGGTAAGCCAAAACAAAATGTGTTAAATAGTAGGCCAGATATACCACAGATCAACTACAAATTCATTAAAATACTGTCCTCTGTCATCAGATCTTATTAATATGTGTTAATATGTTAACTTGTCTTGTGCTCCACTGCACCACCTGCAGGTGATGGAGTTTTACTGCGAGTCATGTGAAACAGCCATGTGTCTGGAGTGCACAGAGGGAGAGCACAGGGAACATGTGACAGTTCCTTTGAGGGATGTGCTGGAGCAGCATAAGTCAGCTCTTAAAAATCAGCTGGATGCTGTGCGCAACAGGTATTGATTTTCAGTGCCTTAATGCACAATAAATTACATGATTGCTTTTGGAAGAGCTTGAAAATATTGGAAGAATAAAGAATGCTGATTTGCACATTTTATCTTGTGTCTCTCTTTCTTCTGTCAGACTACCTCAGCTGACAGCTGCCATTGAGCTGGTGAATGAGATATCCAAGCAGCTTACAGATAGGAAAAATGAGGCAGTGACTGAAATCAGTAATACTTTTGATGAGCTTGAGAAGGCCTTACACCAACGCAAGACTGCTCTCATTACTGAGGTGGAAAACATCTGCAGCACCAAGCAGAAGGTCAGAGGTCTTCTTGATTTTTCTTTTAATGAGAGAAAAAAATCCATAATGTTCCACATTTCACAGTCTACTGTACAAGCATTTACTGTGTGCCTCTGTCTCTTTGGGCATTTTTAGGTTCTTCAAGCCCAGCTGACGTCTTTGCTTCAGGGCAAAGAGAACATTCAGAGCAGCTGCAGCTTCACAGAGCATGCCCTGAGCCATGGCAGTGCCACAGAGGTCCTGCTGGTCCAGAAACAAATGGGTGAGCGAGTCAGTGCTCTGGCGCGACACAGCTTTCCTGAATACCCTCATGAAAATGGACACCTGGAATGCCAGGTAGAGACAGACGGACTGAGGCGCTCCATCCAGAATCTGGGAGTCCTGATCACAACGGGGGCTGTTGGCCATACGAGTGTTGCCACCGGTGAAGGCCTGCGACATGCACTGGTCAGCCAGCACACCACCATCACAGTGACCACCAAAGACAAGGATGGAGAATTAGTGAAAACTGGTAATGCTGCTCTCAGGGCAGAGATTGTCTCTGCAGATGGAGCGTGCACTGAAGCTGAGGTGGTGGATAACAAGAACGGCACCTACGAGGTTGGATATACCCTCCGCTCTGAGGGAGAATTCACCTTCTCTCTGCTGCTGTATGAACAGCCTGTGAGGGGGAGTCCGTTCCGTTTGCGTGGCGTCAAACCTTCAGATGTCCTGCAGTCGCCAGACGACGTGAAGAGACGAGTGAAGTCCCCAAGTGGAGGAGGAGGTCATGTTCGACAGAAGGCTGTGCGCAGGCCCTCCAGCATGTACAGCACCACCAAGAAAAAGGAAAACCCAATAGAGGACGAGCTGATCTACAGAGTTGGTGTGTGAATAATTCCAAGTTCTGTTGTTAATTATAGTAACCGCTGACTGAGCTGCGTGATGTTTTTCTCTAGAGCACACACTGAGTCATATCCCTGGATAGTCTGAGTACCTGATGATGCAGAGTTTTTAGTTTTAGTGTCACAAAAATTCTTCTTTTGAACTATCAAATGCAAAATAAAATCTAAACTTATCAAGAAATATTGCAAGCAAAATGCAAAACAACTTCTCACACATACATAGTACTGAAGTACACTGATGTCTTGTTGATATTACAGGAACGAGAGGGCGAGATAAAGGAGAATTCACTAACCTTCAAGGCATCTCAACCTCCAGTAATGGACGGATTGTGGTGGCAGACAGCAACAACCAATGTATACAGGTCGCCGTCTTTTATTTCTTTGAGCTGCAAAGCAACGTACTGAACTATTTCATTCCTTAGATTTGGGAGTAACTGAATTTCCTCTTTTTCTAGGTGTTCTCCAATGACGGACAGTTTAAGATGAGGTTTGGGGTAAGAGGTCGGTCACCAGGGCAGCTACAGCGCCCCACAGGGGTCACAGTGGACATGAACGGTGACATCATTGTAGCTGACTACGACAATAGATGGATTAGCATCTTCTCCTCAGATGGCAAGTTCAAGGTGAGTGATCTCAGCCAGGAAAAGACAAATGTTTTCACTACAATCCCTTAAAATGAAAAATGAAATCAGTAAATGACCAAACTGCACCTTTGGTTGTCACAGAATAAAATTGGGGCAGGAAGACTGATGGGACCCAAAGGTGTGGCTGTGGATAAAAATGGACATATAATCACAGTTGATAATAAGGCCTGCTGTGTCTTCATCTTCCAATCAAATGGGAAGTTGGTTACCAAGTTTGGAGCCAGAGGAACATCAGACAGACACTTTGCAGGTATTGTGCCGTTGCAAGCAACCAACAGTATTATAGTTGTATTATAATTTTACTATGAATATCTATTACAGGAAGAGGCAGAAATTCACACATGTTGAATCTTCATGTATCAGGGCATGTGTTTGGGCCAGATTTACAGATTTTATTTACTTTTCTTCACAGGAATGTTGATTTTTACAAATTTATTTTATTAATTGATCAGCATGTTTTTATACACCCTTTATTTCACAGTCAAACTAATGTGGGCATGTATAGCTGCTTACTTAAATCTACATTTCAATACACTGTTAATGTTTTATTTTCATTTGTGCACTGATTACCTCAAACTGTAAACATGCACTCAATCATTCTGGTAGAACATGCGATGATTGTCCTTGCCTCTCACTCAGACTTCGAGGGAACAATAAGTTGCTTGTGTTACTGGAATCCCTCACTGATGGGGCTTCAATTGTACTCACTGGTTCTTTCAATTTCACTTCTCACTTGGGCCTTTTCTTTTCTTTTAGAGAAAAGTGGTGCAAACATTGCACTGGAAACAAAGCTTAGTAAATCTGGCCCTGTTTTCAGTAAGTAATTAATTCACTGTGAGTGTGAACTAAGAAAATAAATCTTTGTTCTTTTTATATGTTGATGCATCAGCTCTGTCCTGTCTCACATATTGTCCCACATCCACTGTCAGAGTCTCTCTGTGACCACTTTGTCTCTTGTTTTCAAAGTCCAAAAATAGTGTGGAACTTCCTCTCGTATGTCGTAAAGCCACGGATGACTCATCTTTACTATTTCCTTCTCTGTCTCCTCTGCTATTTTCAGGTCCTCACTTTGTGGCTGTAAATAACAAAAATGAGATTGTGGTAACAGACTTCCATAACCATTCAGTCAAGGTATGGTGTGTTGCAAGTGTATGTCCGCATAAGTTATTGTAGCAAACTTGCACTGGAAGTATTGTGAATAAATCCTTTAGAGGAAAACATATCAAGCAGTGCCAGTTTATCTTGCCAAACCTGTAGCGAACCTCTCCCATAGTTTCTTTGCTTTGTGCTGCCTTCCTCTTCTTTTTTTATAACAAGTTGATTAATCTGAAAGACGTGCCTATTGATGGTTAACTTGGCTGCTCTTTCTCCCGTGTTTTTTCCCACAATCATATTGCTAGCCTTGTCAGTGGTGCATGTCTAACAATAAAGATAAAGTCCAGTTTAAAATCACTCATTTTTAATAAAATAAGAAAAGGCAAACTGAGCCAATCATAAATTTCACAAAACAGGAAACAAAGGGTACACAGCTGTTGTGGCTGACTGGCTGTGTTGTTTCAAATATTTATAGCAATATGCTTTGCATCCTATGTTTGTTTACATATTTTTATTACGTGTGACGGCGTCATCCTCCCGTTGTCTCTTATGTTTAATCTCCCTGACAGGTGTACAATGCGGACGGGGAGTTCCTGTTTAAATTTGGCTCCCATGGAGAAGGGAACGGCCAGTTCAACGCTCCAACAGGTGTGGCTGTGGACGCCAATGGAAATATCATTGTTGCTGATTGGGGCAACAGTCGCATCCAGGTCAGCTTAGTTAAACTATATGTCACTAAATGTAGAGAAAGATTTCATCATCTATCAGTCACTCACCCAACCTGTGCTTCTATGCTGTGTAACTACTCAGGTGTTCGACAGCTCAGGGTCCTTCCTGTCCTACATCAACACTACAGCTGACCCGCTCTATGGCCCCCAGGGCTTGGCCCTCACATCTGATGGTCATGTGGCAGTGGCAGACTCTGGGAACCACTGCTTTAAGGTCTACCGCTACCTGCAGTAGAGACCCCGAGACAGCCTAGATCACCAACGCGAGCACTGACGACACAACCAATGTATTCCACAGGGTGCAATGATATTTCCAGTACAGCCTTTTGATGTGCACATCAACTGATTTCCAGGATATTATTAAATGTCACCTCACTTTACCTTTATGATGTGTATTGAAAGTTGAATTTGAAGTTGAGAGATGTAGCGTCCTTGGGACAAGTAATGACATAAAGCTTATGGACCGGTTTTGGAGAACGTGCAAAAACATTTTTGTGTGATATACGCTGTTGATGGTATTATCAAACCACACTTTCTGCGAGACCAGACAGGTTAGAAGATAGACTGAAGTATTTAATCAGCCATAATTTGTCCAGATGCATGAAATTTTCTTTTATCTCATTGCCTGTAGGCAACAACACAATGTACCTATCAGTTGCTTTACTCATGAACTAGTTAATGCTTACAGTGAAATGAACAGCGCTATGCTTCTCCAGCAATGAAATGTAAAATTCCCTTATTTACTAACATCTCACATAAAATGTCACCACCATCTGTGCATTGATTTGCTGTATGTACTGTATATACATAAATGTATATTGTGTATATTAGATCACTCCGTATGTATGTGCTATGATTTTGAAACACAGCCTTTTGGCTCTTCAGAGTGCAGCAGTCAAGGATTTCCAGATTTCACACGTGTATGGCAGCTGTAAAAGAGTGTGCTTTTAAAACACATCCAGCACATGCTTCAAAGAAGAAGAGTGTCATATTTATTGCTAATGTAAGCAGCACAATATTCATTTTTGTTAATATCTGTTCTTTTAAGGGGAAAAACAATGAAAATGCTAATTTATTTTATTTTATACTTGCTCAGCATTTACAAATTATTTTTCTAAATTGATGTGCTTTTTTTCTTTCTATGGAACTTCACACTTTCTCCCTTTTCCTTTATAGAAACTTCCCCTTAAAGCAGAATTCAGTATCCACCCACATCTGGAAAATGTAGATCAGTGTTTGTGCACATGGGCAGCTCTCTTTCAAAGCTATAATCTCATCTAGGTTTTCAGTTTAGATAATAACAAAAAAATAAAATACGGTTTTTAAAGTTTCTTTGTTCAGAATAACGTTAGATATAAGCTATGGATTCATGAAAGGATTGTTTTGCCTTTAATGATTTAATAGCTTTATTCATTGAAGTGCTGCCACCTGACCAGAAATAATATGCATATCTCAGGAAATCCATCCAAATTTGATCGCAAAGTCAGTAGAACAAAATGAACTATTTTTAATTTATGTTATCACAGGAACAGGAATTTAGGAGCTTTGTAAGAAAATCTGTCCATTTGTACAAGCGTAGTCTGGATCTAGGATCACAGAAATGATTGGGAGGGAATAAGAATTCTGTTTGCAGTCTTTGTTAATTTGTGGCTTTCACATAAGAAACAGTTACAAATATATTACTGTAAATGACCATTTAATATATGACATTGGCTATTCAACACATCCACGCTTAAGAAACCACTCACTATGATACAGTTGTAAGCTATTTATCCGTTGGATCTGAGTTCCTGCCAGCACTACATCAAGCCATGACTCCAATGGAAGGACTCCTGTACCAGTAGAGCTGGTGCTGCTCTTGCTCCCCCTTGTGTTCATTCTGTGTAATATCATAAGAAAACATGGTGCCACAGCAGAAGATGGACCAGGTGTAGCTGAGACAGGCTTCCGGTCTGACTTAACCACCCACAGCACTGTGCTTATCCCCCAAACACAAACATTAACACTCCAGAGTGTGAAGCTTTTCTGAGCTACAAGACTTGGATATGACAGCAGTTAAGTCAACCAGGAAGCTGCAGTTTTTCACGCACCTGATCTGTCGTCTGAGTTGTTGCCAAACAGGAGCGCAGACATCTTTCAAGAGTCAAAGCTCACCTTTTTGAGATGTGTCTAAAGCATTTTACCTGACCCAGTTTTGTTTTCTCTATGAATATGCACTGGTAATAAAAGCACATGGTTTACTGAGTTGTTGTGTATGCATGCGACTGCTCCCTATGCTTGATTTGCTCTTAATGAAAGTGGATCTGTTTTTCATGTAAATTAGGACATTAAAGTATAAAATTATAATTAAAAAGTTAGGCAGGCTTATTTGGTCTTGGCTTAGATTGGGTACAAATTTAAATTTCACAGTCGTGAAATGAGCAATAAGATCAACCTTAAGCTTAAGTATTTATGGTCTTGCACCACTTATCTCAATATACCTACATATCTTGCATTTATATTCTGCCTCCGATAAATACATAAAATTTCATATAGTTTTCTTGAAAAATTATTTATTTGGAGACCATGTTGTGCTTCTGGTCTATGTTACAAATACTTACAGCACATACAGTATGCATTTTTAACAGTAACCATTCCCAAAACATCCAAATGGTATATTTATATGTGATATATATGTACATACATACATACATAAATGTGCATAAAAAGCTCAGAATGCAGTCAAAGCATTACAGTGTAATAAAACAACCACAGTACATTGATACTGGGTCAAACCTACATTAGCAAGCAAATTGTGCACGGAAAAAATACACACGTGGGGTAAACATTTGATGAAGGTATTATATCACAGGTTGCATAGAATTGCTTTGAATTTCAAACTAAAATTGCAAATAAACCTGGCATTTATAAAGTAGTGATTATGAAGTTAGTGTTCATTACAGGTTATACAGTAGTAAGAGGTATTCAGATTTTATGGCAATCTGGTGCCTGGATCTGAGGAAAAACAAAAACTGATAAACAGAAAGCTTGTAGAATGTTTCATCTTACGTTTACAGTGTTATGATGCAAACATGGCACACAAACTGTTTATATCTACAGTATATTCATATCACAATAAGCAAGATGGCATACATTTTGAGGAAAGAATGGTTCAAATCAAATTAAAGAGGGATAATTGTACATGATTTGTGACAAAACAGCAATGCATTAAAAATAAATAAACATATTAAAATTTATGAATCAGAGAGAGCATTGCTGACAATAAAGATGGTGATTGAGGTTAAAACATTTCATTCCCTTTGAGTGAAATCCAATAAACCTATTGGAAAAAAATTAAACAGCACAGTCAACACATAGCCCTGTTCTAAAAGGGATTTAGAGTCACAGCTATCGCTACAAAGGTACAGTAGTCAACACTTAGAAACTAAGTGCACCGATTGCGCCAAGAGTGAAAGCAGTTCCTCTTGGAAATAGTGAGTCTGGAAGCATTACTATACTACACTGTACATTGCAGACCAGCTGTCTTGAAAGTTGCTGCAGTACTAGAGACTCTTTTTACAAGAAGAGTTTCACGTCTCTCATTTGATTTAGTGCTTTGTGTCAATTATAAGGTCTTAAACTCATACAGTGTTTCACCAACTAAATATTAGGGAAAATGTAACAATAACAGTTAGCTACTGATAAATACTGTTTTTCATGGGATATACTATGAAATACAAACAGGTGGGAATACATTAGATCAGACACATTTGTCACAATTCATTTGTCTTTAAGCCTTTTTCTTGAACCTTACAATACAAAAAAATTAAATGCATGCAAAAACATGAGCACAAGATCACACAGGACAAACATTTTACATCATAAAACCTCAAAATCCCATGACTTCTTAGGCACACACTGACTGGATCTAAGGACAAATCATTCTCTCTGGGAACAGACAGATTCTTCCAGTGTAAGCAAACAGTGGACAGTGTCTTGGTGCAGCAACCAAACATAGAAAGGTCGCTATTAACAATTACAACAGTATGCAAAATATCCTGCTTCTCTTGACCTACTCAGCAAAACACCAAATGCCGTTCAAGTTAAGAGGCATCTTCTGTAGCACCTTTGGAAACAAAATAACACCTTTTTTTTTTGGATCAAGTGGCATCAAAGCCAATCAATTAGTGAGAGGTGACAACTTGACAAGTGCCCTAAAACAGCTACTAACACTGTCCATCTCCTAGTTAGTCCAGACCACTCCCTGGCTGTGGAAGTGATGCAGTATTTCAAGTAGATTTCTGAATAGAATCAAAGCTCTTAAAGTTTGTGATGCTTCACACACAATCTTCAATTTTTTATCTAAATGTGAGGCACTTGCAAAATAAAAATATCAACTAAATCTCTCAATCGTCCGTCTGTTAGTTAGACCTCTGAACTGTCACTGCTGCTCGAGCCTTGTGTCATCATGGGCTCTGCGCTGCTGGAGTTCTTCGGTACTTCTTTCTTTTCTTGCTTCGACCGCACCAGTAACACCACCACAATGACGAGGAGCACTGTGAGGAGCAATCCAACAAAGACACCTATGATCAGCACTAGTCTGTCATCACTGTCTCTCTGGTTGAGCTCACGGGGGACGTTTCCTTTGGTAAAGATCTCCCTCCCTGGACTCGTCCTCCGCTGGGTGCTGCGGTCCAGCGCGATGTGTAGGATATTGGTGCCACGGTTGTTGTTCACACCGATCTCCTCGATTATGTCTGGCACATCATTGGCTGATCTCCTGGGGCGATGCTGACTCTTTGGAAGAAGATTCGTGTGCTGGCTCATCACATGGTATTCCAGACTTCTCTTGCCGATGCCACGGTTAGCATTGTCCCGAGAACGAACGGTGTAGATGGTGTGTATGTACCACTCTCTCCCTGCAGCCACCTGGAAAAAGCAAGTTATTATTTGACTAAATATATACCAAAGGGAATTTTTACAGCACAGCTTTCTGCAGGATGCTAATTCATTTTCTTGAGACTTATGAGTTCATTTAGGAAAGCAAAAATGAAAAAAACAAAAATCCACAATAAAATGTGCCGTACACAGTCAAAAATACAACTACTGTTATTGCAATGCCCCATCATGGGTTCATTTTACTCTTTTTTGTGGTATTTTTTAATGTATTAGCACAATGGATAACTAAAGTAGAGAAATTTACAGCTATTGGAAAGCACTCTTCCAGTCTGTAAAACTAGCTACTAAAAAGAAACCTTAAGAAATCTGAATTCAATAAAAAGTGTGACATATACACATTATTCTGTTATCAGAGGCCATATCAAGGCCCTGCTGCATAAAGTATCTGGTTGGCAAACCTTTTTCTCTCAGCTTAGGGGAAAGATAAAATGCCAGTGGAAAAAAAAAGTTTAGCATTGCTTTCTGTAACTTTTTATACAGCTCAATAGTTTCTTTTTCCTACATAACAGGCGGCTGCTTACACCACTTCCATAAAAGTTGCAAGGCTGAGTTAAGTGGCCAAATAAAAAAGCAAACTCCAGCACAATACAACCATTGGAAGGGATAATAAACTGTGAAATACGAGAACACCAAAGTTTTGAGAGTGTGTTGTATATCGGTTTCTGGATCTTCACACTGACCTGGAAAAGAGCTGAGGAATCCATTCTGAAACCATCTGCCCCTGGCTGTCTCACCAGAGCTAAAGCACCAGGGTCATCCACTGCCAGGAAGGCGCTGAAAGCCACATTACCAAATGACTGGGCCTGGGTCTCTGGCTGGGCCTTATCCTGGGGTGGCCAAATCACACAGAAAACGTGACTGAGATTTGAATAGACACAAAACACATTAGACACGATAAGAGGTATCAGTTTGTTACATACGATAATCTTAAATCTGTAGAGTAGTGAAGGAGCATCAGCCAAACAACCAAACTCAAAGTTGCTGGGGTTGTATTTAGGGACATATCCGTCAGCTCCAGTACACAGAAACACCTTCTCTATGTTACAAATAAAGGAGCTGCCCAAGTTCTGCACCGGATCCACCATCACTCTGCCGTAAATTGTATCCCCTGAAGAAAGAGAAATACAGTTTCATCATACTAAAACACATGAAACACATCAGATGCATAAGTTTGATGGTTTAATTGAAAGCTAAAATGGTTTTATTATGTCCACTGATATAGTTCTCTCAAACGATTATGTGTTGCTACAGTACTGAGAAGAACACTAAAGCCCCAGTTATATCGCTCTCTCAGTCTCAGCAACAACAGCTTTCTACAATCAGACAGCAGCTTCAAGGACTTTTCAAAGTCTTTCAAGACCTTTTTGAGAGAAATACATTTCAGGCTCTCTCATAATTAGTTTGTTTATGGAAAAGATATGAAAGTAGTCAAAATGGCACTCCATGGATGCCTCATTTTCCTTTTCTTTCATCTTGTTGAGTCAGAAAATAATGGGGAACAGTTCTGCTAAATCAACAGAAATATTCATCACACAGGGATTTCTTTTTGATCTGTGGAACTGAGAGACGTCCAGGAAACAGTGCGAAGAAAAACAACCACAGCCTTCTATTCAATTTCAATACATTTTAGAGGCTTGTTTTCTTTTGTTGTTCTTGAGTTTTTCCACACAATTTCAAGTTTAGCTTGCATTTCATGACTCTGTGTTAGTGCCTTACCCGGTGAGAAGGCAGTGTCACTCTCCTGTCCAAAGCCCATGGAGCCATCTGAGAGCCAGAGTGTCCGTTTAGACAGTAAGATAATCTGTGTGTTGAGACTGAACTCAGCCGCCACCGGGTCACTAACCTAGAAACATAAAGAAGGCAGCAAAAAGCATATTTAAAGACAAAGTTACATTTTGCACTTTTTTGTCTTTTAATTCACAGTATTCTAAACTCACATTTGCAAATAGCTGGAACATTCTCAGTATTTACATACTGGATAATCAGAATAACACATTAGTGAACCTCAGCAAATGTGAGAAATTGCATGCTCTTCTGCATTTCCTGGTGGAACACTGGGGAGGTTTCATGTATTGGTTAGACAAAATATGAAATTTAAAGACACCTCTGTTAGCTGGGATTCACTTAGATGGGGATGTATCATTACTTTGATTAATTAATTTGACCAGCTTTCCTATTCCCCTCGATCATGCTTTGATTGTGGGCTAATTAGACATTGGAATAAGCACCAGGAGCTAGACACACTGTAGGTACAGCTGAATGGACTAAATGGAGAACAATGACTAGAGATTTGTTTCTGTCAGAGTAAATGAGAAGAGTTACCATTTTATGGGTACTTGACTAGATGGAGGGTTTCTTCTGAGGTTTTTCAACAGATGTGGATAATGGGGACAGACATGAAAACCAAATAGTGGAAAGAGGAAATGTACTGCTGCAGTCCCAGTCCTCTGTCTGTCAAGTCATTCACGACTTCGATTTATGGCAACATTCATTCATTCCACCTGCACTGTGCTCACTGCATCCTTCTCACATAAGCCTAGAACTGCAATCTTTATATCTGCAACTCAGCTACCTCAGCTGCCACATACATCAGCAAAAATAGTTTTCTTTGATTGTTTTGTAAAATTGTATTCAAATGTGGTGAATCTCAGGCTCTGACAGGCGGTTTGTGATCTCTGGGACTGTCTGTGTCATGCTTGTTCAGATTATTCAGGGCCAGACACAAATGTATGTCAGTCTGTAAAAAATGGAGAAATCAGAAATGTCCCACCTCCATCCATCCACCTGTTTCCTATACCTGTTTTAACCTGTGTCAGTCCATCACAGCACAATCACCAGTTAACCTTCCAAGCATGTCTTTGGACTGTAGGAAGCCAGAGCACTTGCAGAGACCCTATGCAGGCATCTGGAGAGCACGCAAACTCCACACAGAAAGACCCCAGACAACCAGTAGATGGAGACCCTTCTTGCTGTGAAGCGACAGTACTAACCACTGCACCACACTCTGAACTTGTGCTGCCCCAGTGTCTTCCCTGAAAATGACATTTTTAGATGTTGAAATTACCTGCTGAAAGCGGATATCCAGGTCGAAGGTGAGAGGCTCTCTGGGATTGCAGACGGGAGGGATGGTGTACTCCAAGCCGGGAGGGGATGTACAGGGGACCAGCTTCACCGTGTACATGCCAGAGTAGTCACGCACCTGAGAGAGGAAATTACATTCAGTGACAATTTGATGTGGAAAAAACAACTGCCAAAAAAATTGTACTGGTTTTTGGAAAGCAAACTGTCTCCTCACAGCAAAATCAGAGATGAATGTCCACTGCTGGATGGGCTGGCTGTACGTAGGCTCATTCCTCACAAGGCTGAGGTTAAAGGTTAAACCAGGGTGATCCGGACACATGACCATGGAGGTAAGTGGTGAAGCTGATGGAAAAGTACATCAGTTAAATTATCTGCACCTAAATGATCAAAATGCCCTGTTGTGAGCTAAAATATTTCAAAAATATAACTGACAAATTGACCCCAATGCCATCAACTAAGGAGAAATAAAAGGTAAAAGCTGTCACCTTCTACTACACTAAACACATTCTAAAAAAGAAACGTGTATTTCAACTTTTATGCAAAACTACATGATGTCCTATAACACAGGAACATAAATTACGTCAAGTTTAGATTACATCTCTTCAATGTTACACTCTATTACATATATGTGTATATATATATATATATATATATATATATATATATATACACACAAATATAAAAATCTCTTCTGTACTGCACACTATACCTGGATGTGCAAAAACAAACAAGCCTCTGAATCGAGCCTCCGTACGGAAGTTGACTACTAGTTGTCCCTGTCCATTTATACGCATGCTGGTCGGGTAAAGCGCACCTGGAAAGACAGTGACAGATTGCTTTAATTTGGTCAGTTAATTAATTTGCCTCTGGAGAATCTCATTTTGCGATCACAACACACACATTTAAGCATTCTTTAACTGTGTATCATGTTACAAACTACTGCTGAACTCTTGCCTTGTAGCTCTGCCTCTGGTGGGCTACCGATACCATCTCTCCATAAGATGGCAGTGTCGTACACAAATGTGAGCCTCAGCTCTGACTGCAAGTCAAAGTGCTGCCATCCTCCTGCTCCCACAGGGGAGTGGAAGACATAAGACACATGTAGTGGCACTCTTAGAGTCACGTAGGACTGGACCAGATTCAGCACCTGCAGTGAAAACCAACATGATGCGTCAGTACAAATTGGAATTTAAATTTCACAGATAAACCCAGTCTTGTTACTGAGATATGAGGGCGTAGGCATGAAGACACCCTGAACGCAATACACAACAAAATAAAGAGCAAAATTGTGCATTATAGTTGATGTAGGTTCCGGTCTGAACAGTGTTTTTTTTTTTCCAGAGATTTACAGGACTTGACAATTCATATATGAGGAAACTTAAAACATATTTTACTGGGAAGTCATGTTGATAATGTTGCCATTACACAGGCATCATTAAGTTCACTTGATGATCTACGGCAGTAAGTTTTAATGTATTCCTGCTACAGGTGAAGTAATGCATTTTTTATAATTTCAGCTGCTAATGAACTATGTTCCAATCGTAATGTGTGTCTCTGTGTAGTTAACAGCAAATGGAAAATTCTCACCAAGTGCACTGCCTGAATGCGTAACATACACCACTGTTGGAGAGACTGACTTGCTAAAAACTTTCCTTCTCTCAAAGTGCTGACTAAAAGAGCTGTCTCTAAAATGGTCCAAGGATTCCAAGTGGTGAAAGTCCTCAGACGGAGTGCTCTCTGGTATCTGCACTTTCCTCTGACCTGTGAGAGGTACCTGCCTGCACCGGCTCTGTTCATGTGGAGACGTGTCTATGCCTCTGGGCATTGACAGCTCAGGCAAATGATTTGCAGAATGGCCTTCTGACACGACCTGCTGGGCCTTAATAGATCCCTGTGGTTCTGTTAAGCTGGGCATTAAGCCCTGGTTTGTGTCATGACGCTGACTTCAGCCTCCACAGAGCTGTGTCCAGTCATCCTGCCTGTCCACTTAGAGAAGCACTTGGGTCACAGGGCACTTGCAAACAAAGGCTGTTCCTTTTTCCATTGATCCTGTCCTACAGATCTTAAAACTGAACCAGTGACAGTTCTACACATCTGCGTATTGTCTTTTGCTCTGTTAAACAGTAAACACAGATGGCGTATACAATTCATCTTCTAAATAGAATGATACCATTCATCTTTTTTAATAACTTATTTTTATATTTTTAGCCTTTTTGTTTTTAGAAATTAGAGTCTGATTAATGTCATCAGTAGGTGTTACTACTCGCCGAGTAAAGTTTGTCTTGTCTCTGGCATGAGACTGCTTACTTGTCAAGACACGTTTATTAGTGCCACATTCACATTTACATCATGTGGCTACAGGCAACAAAGTTCCACTTGTTGAAAAGGTTAGTATCACCTGGGTGTTGCCTTTGTTATTAAATAAACCTCAAGCTGTGTAAAATGAGAAACTCCCATTATAATAAAAAACCAATATACCCTGTTACATACATACAATATCAAAATATATTTGCTGGTGCTTTAGGGCTTGAATTAATAATCCTCAGTAGGGATGGTAGAGAAAGTTCTCACTATAATGTGCCCCCTACACTCCTCCAGACCTTCTTTATCAACACTCTGCCTTAATTAACTGAAAGTCAACCACAGGTAAGTTTTCAAGGTGAAAAAAATGTTAAGACTGCAAGGCCTGTGTGCCAGCAGGATAGAGAAAGACTTAAGCTCCCCTTATTCGAGCACAAAATAAAACATCTGCAAAGACCACATTGTGTGTATAGCAAAAAAAAGACTAATAGGGATTTTTCATGAGGCTGCTAGTTATTGACTTGCCAATTTGACAAGAACTGGTCCAACCAGGAAATGAGGCGGCAGGATGTTGGGTTAGACATTACCATGGAGGTTAACAATAACTGATGTCTTTACTGGCTAGTATTTGCTTTAAGATCTTTAAAAAAACAAAGCAAGATTTAATATGATGGCAAATGATTAATTAAAACTGAAAATGGGCAAGTTTTACTATAGAACAGACTAGCAACTGCTGAGTCCACATTCCTCTCCTCAAAGGCGGTGATGGCCTTATTAAACTGACTCATTTCAACTCATGTATAGAGATGAAAAAATGGGTTAAAGGTGAGCTAAAGCTCAAAGGTGGGGCTGCTTACCTGTCCATCAGTCCCAATAGTGCCTCCACAGTCACTGAGCAGCTCAGACATGTCATAGTAGCAGGTGAATTCCCACAAACAAGCTTCCAAGTTGAGGTTTTTGTAGAATCGCAGCGTACTGGATCCCCTGAGGGATGTGCTGTACTGGTAAGGCGCAGTCTCGCCGATCACTTCTGGATTTTTGGTGGCTTCAGTAAGGAAGCCATAGCGAGTCTTGACCTCAGCATAGTCCAACAAATTGGAGCAGCGATGGTTGCCAACACGGGTGCCATCAGCACTCAGTGTCAGTTCAAAGTTAGACAGGGGCCGGGTGGACACAACAGGCAACATACCTGTGGGGGGGAATTCACTTAGTAGCGGAAGGTGGAAAAACAAGAGCGCTAGATTAACAATTACTCATTAACTAACCGAATTAGGTTATCATTAAAAGAATTTGGTTGATTAGTGACATAGGGAACCAGGATTTTAAGAGTTTCTGAGCTCAAGAGGGGCTTCAAGCTAACAACCTACTTGGAGGTGGTATCTTCAGTGATGGAAATTATTTCTAACATTCAATCTGCTGTTCTTACCATCAATGTGAGGCATGGTGACAGTTAGTTTGATGAGGTTGGGGTGGTCTGTGTCTGCTCCACTGTACCTCAGCTTGGCAGAGAAGGGCTCAGCACCCACTGTGCCTGCAACACGAGGCTGGCACATTCCTGCAAGCATGCCATATACAAACAAGCAAACAAACATCAAATGCGATCTTCCCCTGAAAATTCTCCACAGACGATTCAGTTTTCTGTCAGAGTCAGGACAAAAACTACTGTGGTGCCAGTTCAAAACACAGCCAGCAGCTCCTTGTTGCATTGAGTCATGTCTATGAAAGAGAGTAACTATTAGAAGTTAGAGAATGAATTGAACCTTACCCTCATCCATGCTGATGGACACTATGGGGCTGGTTAGTTCTAAACCTTCGTCTCCGTTCGAATTCACAGCCCTTGCAGCACACTGGACCCTGGAGCCAGCCTGGAAATAGACTGAATCCAAAGTTATAAGTTTGGAGGAGGTGAAGAAGGTGTCGAAGTCAGCTTCTCTCATTGGGCTGGTGACGCCGTCGGGCCCAGTGGGGGCGCTAACAAGCCAACGATAACGAGTGAGGGTGTTGTTGATGTTTTCGCTGACACAGATGGATCCTGTTTTGTCATAGTCTGGATACTTGGGGTTACAGGCCTGGAAAAGAGGAAAGAAATTATGCAGTGAGTGAAGTGCACCTAAAAGCCACTGCAGCAGGTAAAATTATACTGCACACTACTGAAGGAGCCCTCAGGGTAGCTGGTAATAAGGCAAAGTGTGCCATGTGCTAAATACTGCCTCATTAACAGATTTCCTTGTTTTCAACTGGACATGTGAGACTAAAAGCTTTGTTAGGCTTATCATTAACTGTGTAAATTACTGAAAAATATATGGTATGGTATTTACTGGTCTATCAGTTGGAACTTACAGTGACACAAATTACAGGGTATCCAGCCACAGGCAGAGAGTCCCTGGTTCTGTCAATATCATCATAATGTAACAGCGAAACCACTCTAGGCACTGAAGGAAAGGTGACATCTGCCATGCTGTTGGTCTCCTCGATGTAAATTATGGCTTTGCTCATCTGCTGAGTGACAAACAAGAGCAATTATGAGGATAATGAACAAATTACTGCATGTGATGTTCTAGTTAGGAGTTAGTAAATACTTGAAAAGTAGAAAGTTAAATTATATATGCATGTGGCCTGACTTTCACCTTTATCTCTGCCACCATGTTCTCATCGGGTTTCAGGTGCACGGTGAACGCCTCCCTCATTTCTCTGACCCCATCATATAAAATCTCCACCTCTACAAAGTGCTCTGTGTCACCCTGTTTGAAAACAATTTCTGCCAAGAAAGACAAAGAGAGATTTGACATATATTTGGTGAACAAATTTGTGAGTGTAGCTGGCCAGATAAATGTGCCTGGCAGTCTTACTTACCCTCAGATATGGGGTGGTAGTCTTCCCCAGAGGTAGCAGAGCCATCTTTGGTGTGAACTCGGACAACAGAGACCTTAGAAGTGTCTCCAACACGCAAAACTGGGATCTTCACCACAGAGACTTGGCCACTTTCCTTTGGCTCATTCACGCTGAATTTGGTCTCTCCAAAACTAATAATTGCCTCTGAAAAACCATGATATATTGCTTAAGTCATGCTTGTAACTTTACAGCAACTGAGGGCAGGAATTGCCAAATTTGTTGCCCCAGTGGTAACACCACAAACGACATTATGGTAGATGTGATTTAATTTGAAAGATTTCATAATCATATGAAAATGTTGCACATGCTGGCTTTTAGAAATAACACACAACAAAAACCCAAACCATTCTTACTGTCTGCATCATCTATGATCTTGATGAGCGTTTCATTCTGCCCTCCAATAGAGGCTCCAAATGGAGATCCACTCTTGGGGCTTCCCAATACAAGACGGAGCTCTTCCTCTTCCTCATGTTCTGTGTCATCAACTAACACCAGTAAACAAGGTTTTTCAATCTCTCCTGAAAAAAAGGTAACGTAAAACTGTTACTGGGTAGCTGCATGTGTCCTTCTGTAAGTAAGTAAGGAAAGCACAAATCATGCAAAGGGACATGTACTAGGTTTTACTACACAACCTGGTAAGAAGGTGATGATGGAAGCATCCGTATTGGGCCTCTCATTGAAGTCCATCATGACTTGGGCTGATCCCTGCCTGCTGTAACAGCGTACTGTGGACTTGTAGCTGATGTCACCACTGCGGTACACAGTAGCTGAGATCTGGCCAGAGTTCTCATTACCTACGTACACAGCATCACGGAACTGCACCTTTGGCACTAGAACAACAGAATTGAATCACAAATATAGCATAAACATCATAAATCACTGCGTGCAATCTGAATAAATTTCGATTACAACTAAAATTTCCACTTACAGTCAGAAACTGAGTCATTAATGAGGATGGTGGTCTTGCTCGGCTCCCCGAGGATCCCATTCATTGGCATCCGCAGTACCAGCTCGAACTTCTCTGGCCCTTCTAGTACTGGCTGGCCCAAATCATCCAGGATGGTCACACGAAATTTCTGCATGGTGACCCCTGGCGCAAAGTCCAGATTCCGGCTGATGCCCACATAATCCACACCAGCTGCTCCAAACACAATATAGGTCAGACATGAGTGCTTATGGGATATAGTGGATAAAGAACAAATAGACACCAGCACTTGACTATATTTCGACAGCAGTTTTAATGTTACTTCATAATTAATTTGTAAATGTCATGCAACTAGCAATATGAAAGGATGTACCCTTCATGCTAACAAAATGACCGTTTCTATCTCATGGATGATAGAAATGTACAGTTACAATTTGTTGCATGATTAAAGCAGCCCTGCAAGAAACTGGACATCTCCCCGAGCACAAAAAGGTTATTCATTTGCCGTTCTTTGAAGAGTCTGGGTATTGAGCACTCACCCCTTGCCCGCAGGCTTTTTTTCATGTAGTTATGACCCAGTTATGTGTGTAAGTGTGGGCTTGCATTTCTACCGTGCTGCATATGATTAGATGCTAGTTATTGCTACAGTTATAACACAGGAAGGAGCAGAGATATTTAGAGTATATGCAAAGAGGGTGGGAGGAAGACTGCCTGGGGGAAGGAGACAATAGAAGATGTAGGGAAGACCTGAGGAGATAGCAACCAGTCTTAGGGTCCAAAGCTCTTAAAACCATGCAGAAACAATCAGTATGCATTCCTGAAGCTCTGCCCTCACTCAGACTACCATTATCTTCACAACAATGTGTAGATCCAATGCCTATTAGACAAGGTTCCAGCAGAGAAGCCCAGGCTACCTCCCCTCCTTACCTAAAACAATGTTTACATTCCACAGGTCATCCACTTAACATATCCAACGTTTAAATCTCCTTGCAAAAGCTGAACTCAGGAAAACAACACCTGACAGGGTGACGACTTAAGTCTATTGTCTGCAGTGGTTTACATTTATCTAAGCCCAGGCTAGCTGAAGCTGTCAGAGAAAGGCGCCTATCAGGGACACGTACCCTCAGCTGAGACAGGATCTGTCTTTCTGGAGCGCACTGTGACAGTTCCTCCTTTGGAGAGATCAGTCCCTGTCCTCCACACTTGCACCTCCACGAAGCCATCACTCTCATCCACATGGTAGTCTGTGTTGCCAAAGTAGAAAACGGGATCTGTGACAACAACAGAGGAAGAATTGAAATAGATGAGGAAAAGTACACAAGAGGATGTAGTCTATAATAATCTTTGGGATATTTTAATGCCTGCTGTAATCGCTGAGTTGAATCTTTAATAGCTTATTCTGTAAGATTATCTATGATTACAGGAGAATTGATAGAGCATTTCCATTGCATCAGCAGGTACTCAACACTGTAATTGTCGACCTTAAACAGCACTCTAACTTGCTGGCATATTTTGAGGGTATTTCTAAAGCTGCAACAAGTATTAAAGGACACACAAAAAAAAAACCTGTAGGGAAAATTGCATTTTCTGGTTTTGTTGTGGATGAGCCTGGTGGTGGAACTGACTTTGATAGTGATGTGTCTGAGAGGCAGACAGGAGGTCTGACAGGAGGTCTGGGGGATGTAAGGCTCGATGAGCCAGCCTGGGCCTGCCTCACTGCAATTAGTGTTTCTATGAGCTGAGATTTCACTGCAGCCAAACTCACCCACTGTTACTCTATTTAACCCTTTCTGAGTCCGTTTTTTCTCAGTGATGTTGAACATGTAATACTGCTTGTGCAATGGCTGCTTAAGGGCTTGGACCTTTGTGTGTGTTCCCTTGTAACACTATATAAAGTGCCGTCATAAAATGACTGTTTATGGGCATGAACTGAGGCGAGTCCTTCGATGGCAGCAATTCAGAACCTGGAGAGCCAAAAGCTGAAACCAATTCAGTTTTAATTTTAACTTACAAAAGGCTCACGCTCACGTAACTGATTAAATGCTGTGTATCATTGTTATCACTAATGGGAACATACCACAGCTGAGAAGTAAAAACCTTGTACTTTTGAAATCCGCTGTGACCAAATAATGAATAAATTAAATGAACAGTGATGGCCATGGGCAGAGTTATGGTTTCCATGACAATGCAACTGTGCAGCTACAAAACGGTGCTTAGCTATTTCTCATCACACAGTATGAGGTAAAATGGAAAAGGTGGAACTGAGCGATAAATGCGCTGCACAAAAACAAATCCATACCGTTGTGCATGATGATCATGTTATCTAGTGAGCCCAAAACATAAGAGCAGTAGAAAAGACAGAGACATAGATTAAGCATCAGTCAACAGCGCTGCCAGGCAAAATGAATAATCAGGGGGAAAAAAGTATTTATTAATTTACACAACATAATTATTCTTCCAAGTAATCCGAGTCTTAGAAGATTTTGCCTATTTTGATGCAGTCTGCTTTGGCCTCAACAGCTCAATATTCACAAGTAAAGACAAGTTCTAAAGGGGAAAAAGCCTTTTTAAGTAAAGCCTTGGGGTTTGTGGTTCTCATAGAAGGCATCTGTGTGGCTGAAATAATATTACTCCTGAGTGCAAGCGAAGGACAGAAAACTTTTATGCTTTAATCTGTCCTGAGAGCACGGCCAGGACAATGAGTGCTGCATCAAGAGGCTTGCAGCTGCCAGAATTTCTCCCCACAGAGAAACCAAACAAAGATGGTTTTGGCTGCCTGCACTACGTCCCCCATTGGAGGAGTAATCAGATCTACCAGCCTGAGGTTGGCAGCCAGGAACTCAGGCCCTGTTGTACTAGTCCAGTAATCAGATAAGGTTTGTGCAGCAGACAAACAGTGAGATTCAAAGAGGTATGGCCCATTAACTGAAAGGTAAACCGCTGACTCCTGGGCTCCATCACCTCCGCAGCAACAGCGTCCTACACCACAAAGCACATCTAAGGTTACAAGCAAGTAAATGGAGAAGATCCAGATTTAGACTCACTTATTATGGGAAATTATGTAAGGTGAACTAAATCTTCATTTATTTAAAATATCTATAAATATCTGAAGTTTGTATTGACTTGTATAAGCACTGGCAACTTTTCACTTTTTTTAAACTCTTTGAATCTAAAATAAGCACTCCAGCATTCAAAATGTATTTTTTTGTTGTTGTGTTTTTGTGGTTGTTCAAAATGATAAAACAGTGGAAATGTTGATTTTAGAAAACAACCACAAGGTTTCCTTCTTTAAAATTAAAAATACAAAACATAAGACAGATATGAAAATGCCTTACAAGTACTCATTATTGCTGGTCTCTTTATTGTGCTATATGCTAAAAGAACAATGGCAAACAAAGGAAATATCTGCACCCTTGCATATGAATGAACATAAAATAAAAGAAGAGGCGTAAGGAGAGACACAGACATCCCTGAGGGGAATGTTACACTCCCACTGATTGCTTGATTTCACTTGAACTTTGCATGACATTCCCACAGCGCTAAGTGGCTTCTCTAATGGTGAGATTCAACTGAGCCCTGGCAAATGCTCTTCTACCCACTGTGTGCAAAAGAAACATGTCCCCAGAAAAAAGCATACAAAAGCAGCAGCACATTACAGCAACAAATGTTTGAATTTTTTTATATCAGGCGTCTTAAGAATGTTGATTAAAGTCAGCACCTCTCTGCTTAAGTGCTGTGGACATCTGTTCATATCAGAATGAATGGAAATCCAGGTGAGGCATAATGACAGGGTTTCTGAGTTCCCCCTCATTTCATCCCCATCCAGGATATACTGCACACGCACTGGACCCGCCCATCTTTAAAACAGCTCATAATCATACCTTCAGGACCAGAACAAAATTTACAGGCAAGTGAAAAAACACTATAAATACACCAGTCAAATCCTGCTGTACAAGCATTCTCATGTCTTTCAGCCCCAACCACCAAAACATTTTCCCGGATACAGAGTCAATATCAAACAGCAATTACCTCTGCAAGAAAGGGCACGTTTCTCCGAAGCTATCGCAGGCAAAAGCCGGAGTGGAAACTGTAAGGATGTGGCCATTTATGTGCAGATGGTCTGCCGCTGGGAAAATAGCAGGTATTCTATGGATAGCAGCTGTTCGTGCTACTGTAGAACGCCTGGACACCTTGTAAACTTTACAGTCTTTACGGTGTTAAGCTACCATAAGATTTACATTGAAGCAGAAAAAAGGTAATTATAATTCATGTCCCTGCTGTAAAAACAAACAAACACACAAACAAAACAAACAAAAAAAAATGTTAATGTAAAGTCTGGCAATAAGCTTGGCAAAATATTTGTACTAATTTTACATCAGCTCTGTAGAAAGCATCAGTTTGTGCATTATTGTGCGTGTGGATGGTGGTGAGAAGCTGAGGAGACAGAAAAAAAGCATGTGAAAGGTTATTAGGCTGTGTGTTTAGATCTCTCTGTTAGCAATACAAAACAACCAGATCCTTTAGTGCACATGCGCACACATTTTTCTGCTAATTACCACACAGCCTTTTATGTTCTTATTGACCTTGTCAATTTGTAGCTCCCCTTGTTGTTTACAGTTTCACTCAGACTTATGTTCTGCTGTCATTTGGATTCTGTTTGCTAGTCCTGATGTGTCCCTTATTTGTTATTTGGATTTTTGGGCTTCTGTTTGTCTTTTTAATTTATTGCTCATCTATGTTTGTGGATTTCTTTGTTGTTGCTGTTGTTTTTCTGCCTCTTTGTCTTCTCCCCTGTAATTGTTTTTGGCAGAGGGCCCAGAGCAAAAATGACCTGCTGGGTGCCTTTTACCTGTTTCTAACATTCTGTGTGCATTGTGCGTGGTATTCTGATGCAGGAAAGAATGTGTGTCACATCATTTGATACTTATTTAACTTCACATTAATCAAATAATCACAAACACAAAGAGTTTTGAGAATCTCTTTGGGTCTGGGACTTTTCAGCACAGGCCGATTTTTACCTGACTTCTTTTCAACAGACAACCCGAACAACTGACCAATGTAAATGGTTTCTCAATTAAAATTCCAGAGAATTCTAATAACGTAAACTTTCATATGTAATGACAAAGAATTTCCTCTCAAGATGTACTGAAATTGACCTATCATATCATTTTTACCAAATGATATACATGAATATATGAAATTGCAAAAGTTGAGGGACCATTCAAGAGTTAGTTTTTTTTTTTTTTTTTTTTTTTTTTTTGCTTTGGTCATACTTTCTGCTGGTAGTTGCAAAATTTCCTTCGAAACCAAACCTTTTCTTTTCTGTGTCATGTAAGACTCTGGTGGTTTTCATTCCAAGCAAATCTGATCTGATTACTACCTCTCTGTGGGTGAAGGTGTGCTAATTAGTGAAATTAATGTTTTGGTTGGAATGAAAACATACCTTCCCTTCCACGATGTGGGTCTTCAAAGCTGATAGTTAGTGCCGTAAACTTCAGCTCATTTAGGTATAAAAGCGACAGACATTCTGAATATAGAATCCCATAAACTGTCAGATTAACATCAGACTCTTGGCAGACAATACCACCTCCACCTTCCTCTGCACTTGTGAGGTTTCTTGCACGTTTGTATCGTCGTAGGTGGTCAGGTTTGCGTGTTTGTATGGAGCAGGTAGTGCATACACTTTTGCCTTGCTTCTGATTTCAACATGGTCATCTGGTTTGCTGGCTAGGGAAGAAGAGATCTTTCTGAAATGCATTTTTTTTTTTTTTGCAAATATCAGTAGTATGCATTTCTAAAAACTTTTTGAGTCCACAAACTAGCATAGCTGCTGAAAGACCACCTAGGGAGTTCCAGCATAGACCTCTGAGGTGAGGACAGGTGTTTGGCCAGGCACTGACTCCTTACCCCCCAACTACAGCTCCCCCTTGACAACTATTCATACAGGAAGCATGACAAAGAAGGATGTGATGCCCCCATTTGCCTCAGTTCCATATATACTGGAGTGCATGAGGAAAAGGAACCTGGATTACATACGTGAATTTAAGACCTTGCCAGAAGAGCTGAACTGAAAATGGGAATGAATCTCCTGCTGCCTCTTTCTCTCTTTCAGACAGGAGATCGGTCTTGTTCTGCTTGCCTCAGAGCTATTTACTATTTACTTCGCCATCAGTGCTCAAGCCATTTTATTATCACCTCCTTCAGGGAGACATGAAGGGCTGACAACACCTTATTTCTCCCCGTTCTTTACGTTCCATTTATTCAGTAGATGCCAGCCACATCCAGCACCTAATCCTAAAATTATACTTTGGAGATCTTGTTGTGCCAACTTTACACATGTTCTGTGTGCACATGTGCCTTTTGTGCATTTATGTGTGTACAGGCAGCAGATCTGATGTCAGGTGTTGGTGTCATTATAATAAGGAGCCAGGTTGGCACCTGTCGGACAATAGCTCCAGGCATTGTTTCTCTGCATGTCACACTGAAAGACTTGACAACAGTAAGAATCAGATTTTGGAAATAAGCATAAAATGCACACAAAGGAGGCTTCCAAACAGGAGTTGTATTCTGTATTTCTTACACTCATGTTGCACAGGGAGGGGTACCCTTGTGGAGTGTGGAGCTTTCTGACAACTGATATGCATAAGAAGATTTTGATTGTCACTCAACCACACAGAAAAAGCCAAAGGCAAAGAAAACATGATTACAGATAAAGCTGGAATAAACCTGAGTACAGACTGTTAATGCTGGTTGTCAGTCTGGGTCGAGTTAATCCTATGATGCACTGAGCCTTCTTTTCTCCTGTTGCTATGTGATAATACACTGAGGACCTCTAATGTAGGAAAAGGCATGCTAGGTAGTCTTAAATGTGTATAGTAAAAAGATTTCTTAGTAGGGTTTATTATGAATTGACTTTTTGCGCTACAAAAGAATGGATTAAGCAGGCAAGTGATTGTTTATAACAGCTGAGGTAAACACACAGCTACGCTGGCTGACTCTCAATAAAGCAAGGACAACCATAAAACTGAATTTGCCTTACACAACACAATGAGAATGCAGTAATGCGGGAACATGAACATCCTATTTATCAGTAGCAGGAAACAGTGCCCCACTAGAAGGGTAGTTTCTTGAACCATTAATCCTTCGCCTTTGTTCTTCTGAGACCACTTCCAAAGCAAACTTCAAGTTGGCTTATCTTATCCTCTGAAATACTTCCTAATATCTATATGCCTCATTGTCATTCTACCTGATTCTCAAACACCCCAAACCCTCAAAACTAAACGTAAATGACAAGCAACGGTATGTGACTGAGTCAGACAGTGATAGAAAGAGATTAATCAATAATGTCTCCAATCAATGAGCTGTCAGCTTGAAAGATACGCATGACTTGCAATTCTCGAGCCAGAGCATCTATAAAGACCACAGCAATGTCATTTTATTGCTGCAGTGGAGCAGTACTTGTTTGTGAAGCAAGCGGAATGGTGTAAGGACTGACTGTTGTACATCCTATTAAAAATTTGTGTGTCTCAGCAGCTGTTTTAGCAGTCTGGAGTCAATACCCGCGAGCAGTGGAGGTTAAAAGGCCCTGCGTTCATTCTCAGGTTACATCTGCTGCTACAGTATGAAAACTTTCCAAACACCAGACTTTCTCCATCCTTAAAAAGGTCAAACAAATACACTTTAAGTGCATCCACTTTGGGTTCCAGGGGAATAGGAGGGGAAATAATCTGTTAGTCAGGCTTTAAACAGACTGGTGACATGCAAAAAGTACCTGTTTCCCAATGGTCATGATTTTCTGACTGCTTAAACTAAATAGTGAGATAACAGAATGATGGATTGAATGTTGCATCATCATTTCCATAATCTAGCTTCTAAGGATTTTTGATTCAAAGAGGTTTCGCAATTATCCAGTGCTGCCTGCCTGCGATCACAGAGTCTTGACTTCATAGCAGTGCTTGTGGAGATCGTCAGAGCGATAGAGAACTGAGGGTAGGCCGTCAGGTGTTGGGGAACAAAGAGGCGTCAGGAAGATATGGAAGACTATCGGCCCTCCAGTCTGAGCCTGCAGATATGAGATAAAGGCTTTGCCTCCAGTGAGGGAGATCGCAAACTCAAACGCTTTTTGCTGAGACATTGCCAGATAAAAGACCTTCTGGCCAAGAAATAAATTCATGATGTCTTTTCTTGAGGCTTTAATCAGAATTGAAAAACCTTTTAAATTAAAACAAAATACCACAAAAATTCCTTCTACTGTCACAAAGTATTTCAAAGCCCTAGAATTTCTTAACATGTACAGACTACTTAGCGCTGGATTGCATTCCACTGCATGCATGACAAGTGTGATGTCATCTTACCGTCATCCATATCAGGAATGATTGTGATTCTGGCTGTGGGGAACTCTGAGCCCAGGCGGCCCCCCATGGGCATGCTGAGGGTTACGTTGAAGCTTTCCTCATCTTCATACAGTGAGTCATCAATGATCACAACCCGACAGGGTTTCTCTATCTCCCCCTTGTCAAATCGCAGGATGCTGTGATGGTCCTCAGGCCTGGAGATGTAATCGGAGTAGGACAGCACTGTGGTGGGGATGGTGCCTGTGGCTGAGACTGAGTGGGCAGAAAACACAATTACAGGAAGCAAAGGCAATTATTCAAACTGTCCCATAGTACAGTATATTTTTCTTCACATAAAAAAGTCAATACATAGCAATGATTTCCTTTATCCTCGTAATTCTTCTTTTAATGAACAATGAACCTAAGTTTGTTCTCAATTTATGAACAAGTGTGCTTTAATAGAGGAAAGGAATGTTTGCTCTCAATTGCATCTTTCCATTTACATAAACTTTTTGATGTGACATGCATGTTTGTCAAGCCTCTAACAACCCAGCTTTTTTCATTCCTCTTATGTTAAGCAGTGCTGTATTTTAATATTTCTTGATAAATGTGTGTTGTGCATAATGGTGAAAAAGAACAATAAAACATATAATCTTTTTTTATGCACAAGAACAAAACAAATTCAAACACTGGGCAGGCAGAATGAGTGCAAAAGTTCTCTTGGTTTATTATCAATACGGCAACCTTCATGATCTGCTTTACAGATGCAAGTTAAAGAAATTGAGCCTCTGTCCAAAGAGAGGGGATCAAGCTCCCAATACTTATTAATCATACCTATTGGGAACCAGCTGAGGTGGAAGGAAGCATTAAGGAACTCAAGAAACTAAACAATTCAACAAAATTTCCATACATAGTTATTACATTACCTTGCTGAGTGTAGCATATGACCATGAGCTCCTGACTGATATCTCCACTCCTGCGTACAGGAATAAGCAGCTCACCAATATCCTCCTCTATGTTGTACACAGCTGAGGGTATAAACACTGTCGACTCTGTAACAAAAAAAAAAACAAAGATCAACATACAAGATTGTTTCTTTGACATGGTGTGTTTGTATGATTTGATTAAATACCATAAAAATTGCATCAGAAAATGTCTTGTGTATGGGATGCAAATTAACTTTTACAGAATCAAAGTGTTACACTGAATAGGCAGTGAAGTGAATGGGAAGTTTGATTAGAGATGAAGAAAAGGAAAACGCGATGTCAAATCAAGTCATCATTTGCATTAATAAACCATTAATACACAGGCTTGTGCACTGGGACATATAACAGTTCTCCTTACAGCTCTGATGGCGGTGCTTCCATTATGTTTTATGAAGCCTCACCATCTACTCACTATTTATTTGCAGCAATACCCCACCTATAATTGACTTACACAGCAGACAGACAGATATTGCTAGTAAGTGTCACAGATGGGTATTGAAATGTCATGTGTAAGGTAATGTTGTTTAAAATAAGAGTCTTTGAAGACATCAAAAACCGTGCGTACAAATCTCTGTCTCACACACTTGGATTCACTAAAGGAGTCTATTGTTAGTTCTTAATACTGTTTGCAAGCAGAGACATGTTTAAAAGCTATTTTTTTTCCTCAGATGTTTTACTGGCAGCTCTCCATCTCTTTGTCTGCTTTCTCTAAGCTGTGTATGACTTTCAGAAAGGTAATGAGCGAGCAACATTTCAGCAATGAAATCCACAGGGCTCAGAAAGAAGTTTTGTATTCGTCTCATAGAGCATCATAGTTGGGCACAATAACAAGCTGTTGGGAAGTCAACAAAACTTGTCTCCAGTCTTGGTTATTTTAGAAAGTCTGGTCTGAAATGATTTAAATTCATAATGGCAGCCCTTGGGCTATTCCATTATTCTGCTCTCAGTGAAAATAAAGATAAAATACATTTTTATAAGCCTTCAGAGGTTATTTGACCTTGAGAAGCCAAAATACATGAAAACTTTAGCAACTATAAACAGTATAATGATATGATAATGGACATAGCTGTAGGGATACAATGTCTATTTAACTCACGAGGTAGCAAAAATAGAATTTCACATCTTGCAGAGAGAAAGCTGCCAGTTTTCTGATTGCCCTCGAGAGACTTGTGTTTTGTGAAACAAGCTCCACCTAAACATAATAATTAGCATACACTGTTGACAGCAAATTCTTGCTTTTCACCCAATGAAGCCCTATGGGAAGTGGCAAAGTATTATCCATATTTATATCATGCAGTTCTCAGTGGCTCGGTTCTATTGCAGTCAAGCTGTTTTCAGAAACACTGCTCATCTGTTCCAGAAGCGCTTCTTCCATATTTACATTATAATCATGTAAGCAAGGCCAGTGTGGCTATTTCTACACCATATCCTCGTTGAGCTTGTTAAGCTACACTGGTGGAAAGAAGATACTGTCCATGAACCCACTTGTCTTTTTTTTTTCTCATTATGTAGCAATCTTCATAAACAAGTTGGATTAGGGATTTTATCATCTGATCCCAGCTTTCAGTCTTGTCAATAAATACTATATTTAAAGTATTTAAAGAGGAATTTCTGTGATTGAGTTTTGAAGGATTCTTAAAAGGAGTTCTCTGCTGCCTGAATAATACAGTCTTTGGATACTCTGACGGTGTAGCTGACTTCAATCATTTTCTCATAATTGTGGTTTACAAAGTTCACTATGAATGCATTCTCTTTCTCTTTCTTTTGCAGTTTTTTATGTCTTGAAGCGCAGGTTTAAATGGATATATCCCATTGTGTGTGCTGGTAATCAAAGTAACCAGCTACTTTGTCATGGGTGTGCTGTCCGTATTGAAAGTATACCTGACACCTTAGTTTCTTCTACAAATGGATTTCTTTCTCTATAATTGTTGAACATCTGTGCAAAATGATAGGGGAGCATCTTTGATGTTAAGACATGAGGCATCAAACGCTCAATGATATCTAACATAGTGGAAAAATTCTCTGCTGTCAGACTCCACTGTAGCAACACTGGTAAATCCCACATTGTTAGGCAACAATAGCCAAAATGAAAAATGTATGATGCATGGAAAATATTTGTTTTGGGGTATAGCTGTAAAGCAGGAACTGGAAGTTTAGCACAATTAAAATTCTAAGCAAGATAATTAAATGTAAACATTCAAATTAATGTTAAAATATTTAAAGTGAAATCATTACTGACCATCATCAGGGTCCAGGATCTCCACAGTAGCCGCCTCTGGGTATTCAAGGGCTGCCATCACTGGCTCAGACAAAACAATCTGGAAAGTCTCTGCCACTTCATACTCATTATCTGACAGGATCCTGACCTTCCAGGTGGCTGTGGTCTGGCCCGGGTTGAACTGCACCTGTTTCTGAGATTTCCCCCGGAAATCTTTGTCCTTTTCTGCCGTCCCATCCTTTGTTCCAATACCTTTGAAAAAACATGGGGAAAAAGATGATTGGTTATTATCATAATGTGGCAACATCTACTAAGCTCAAACAACATTTTTTATTAATTCTCATGTTTGTCTTTCTTTAATAGATGTACACTCTATGCCTTCCTGATATTTGTGTGGCTATAAATAGTTATACAGACATTGCCAACAACAACAAAAAAGATTCAATTAAGCTACTAATTTTCATCCCCAGTAAAACCAGGGAAATGTCATGCCCCAGTTGGTCTAATTCAACAATATCTGCCCATCTTCTGGGTGCACTTTCCCACCCCCAGTGTTTCAAATGATCGCAGTGGAACTAAAACTAATTATCCCTCATGTCAGCCTGGTCTCGGCAGAAGGGGCTGGAGGCTGACTTGCACTGTCTGACCTTCAGCATGTGAGCTGTTTGATGGAGCTCATAGTCACCATTGCTGTGACACTGGCAGGATTCCTGTTGAGCAGGAGCACTGGAGCTGCTGAAATGTCACACAGCCTCTCCATTGTCTTCGCTAACCGGCCACACAACACGCAGCGGGGGTCTGGCAGTAAATAGGAAAAACACGGCTGCACACCCCAAAGCAACCATGCAAGCTGCCATAAATGTAGAGAACAAGAAATTCCTGGGAAATGAAGCACTGGTAAAGAGGAACTTTTCATAAGAATTCTGTATGTTCAGAACTGTGTTTTTAAAAAAAAGAAAAATTGATATATCACAGTGGGACGACACAGAAGATCTACATTAGACAAAGAATGATAAATGCAGAGCCTGTTTTTTTTCTTCAAAAATTACCATCTAATTCTATGATGAAAATGAGAATGGACTTTGATATGCTAGTACAGAGAGAAGGAAAATGCCGCTGCACATATGTGCTGAGATAAAGTAGTCAAACTCAATAGGGCTTGATAAATCAGCAGTCTTCAAAGAGCAGCTATGAGAGGAGAGAACATGAATTGCCCTTAATTCTATCCTCTGCACAAAGCCTGGATTGGATGGCCCTGATCACAGCAGTCGCTCTGAGGCTTCACAGCAGGTGGGCTCGCTGTAGCCTTCAGACCGGTGCCACCTGTACTGTGCACATTGACCAGTGAAGCAATAGCCCATGAGTGGGGTCCTCTGATCACTGTTCACTCAGGCAGGGCTGGGCAAGACGAGATATCCCCCTGTCTCTATATCATTCCAGCACCGAGGCAGATGGTTTGAAGTGCTACGTTGCTCTAGTGGCTTGTTCATGCCAGTTAATCAAAATGCTTTGCTCTCCCTTCCTCACCACAGCAGAGCAAGAGCAAAACTCCAAATGATCACTGTGAGGAAACTCATGAATGCTCTAGATTTTTTACGAGGAAGAATATCGCCTTACTGAGACAGGATATGTGTTGTTAGTTGTGTACCTGCAGGAGAAATACCGTAGAGGTGTTAAATAAAATAAAAGAGATGTTCTGAACTAAAATAATCATTCGTAAGGTTATATTTCTAGCTAAATCAAATGAATCATTAAAGCCTGCAATGCAGTTGTGTTGCTTTCAACAGACTTAAATATACTATTGTTACAGCTTAAACATGGCAGAAAATGTGTAAAAAGGTTGGAGAGACAAATGACAAATATAATTTAATTTAAAAGCAGGTTTGTTCAGTCTTTGAAGTTCTGTAAGTGTTTTTCTTGGCTCAAAATTAAGAAAGAAATATTTCCATTACTATTTGTTAAGAACGGCAAACATAGAACAGTGTTGTATGATCAAAGCATCACTGCAGGAGGATGTCAACATGGAC
The DNA here is from genome assembly GCF_022539595.1 of Amphiprion ocellaris. NCBI lineage: Eukaryota > Metazoa > Chordata > Actinopteri > Pomacentridae > Amphiprion > Amphiprion ocellaris. Next base: position 29,035,458 of record NC_072772.1, on the reverse strand, counting down.
TCACTTAATGTAATGAGAACTGGACGACATTAAAGCTTTCACCACTTTTGTATTTAGAAGGAGAATTTTTATTGCTACAGAATTGGTACTTTGCGTCGCATGAAAGTACTGGTGAGGCTGCTTTATGATTTTATGTCTCTAGACTGTGGAACATGTTGATATTATAATGGCAAGATCTCTCAATATTTGTAAATTAAAATTAAATATGTATCTTTTTAACCTGGCTTTTCATTTGTAGTTTTTTGCGGCCTAATGCTATAGTCCCAGGTTTTAAAATCTAAATTCTCAAATTATTTCTATCCAAAGTGTTTATTTTAGTAACTGCCATTTAGCTATTTTCAGTATTGTATTCTTTTATTGTTGCTGTCACTATTTTTTAAGGTCCTTTGGGCTGCATGATTAAATGTCGCTATATAAATAAAGCTGAAATTGAAGTTTGAGGCCATTGTCACAGCAAAAAGGTTCAGACTTAAAAAAGAAATATCTACATTACTCCTGCCTTTGTTGGCTTTCCATCATCAGCATGCAGAGGTACATCTCCCCCCCTCATCCATTATCATTTGCCTTCATGCTGCGGCAATTTTAAGGAAATTGTGCCATGAAAAGCTAAAAGCACATGACATTAAGAAAGACAGCAAGGCTTGTTTTCTCTGGGCTCTGAACACAGTGCATCCGAAGTTCAAAGCAGTGCTTATTAAACTGATAATACAATCATTAACAAAGCAGGACCAATGCTCCAGAAAATCAAAGCAAATGTCAATTATCTGATTATTTGTCCAGCCTATACACTATATCCTATTTTGTTGTTTAATAATAACTTGCAGAGGGATCATTTTGGGGTCATTTTAGTTGGTTTTTCATCTTCTGTTTCTTTTGTTCCTGAATTTTTATCAACATGAACCACAAAATGTAAGCATCTTCTTATTTTCACTTGTTTTTGTTTTATTTCTTGCTGTAAATTATCATTGACCTTATGTGCCTGCAGGACGGTAGAGGAAGATCAGCCCTAAGATATGAGCTGATACCTTTTTGTTTGTTCAGTGAGTCACAGAGCTTTAGCAGATATTCTGTGCAACGTGAGGCACTCGAAAGGTCAGCAAAATTTGCATATCACTTCAAAGATGTTTCATTAGTCTTAGGCCCTGGGGCATATAGAGATACAGATGACAGAATTGTAAATAATCCTACTGGATTTGACCTTTAACATTTGGTCCTGTAAATCAAACGTCATCTTTACAGATAGAATAAATGGCAGCACTAAAACAGGCCACTGGTGCCGGTGGTAAGAATTCCTGTCACTCATAAATGCTTCCAGCGGTTTGCTTTTTCTTTTTAACAATGTTAACAGTTATTGTTCGTTTCGTTCTGCCCAGTAAATTGCTTCGACTAACATTTGGAGTGGCGCCTTTCTATGGCCACTAACTTCACATGACCTCTCTCATATGCACACATGGTCCCGGAGGAATTGTCCTTTGCTATTGTGTGACTGCAACATAAATACTGTCCAGAATATAGAGGTGAAAGATCATGACCTGTCTGACCCTACTAGGTCAGTCTTACAATTGTCCTAAAATAAATCAAAGTGTGTGTGTGTGTATGTAGTTACATCTGTGTGCTGTGAGTCCCTGAGGTATTAGGTGTTCAAAAAGTTGAGTGAAACACAGAAGAAAATAGGTTGAAGGATATCCCAAACAGTATATTTTGGCAAGGACTACATGTTTTTAATCTTCTTTGTTAGTGATCTGAATGTATCTCTTGGCACATTTTTTTTTATTTCTTCAAATGTATTTATTTCATTTTGCAGTACTTATTTTATTGTTTTTATTTCATTTTTTAAACTTTACTTATTATATGTTATATTTATTTATTATTCTGTCTCATTTCTTTCTCATTCTGGACAGTTTTGTCCACCATGGATGGATTGACGTAAAATCTGCTTACTGACAAATGAGGTCTCCCCCAGGTAGCCCCGACGTTTTAGCACCACTTCCAGGTACTTGACTTCCTCATCCACCACGTAGTGTTCCTTCTCTAAAGAAATCCAAGCCCAGTTCAGACGGAATTGCTGGTTCTTCAGTTTGTTTCCTCCTGCAAACAGAAATAACAAAGTTAAAGATGACTGAATAGTACTAAAACTCACACGGCAAAAGAACAAAAACATAGTCTTACCAGGACTTAAAAGTCAAAATATGTTCTGAAAATGACCACATCATTTTGTTTCTTGGTTAGCTTAGAAATTTCCAGTCCCACTTATTAGAAGGATTTCTTGGAGAACTTCAGGGCTTGACTTTGACTTCTAGCCAGCACTCAGTGGGTGGGTATGAGGCGTGCGCAACCCTTATGCAAAAGGAATAGGGTTTGTGCCATCTAATTGCTTCATTTCTAATTAAGATAAAAGGTGTCTGCTTCCTGTCTGAACTGGCTTATTTTATCTTTGCCTTTTGAAGTTGCATTCAAAAGCTGAAGCTACAGTCCTGGAGGGCACGACTGCTACCATTTGACCATAAAGACTCAAAGCAGAGCCACATACGCAGGCATCAAACGCAGGCACACAAAGTCTGATGATTTAAAGAAAAAAAGCGCAAAAACGTGCATGCACTGACTTACACAGAAGCTATGCCACACTTTAATACTGTAATTTCCAGAGCAATGGCTATGAGGCTAAATTAAAATACACTGGTTAATAAAAATCTAAATGTATCCCCCAGATTGCAAAGTGAAACCTGCTGCCTGCTGTAATGGATGAGGACGGTGGGATCCAGATGACTGAGCCATTGAACATCTGGCAGAAAGAGTTGGAATAAAAGTGAAAGTGCCAGGAGGGTGCAGGGACATTGTTCAGAGGTTTCAGAGTGTTGCTGTTGTTTATGTTCGACACACACTAAGAGTCTCCACCTCACCCCAACCTTGTTGTTAGGGTCAGTAAATCCGTCACGTAGTGCCGACCACTCCGCTGTGTCCATTTCCTTCCTCGTTAGACAGGGGTAAACTTATACACATTCACTGTGGGTGTTTTATTATGTGTGAGCATGCATGCATTTATGAGTTTGTGTCTGTGTATGTGTGTGTGTGTGTACACTGAAATGTTCTCTGCACCTGTTCAGGGCTTTTCTGTTTGGTCTAGTAGTATACATATTTACACTCACACAGAACAGAATTGGGCCTGAACGCTAGTGACATTGATGCTTTTTGACAATATGCTGCCATAATTGGGACAAAAGGACAAACTCACTGCGATGCACAAGGACAAGCAGCAAAAAGTGTTCTTTTACCCCATTTATCAAAGAAAATCTACAACTCTAATGAACACAACGGGGTGCTTTGATGTTTCCAACCAGATAGGGGTCTTAAAGTTGTAACGATTAAAAATACAGCAACATGCTAAAGAAATATGCCTTTGGCTAATTCATTTGTGATTATCCATTCTGTTGGCCTTTATCAGAACTACTGGACTGAGAAAAATGCAGACAGACCGATGCTGATGTTCCTTGAAATTACAGACCCGGTTCAGAGTGAAGCTCAGATTCAGTGATGCCACTGAGGTGTAATTGGGACACAAGGCTCAAAATCTGTGAAGCTTGAGGAAAAACTAGACTACGTTATCCGCCCTACAAAATTAACAAGTAGTTTGAATCATTTAATAGTATCTGCAGAATTTCATGAAATTCTCATGAACACAGAATTTCTCTCTCTGTTTGAAAACAGGCATTGTTGTTTGGCACATCACTTCAGCACATTTGTACAATGTGTTAACAGCTCTCTGACCTCATTGTGGCGAAAAGAATGGTTTCTTTCACAGTTCACACTATGAAATAAATTGATCTCAGTGTCTCTTAAAGATGCAATCTATTCAACTATGCTTTTAAATAGAAAAAAACTTAGATATCTAGTCCTTATTTTATCCCAAGCAAGCTGTTAATAATGATGGTTTTACTTCAAGTGCAAAGCATTTTGAAGTCTGACAAAATTTACATCACAAACAACATGAAAATTATCATAAAATATAAAAGTACAAAGAGAAAAGTCAGTGTAGCATTATGTTTGATGTAACAAAATCACAGACAAGCAGTATGTCTGTTATACTTCTTAGGAAAACTAGCAACACCAGTGAAAACACCATTTTAATGGAAGCTACAACGGCAGAACAGAGTGTTTTCTAAAAACAAATACTACACATAGAAAACGTGACTCCTTCTGTATCATATTTACCAGTAATTCCGTTATGAAAAAGTGATACATTTAATGAGCCATACATTCTTGAGGTCTACCACAGTGTAGGATTTTTGCTTCCTGTGTGTTCCACATAATTCTTGTGCAGACAGGTGACCTGTGTATGACAGGACCTCCCTACACCATCTGGTTTAAAGCCAGCGGCATGGCGCTCATGCCACGGTAAACACTGCGTCTGTGATCTCTGAGCTGTGAAGTCTGTCTTCCACTGAGGTAATGGAAAAAAAAAAAAAGACCCCGGTTATTTATCTGACTTCACTTGTCTGCTCAAACTTTGTACAGCTATAGCATGGTTAATACACTGAAAGCAGAACAGAATATATGCATAATAAAACACCAGGAGAAATCATAGGTTAAAATTTTTCCCATGTACAATGCAGAATGGTGATGTGTGTTGCAACGGTATTTACATGACACTGAAGAAGGGGTCTACACATCAAAATAAACCTCAAAGATGATGCACTCCTTTTAAAGATGAATCACGCTAAACACCTGTTTGCCTTCAATGGTTTTCACGAGCATAAGCTAGCTCTATTAATTATTCATTTTTCATATTCAGCAAGGTGTAAAGAGGATGCATCCCAAGACTGCACTTTCAAACCTCAGGAAAAATGATTTATGATCACAGTTTATACCACAGTACATACAATCGCAGAATGACATGAGCAAACATTGACTTTAGGAGGCCTTAAAGCCTTAGTAAAGCTGCAGCATGGCCATCAGGGAGCCGGGGAGCGGAGGTGCTTGTTTCCAGAGGACCACTTCACTCCTCTAGATTTCTTTCTAATTAAGATAAGCAGGGGTTGGAGTAAGTCCACTTCAAAGAGGCCCCAAGGAAAACACCAGAGTTAATCTTTAACTAGGTCTCACAGCACTGAGACACAATTTAGTGAACAATATTGGTATCTCTTATGTTCTGGTCTTTGCTCTGCTGTGCGGCTCAGTGCTATACTTGCACTTATTATCAAACTGTATTGCAGTAAAACATGCATTTTTCTACTGCAATCTTAATTTATTACTTTGTCTTGTTGGTTTCTATTAGCTTGTAAGCGCTCATAGTAAAAGTACCTCTAAATATAAGAGGACACGTGACATGTGTATGACAGGACAAAGTGTCAACCTCTACAATCTTAACCACTTAACCACAGCCAACCTTGTTCAATGACCATTTCACAAAACCACTTTTACATTGCATGTAGCTGCACAAAGTCTGTCCACTCGCATAGTGGATGTGTGATGAGGGACAGAAGCCTTTTGAGAGAGGCCAAAGAATGTGAGAGGCTGGACGGTGCCAACTTAGTGCCCCTGTCTCCTCCCTGCATACATGTTGCAGACGGCCCTTATTTGGTTACCGTCAAGCATCGTGGGGCCACGGTGCCCCACGGACACTGCCAGGCAGACAGACCGGCAGCCTTTTGCCCACAGAGCTAGAACCACACTGATTAGGCAGGATAAAATGGGACTAGCCTGTGAATCCTGTCTAATGGGTACAATACATCTAAAAATATTTAATGATCCCATACTTCAGTTGACTTGAAGTGTTGTGTTGCAGCATTAAAATATCAGAAAAGAAATAGCCACATGAACAATTATGCACAAGAGTGATTTTGTGTTTAACCAAAATGATTTTGGTTTAATGTTAGATGTGTGATCTACAATGAATCACTTTAGATTAATTAACAATTCAATCAAAAATACTTAAAACAGACTACACTGGAAGTCAAAGCCACAGGTGCGTTTCATTATGTTTCCTTTTACTGATAAATGTCCATGGAATCTGGACACTTGTGAAGTGTAACTATTTATCATTAGCAAAACTAATTACAGCTGTAAAATAGATTTTAGCTTTTAATTAAATTTTAATTATCCTGCTTTTTTAAATACAGAATATTTTTTTATGCTAGAGGAAGACAGAGAAAAGTAACACTTAATTTATTGTATTACCAAAGCAATAAACCTAGTGCTAACAATAAAAAATGGCTTTATATGCAAGAATAGTTTTTCTTAAAAATGAAAAACCTGCCTAAATGTGGGGCAGTTCATTTTCCCATACCATTTGTTTACATGCATAAAAATACTTATGTGGATGAGAAAATGCTGGATAAGGAGCTTTTGCACCTGCACTGGGAGTCTTATAAAGCACTTTGCTCAAGCCAATTCACTCCTAGTAATTACACAATTTATCAAAGCCACTAAATCTTTACCAAATTGTCGATATTTTTCATTAGTAAGCAGTAGAAAGTAATTGTTTACAAAAATAAACATTTCTTTTTCGTCCATACACCTGAGCAGTAGACTCAAATGATCCCAATAGTCAGTCTTATTGGTCTATCTCTCCAACATTTGGTTTCTACGCATCCACTACTGACCAGGATGCCATAAATCTTTTGATTTAGTGCAATTATATTATGAATACTCACAATACATGATGATGATGATTTGGGTGATACTCCAATCTTTCTGCTATGTCAAAACTTTGTGCCCATGACAGCGTACACTACTGTATGATAAAATGTACTAGTCAGACTTCCTTGAAAGTTTTTATAACAATTACGTGTCCTCAGAGAGAGCACCCATGCTATCTAGAAAACTTCATGAAATCTCTTTTGAGGCAACATATTGCAGCATTTTGGGGGTGTAGGTGGGACTTTCAGGCTTTTGAATAAGCTGATTTTAATTTATGTTATAGTAGCTGCATTGCCCTTGAGATCTTTACCTTTTTAGTTGGCTTAGAGACTCATGGACTGATGGTCAGCTGACTTTCTAACTTAGAGGAAAATTATGACTTAATTCTTTACTAAGAAAACAATAAAGTTTAATTTCTGGGACAGAGAGTAAACATATTTTATCATCCCAACTTCTATTAAGTCCACAAAATGATCTGTCTTTGAGGTCCACAGTGTACCAGACAATACCAGCATACTTTTCACCTCTCCAATTAAGGGAAAAGGGATATGATAATCCTGTTGAAAGAGAGAAAAAAACACATGGCAGAGCAGAGAGAGCGAGAGAGCAATATGGTCTAATCACCCTAAGCCTTGTATCTGCAGTAACGAGTGGGGAGCTGGCCATGGCTTGAGAGATTTAAAACGGTTATGATTTCACAGGCCCTAAACCCTTTTCTAGCAGCTCAGCCTTTCAGGGAACTGATCTGCCATAAATTTGGCCCCTCCACAGGGTCCATTCTGGCAGTCGCTGCCTCTATTTCCACTCTGACACAGTGGTCACTCTGAGGCGACATTTGTGGAGCCTGAAAGAAAGGCCAGAGGTGCTTCTGAACAAAAGTGCTGGGTTAGAGAGCCACGCAAGGCTTAAGGCAAGCAATGCTTTGCTCTCAGCAGGGAAAGTTCTTTGAGATTAACATCTGAACCACAACTATAGAGTGATTATACTCTCAGTCCTCTTTCAAAAATTTAAAACACAATGGTTACACTTACTTTTGTCTTAAATGACCGTATCCCGAATACGGTTGTTAAAACTGTTTAGATTGTATTTAGAAAAGCAATAACCGAGTGGTGTTTACTTACTATATTACGTTTCTGCTCAGAGATTTTATGGGGACATAGTTATCTTATGTTGGCTAGGATTACAATAAGTGCAATTAGAATACAGTTCTAGCCATTTTAGGGTGTATAAATAAATTGCATCACTATTATAGTCTCCTAATTGCTTGGGCTTACTGCATGTCAAAAGGCGGATTATGTATTTCTTCAGTTCCTCAGAGCTGATACATAACATACATAATGGATGAGAACAGAAACTGATGATGGTCATGAGAACAAGGCAAACTGTTTGAAAAGGCTTCACTGTTGACCAGCATCCACAGAAAACAATTCAAGATAAAGCACTTCACTTCAGGGTTTATAATTTAAATGATGTCCTCTACCTTATGATTGACAGTAAGAAACCTTTGAAGCAAAGCCACAACCTTCAGTTGACACTTGCTGCGTTCTCTTCCAAATTGCAGCAAAAAGGTTGTTGTGGAAACTGCACGGTGATTTTCTTCTGGGTTCAAAAACTAGGAGTCCCCCACATGTGTGGAAAGACAAAAAGGAATTCCTAGAGCTCTTATTTCAGATGGGGCTCCTTTATTTGTGGCCCAGGAGAGAAATGTGGCAGAGGAAATACTGTACAATAGGACTGTAGGGAAAGGTCACTCCTGTCCTGGGAGTCTGCTTCACGCTCCAGTATCCTCACACACTGCCACAAATGACGTCATTTATCGCCCGCTACAGAGCAAACTTCACACATGAGAACACTTAGAATGGAGAGATTATGTTTTTGAAAGTTCTTGAGTACGTTAAAATTTAATTTGTTAGACAAACATGAATCTGTACACATGAAAAAAGTCTAAACTGCAGACAGAAAACACCTCAGTGCAGTTCCCTTTGTATATTTGCCAGGGACAATACCTCTCTGTGTCTGCCAATTACTGACATCACATACGTGCAAACACTAAGGGTTTGTAAGTACAATCCTATTAGCATCGGCTAGAAATACTAGTTTAGAATTTTTGAGGAGGATCCTTAAGGATTAGCAGCCAGCACTAACTAACTCTGCAGCAGACCTGCTCTGTTGTGGTTTACTGTTTTCCAAGGGCACAGACTGTCCTGCCAAGCTCACAAAGTCAGGATCTATCCCCAATCATGGCTACAGCTGTAGGTCTGGCAAACAACTGTTCTGACTTGAATAGCCACAGAAATTTCTAAAGGTTTTCTTTCATTTTGATTAAGCTACAGTTATTAGCCAGATCGTGATCTATATAAACTCAATTTGTAAAGATTTAAAGCAAATCTTCATCTGGCAAATGCTAAATGTGCAGCAAAAATCATTTCTAGCATAATTTCACTGACATTTAGAGAGATCTTTGCTTGTCTGGACTTTTTCAGCAGGAAGAAGACCATTTTGCCAGGAAACTGAAAAGATGAAATGTATCTCTGCACAGGATCCAAAAAGCCATCGCTGACGGCTTTGGTTGTTTTGATTGTATTGGTGAAGTCAGACAAAGTATTTCTTGATTGCCCTTCAATAGCATTCCTGGCTGTCAAAGAGGACGCAGCCTCGAGTGTCTTAATTAAGAGTCAGCCGCACAGTTTAGAGAGCGAAAGCCTGAACTCTCAATAGCAGGGGAAGTAACAACAAAAGGCTGAATAAGCAGCTACAGGATTTTCTTCAGCATTCACATGTAAAGGTCACCATGGGTTTAAAATCGGGAGTTTCTTGTTCATTACCAGTCAATTATTTTCGAACACCCTGACACATAGGTTGCTGAAGTAACTAACAATTTTTCTGAAAAGCACTGGAAAAGTTCCATAAAGGCAAAACTGTAAAATCCGCAAACCTTCTGAGCATGATATATATATATAGTTATTACAGCAAAAATGTACACTGTGAGAAAAACAACACTCTTTTTGAGCGTACCTTGACAATAACAAAACAAACATTTTCTAGACATGTCAGACACTACCTGACTGACAGGATGAGCTCATGAGACAAAAATCTCTCTCCATCGCAGGAGCTCAAGTCTTACATTGTTACAAGTGTGCATGTGTTAATTGTTCCTTAACTCTCCAATGCAGTTAGTGGCAGAGCAGAAAAGAGCAGAGGTAGTGAAATAACAAGGAGATACAAGCAGAAGTGTGAAAATGTGAGAGAAAACAAAGCAACATAAGGATGGAGGAAGACAGGACTTGACAAAGAGAGGGGGACGTGCTTTTCATGACCCTTGAATGCACAGTGTTTGCTCTCTTGTCATACCGAATAATGGTGGACTGTTTGCTGAAAGCAGCAGTGTGAGGCCATAGAATATAAAACCCGATCCCAGTCCCACAGACTCATGAGTGCCATACTAATAAAGCTGGGTATTTGTTGAGTCTGTTCTCAGGGCCGGCCTCCTCTGGTTTCACTTATAACAACATGTTTCAGCTGCATTTCACAGTTGTTACTTGCAAATCCTTACATGTAGAAGGGCTTTTGCCTGAGAGGAAAATGCACACTGAAAAGCTGAAATGGTAATTCCTAAAGAAGTGTTAAATGGCTCTTGGTCCTTTGTTTATGACTGGTGAATAGGAGCCATCAAGTAGAACTGTGCAAACCTGCATGTTAAAGATAAGCATGCTATTCTGCATTCATGAAAAGAGGAAAGAAAATGTCTAAGGACTTAGTGTTGTTATTGTCTCCTCCTTGTAATATTGGACTGAAGATTAGTCAGCGCAGCGGAACAAACCCTGGGTTAAAAAAAATGTGCTGGCATGATAAAATAAGATCACTTCTAAGGACGCATCCAAAATTTCACTTAGACACTCATACTGCAAATATTTTTCTTGGCATTTGAAGGATTGTAAAAGCTGTTTCTGGATGTCTTTGTTGGAAACTGTGAATCTTAAGATGGAAAAATCTCAAAGAACTTTTGGTGCAAAGTCAAAGATGCTCTTGTTGCAGGGATGAATTATGTGACTGTGCACTTTAAGTAGTGGCTAATAACATGCAAAATCCTGTTGCTGTGCAGTGATTGTATGTATAGCACCACACTGCAAATTATAGAGATTTATATGTATACTCCTCTGGGACAGCAGTGTTCTCTGACACACTGAAATGAACAACCTGTGCATCACAATACTTTGCACCCCAAGGAATGCAATAAAGTAATTAGATTTGATGAGTTCTATTTACCAGACAATGAAAATTATAAGGGACGAAGGATAAAACGTAAAGGTCAAAGAAGGTATACATTAAATGTGTGCAGAAGTCTCATTGTTGCTACAGATTTATCTGTAACAGTTAAACGGGCACTTTGAAAGCCCTTTAAAACATAATCAATTCTCTTTAAAATTTAAGTTAAACTTTAATTAATTCTGTTAGCTGACTCTCCCAAAGGTTTTGCAAGACCTTAGCAGCACTAAATGTTCTCTTCCTGCAATAAACCATTCCTGCATATGACTCAGTGACCAGTGATAACCTTTAACGCAATACAGAACGATTTAGTGGTAACTGTAATGGCTTTAGCCAATTACTTTGGGGATTTAAGGAGTGAAATATAACCGCTGTATCAGATTCCCCAGTTACTAGACCAGCACCCTCTGGCCTTTCTTTCTTTCCCTCCCATTTGCTTGCTAATATGTAACTCTTCACTCCAAGCCCATGTCCTGAAAAACCAAGATAAGCTCATGCACGGTCTAGTTAATTTCAGGCAGCAAGACATTCCTTAGTATTCTTAATGAGGGAAGAGTTCATCTGAGCTCTGGACATTTCCCTGGCTGTTCCAGACGAGTGTTTCAGGGTTTTTGTTTGTTTGTTTGTTTGTTTTAATGTTCCTCACATTTACAACAGCTCACACACTCACTGAGTACAATTGTTGCAGCAACAGAATGTTCTAAAGAAAAAAAAATGCTTCAGCAGTGGCGTGCATGTTGAAACAGTTAAAAAGACCAGACTATTTCAGTTAGTTATACACTGCTTCGTTCTAGAAAACTATGACTGATTTACAGGGCAGTATCTACATTTTAACACAAAATATGACATGTTTTTACTTGAATACTAGCCACCTGATTATAGCTTTTCAAAGAAATTACAAGTGAAAAACATCTTATTTTAAGCCCCCATATTATTAGATGACATTTTATAAATGTACTGTAGATGCCTCACATGAACATCAGGTAAAAAACAGGAATGTTCACTGACATAAATAGCAACACAGTTTGAGGCTATCATTTATTTTTAGAAATGTAGAGAAGTGGGATCCATACTTTACATACAAGCCTGCGGCAAACTTTTTGTTTACAGCTAATCAAGTCCACGGCAAATATCAACATATTTATGTAAATTTCCCCTGGAGTGGGGAGAAATAAAGAACTTTATCTTATCTTATCTTATCTTTATCTTTTCTATTCATATGTAAATTAGGCTACGCTCATGTGGGCTCACCTACTACATTTGAGCTCTCACAACTTGTCAACACAGGCGGAGTTTAGAGAATGAACTGCACATCAGCACATTCATACCAGCGCTACAGGCGACAGGAAGCAGCTTGACGCCTTGCCCCCACCAATACTGGGACCAGCAGAGCACTTCTATCTTTCATCTCCCCTGACTGCTCTTCCCTCCCGTTTCTCAACAAGACGACTCCTCATATCCTGCCTATCAGGCTACACTTACGGAAAGCAGGTGGTAGAGGTGGTGGTGAGTGGGAGCTTGATCCACAAAGAATCCCCAAAGGGTTTCATCAGCACCTTTTATGAGATGAGAGCCCCGTTACTCCCAAGATGCACTCCTATCGTGTGTGAAAATGCATGAACCTTCTCTAGAGACTTTGCATCAAACTGTGTAACATTTTCAATTCCCATGTACTGTATATATTTTCTTGGCATACTGGAATGCTGATGGTGGCAAAATAAAAGGAGCTGGTGTTTTTCCTGGTCTACATTACAGCACCCTAATCAAAAGAGACAACAGCTTGAAATCAAAGGCAAAACAGTTATCAATTAAACTGCAGTTGATACCCAGCATCTTGATGAAACATTTCAGCAGTGCCAGCTTCATCTCTGATTATGGAATCAGGCAGCTGGCCCCGTGGCGGATCGACGGTGAATGACTGTGTATGTAAATCTGCAAAGGAAAAAAAAAAGCATACAAAGGAGGTGTAGCCTGCAATGGGCTCCAATCGTGAAACCCAGGCTCTGCTGTAGAGAGCTGTGACATTACAGCCTTAGCCCAGCTGTCAGAGGCTTATCATGCAGCAGGGCTGGGAAGAGCAGCTCCGGCCCACTGCTGGGATGCAGGGGCCAAAAACACATTATCCAGAGTGATTTTGCAAAACTGAACAAAGCTTTGCTACTGTGAAAAGAAAGATGTCACAGCAGCAACTGTAACATCAGTGACACTCAGAATTCCTGCTCTTTTCTGATACTAGCACGTTTGTCAAAACAGTCTCATCAAAAGATCTGAACTTTTAAGTCCAAAAATCAAACAAGACAGAAATGGAACACTATGATAAGTCGCTGAGATTTTAATTTTGCTTTTGTTTTACTGGCTGGAAATTTCTTTTTTTTTTCTTCTGCTGGTGCTGTAATGACTGTACTGAACGTATTTTTTACATGTGGTCATCAGGATTTCTAGAACTGACATGTCTGGGACTGTCCTGAAAACTGATGACACAAACTTCAGCCTGCAAGTGTGTTTTTTTTTTTCTACACAAAATAGAGGGATTTTCTTGAAACTCGCTGCTACAACAATCTCAGTTCTGCTAGACTGATATCCTAAGGCACTTATGATGACACACATCATCATCTACAGAACAAGTCTGGGCCTGGGATTTTTTTCTTTGTTAACCTTAACTCCATACACTTACTGGGGCAGGATATGAAGAGACAGTGAAAAGAATCATCAGGCAGGGATCCCATTGTGATTTATGAAGGGTAAATGAGGGCAAATCGGTCTATACGTGTGTTAGTTGCTTTTGCAGTGATGCACCCAAATTCTCAATGATACTCAGCAGCACAATCACATGAATGAAAAATATACTGCAGAGAGATATTGCTGTGGCTATTCTGATTCAATATCTATCATTAATACATTTGGTGCTCTCTTTTTCTGTCCTTTGCAGTAGAAACATCTTAGGCAGCAGAAAATGTGTTTCTACTATACGGGCTCTTCAGCAGTAATTTGTACTCAAGAGAAAAATGGAGAAAAGGAAGCATAACTCACAAGCTGATGGTAATCCGACAGATATTGGCAAAGCAAACCCAAGGACAAAGACAGAAAAAATTTCACTCGCTAATTCAATGCCTAATTTATAATAGAACAATGAAATTTCTCATCAAGATGTTTTGGCTTACTTGTCTTGGGGAATGAACTAATCATTATTAATAGCTTTTGAATCTCTTTCTACATTGTCTCAAGTGTGCTGGATCCCAATGAAGGTTTAATCTACTTGCCAATGAGGACAGGTTCTTCACCTGTTTGTTTTGTTGCTGCAGCTCTTTGCAGATATGCTTTCACTTCAGTCATCTCTGCTCTTCACACATGCATTAAGGAAAAATAAACTTACAGAGACACCTCGTTATGCTGTGCTGAATAAAGAAGACTGGTGCTGGGTAATAACCATAGCAAACATAATTGCAACGCAGACTGGTGAGAAAATTACAGCACAAAGTTAGCTACTGACTGCATAAGGGACCGGTGAGAGACACAAATCACTCTCCGGCTAAAACGATTAGCCTAAATCCTTTCTGCAATTCAGTTTTTCATCCCCAAAGTGAAGCAGCTGTTCCACAGGAATAGCTCTGTAATCAGCTCCCAGATGTTTTATCATTAAACATTTTTCCACAATAATAAAAAAGACTACACCTAACATTTTACTAGCGGCAGCACAGATGGACTGTAAAGAAAATCCCAACACTCTAAAATCTCTTTAAAACACAACAACTGGACTAGCTATATAATTTGTTGAAGCTTACAGCATACTTTATGCATATGATTCATAGCATAGGTCCCAAGGACAGGGGAATGTTATACCCCCCAAGTAAAGTATAGGGGAGACACTTTCATTAATAACAGGAGAGAAAGACACTGCAAAACTGCAGAGTCATCTCCTGCGTTGTGATGGGGATATTATAGCATACACAAAGTCTATACTAACCTCACAACTGCATGTGAGCGCATGTTTTACCTTATTTTTGCTGTGCTCTTGCATGCTATGTGAAGTAAGATAATCCCTTCTAACCTGGCATTAAACAGGAGGGGAGAAAAAGGAGATGGAGAATGCACTCAGTGTCACAAGCAATTAGACGCCGATAACATGGAAGATGTTGACAACCATCATATCGGATGTTACTGCGGGCCAGAATGGTTCAGAGGATTTATTAGGTCAGGTACTCACGGTGACCTGGACTTATCTTGTTACAAGAAGCAGAAATAACAAACAGAACATGCTTGTTGAGGTGGCCTCTATAGAGACACGTTGGGAACTGGAGAGAAGAAACATTCCACTCTGTTTCAGGCGCTTCGATGTAAGAAAAAAATGTTCCAGTCAGGAATTTGCTCTATTTTGCGCTCTACAGACACTTTTCACCACAAATGTGATTTACTGGCTTACATTCTCTCTGCTTTTTATACTAAGCAAGTCCTATTAGTCAATTGGACAACTACAAGGAAGCTATGAGCATACCCGTGGAGTGTGACCTTCAGAAATAGCACATTTTTATAGACTAACCCATAAATGATCTTTAGCTGCCTCTTTGTAGCTCAGTGAAAGGAAAAAATAAGGTGGTAGTGAGGTGCCTGGAATGAAAAACAAAGACTGTAGCAGCGTGTCTGTCATTAGGAACATCCGTGATGCTGACTGACTGGCTGGAGGCAGAGAGGGATTCAGCTCCATAAACAACTGCCTGGGAATGCCAGGGCTTGTGTGTGCTCAAGTAAGCTCACCTGAATGCACCTGAATCCCCAGGAGACAAGGGGAGGGCTGGAGCCCACCGAAACACAGCAATTAACTGACTTAGAATGACAAGCGCAGCACCCTCCCTTGCACACACATGGATACACAAACATCCAGATATCAGTTTTCTTCTAAGCGAGACACTTTCTACGTAATTAAAGATGCTTCTAGCCCACTGTTTGTGACTTTTCTGTCCAGATGTGATGTTTCTCTAAACAGTAAACAGACACCAACATATTAATATGTGCAATTTCAGACCTCTGTGATTATTCATTCAAAGCTTTGACAAGCTTGGCAAATAGTGAGACATACCAACGGCTCTGGGAAAATAACTTCTGTCATCTCTTTTTTGGCAAAAGCATCTTAAATACAGCTGTAAAAGCACACAGTGGCAGCTACTAAAATGAAATAGAAATGGAGACAAGGGAAAATGACACATCAAGCCCACAAATTACCCATGATTACAAAGTTGAAGGCTATTACAAAGGATGCGCAGTGTAATTTTGAAGTAAATTCAATATTACTCTATTTCTTATATTTCACCAGGGTTAAAAGCAGAAGTGTTCTAGTCACACTCTAAGATTCCAACTAATAATTAATTAAAACTGATAAGCATTTTGGGATGTGGTCTAATTAAGATGTTATTTGTAGTGAAAAGCCCACTTGCTGTCTTTATGTTGCCAAGTTCATTGAGTGAAAGAGTCTGAATTACATAAGCATTATTCATCTGTCTAAATAAATTAATTATTGGGGGTTTGTTATCATTTTTAGTAGTTCTCAAAAATCATCTGCCTTCTTAAAGCAAAGATCATTACTATAGTGAACACTTAAATACCACTATGTCCAGCGTACCTTTAAATTTAGGCTATGAACACACAGTTTAGTGGTAAAATGGCACAGAAAGAAGCAGACGCAGAGAAGAACTCAGACTCTGGTGGCTCAATTTAAAAACCAAGACTGTGCCCGTCACAAGACAATTCATCTATTAGAAAACTGTGATCTCAGCTCCAACAGTTAAAACAACTTTGTGGTCAGATGTCAGACTGTCGTAAGTATTTGGATAGAGCTTAATAAATGGCTTGGCACTTTCCATTCATTCTCCCTTTGTGAGAAAACATGCCAAGAGTAAATTAGTGTCCTGCTCTGTAGTAAGAGCAGGCTAAAAGTCACTCTGTTCTTAGAATGACAGTTGAGCCCACAGAAATCCTGTAACTATCAGTTGTGTGCCTCACTACAGAGTATTCACCTAGAATTTGAGGCAACAAAACACATGTACTATTTTAAAAATGACCACCATAGAATACATACATACCCACTTATTAATCAGTAGACAGCAGCAAGTGCAGGAAACTACTTGCACACTTATTCACAAGTTCATCACAGCTGCTGGCACGAACTTCTGGAATCCCACTGAGCAGCTGCGACATGAAAAGTAACTTTTCACCCTTAAAAACATTGCCCAAGTGCAGTTGGTAAAATTCCCAATGAACTTGAAGTGAGGAGGAGAATGTTTTCCACTGCTGAACATGACATAGTGCAGCTGTGTGCCAGTGTACACCATTCAGCTCCCACACAACACGGCTGTTCAAAGAGCTGCAGGCTCTGTCTGGGGATTTAGGGCAGCCACCAGCACAGCTTAAATCTTATTAAAAACATGTTCTCTGACTGCCTCACAAGCTGCAGCGCAGTATGTGTCAAGTCCTTATGGATAGGCCATCCAATAAGACAATCCACGCATTTGTGAAGCCATTTAGTTGCCACTACAAAGTAGAATTACTGTGTCAAACAATGACATTTTTGAGATGTGGTGTGTCTGATTGCAGCAATTTTATTCCTTCTTTTGTTTGAGCACAGAACTATAACTAAGGACAGAATAAGACACAAGCTGTTTTTAATCTTCTTATCAAGCCTGAAAGTAATGTAAAAGATTGTAGCAAGTGCTGAAAAACATGTATTTAACCGCCAGTTCTGGGATATCAACTACTAGTGTAAGATGTCATCGAGTATCAAGCACGCTACAAAGAGAAAGAAAGTGACAGAGAAGGAGTGGAATCCCACAGAGATCCATGACAAATAACCCAAGTGAGATAATAACAAAGGGACTGATGGAACCTCAGTCAGCAACAACTGAGCTCTGCATGGGTTCAAAACTTGCCACCAGCTCAGGTAAAGAACTGTTAGTGAGTACCAGCTCCTGCATTTTAATCGTCACTTACTAACACACCGTGCACCCTTCTGGCATTGATTTTAACCTGTCTATTATGACACTGAAGCCACAGATTAGACCTGAGAAATGAGAAATGAGAAAATGCATATGGGGGCCTACTGAGGTGCTTGTGGGAAAAGAGGGCCCCTATTAGACTGTTCCTTTGTGCTCAGTCATCACAGCTGAAGGGTAGCAGAAAGGACACACTGTCAGGCACACTGCTTCTGCTAATCGGCAACACCAGCATGATTGCCTCAAACCTTTCACTCAGCCTGTGCCTGATTACATATCTACAGTAAAAAGAAGGTCTTGGCTAATTGCTCTACTAATTAGTTACTTTCTAAATCAACCATTACTTTCTGAAAAATAATGAGTGATTAAGGGTTGGAGCTATAAAACTGACATACCTATGGTATAATTTGCAGTAAGACAATCAGGAATGTTCAGATAAAATTTTAATCAGCGTTGAAGCCTGGCAGTCAAATGTTGTGTCTAAGCTCTTGGTTAAGTGGAATCAATATAGTTCTTACCCATAAACAGTAAATCTTTCATTCTCTTTTAATATGTGCTTACTTTCACATTTACTTTACTGAAGTTATGGTACACATACCTTTTTAGTTCATATTTCTGCTTAACTGGGCACATTGTGAAGGGCATGCAAGCCTTTTAGATCAATTTTAGTTTTTCAAAGTCCAAGTTGAGACAGTGCAACAAAATTCCTATTTCATCAGTATAACAATGACTTATTTCAAACTTATCAGTATAACTTCAAGAACAGATGTGTAAATAAAAGAACTTACCACTGTCCTCAATGGAGAAATAAAAGATGTCATCTGTGGCATTGTCACCATCCCTCAGAACATAGCAGATGCTCATATCATCAATCTCAGCTGAAAAAGTGAAAATTTGTATAAATAATATTGATATATATCACAAAAGTTGATACTAGTTATTTGGCTAAAATACCAAATAGGAAAATATATGCAATTTGTTCTGTCAGACTGTTTATCAATGATTTCTAAACCCTGATTAAGAAGCAGAGTGAGGCTGTGTGATGAAATGTGCACACTAATAGCATCAGGGGAGTCTGAAAGGGGAAAAAATGGCCTGATAAAAAGGCTACATATCTATTAGACTCCTGAATGACACTGAATATTAAGAATTGTTTGACTCTTTTGGCTTTAACACAGCAGTCAGTTTGCCATCCTGACAGCATGGTACTAGACGGAATTCTTTATGGTACCGGATTTGAAAGATTGTGAAGTTTACACGCTTGCTGTCTTCAATATTTGATGTCAAAATATCTCTCTTCAAAGGGGAGGATGCATAAAGATGCAGAGCCAAAATTTTAAAATGCCCAGGAGATAGTGTCTTTATTTACCGTCTGTTTACTCTTGTGAGATCTCTTGAAATATTGAACAGGCCTCTAGGGGAAAGCTCACAGTAGCTCAGTAAATAAAAGCAGGGAATACATGGACATTGACTGTACACTAACTCAGCCACCCAGATATTTACTATTTAACAAGATACGACTCTGGTCTGTTTGAAATGTGTCTCCTGTACTGCACAGTGTTGTTTACACAGTCAGTGAATTGCTGTGAGCCAGACTATAATGTATCCCTCCCTTTGACATGTTTGCATGTTCACAGTATCCATCATTATGTCTGTAATTCTCACGTCTTCTGTTAGAAAATATTACTCCAAGTAATGTACAAATCACCACCAGTTCTTTCCCAAAGTGCAATACATTAGGCATTGTTTGAAAAATGCACTCCTCTAGTGAGCTCTAGTCAGCCTGAGGCACTGGCATACTTCATCTCTGTAAATAGGAACTCTTGAGTGAAAACAAAAATCTTTATATTTGAACTCAGCATTTTTCAGGCATCAATTTGGAGTGCATTAAGCAGAGTGAGTTTAGGATTGGCACTAAATACATCAGAGAATTAAAATATGTCTTCAATCTGGGTACTGCAAGCTCACAAATCTGGCAGAATGTCACAGCATTGCAAAGAAGTTTGAAAAGGAGCTCTCTTACCTTGTGTGAAAGTGGTGATGGTGGCATTTCCTTTGCTGAGGTTAATCAAGTAGCCATGTACTGGGGCTACAGTAATCCTAAAGGTCACAGAATTCTGTATGCTGTCTCTGTCCTCTGCTTTAAGGGTCTTACTGGTGATCACAAACCCCAGATGGCCTGTCTCCTGTATCCGCAATGTTGGGGCACCCTTGTTCACGACAACCTGCGGTACACCATTATCCACTGGGAGGATAGCAATCTTCATCACTTGGGGCTTTCGAGTCTCAAATACGGTGTCAGGAAAGACGTAGAAGTCTGTGTGAGTGCCATCAGTGACAGTGAAGGAGAAACTGTCCTCTGCACTCTCTGTGCCATCATGCTTGTAGCTGATCAAGTTCTCATTCAGGTCCTGCTTTGTGAAGAAGGTGACAGGCCGGGTGTTGTTAAAGAGCAGGCGACCGTGAACTGGAATTTGAGTGACTGTGAATTTCAAGAGGCGGTCAACGGTGTCTCTGTCCTCAACTGTTAGCTCAAAAGGTGTGATGAGTTTGTTTTCCCCCTCAGTCACCACCAGACCGTGTACTGTCAGCACAGGCTTTTTATTGTCCACGTCAGCGATGGAGATGCGGAAAGTGCGGAACACAGGGTTGTAGCCATCAGTCACTTCAAATTCGAAGCTATCCATTTTCACTTCATCGTCAGCAGTATGGATGTAGTAGATTTTGTTACCAGCCAGCTGGAGCTGTGTAAAGGATGAGATGGGCATCCCAGGTGTGTCTGTGCACTCCAGATGCCCTCTCATTGGAGCTCTGGTGATTGTGAAAACCAAATGCTCATCTGGGCTGTTAAGGTCACTAGTACTGAGAAGGTCTGTCGTCAAAGTAACTCTGCCACCCTCTTTAAGGGAAACACCTTTACTGACAACATCAGGGAAAACCATGTCAATGCCACCAACTGTGACATAGAAGTATCTGTCAATCAAAGGGTTGATGCCATCTGTCACATCAAATTTGATGAGGTCTCGTATTCCCTCTTGCCCATTGTGGATGTACACAATCAAACCCTGATCCACTTCGCTCTGTGTGAAATTCATTCCAACTGTAATATTCTGCAATGCCCCAGAAGGTGTTGTTCTTTGCAAAAAACCCTGGCCAGGCCCATATCTGATAATATACGTTAGCGTGCTATCCTCAGAGTCCAGGTCAGTAGCTTTTAAAATATTGCTGTTGATAATTTTCACATCACCTATCTCAATTTCAAGGCCATCATTGATTGCCATCCTTGGGGTTTCATCGTCCACAGGGATAATCATAACTATTACTGTTTTCTCTACACTGAACTTTCCGTCTGTAAGGACGATATCAAAGCTGTCCTCTGTGGTTTCTGAGTCATCATGCTCATACACAATGCTGGAGGCCTCCCTGATCTGATCCAAGGTGAAGTTAGAGGCAGGGACAGTGCCGGTAGTGAGCTGATTGAGAATAAATCCGTGCTTGGGGGGTTTGGTGACGATGAATGTGAGATGATCAGAGGGGAGATCTGCATCAGCGCCATTCAGAATGGGAGTGTCAATGACTATGTTCATGCCCTCCATAACAACAAACTCTCTCATGTAAATCTCAGGCTTTTCATCATTGGAGGGGATTATGGAGATGGGGAAAAAGTGCCTTTCAGAGAAATTGATGCCATCAGAGCATCTGAACGTAAACCTGTCCTCCACTGGCTCCACTCCTTTGTGAATGCTTTGAACATAGTAAATGTGATTCTGTCTGATGTCCTTGATGGTGAAAGCACTAATGGCTGTCCCAGACCTGGATTTCTCTGAGCCTGGGGCCGGAGAGATATTTTCCACATATCCTGAAGTTGGCTGTACAATGATTGTACAAAGGAGGTCATCACTGGGGGTGTCGACATCATCAGCACTTATATGAAGAATCTGAATTGCATTCTTCTCTCCCTCAGCAACTGTGAACTGAGGCCCCACAAATACCTCTGGAGCCTGACTGTCCAGGGGAAGAATAGTTACATGCACTCTGACACCTGTGATCTTATTTCCACCAACAGTCCACTCATCAGACATGTCCGTCAGAGTGAGATTGAAAAAATCTTCCTTTGTGTTCAAGCCTATTTCCCCACTGGTATGAGCATAGACCACATGGCCATTAATAATATCAGCTTGGGTGAATGTGCCAGATGGGACACCTCTCACCAGGATTTCACCCAATATTGGCGGGTCTTCGACAATGAAGGTCAAACGGAGGTCATCAGTGTCCTCATCTCTCCCCTGAATGACATTACTTGTGATTTCTGTTGCTCCATTTTCCATCACATCTATGTAGGAGCCAATTGTGCCAGCTGGGAGACTGATAGTCGGAGTCTCATCATCAATTGGCTTCACACTAATTTTTACCGTTATTGGAACAATGTGAACCCCGTCACTGACATCTATTTGTATTGAATCCACTGCTGTTTCATCTCCATTATGCACGTATGAAATTACACCATTCCCAATATCCTCTAGGCTGAAAGAGTCTCCTTTTGTCATGTCAGTGAATTTAAATTGGATCTGACCATGTAGCGGTGGCTGAGTAATAGTGAAGGATATCTTTTTGCTATCAGTATCCGTATCTGTGGTGTCAAGCTCAGCACTTGTAAAGATATATGTGCCACGTTCAAGCACAGTAAACCCAGAGTTTGTGATCTGAGGCGGCTTGTTGTCCACAGGCTGCAAAAATATAGTGAAAATTCCCTCTACACTGTTTCTAGAAACATCCTCCACAGTGTACCTAAACTGCAAAACATGAGTGGTAATTCCAAGCTCGAGATCCGGTGGTTTGTAAGCTATTTTATGGTGGTTAATTTGTGCCTGAGTGAAAGTTGTGACTTCAGTGTTTGGCTTCTCAGTTAGCACCAGAGCTCCCAGTACAACGGGGCTATTCTCATCTATATCTGTCGGCGGCTGGATGATTGTGTATTTGAGATCCCGATCCTCTGAGTCCAGGTCAGTGTAACGGAGGAATTTCTTTCGGAAGTAAGTAAGCTGATACTCATGCACGGTCACCTGCAGGGTTGTGCCAGGGTACAGTTCAGGTGGGAGGTCGTCAACAGGGAGTATTTTGATGATGAATGAACTCTCGCCTGACTGATTGGGTGGGTCATTGTCATCTTGAACTCTAAACACAAACTGATCCATAACTGTGCTGGTGCTGTGGGGCCCGATGTGCTTGTAAAACAGTTTACCATCAGTAATATCCTGCTGCAGCCACTCAGTCACTACTTTCTCATACATTTCATCCTCTGAATTAAACTTCCAGGTTGATGGATCCTCTGGGGCCTCAGACTGACGTAGCATCACCTGCCCGATTGTGGAAAAAGGAGGCTCTAATGTGAATCTTATAGTGGAATCCTCTGAGTCGATGTCTGCTGCACTGAGCATTAGTGAGGAGACAGGCATCATTTGGTTTTTGAATAAAACCAAACCTGTGTTGGCGTTGATGATGGGAGGCTCGTCATCTGTTGGCACAACAGTGATGGGAAACAGGAATTCCACCTCATTTGTGCCATCTGTCATTCTGAAAATGATGTTATCACTGTATGTGTCACTACCATCGTGCTGATAAACTACTATTCCAGCATCGAGGTCAGCTGGAGTGAAAAATTTCCTCCTCGAGCCCAGAACAGTCAGCTCTCCATGCCGCAGCCCATCAATAACAGTAATTTTGACTTTGTCTAAATTGTCCTCGTCACTGATTTCCAGATTCTGTGAACTGGACAAAGGCCTGGACTGACCTTCATACAGTAACTGTCCAGTATTTCTTGTCACCACGGGGGCCAGCGTGTTCATGGGCTTAACAACAATCATGAAAGCAAAAGGGTCTGACACAGCCCCCTCTGTGTCCACAACCTCAAACTCAATCTGGAAAATCCGCTCAGTGTCTGAATCCACAGCAGGGGGTTTGTAAGCGATTTTCAAATCTTTGAGGTCTCCCTGATAAAACGAGGTTATTGGTAAATTCCTATCATCTGTGCTCACTATGTAGCCCTCCTCAAAGGACAGGGGGGACGTGATGTTGAAAATTAATTCGTCAGGATTGGACTCAACATCTTCTGCGGCCAACATGTCCATGGTTATTGCTGTCATTACAAACTGGTCCACTTCCATCATCATCATTGCAACAAAGCTGGGTTTAGGAGGCGTGTTGTCCTCTCCCTCTTTAATTCTTACCAAAATCTGGAAAAATTCCTGCTTGAGCAAATTGCCCTCTTTATCGTGTAATTCCACAAGCATCGGAATGTAATCTCTGTTTGGTGACTTAAATGCAAATGTGTGTTGATAACGGGTGTTCATCTTAAGAAATTCATCACAGTCCACCATTGTTCCCAGGCTGTCCTCATCCATAAGTTTCCCATACCTGGGCAGCACGCTGCTACTGGAGAGGGAGGCTATTTTACATTGCTGTGCACTTCTGTCATAAGTGAATTCTAAAATCCTTCTGTCGATGGGATTACTTGTGCCGAGTAGTTTCTCAACACTGAGAGGCATATTTTTCGTTACTACCTCCAGCTGTGTGAAAACGACCTCCACCTCCATCATAAAGGGGATTATAATTGTATCCGTCTGGGTGTCATACCTGAGCTGTAACCTCACTCTGTCCCTCGGAGGACTCCTGGAGCCGAAGTGAGAATACTTCACGTCGTTGGGGCCAAATTCGCAGGGAAACTTTTTCGGAGACAGGTGTCCGGGCCTTTGAGACAAGGGATCATTGTCCAGGACTGTTACGCTGCATCTATCACCGGGCTGAACTTGAATAACCAAATCGTTGATGGGATCAATGAAGACTGATCTCCCGAAAGGCACGCGGATCCCATTATTGGCAACCAATATCGTGTCTTCTGACAGCTCAGACCTCAGGGCGTATGATAATCCATAGCTGTCAAAACCCTGTGCGACCGCATCACCTGTCAGAATCACTGCGAGCAGCATGAAAGCAGCGCCGGTCCCGTGCAGATGCGGGGTGATAATCCGAGCCATTTGTAGAGTGGAACCGCAGAGGAGACGCGTTGAACTTTGTGTAAACACCCTTTTCTAAACCACGCGCCTCGGTTAAAGTTGCAGGAGTATAAAATCAGAGCTGGATAATATCACGCACCTATGAGCACTGAGGTGCACCATTCTCTCACGGCAGCTGTGCACTGATAACCTAAACTTCATACTCCTGCTTTGCTGGAGTAAAGAGAGTCACGCCCTCCTCTCAGCCAATTGGTCCATGTCTCCGAAGGAATGCGTTTGTCAGGTTTTAAATGGACGTGGCTTGTGTCATTCTGGGCACAGAAAACAATGCCCCGTAGGATGGACCTCATCAGGTTGAATAAGAAATAAGAATTAAGAAATTAAAATACATATATATATTTGAGCATGAGGTTTCACTTGGACTACAACCTGCAACACGAGGTGCAGCAGAAATTCTGTTCGAATTATTTCATTTTATCACACCTTAGACAGATCAGATCGATGTTTGAATTTTTGTTCAATCCCTCCGGAGTATTTCTGACAATGAAAGAAAGCAGTCACAAGTGCAGCGGTATAAATCAATCTCAATTTTCGATCGAACTGGAGAAGAGCTTTGTCTCCCTCTCCTGGTTTGCTCTGATGAGGAGGGAGGATCTCACATCCATCATTATCACTCACTGTTATTTTCTACTCAGTTTTTTCTGAAGCCGTTGATCAAAAATCCATTCTACCGTGAGATTCTTGTGTCAGATAGGTTTTTGCATTGGGCGCCACGATTAAATGTTGTGGATTATATGACAAAAAGTCACCCTTTGCAATGTGAGGCACTTGATAGACACAAGAGTTGATGAAACGGAGCAGTGCACAAATTTGACTCTGTCTGCTGTACTGCAAACAACCAATGCATGTGTCAAAAATACCACATTTCATCTCAAGATACTGAACCCTGCCCGCAATCCTCTTAAGCAGATAAAAAGTTCAATTTACTGGAGTCATGCAGTGACATTGTCCCATTTCTTCTCATCACACAGGTCCTCTGGGTGTCAGATGCTTCCCACAGGAGAACATTCTCCTCTGACTCTTGGCAAGCCCAGTCATGATCTGGCCTCTTTCTGCACCACTTACCTGGAGAACCCATGCTGATTTAGAGAACACCCACACAGATAGTGTGTAACACAGCAGGACAGGTCAAAGTGAGAGAATTAAAATAAAATTAGCCTTTAGTTTGGCACAAAGTGCACTGCTCCACACCAAAATAGGAATCACAGATTTGTTAGAATAGATATAGATATGTGTCTAAGGGGGGGTGTAAGAATGTTCAACGGAGAGATAAAGCCACGCAAATTTCTACATCTCCTCCTTGACATTTGCACTGCTCACATATTCAATTAAAAAGTCATCAAACTGGAAAAAAATCTGATACATGCAATACAACTGTGGCATTCATTGTACATACAGGCACAGTTGCTCTGTGTGTTTGAGCAAACACACAGCCTTTGTATATATCAGATGTACACACATATCTATGCATCCCTGTCAATGCATGGCACCCCTAGAGCTTTATATTGCCTGGAAGAATTTGGCGTCAACTGTGTTCAGTCTCCTTTGATCCCTTTTAGATGATTTTCATTCCATCCATAAGCTCGTGGGTGCAACCATTGTGTCTGCACCTACCTATAGTTACGCATTAATGACATACAAACCATCTCACAGTTGGCATGTGCTGAAATCACTACACAGTAGCTGCCATAACAAACCTTGCACTGGATTTGCACTGGACACTGTTGACAGGGTCCAATTATAAATATAGCCAAGCAAACTGCAAGGCAAAGCCCCCAGGCCTTGACAGCTCCTAGTTACAAGAGAAAATGAAAAAGAAGATGAATAGAACTTTCTGACAGCAGCAATGGCAGAGAGGGAATTGGATCATACCCAAACCTTCAAGCTTATTTTTGAGGCAAGGGGAAGTTTGATGATATTCTGTCATATCACATTTATAATAAATTCATTGTAAATGACCAATCCATCTCAGCAGATAGAACTGTCAGTCTGTAAAGGACTTGAAGATTGTAATGGCACTCCTGATGTGCAGAAGATTTGTCAGGCAGTTACACATGGCACAGGTGGGGTTGAGGTTGAAGTACTGCAGTTCAGCTCACCACTTATGTTTACTGGAATAACAACAGATGATTCAGAGCTGCTCATTCATTTCAAGTCTCACTGCTGAATACTGACAACAAAATACTCAAAGCTGTTTGTTCAGGAACTCATCTAGTCTTTGTTAGCACTTTCAAAAAGAAATGGTTTGTTTTACTTTGTGATGACTTTCGTTACAACAAACTGTACTTCTACTAGAAGTCCAAAGATACTGACTGCCTAGAAGAAAACAATAAAAACCGTGGAAGCTTACAGTTGATGCATCCATCATCTAAAAATATCCTGTTTTGCTTGTTGTTTGCAGTGGTTCTACCTTTCAATTTCCTCTCAGCTGAATGCCTTGACTTGTCATCACTACACAGGGCGAACAGGCCAAACAGCGGAAGGCTTGCATTCCCTCCTGCCAGTGACACCGCTGTTATTATAACCGTGTTAACAGAGATATACATCATGTAAGGTGCCTTGGGCTCTGAGAAGTGACATCAAGTCAACCTGATACTTGGATAATGAGGTGCTGCTGGATGGACCATCTGTGTGTTCAGTGTGAGATCAAATGTGCAGTCTAGCAAACTCTTGACATTGTTCCATTATTATATCTGTTTACTTCCTTTATAAACATTGACAAACATTTTTATTAGTGTGCATGCTTGTATCATATTGCAGTACTCTGTTAAATTTAAGGGTGACAAAGACACAACGTGGCTGAAAAATAATGTGGAATCTCTTAAATGAACAATACAAATTACAGTTGTTCATATGAAATATAATAGCATTTGAATAATACAGTATTTGAAATAATTTGTAATTAATTTTCCCTCACAATGTCCAATTAAGCACAGTATTGTCATTATTAGTATTATCACTGCTCTAACTGTAAATAATGGCAGCAGTGTCTCTCTCTTGCTAGAAATGCTCTGGATAATTGCCTCATTTGGTGCTACCCCAATGTTTGTCTCCGTGTTGCTAAAGTGACTCCGTTGTAACAATTGCTTGGACTTATCAGGACTATTTTTACTGGCGGTTATTCCCTCGAGACAATACAACCATGGCCTCACTGATCTCATTAAGGCTATTTTAGTTCATTACGTCTCTGTCATGCAATTCTTCTGTGCTGAAGCTCGAAGCTAAAATGGTGGCGGCAGCTTCTCTGAAGTCCTCCGTTATAAAAGTAAATTGTGTAACCTATAGAAACACAATGTACAGCCAGCCGGCAGCCAAATCCATCTTGCCCAGCTTATGTTACTCCTGGGATACTACAGAACTAAAAAGGCAGCTGAGCCAGTCAAGTTTAATCATATTCTTTATTTGTACTCCCATATTCCCCAGGCATATGTGGACCCAAGTATTAAGACTATGACATATGGCCAGGGTAATCATGCTGCTTACCAAACAAGTCAAGTTTATTTACAGAACACTCTAACAAATACGTTCTTTGCCAAGTGCTTTGCAGAATTCTAGGAAAAACCAAAAGAGGAAGAACAAATTCTAAGAATAGGGACATATACCTGTCTGTGTGCCTGCATGTGTCTAAAATGTAGCTGTAAACACATAATATTGACCTCCACTTAAATCACTGCAAATCCACTGACTTTTCACAGCATTTTCACTTCATAATGCAGCAGTAAAACCTGAGAATGAAATGGGTAGCGGTCCCAGTGTTCTTGATATATTAGCATTTGAGCACTTTCCAACCACAAAAAAAAAAAAAAAAACGGTCTTACTGACAGTATACCTAATTGTGTTCTTTTTGTTGCTCTGTTCTTTGTGCTTTTTCTTAATGCATTAGGTTTATATTAATATGACAGTAAGGCTGTAACAACAAAGAATATTTTAAAATTTTTTGAAATCATGTATGTTATGAATATCAATCAGAGCAAAGCTGAGGTTCACATACATGACAGAATATGAAGCTTTTTCAGCAGTGACTGGGAGCTAAACATTTTGAAATTTAAAGATTCATAAATGTTCTTTTCATGTAAATTGTGACATAAAAACAGATTTTAAAGACTTTCTTAATCAATAGCAAATAATTAAACATGTCATTATAAAGAGATAGCTATTGAAAATTAGAAATTTTAATCAATAGGAATAATAACCTTTTGAAACATAATGAAAATGCCTTATTGCAGCTATTTCAGGGGCCTTTAAATCAAATGCATATAATTTTAGGTAAAGAGAAATTAGACATTTACTATAAAATTTTACACTTAGCTATGTTTGCAGATGGAAGGACACCAATGCAAATTAACGTATAACAAGAAAAATACATCCCTTGAATTATCCATCAGGTGTTACAGGGCTGCAGAGTTCAGCAGAACAACCAGAACCAGGACCAGTGGCTGCAAAGCATAAGAAACACTGACAACCTGGCAAAGCAGGAGCAGCACTGGACTCATGTAAGTAGTGGCTGGAATAATGGGGGAAATTGGAGCAGGTGTGCAGACAGGTGTAGAAAATCAGGTGATTATGACTGGTGGGAAAGTCTGAAGGCATGTGGTCAGGTGGAAAATAGCAGGTTTGGAAAGTCTCAGGAGAATACAGTGGAGAATGAAGTGAAAGAGTGGCTGATGAAATTAACTGATGCAGAAGTCATGGCATGGCTCCTTAAAGGTTGGAATGTTTGTTACCACATCATATTGTTACCAAAAAACAAAGCTCAGATTACAGTTTCATTGTACTGGAATGTAAGTTTTGGGAGACAAGATAGCTGCTGCTAAATTACATGTCGTTTTTAAGTGATGTAAAATGCTCTGGTCATAGAATATTTTGTAATTTTGATGATACGAAAGATGTGTGAGTGTGATCTGTGCAACTTCACAGGTAAAATATTATCGAACGCTATGAAACATTTGTTTAAACTGAACACAGTCTCTGCAACAACTTCAGGAAATTAATTTGCTCTGCATGAGGAATTAATTGTTTGATGTTGTTGCTCTCCTGCAAGGACACCATGTTACAGAGAGATTTTAATAAGCTGTGATGTGTAATGCTGTGCGTAAAAGCCTCTGCAGTGCAACTGTGCAAAAGCAATTGTAGGGGCACCAGGGTACTGTCAAAACTGCCTTCATTGTATTTTAACTAACCTGACTAATACAGTGGCAGTTAAGGACACAAGCAAAGGCCATTTACCCATTCATCCGTAACTGAAAACTGTGTTTTTGACTGCAGACTTTTATATGTTATTAAAACTCAAAATCATTGGCTTCCTGTGGAGGTGTGGTCGCCTACAGGCCAAAGGTTACATTATTTAATCGGATTGCTGCCGGATACCCCACAGGCCTTCCTACTCCTGATGAGTTTTCAAACTAAGAGGCACTTAACATGTATGTCCACCCTGTGGGATGAACCCATTTATGCAACTCAACAAGAAAGAAAAAATGAGAATCCACCCAATGGGAATCACTGTGTGACATCTGTACATTTTTATGTTATCAGCTGAGAATTTTGATTACAAACCTTCAGACATGATTATTAGTGGAAAAAGTAGAAATTCTGTGGTGTATGACCTCCTGCGCTTAGAGAGAGAAAAAAAACTGTGAAAACTATGTAATGTTTGACAATAAAAATTACATATATTGCCAAGATATTAATTCATGTAAATATATAAACCCAAGTACAATTCATTCATGTAAACATTCTTAAATTTGTGTTCTTAGTATCCTTGTGTTCTTCTGTTTTTCTTATTCATTCTGTATACATAGTGTGTATACTTCACCTCTTTAATTTATAGTTGTGTTTTCTTGCTTTTCTTACTGTCACTTTGCTACTGTGACATTCTAAATTTCCCTTTGTGGGACTGACAAAATTCTATCCTATTCTAAGACTATTTCAATATTTTATTGTTCTCAAATAATTTGAGTTTGCAGTTTGTAGAGTGTAAGAGTTTAATGTGTTCTGTCTCTTCCTTGTTTGATTTAAAGTTGGGGACTAAGTCAGGAATGCCATTTAGATGAAGCAGAGTGCTTTCACTAGATTGTCTTGTAAAAGTTGCAAACACTGCAATTGTGGGAAGAATAACGACTGCAACTGGACCGCGTTTCACTATTATCATGATGTTATTATCAAGATTTATACTTTGGAAATAGAACAAAACATATTCAGCTGATTTTTCTGTGACATTACTGGCATTTACTGCAACAAAGTGACAGCACATATGTGGGTGCCTATTGTTCCAAGTTTCTGGGGAATGTCTCAAATATTTTTAAGACCCCCTGCCTAGCTGTAATTGACTTAATCTTTTCATTTGCCCCTAGTTGCCAAAGCCAGCTGTCATCTGTTAAAGTTAACTGCTGTAACAAAGTGATTTTCATGCTTCCTGATAGATGTGAGTTTTAGCTATGAGACCTCAGGATGATTTTTAACCCACTGACCGCCGAGCACACAAACACACATCCCCCCTGCTGATAACTCTAATAAGCACCAGCACACAAACTGACAAACTCTTCATTTTTGTCAGGTGATTGGGTGCTGCTGATCTCATTGAGCTTAGTAAATACTCCCACAGACTGACATAAACAGAACCTATAACCTCCAAGCATCATCACCTCTCCACATGTCAAGTGTTTGGAGACAACCGCAGTCAAGCTTATTACGCATCTGTAAGTATAATGAGGCAAGCCAGTCATCTTCTGTTGTAAAATCTGCACAAAACATGTATTGTATATTCTAACAGTTATGAAAGGTTTGCAAAAGCAAAGCAAGTAAAAGATGACCAGATTTCTAAAAGCTACTTTGGCAAGTGTCAAAGCTTGTTCATACTTTGTTTTTTTTTAGCCAGCTAAGTGTCGTTCAGATGTTGTTTGGGGGATTTTCACCCATTCTCCCTTGTGAAAAACTTGTACTTCTCTTAAATTGTTGGGCCATTTTTTTTTTTTTGCCATCTTGCATGCACTGCCTTTTTGAGGTCAATCCATATTTTTTGATGATGTTTAAGTCAGGGGATTGTGAGGGTTATGGCAAAACCTTCAGCTTGCGCCTCATTGCCCATTGTCGATTTTAAGGTAGTTTAGGATCATTATCCTGTTGTAGAAGCCATCATCATCTGCAGCTCTTTTTTCGCTACCAGCGAAGCATTCCCTGTGCCACTCGCTACAACATGAGTCCAAAGCATGACTGATTTATTTCAATGCTGAACAGCTGGAGAGGTGTTCTTTTAATGAAATTCACCTTTTTGCCCCCTTCAAATACACCTTTGACCACTGTGGCCACAAAGTTCTATTTTAATTTTAACAGTCCAGAAGACATGTTCTTCTTCTGATGCTGAATTTTGCAGTGAAGACGCAGGAAAGATTTTCTCCTGATGACTCTTACATGAAGGTCATATTGTACTGCACAGCTGAACAGTGCTCCATCACTCCAAAGGCACTAAATCTCCCTGATGGTGTTTTGCAGTGAAACTGGGGGTTTGATGTGCAATTCTAGCAATTCTATGAGAAATTCTCTCCAAAGGTTTTCTTATTCTTCTACTCCTCAATTTGACCTTCACCATTCCTGTTGACTGCGATTTTTCTGATTACAAATTTGACAGCAGCTATACCTGAAAATGCTTTACTCTTTTCTTTAGCTGTCTCCTGCTTCGAGGCCAGCAGTTATTATAGCATTTGTGCCAAGCTAATTACAGGAGGCCATGGCTATTAATTGTTGGGACATGATTTGAGATGTATTTATGAAGCATTTGCATCACCTAGCCTTTCCCAACTCACTGTGAACAACCCCAAGCCCTAAAAAACTATTTAAAATCACAATATGTAATTTCTGCACTGGGGGCTTCTCAATCAAAACAGTAACAAATGTAGTTTGATTATATTGTGCAGAGCAGCATGATGGGAATTATTATCTTCACCACCATTGCTGACAAACATCTACCTGGGATGATTCAGGCAAAAATCCTGTTCATGCACAAGGTATTGTATCCCAGTTGTACTCATGTTATGTTTAGTCACATATATTCACAATATGTCATTTCATGCTATTGAAGTAGCTGCAACTAACGTTATCAAAAGAAATGTTAATTGTTGACTTACCATTAGATGAGTCAACAGCACATGCAGATACTGTAGACAACTTTATCTAGCAAATTCATGGGCCAACGCTGTGCTGTTATCCATCGTCTAAACGTGCTAATCTTACGTGAAATGTAGAAATGAATAAAATTCATCAAAAATTTTCTTTAATTTCATGCCTTTTAGAGACCAGTAGTTTTTCTAATCACTTAACTATTTACAGTAGCAGAAATTTTGATTGGGGTGCCTGAACTTTTGCAAGCTACACTATATTCATAGAAACATGTGCCATATACTTAGGTGCCAATGCCAGTAGATGGCAACATCACATTATACATCTAGCATGTTTCAAGCTATCAGCATTATATTATGACAACAGATATGCTAAGAGATGAATAATAAAGAATCTTACATAAAGGTTGCAAAAACAGTTATACTGTGAAGAACTGGTGGTGCCATTGATAATTTGTAATTTCATGTCTGATAAACTTGAATGAAGCTAATTTAAAGTAATGATTATAATATTACAGCTTTAGTTTTATTTCACCATTAAACATAACCTAAAAGTTGAGAAATCAATGGAATACCATCTGATATCTTCTTTGAAATAAACACCATAATTATGGGGTCATAATTAAATTACTATAAATGTTGTGAAAACTTTTCAAGGTCGTCTTGCAGTGACACTTGTCTCTATGTCAGTGAGAATGCTCTCCCATAGAATTTTCAGATGTGTTCAGTTTGGTTCAGTTTGTCAATCTACAATCCAGAGCTGTCTTCCCACAACCAAAAGACTGGCAGGTCTAATTAGTTCAAGACCTTATCTAACGACTTTGAACTTCTGCTGCCAGCTTGACTATTGCATCAGTGTTCATTTTTAGAAGCAGGGTCGAAACCTGGCCAATACATGCTAGATCTAATTGACAGAGAGCAGGACTGCAATGCCAAATGAGTTCTACACCCACATGTACAGCAAAGGCCAACAAGGACCTGTGAAGTCAGACGAAGCATGTATAACGCACAAGACTATTTGATTTCATGATTAGAAATATGTCATCTCTCTCTATATATATCTGTATGTATGCAAGCTATTTGTTCTGTACAAACACAAATATAAATTCTAACCTGCAGTGCAGAATATAAGAATAATTACACAGACATAGTTTACATGGGTTATGATGTATGCTTTGCTGTGGATTGCTTTTCTTTTTTAGACTGTAATTCTTCTTCTGGATACTGCGTTGTTTTTTTTTATCTGGAGCATCAGAAACCTTTCTTGCTTTTACCATCATAGGCTCCAACAGGCTCCCAGTTACTATAGTATCTGATTGCATCCCTGTTTAGCTCTGACAGACAAATCATTGCTAAATGACATAAAATGCATCACAACTGTTGTGCCAGTGCAGGAATATCACCACAGAAACCAGATTTCAAATTACTGGTTTACTGTGATACGCAGAGAGATTTTCTTGGCATTGATAGGCTTAATCTCTATTGAGGGAACTTATTTGGGAAACATTTGACTGTAATGTGTGACACTCATGTAAATGTAAAAGTCACACACTCTTGATTTAATACTGCTAAAGCAAACTTTTAACTCAAAAGAATATCAAAAAAGCCAGTTAAAAATTACGATATGGACTATGGATATAAAGTGCTGCATGGTGGTTAGCTCTGTTGCCTTGCAGCTAGAAGATCCCCAGTTCACATCCTGGCCTGGGCCTGGATCTTTCTGCATGGAGTCTGTATGTTCTCCCTGTGCATGTATGGGTTTTCTCCCGGTTTTCTTCTTCCTCCCACAGTCCAAAAACATGCTGAGGTTAATCAGTCATTCTAAATTGTCTGTAGGTGTGAATGTGAGTGTGCTTGTCTGTGTCTATGTGTCGCCCTGTTATAAACTGGCGACCTGTCTAGGATGTCCCCTGCCTTCGCCCTAAGCCAGCCCCGCTGCGACCCTAATGATGATTAACTGGTGTGTAGATAATGGATGGATGGATGGATGGATGGATGGATGGATGGATGGATTGATATGAGTGTTTATAACTAATTATGGAAAGCAAATGTGAATATGTGACACTCAAAACTATTCTTTGGCTTAGCAATGTAAACATTTATCTCCACTGACAAAAACATTATTTATCATACTCCCACTATTTCTTAGTAATACATGTGACAACTTACATAACATCAGCATTTCCCACTTAATTTATATTTACAGTTCTATAAATGTCTGCTGGCAGCTGGTAAACCACGGACCTGATAAAAACTTTACCACTGAGAACTCACATACTTTTTCTCTAAGAGTACTGCAGTTTTCATTATTTATTATACGCAGATTAAAGACATAAATCCCAAATGCTGGCACAAGAAACTGAGAGTCATTGCATACTTAAGAAAAGTGAAAGCAGTAATCAACATACCAGGAACTGGGTCAGAGGATTTTTTGGCAATAGCAAACGTCATTAACAAATATTTCACCCAGATTTTTTTTAGCACTCACTAAACTCAAACCTTTGTAGGAGGTTTTTATGCTTCTCAAACGGCTTTTCTGTAATTCTGATTGGGAAACCTTCTTAGGGAATATTCTTCTGTAACAGGGGGAAGAGAGTGTTTTTTTTGCAAGTACCGAATGTGGAGTGTGCCACCAAAGAGACAGCCAAATATTAAAAATGCCATTAGTAGTTTGGTGGCTATAAAATCTGTGCATTAAAAGAGGCTCATCAGGATTACGGAATAGAAGGAAATCTCTCTCTGCCCTCTAGTGGCAAGTGAGATCAGTGAGTCACTGAAACAATTACAGTGTTTTCATTAAAAGTTAAATCTGAATTTTGGCCCTGTACATTCACAAATAATCCAAAAATATGACTTATATTGTGGCATCAGTTAAAAAAAATACTGAAAATAACAGACAAATGTAGGAACATTTTATCCAGCTCTCGGTCCATGAAATGCTAAAGACAAATGCCACAAAGCACCAATACACAATGTACAAAAATAACACACATGTACCTGCAGTTGTTCCATCATAGTTTGCCTGCACTAGAAAGAGAATATACAGTATATTGTAACAGATTTCATTCTGCACACTGGTGTCAGCTTTCACTATCAATGACTCTCCTCTAAAAAGGTCTCAAAAATAGAAATATAGAGCACACAAACTGATCACACAGTGTGGCCTTTACCTGAGAGTGTTATGCAGTTACACAGGGAAAATGCTGAAGGGGAAACAGAAAGCTACAGCACTGAAACAAATCTTTTCAAGTGCCACTCATCAAACCCACTCATTATGATCTTCAATAAACATTAATATTAGAATTCTTGACTGAATCACATAGAATTACCTTACAAATTTGAATAATGTTTACACTATCTCAATCATTTATTTATTTTAGATTTCAGTGTAGTGTGGTGGAAAATGAAAAGTTCTTAGCTCAATGTTTTATACTCATTTAAAAATGGAAAAAATTCCAGTTCAGTTAATTTTATTCTTATTTATATCTCTAGTTAATCATTAGTGCAGCCAGATTATGAAATTAATCTAAAAATCAAAGCACACAAACGAAATAAATATTCTGTCGAAGGACAAACCTGAACAGTCCATTTAGCTGTCCAAAACTGGCTGTTGAAAATTACTTAAAAACATGACAACATAATTTAAGTATCCCCCCAAAAAACGGATCCACTGTTGAAAGAGCATAGAGGCAGGGTGCATTATTTATTATCAGTGTCTGTTACACTACAAATTTTCATTTCCATTTAAATTCAAACATAATCTTTCTGCTTTCTGCAGATTATAGTCTCTCTCAGTGACTGTATTCACTGGAAAAAAATCTACAGCCACTTAATTCATTGGCATTGGTTTGCTTTAGTTTGTTTGTGATAACATCATTGCATTTGCCACAATTTCAGCATATTATTGAAAGTTAGAACTGTCATCTGATTTCCTTGTTTTATCTGTCCTTAAGGCAGGCTGTGGAATAAGTGAGTTTGGTTATTCAGTGATTTTGTTGTGCAGTCATTCGGTCCAGCTGCGTGAAACCGTGATAACCAGTGACAAGCTTCTAATGTTTACAGACGGTTCACGAATTATACACAATGTATTTAAAATCCAACTGAAAATTGTGCATGTTCATAACAATATGGTGCTGGTATAATTGCACTAGTAAATCCACAAAACACCAGCTTGCTGTGCAGATGTCTAGCGAGTACGATGTGATATCAGCTGCACTGCTGGTGAAAATAATGACCACAAGTCCTGTAAGTGAGATATTCTGTTTGATTCCGAAGGAGGGAAATTTATCTTGTCATAAGCTGTGTCCTCTCACAAACATACAGTATCTGCTAAATCACACAAAAGCACACACATTTCTCAGGAGTCTAATGTGCTAATTACAGCAATTTTGAATAAACGAGGAAATACTGAATGTGAACTCATGAGTCATAGAACATAACAGACTTGGTTAGATGTATTATCTCACAACAAAACCCTCTTACTATGCCTGAAACTGAATAGACTGAGCTGTTACCTTCAGAGCAGCACTTAAAATGTCAAAATATGTCTGTAAAATAGATACCTGTCCTCCAAAAAAAACTGCAAACAAATCAAAATTTATTTTTATTTTATGTCAATTCCTCTTTCTCCCCACATTTCTTCTCTATATTCACTATATATCAAAAAAAGGCATAAATGTCCCCAAATATATAGATTTTGACACTGTCCTATATGATAAAGTTTATATATATTAGTTAATTGTGCCTCTCAAAACCATAATAACATTTGTGACTAGATGTTGGTCCAGTGATCTACAGTATATGTGTATATATACCTTAACAAGTGCTTCTGCTAGCCCTGGAAAACTGATCTTTTAATGAGATCACTTCATCGGCAAACACGCCTTACACAGACTTCGACATTACCTGCATCGCAAGGGGAAAAACCATTACAACACCGTGTTTTGTTCTTCTTGCCTGTGGGTGCGGAAGAAAGAGATGCTTTGGAAAGAATGTTCTTAGTGACTTCCCTGTTCACATTAACCAGTTCACATTAACCAGCTAAAGAGTGATTGTTAAACATTTTACATCACATGGCTGTTCTCCCATTTACCCCATTTAACAGTAATTACCCCTTGAGAGCTTAATGTGAAAATACATTGGGCATAAAGTGATTTCACACCATCGATTCTCTAGCTGGCAGTGTCCTTTCATATGTAGTTTGGTAACTCAGATACTTGTAAACATTTATTAAATAACCAAAAGGCTTTCAGTACAAAAAGTTTGGGGAGAGAACAGTTAAAGACTGGAGATGTGGTATTCCTAGGAAACCATTAAGGCTGCACAGTGGAAAGGAGATCAGTGTGAGAATGAACTCTTCCAACTTATGGTGAAATCTGTTACTAAAGGGCAAGTTTTATATGACCGGTTAATGTAAATCAGTTCATTTGTTCTGATGACAGTCAAAAAGCCCCTTGTGTGTTCTTATCCTCAGTGTCAGATCTCTTGTGGTTTCTGACAAACATCACAATATATTTTAAATGCTGTATAAGTTCCCTCATTGCATACTTATCTAGGGCTCAAAACAACATTTATGAGAGCCTGCATTATGTCCTCTTTGATTTTAGTACACTTACAATACAAATGTGTCATTCTGTCAAATCTGTGAAGGTAGTGGAGTATGTTTCTTGTGTGTCAAAGACAATCTGCACCACAACAAACCAATTACTTAGGTGTGTGATTTCATACCTAGCCTCACTCATCTTTATGTATGAGCCAAACAGTGGCTGATCACTCTGATGTTACTCTTTGTAAAGTTCCTCAAATCATTCCTGAATAATGTTTGCAGTTTGGCCGGGAGTATTATCCTACTGAAAGAGGCCACTGTCTCTGTGGGAACAGGTTGACTCACCAGATGTAAATTGCAGGTAAAACCCTGCCATTGGCCGTGCATTTCAAGCAGCTCTCTCATCCCCTCACGCTATCTATGTTTTACCGTTGCCAAAATCCTCTTCAATAAAGAAAGCAACAGCAACAAGCTCGAAGCACCCACCTACCGCACTGAAAATTTATACTTTTGCTGAGGATTTGGGCTGTGCAATGAGACAGCCTCGCTAGATGGTTTTTTTTTCCCAGTGAATTAGCCATTTTAATGACAGTGCTCACCTCTGTGTGTGCAAATGTTCCACCAAAATAATTCCTCCGTCAGTATTTTGAGGGATGTCATTGGTGGCTTAGCTCCAAGACAATTTTGATTGGTTTAAAGAAGTACAAACAAGAAAGTGTATTATTTTTTCCTGAAGCCAAATTGACAATGAGGTGCAGCCAGACTGTGCTGCAGAATGGTTTAGCTTTATGTTTAGGTAGGTAGTATAAGTCCAAGTAACATCTACATGAATGCAGGACCTAAGGTTTCCCCATACAGAGTGCATCCTTTTGTCATCTCTTCCCCTGGTAAATAACATAAACACGCTAGGCCGTCCACATGACGTAAAAGATGTCAGTCATCCACAGGGTCAGACGACATGGCCAGCCTTTGCTCCTCATTATTGAGCCTTGGATGCTCATCAGCCTGTTGCTTTATTGATTGTCCTTCCTTGGGCTACTTATGATACAGACTAACCACTGCATGGACAACCCACAAGACCTGTTGTTGTAAAGATGTATAGTTCCAAGTCTTCTTGATGTTCATAGACCTCCATTTTCTTTTCTTTTTTTCTTTTAGATTTGTGCTTTGTTGAGTCATTTTCATTTCCTCAGCAATGCAAGATTGTTCACCAGGACAATGCAACTAAAGATAAGCGTAGGCCAGGATAAAGGACATTACTTTTGTTAAAAATACAACTGAGAAAAAGCAGTATGTATCATACATATTTAGCTCCCTTATGACTGTTTTATTTGGCAAGTCTTTTGAAGCTAAGAAGCGCACAAGCTCACCTGGGAACTTGTAATATTGGAGTAATTCAGCTGAGTAAAAATAAATAAATCAGAGCAGTGTTTTCCTGAGTTTGTTTGGAAATTCTTTTTGGCTCCTAGCAGACAAAAATTGTTAAATGCAACTTTGATATAAGTTAGGGCATAAATGTACTGTATCTCTAAACCCATCCAAAGTAAAAGCGGTTTTCTCCATGCATCGTCCAGCAAAATACAACTGAATGTGGTGCTTATCCGGTGGAGGACAGCAGAATTTAACTGTCACACCCCTTTGTGTGACACTTTAAGGGACACAACTCCCACCATTGGATTTATCATCCAATAGATTTGAAAACCAGTTCAACCAATTATCCAATGACACAACTGGCTATATCTGTTTGCCTCTAGTCTTGTTCACTTTCACTCTGGTGAAAACACATGGAACACATAGTCTGTTTGCACAACTAAAAGCTGTCATTTAATCAGTGCGCTCTTTATCTCACGTAATTTGGTCTCATTTAAATCTGGAAACTAAATATTAAGGAAATGTCCCAAAAAATATTGCTGTGACATAATGCAAAAACCTAACAAAAAAAAAAAAATGAATCAACTATCTGGAAAACAAATAGAATCTGTGGATTAGTGCATGCAAACATTACTGATGATGTGAAAATTCAGTTATCTATCATCTATTATCTAATAATGCAGGTAATAATGTATTGATACTTTAACAAAATGATTGGGATTTTAATATGCTCGCAGTCTATGCAATTTGCTTTAATTAGCCTACAGAATATGGAAACAAGCTGTAAAAACATTTATTTGGTAACTCCTGTGCAGCACCTGTTAGACCAGACTTACGCCTGTTGGGAAAGCTTCGGTTAAATGAGCGTTTATGGCAGTCCGTTCAGTTTCTGCGAGCAGATATTGTCAGTGTCTGTTTCCCCACTGATCCGACGCGTTTAGGAGAAATGGCAGAGAAAATTCCAGGTCGGTAATTTGAGCGAAAGGGGTGGGCAGGGGATATGGCACGCCATTAACTTCCAGCGTCTTTGGTGGAGACTTCAGTGATTAGAGACAAGATCTGAGCAGCCAACTTCCCTTCCTGGCAGTCGCAGCCCGTCGAGTGATTCGTGTAAATCACTACCGGAAAGCAACAGGAGAACGGTAAAGTTTCTGTTTCTGCTGTGCATGATTTAATTATTTGAAATGAGGATTAGGCCCGTTTAAATGAAAACGATGTATTCTGTTCATCTGCTGTGAAGTGCTGTAATTGATTTCTTTGTGTTTTAATCTTTTGATCTTGGTTCAGCTTGTTTGTGTAAATAGATATTTACATCAGGCATACTTGTTTTCACCAAAACCAACATATTTTCAAAAATGTTTTGAACATAAATGGATCTATTCTTGTTTAATGTTGCTTGTCCTATAATGTGGCATCATAAACCGATAATGAATATAACTGCCATTTAAAAGTATACTGTTTGAATGGGTGTATTAAAGTACAGTAAAGCCCTTGTGTATCTGAAGCATCAAAGCTCACACTGAAACATGAGCCCTTATTTTCTCCTGTCCTTTCATATCTCAGTCATTCTCAGCTGAGACTGATGTACTGCAGCAGCGATGTCACAGCTGTATTACAAGAAAGCCGACAACTCCTCATACAGGGACCGCATCCCTCTCCGGATTGTGCGGGCAGAATCTGAACTGTCTCCCATGGAGAGGGCCTATCTGGGGGCTGTTGAGAAGGGGGACTATGCCAGTGTGAAGCAAGCCCTGGAGGAGGCTGAGATCTACTTCAGGATCAACATCAACTGCATTGACCCACTGGGACGCACAGCCCTGCTGATTGCCATTGAGAACGAGAACCTAGAGATCATTGAGCTGCTGCTCAGCTATAATGCACATGTGGGTGATGCCCTGCTGCATGCCATCCGCAAAGAAGTAGTGGGGGCTGTGGAGCTGCTGCTCAACCACAAGAAGCCACGTGGAGAGAAACAGGTACTATCATAAGCCATGATAACATCCCATATGCAGTTATTGCTGACCTTTCAACCCAGTAACTTTGTTTTTATTAAATTTTTAGGCTGCTCAGAAAACTTTATCTGAGCTTCTTTTACACAACAGACTATGTCACGCAATTATGCCTCATGGGATTACTGTTCTGTACACTATACTAACTGTATTTATGTACAGAATTTGCTGAGGCATTTGTTGAGGTTATGTGAATACTGAACATGGCTGCATTCAGGCAGACGTGTGTCCCTCTGGTATCTCACATGAAGTTATTGATTCCAACCAGGCTTATTTAGTGGTTCCCTTTTAATGGTTGTTTTCCTGCATTACATCTTCTCATTATGTCTGTGTGAAATGCACTTATGTCAATGCCAGTAAAAACAAAAAGGACTCACTATAGGAACAAGTATACTTCTATGAAGAACATTTTTAAATGTTTCAATTTGACAACAAGTACAACATATTGGCTAATTTGTCATTATATTAGTCTAAATTGGGTTCTTTTCATGTTCCATGGATCAGTTTCACGGTAGAGCAATATTTCACACTCAGCACACAAAATATAAAAAGCTAAATTTGTTTCCATAGTAGATTTCCAGCAGTGTTTTAAAGTTAAGTCCACATCCAACTGATCATATTTGTTCATGTAGTTCAAAAGCCATCCCTGGGATACACTGGTAAACTGTGTAGCCTTCAGGCTACACTCTAGTGCTCCACAACCCCAAAGAGCAAAAATAGTAGGTCTGAGATTCGGGCAGGCCTTGCTTTAATAAACACCAGTACAAGCTGGACAGTAGATTGTAAGCTACTAAGACAGCACAAGCCATTTATGTCAGTGTTATGTCAGACTGAACTTACTGAACTGTACCAGTAAGAAATAAAGGCACAACATAATGATGTGTTTTCCTCTTCTTTTTTTTTTTTTTTTTTACAAGCATGACCATGTTTATTTTAGAAATCAAACTATTTTCTGCTCAAAAGTTACAGAGTTGATGTGTCTGTGTGTCTTTCTGTCACAGCTTTCACAACAAAAAGTCATTTCCCACCGTTTGTGTGTCAGGCACTTTGATAAATGCCCTGTTGTGTTCAGCTTCTTGACATCTTTGTAAATTATTTTTTCCCGACACTGCTTGTCTCCCTGTAATCAACTTGGTGTATTCTGTGCAGAGAAGGAAAAGAAAAAAAAGAGTATTGTTGCTTCCAAGCATGAAGGTGGTTTGAGGGCAGCTGAACCACAAGCCATTAGTTGTGTGCTTGCTGTTAGACAAGATGCTCAGGGACCAAAGGCAGGTGAAATTGGACAGTTCTCATGAGGGGGTATAGAAGTCTTTTGTGAGCTGATAAAATATTTGTGTTCTGTAAATGCATTCTCTTACATCTGTTTGTTGTGTGCTCTCTTTTGAATTCCCTAAAAGGTTCCACCAATTCTACTGGACAAACAGTTTTCAGACTTCACCCCAGACATTACTCCAATCATCCTTGCAGCTCACACTAACAACTATGAAATCATCAAACTGCTTGTGCAGCGAGGTGTTTCGATACCTCAGCCTCATGCAGTGCGTTGCAACTGTGTGGAATGTGCGTCCAGCTCCGACGTGGATGGCCTGCGTCACTCACGCTCTCGTCTTAACATCTACAAGGCCCTCGCCAGCCCATCTCTCATCGCCCTCTCCAGTGAGGACCCTTTCCTTACTGCTTTTCAGCTAAGCTGGGAACTGAAGGAGCTCAGCACAGTAGAGAATGAGTTCAAGTCAGAATATGAGGAGCTGTCCCGGACATGTAAACAATTTGCAAAGGACCTCTTGGACCAAACCCGAAGCTCTAAGGAGCTGGAGATAATCCTCAACTATCGTGATGACATCAACCCACTGCTGGATGAGAGCATGAATGATCTGGCCCGACTGAAGCTGGCAATCAAATATTGCCAGAAAGAGGTAAGCTCTTTGTTGATTATGATATCATCTTGGTCACACGACTGCTACACCACACCCAGCAGTGTAAGAGCAGTTTTTTCTGGACATCTTCAAAGTAACAAAAATAACAAAAATAAAAAGTGAGAAAAGTACAGAAATATAGTTTGATAATATTGGTACACTTACAGGCATATGAGAACTGAGAGTATAAACTGACACTTGTGGAACACGTTGAACAAGGAGTAGGAATTACAGTATTTGAACAACAGGGACTGGATGACAAGAAAAGTGCCAAGATGGGCTGTAAATGGCC
Organism: Amphiprion ocellaris; assembly: GCF_022539595.1. Lineage (NCBI taxonomy): Eukaryota > Metazoa > Chordata > Actinopteri > Pomacentridae > Amphiprion > Amphiprion ocellaris. Next base: position 28,991,259 of record NC_072772.1, on the reverse strand, counting down.
TGAGATGGGTGGAGATATCCTCTGGGAGTTTAGAACAACATGAAATCGCCAGGCTGGCTCTTAGCAATACATTACAGTAGCACTTACTCCTAGACAGTCCCAGGGTGATTGGATAATTGGGGATAATGATAGAAGAAGTAATGGCCATTTCCTGAAATACAAACTCATAATATTTTAATTGGGGAGGAAACCTCTTACTGGTTTTTAACATCTTCTTGACTATTTCTCCACTAGATACAATGCCAACAGTTCAAATTACACTTTGTGATTACACAAAGGCAGTAACAGAATTAGATATGTCATCCGTGTTTCATATAAACCAAACAACAATTCAACTTATAATGAATAATATTTGTAGACATAAGTACTTTGGATATTTGCTTAATGCCTTACTGGGGTGCAATGAAAGTTGATACAAATTGATAACTTTGTTCTCAATTCAACACATTAGAAAATCTGAGTTAGAAATTCAAAATTTGTTTGTTTTGTTGTTTCCTGCATAACAGACTGCAATGAAAAGTCCACACTCAGCGGGTGTCTTTTGTTTGTTCCACTCATTAAAAAGACTACTCAGAGCTTTTGGACCTTGTTTGTATACAGCAGTTGTATACAACAACAAGAGTAGTATTTGCAGAGTTAATGACTCATGCCAACAGTGTACATCTAAATCTAGTCCAAGCACTAAACATTTTAGAGTTTGTAGGCAGTGTTCTGGGTTTTCTGTTATATTTATATCACACAGTTGGCAATGTGAAAATGAACGACCAGTGTGACTGTCAGCAACTCCACATTTGTGCCGCATTTGGTCTCCATGGAAAAGATTTTACAGTTGAACTACTCATCTTATGTATCATCTTATGTATTTAATTATTTGGCCTATGTGAGCTGGAATGGAGATGGCTAGAGAAAAATAACTTAATAACACCAACATCTTATTTAAAAATATGCTTTTCCCATTTGAGGTTGTGTTTTCAAGGTCCTTGCCTCACTCATCTTATTTACCTCATAACAGCTGTGCATCTCATCGTGGCTAATACTAGGTGCTAGTTCTTATTCATGCTCATGGATGACCACTGCGTTGAATTGCATTTCAGGCAAATGGTGAAGATACTGTTTATGTTGAATTGAATGAATTAATAAATTGTGTGTTATTTGTACCCCATATATACTAAGATAAGTTGAATTTTTCAATTTAAAAATGTGTCCTATGGTCATTGTGATTACATCTTGCACATGAGGATATAATATTTAAAATCCATGCTCTTCTATTGTTCTGTGGGCCAGGGCCACTGCAAACATAGTCTGAAACCTTGTTAGATGAATAAAATAAAATAAAATAAAAAACTCACATAGGAAAGCTTTAAAAAAAATGTAATGCTAGTTGTAATGGTTAGTTGAATTTTGTTGTGACATACTTTAGATTTCAGTTGAACCAATCTTGAATAACTTGAGATTTGGACTTGCTCTCAAAGAGGTTTGTCTGTTTGAAGCATAACTTTATATGAACACTTTTGAAATTATTAAAGACAAAGACAATTAGATGCTTTAGAGAGCTGCACAGTGCATTGAGTTTCTTTGCAACCAAAACATGTTAATTAATGCTGGAAGTACTATAAGACAAGAAAATGTATACTTAGGTTTCCATTGTTTGTCCTGACTCGCCCTGAATGCACAGAGAGGGCCAGTGAATGGTTGTTGTATACTGCTAGTGCATTGTGTTCTTCATCTGTTCAGTTCTGTTAACAGCCAGGCAAGTAACACATGTCCTTTAGCTGTGCCATTCTGGAGGATTTACAGATATGGAGCTCTCTCAAGATCTCTGTGCTCACAGAGTTTTAATTGATTACAAAGAACACTAGCACTTACTGCTTGTCCATGATATTCATATCAAAATTTCCTCTTCTCTGACCTGGGTTCTCACATATTGAAAAAATCTTGTATGCTAATATTTTCTTTGACAAAGAAATTGTAAAGTACACATTTTGATTGATTTAAAAACACAAGTCTTTTTTTAATTTGCTGAATGAAATTCAATTATTATGTAAAGAATTAAGTTCAGCCATTGTGAAAATTACAAGTTGAATCTAGTACTGCCGTCATTTTCAGCCTTAATTAAGAATCACATGACACCAGCAGACCAGAAACCTATTTGCTCTGCTGTTTGTTCACTGCACCAGTGTAGCATCACATACATGTATGGTTATAAATGTAAGGAACATAAACAGCTTTCTTACTGTCTCTAATGCTGTCTATTAAAAGTGGCAACAGAGGGATATTTTTGGTGAAAATTCAGATCATGATTAAAATGATTACATGTCACTAATTAGCTTAATCAATTTGCTCTGTACAATATGTTGTCACTATGCATGTGCCTTTGGACAGAATTAATACAAGGAAATTGTGGTGAGACATGTGGCTGGGGTCATTTTGACTTTCTAAAAATGTCCAAAAATGTCCTCTGACAAAATCTGCTCCTTCCAGATGCCACCTTTTGCCTCTAGTCATATTATGTCAAGTCACAATCTCACAAGGACAGCTAAGAGAAATTTAAAAATATCAGACTTTGCACTGATACATGGCTTCATCACCCATACCTTCATGCCATATTGTAGCATAATGGAGATCCATTTTGCCATAACTTGGTTAAGCTGAAATTACCTTTCATCCCCATCTGCAGATGTCCAACAGATGTTTATATCAAATCTCAGAAGGCTGAGTAAATGTGTATGGGAAACAGATTTGACAGTCACTTCTTAACAAGAATTAGAAAACACTTATGAGATTTTTGTCCTCTTGAAACTTTGTCTTGCATGCATGTACAAGATATGTTCCTGTTACTCACTTTGGATCTCATGAGTCATATATTGTGTATTTACTCTTGTAATTGGATTTGACACATCTCTAAATAAAAGAGAAAGAAGGTATGTTCAGACACACAGTTAAATTTCAAATGCCAACATAAGGAATTGGGGTGACACTATGTAAATACAACCTTTACAGTCTTCCTTTTTACTTTTGTTTTGTGTATAATCTAGTTTTTGCGTACTGGTTGCAAAAGCTGGTCAAAGGTTAATTCCCTTTGTTCTGATTTACCATTTCTTGCTTAAATGACACTATACCTCAGTTTAATTTTAGATAACATATGTTTTTCCTTTTTCTCTCTTTCCCTCAGTTTGTTGCTCAGCCAAACTGCCAGCAGCTGCTAGCGTCTCGGTGGTATGATGAATTCCCTGGCTGGAGGAGGCGTCACTGGGCAGCAAAGCTCATCACTTGTATCTTCATAGGCCTCCTCTTTCCACTGTTATCCATCCTCTACCTGATCTCCCCAAAGAGTCGCTATGGCTTGTTCATCCGGAAGCCCTTCATCAAGTTCATCTGTCACACTGCTTCTTACTTGACCTTCCTCTTCCTGCTGTTCTTGGCTTCGCAGCATATTGCTCCTGCAAAACGAAACCTTCAAGGCCCACCACCCACCACTGTGGAATGGATGATCTTGCCTTGGGTGCTTGGTAACAGTACACACACACACACACATGCACACACATACACACAAGAGACTGCTGTTAATTCTCTTCTTAGCATTCACTGTTATGTATTGTCAGCACTGTTGGTCAGTGTCAGTGTTACATTGACAAATGAACATCTGTTATTTGTTCATCTCTCCCAGGCTTTATATGGACTGAGATCAAACAGATGTGGGATAGTGGTTTCGAGGATTACATAGATGACTGGTGGAACTTGATGGATTTCATTATGAACTCCTTGTATCTTGCAACCATTTCTCTGAAGATTGTTGCATATGCAAAGGTAATGTGTATGAAGGTGTTTGACAGGCACGGATTGAAAGATATTAGTATATCACAGCATATCACAGTATAAATTAGTGTGCTGGAAAACCTGAAACTTTCGCAAGTTCTATGTTTAATGGTATTGTGTGTATTTGTTCTCATTTTCAACAGTACAATGGGGAGAAATGCAGAGGCACATGGGAAATGTGGCACCCTACTTTGGTGGCAGAGGCATTGTTTGCCATCGCCAACATCTTCAGCTCCTTGCGCCTCATCTGCCTTTTCACTGCCAACTCCCATCTGGGGCCTTTACAGATTTCACTGGGCCGCATGCTTCTGGACATCCTGAAATTCCTCTTCATCTACTGTCTGGTGCTGTTAGCCTTTGCCAATGGTCTCAATCAGCTCTACTTTTACTATGACACAGATAAGAAGGGATGCAAGGGTATTCGCTGTAGTACGCAAAACAACGCTTTCTCAACGCAAGTTCAACTTTCTTAATTAATTGTTTCTGACAAAGTGGTATTGTTAGTAATTAATAGGTTTGTTTTTTAGCAGGGCATAATATGATGTATGGTTGTTTGCTTTTCAGGTTGTTTGAAACACTGCAGTCATTATTTTGGTCTATATTTGGCCTGATTTCTCTCTATGTGACCAATGTGGAACCAGAACATAAATTCACAGAATTTGTGGGCAGCACCATGTTTGGTACTTATAATATCATCTCCCTGGTAGTGCTTCTAAACATGCTAATTGCGATGATGAACAACTCCTACCAGCACATTGCTGTGAGTGTTGTATATTATCCTTTTTGTTAAATAGTTTTACCACACCAATTTGTCTGGTTCTCCTTTGCAAAAGGTTTTGATAAATAGTTTTTCCCTTTTAGGATCATGCAGATATAGAGTGGAAATTTGCAAGAACAAAATTATGGATGAGCTATTTTGAAGAAGGAGGAACTTTGCCATCTCCATTCAATATAATACCCAGTCCAAAGTCTGTTTATTATCTAATTGGATGGGTTAAGAAACATTTGTTTCGGAGACCAAGCATAAAAAGACTTGAAACCTTTGGAACTTTGGGGGTAAGTAGCATTGCATTAATTTTCAATACCTGAGTTAGGATTAAATTTGATAACTATACCTTACGCTATGTGCTATGTTAATGTGAATCATAAGGAAATTCAAGAAAAAAAATTCACCCTACCACTGACAACAAAAATTCCATGTTTTGCTTTTCTTTCTTTAACTGTAGAGACGTGCAGCTGAAAATGTGAGATTAAACCATGAGTATCAGGTATCATTTTGCTGGCCATCATGAGCAGTAATGTTTTGCTTTTGACCTTGATGAAACTTTATTCAAACTACTAAACTATAACTAAATTAAAACATTTATTTAAAAAATAACTTATGTTTTTAGGAGGTTTTGAGGAACCTTGTGAAGCGGTATGTGGCTGCAATGATCAGAGATGCCAAGACGGAAGAAGGGTTGACAGAAGAAAATTTCAAGGTAGAATGCAATTATTCAACATTTGACGCTTAATCACCCAAGACTCTGTTTTTGCCATGTAATCTGTGCTGCTGTTTAATCACTGGTTCTCAATAATCAATAGGAGCTTAAGCAGGATATCTCCAGCTTCCGCTATGAAGTTCTGGGAATGATGAAGACAAGACCTCATGGTGTGGCCAGTAAGATTGCAAGCTCTACCTTGGCTTACCCTGGAAACTCATTCAAATATTCTCCCAAATTCCCTACTGATGAATCTCAACAAAATCTGAACATGTTTGATGTAATCACCACCACCACCCTGCAGAGTGGAGCCGCCAACACCACCAGCTCTGTTTGCTCTAGTAGGCTAGCCAATGGTTCGGTTGTTTTGTCCATAACAGGAAAGACTCAGAACGAGCTATCCAAAGAAGTTTCAAATGCTGCATGCCTTCAAAGACAAAGTAAACTCCCCTCTCAGAAGCATGATGAAAGAAATTCATTGTCAGAAGAAGGTATTTCAGAATCAGGTGGACAGAACCAAGAACAACTACATATTGTGGAAGTCTTCCAGAAAGTGGAGGACATTCAGACGATTGAACATTCTTGCAAAGAACGTGCGAAGAAAGTGAAAAATGGACCTAAAAAGTATAAAAATTAATCTGTCAGTAAGTGAAAAATGTAAATCATGCCATTGCAACATTTTCCATTTTAATTTTTAAATGTTCATTTATTCATTTACCAGTCAGTCTGGTTTATTGTAAAGAGGTCACTCATGTTAAACAGTACTGTAGTTAAATAGCATATTCAATTTATTTTATTTTTTTTATTTATTTATTTATTTTTGTCTGCATTTGTTCTCATTGTTTAACTCCACAAAAGGGGAGTCAACATTATATGAGATTGATGCATATTTTAGTCTTGCAGCCAAATATTTTAATATTTAGTGCATGTGTGTGACCATCACCGGCCCTCCCTGAAAGCTAAGCAGATATTCTTTATTAGAATTCCCTATTATGAGCCAGGGAGGGCAGTGCTACACCTCAGTGATGTGTGGGGGAAACAAAGACTGGACAGGACGAACAGGACGAACAGGATGAACAGGGATAGAAAATAACAGGCGTTGCTATTGCAATTAAAGATTGTAAGGTGGTGTGTTATGCCCAACTACTAATTGCCCATCAATAAAAAAAATAAATAAATAAATAAAAATTTGAAAAAAGAAAAGAAAACCAAACCAACACAAAAGAAAAAGAGATTCAATAATAAATGAACAAATGGTACTGAGCACCATAATTGTGGGTGTCTTGATAGTATAGAATAGAATAGAATAGGCCAGAAAAGGATACTAGTGCGAGAGAGAATGAGTTTAGGGTAGAGACTGGAGAAATTCTCAGCACATTCTGGCGGGACCCATCAATCGCTGAAATGGGACTCGGCAGTAGCTGGCAAGACCTGATCAAACATGCAAGTGTGAAGAACCCCGAAGCCCAGAACAGCAGTCACGGCAAGGCAGGGCCAAGTCAACAGGGCATCCCTCCCCCCGGGCCGTAGGAGCCACAGGGCGGCACCCCCAGAGAGCCACCGGGGCCACCGTGAACGACGCGAACCCGGAGAACAAGAGGGAGCAGCTACTGACACCCCCTGCGCGCCCAGACCGACCCAGGTGGCCCGGGGCACGAGGACCCACCCGCCACCCAAACCCTAACCCCGCCCCCCCCCGCCCCCCCCACACCCCCCCCCCCCCCCCCCGACCCGCCCCCCCCCCCCCCCCCCCCCCTCCCCCGAGGGGGCCAACGGCCCCACACAGCCAGGAAGCCAGACACAGGGGCCGAGCGGCCCACCGAAGGGATGGCAACCAGCCCATCACAAGGCAGGCCACCACCGGGAGCCGGCCAGAGGAAATCGGAGCCGGGACCCGATGTGAGTCCAGAGGGTAAAAATGGACAGTGTGGTGGGGCCCGGCGACGCCGACAGGGAGGCACCCCGCATACCCCCCGCACCAGGCCCCAGGTGAGCGCAGTACACCCAGGGCCCCCACTCCCCGCAATGCGCCCTGACAACCCACCAGGACAGAGCCACCACATGCCACCAGCCCGCAGTACAGCCACAGCGCCCACCAGGACGGCCAATCCAGCCCCCGCAGCCCACCAAGAGCCATCGCACCTGCCCGGACCCGTCGGGCACGCAGGAGAACCCCCCCCGACCACAGCCCCCAGGTCCCGGGGACCCCCCAGCCACAGCAACACGGATGATGGTCCACCCCCGCCACACCATAGCTATAAGGGGGCCGGGTCCCACCAGTGAGGCCATATTAGTGAGATCCCCCCATTACTCCCTGTTAATATGTCTCCCGATCCCAGACTGGAGACATTATCCCTGCACCGTGATAGTGTAACCCTGAGTGTCATGTGGTGCATATTCAATTTAAATCATTATGCATCCTGTCATGTGTATAATGGCTTAATAACGTTATGTTTTCTTTTTTAACATTATATTACATGCATAACAATACAGAAATGTTTAGCAAATATTGATCTCAGTGCTGACTTCACACTCAGGAAATTGTGGAAGAGGTTTGTAATTCATGATATACCTTTAGCAGTGAAGTCCTGACACCCTGCTGCCTATGTTCCCAAAAAAACTTGTTTTTTTCTGTAATTTGCAGAAATAATGTAGCTTAATGTTCCATAGAAGAAATACTAGTCCTAATATGACTATAAACACATTAATTGCATTCAAAATCTGATACATTTTTATATTTCATTCATGTTATTATCTAGTTAATTAATGAGCAATGCAGCACCTAGCTAATTCAGAGATCAGAGGCAGCTTCACTTTTACTCCTTTACCTCCCTAACATGCTTAGGGTAAGAAGGACAGTCTTAATCTTGATGTTATTGTAGCAGAAGGGGCAATGCAATCTAGGTAGGTTTTGTTGCAGGATTTACTCCTTAACCATGTGCTTTTATATCAGCTGCTATAACTTGCAAGCACCAGGACCTCCTAGAAATATGTTACAACTGTGCAGTTTAGAAACTTGTGATTTTACTCTGTGATTAAATAAAAGTGGAAACTAAAAGTGTTTCTAGCATTTTTTGGTCTCATCAACAACAAAGTAGCTCTCCCCCTTAACTTGGAAGTAACATTTTTTTCCCATTTCTCTAGTTTGAAAATGATGCATATTGATGCTAAAAACTGAAATTAGGGCAGATGTGGTAAAGTAGGAATAAACTGAACAAACGAGTCGCACTTGAACTGACTATTCTCATTACTGACGAAATCTCTTGTGTTTACTAGAGAAAAGGATCCGGTAAATAGTTTACCTTCTCTCTCACTGTGTATACAGCTGTCCCTCTGACATAATGAACTAGATGCACAATTTACATCAACATGTTTCCTTTTCTCTTGGACTGTTTGACCTGTCACAGGAGAAACATTACTGAAGGCACACTCTTATTTGCAGAATCAAAACTAATTTGGCACAGGATTTATATCCTGCAAGTTTAGTTTGGTTTAAACTAACTCTGCTTTTGGCATTAACTTAAAATGAATTCTTGGAGCCAGTCGCGTTGTTTGGCCCAAGTGTCCAAGACTAGTCACAAATATTTTATGAATAGCCCTGGACCTCTCTCCCTCTCTCTCTCTGTCTCTCTTTTTGGTACTAGAAAAAAGCCAAATCTCATATCTGCTCAGTACTGAAAATGTAAAGGCAGTACAGAAATATTATTTATAGTACTATGATACATATATACAAATATAAGCCAAGGTAACAGAAGTGATTTATTTATTATCATTAAAGGAGAAAGGGGAAGTCAAATGCAATGTAAATTAAAATCCACAACATAAATAAAAACCTGTGATACAAGAAAGGTAGATAAGACCAGAAAAACAACTACAACAACACCTTAGATATAGTGTTGGAACATTGTTAAGGCTACTGATCAGAAGGTCAAAATTTCAAGCCTCACTGTTGGGCCTTTGAGCAAGGCTCTTAACCCCATCTGTTTCAGGGGCACCTCATCATGGTTTACCTTTGTTCTGACTATAGACTGTATATAAAGATGTATGATGATGTATGATATATATATATATATATATATATATATATATATATATATATATATATATATATATATATATATATATATATATATATATATATATATATATATATATATATATATATGGTTCTGACCCTAGCTTTCTAACAAGCTCGGGTCAGACTCCATTTTGTTGTGCTGTTGTGTGCATTGTCAATAAACTTGAATTGTGTCTCTTACCTTCATATAAAGGTAAGCTTTCAAGACACTTTTAAGATGATACTGACAGAGGTGTTGTGCCATCTACCAGAGTGCACCTGTGACTCAGGCAAGTGTTTACTTTCATGGTTGTCACACAATTTCAAGTTTATGTAACCTGTTAGTACAGTGGCAAGTTTACATACATAAACCAACCATAGCAGACCACTCAAACAAATGTTAGACTGGCTATGAATAGTTTCATCGTGTTGCGAAAATTATCTGAGAGGCAACTGGTTCAAGGAGAGAACGAGGAAAAGAGTGGAGGTTGCAGCATGCTATATAATAGAGGTGATGTGTTTGTAAGTGGATGTGAACGTTCTCCTCCTCCTTGGGGGAAAAAAGTAAAGCATGTAGAAGAAGGGTTTCAGGTGAAGACAATGACCAGTTGGCTTCCACCATCATCTGTCAGGACAAAGGGAGCATAGAGGAAGAGGGCTGAGCAAGAAACTCAGACTGAATGCTGAAGTCTCAGTGTTGTGGAAATTTCTGTAATAACGTGAATTCACAAAGAGCAAATGTCCCATGACACATGTCCAACAAAGATCTGCTGTCTTCCCAGCAGAGACAAAGAGAGCTGAGCCTTGGATCTCTCATTGCCGAGGATTCTTTTGGCTGTGCCTGTCAGTGTTCCCCAACCATCTGTGAAAATGCACAGAGTGAAAAAGAACAGAGGGGTATTGTGATTTGCCAGGCCATAATGTGGTTTGTTTTTCATTTTAGGTTGCACTGATCCTCTAATCAGCTAAAAAGTGTCAAGATCTGTTACAACAGTATGTCATAGAAAAGGGTGGAGGGACAAAGGAATCTCCAAGATTTCAGTATTAGTCCTTTACACAATATAATTAAAATATTAAAAAGCATTAACTTTATTACATTTGATTGGCTAAAATCCACAAGGACTGTTAAAAATACTCCACAGTACAAAGTGTGTAGCACATGAGGAGAGTGTTACTGAATGTTGACCATAAATAAACAAAAAGGGGGAGAAAATATTTCTTGAGGCCGAGCTTCCTGGTACCTGTTAAGTGTAACATCAGTTTTTACTTGTCTGTTTACTTGTCTGCACTTTTATTAATAGAATTTTAGTTTATTTTTTTATTACATGTGTTATCTCTAAAATGCTTATATTTTTCTCATCACTTGTCTTTTTTGCTGTTACATTGAATCTTTTAAATGATCCTTTAAATCTGTGTGTAATTTCCCCAACTTGTCGGTGCAATTTTTGATTATTTTATTTTTTATATTTACTTGTAAAGAACATTGAATAACCTGTATTTAAGGCGTGATACAAATAAACTCACTTGATTTACCTTTTGTGTCTGGTTATTGCAACACCCAGGTGGAAGGTCCACCACAAAATCGCATTTAATAGTATACTCATAGTAGGTCTAGTATGGAGCAGGAGAGTAAAGCTAAACAGAGAGCAGAACTCACTCACCAGAACTTTTCCTGAGGCAAGCACCACAGAACAAGTTGGTGCACCTTTTATTAGGCTAAACAAATTCGAAACACGGAAGTAGGAGGAACCAAAAGAACCCATTTCGAAAAATCCTCTCAAAATTAGTTGTACGGTGGTCTAGGAGGGACATTTCACTCGTGCTGCCGATAATAGCCAGAGGGACGTAGTGGGAGCGATGCTCTGCTGTGATTGGTGGAGAAGGAAGCGCCGGTATCTTCCGCTTTCCTTAAAAGGAAAACGCCAAAACCGAACCGGAATAGTGTTTATCTACCTGTCGGCAGGAGGTAGCCCTGCGTTTTAATAATTCTCCCTGTTCCGCCCTTGAAATGAAACGTCTATTTTGTCATCTTAATTTTTGTTTCTTGTGTCGCTGACTAGGATGTTGGCAAATAGGTTGTGGAAAATGTAACAAACATTAATCCCCTCAGATATATTTAATGCCACCTTGCCTACCTGGGATTTTAAGAGTAATGACAGCTTGAGAAAGTTTTTGGGTGATTTTATTTATTTTATTGTTATTTTATTTACAGACTGACTTTTGAAGGTAGTAATGAAAGCAAAGGTTGGCTATTTTGAAGAATCTAAAATATAAAACATGTTTTGACTTATTTCACACTTTTTTGTTTACTGCACAATTCCATATGTGTTCATTCATAGTTTCAGTGCCTTCAGTGAGAATCTACAATGTAAATAGTCATGAAAATAAAGAAAAACCATTAAATGAGAAGGTGTTTCCAAACACTTCACTGGTAGTGTCGGTTTCTTGTTCACAATTTAAGATTTTCTGTACTTATGATGATGCATCACAAGACTGCAAGATAAAACTAGAGCTGTAGTATGCTATTCACACAAAAGAATAAAACTTTTAAAAACTGAACTATTTTTATATTAAAGTTTGTAGGATCCATTTTAGCCTTATTCTATCAGCTGCAGTCCTGGTGATGTTTAACAGTCGGGAGCAAGTAAAAAGCATATATAAAAACATCATTCAGTCCAGTAAAGGCTTACAGCAAATCTCATAAGGTCACAAAGCAGACCATAACTGCTTCTGTTTTAAGTTTATATTGCTCTACAAAGGTATATAGAACAATGGATTGACTCTGAAATTACTTACAGCTATAAAACTCATACTTTTCCCTCTCACTATCTCTGTGAGATCTTCTAGGAACGATGATACTATTTTGTAAGAGAACTGATTGGTCAGTAGGCGATGTGCTTTAACACGTGTGGATCTGGACAATAACCTGCTCCACACCTGATTAGATGTACACCATAAGTAACCATGGAATGCAGTAAAGTTTGTTACATACAGCTACATGTTTTAGTCATTTGATAACCTAATGTAAGTCAATCAAAATGAACATTCAAAAAATGCTTTAATTTATTAATTTATCAATTTGAGCAACGCTGTTTTGCCTTCACTTAAAGAAGAAATGTAGCCCATTAAGTTAGACAACCTAAATATTTAGTGTACATCTTTTAAAAACTGACTGAAACTTGGCTTAATTTTCCCCAAATTGTTTTGCAGATTGCTGCCAGAGAAACAATATTTATGGCTATTTTACTTGGTAAATATTTGGTTTTGCTTTGACTTATTAGAAACAGCTGCCAACTGTATCAGCACTTGGCACGAGAAATCCTTTTTAATCAGTCCTGAAACTGAAATTATAGCCTGTTCCAAGGAAACTTAGCAATTGTAAAGTTGATAGTTCATTTTGCATTGGCTGCCAGAAGACATTAACTGGCACTAAACTTGTACAGCCTTGGTTGATTCGTTACAAATTCTATTGAACACCTGAGATGATGGGGCCTCCTTTTGGAGGCACCTCTGTCAAAACCACAGTTAAAGCATATTTTGCATTGTTGTTGCAGTTGCCTGTGGTTTAAAGGGAATAATAACAATTATACAAGGGGTAATTTTTATTTAATTCACCTGATTAAATGTTATCACTGCTCATAACTATGCATAATTTGGGCGTGGTCTCTTTGAGTGACAATTTGAATACTGTCATAGAACATCCATGGCCCGCTCCAGCTCAACCTCTCCTTCGGAGTTTGGAATTGTCATGGAAAAATTACTCTCTTTCCCCTTTGAGAGGTATTTCCTCGCAGCTGTTAGCTGAAGACATCCCAGAATATCATGCAGGTTGCATCTGTCAACTGCAGTCACCTAGAATCAAGTTGTAGAACCTATAGGTCACCTCACATTATGTTACGGGTTATCACCTTTGACCTCTGTTCCTATTTGCTTCCCCCAAACTGAGGCTGTAAGCACATTCAGGCCCTCTCTGTCCCTAATATGACCCTGAGAAGGCAGATGCTGCAAAGACAACTGCTGTAAGAAAAACATGACTTGGTTAGATATTGTCTAGTTGATGTTCCTGAGCAGACAAGTTGTCTCCATATTGGCCTGTAATCTAAATATGGCATTCCTCCCAACTCCTTATATAGCCAAAGTCAAAGAGAAGGGCCTCAGAATTGATGCTGCCAGTGCTCATATCACTGTTGCTCGTTGTATCACTCCTCCTGATATCAATAAACCTTATTCTCAACATGAGCCATCTGAGTTTCCAGAGTGTCTCTGAGTCTGCATCCTCAATCCTCTCCACATCGCAGAAATTCCCTAATAGGAGGGAGGCATTGCCAAGATGGCGACGGCTGAAGTCGTCACACTGAGTTTTGATACTGCTGCTGGAAAACTGTGGGTGACATCAGCGAGGTGTCGTCAGTTGTTATATGCAGTCTGCGGTTGCTTGTTAGAGAAAAGGAGAGGAGGATTTGTTCAAAGAGCTCTTGATAGGCACTGAATTCAAGATCAGATGAGATAAAACTTTTTTAATTCTAAAGGAAAAGTCAGAAATACTGTGCTACTCTCATTTTTCAATAATATGACTTAAAAATTACATTAATTCTGTTCTTGTAAGGCCAGTATGGTGGAGATGTTACAAATGAAGCGATAAAGACTGTTGTAACCAGAGGTGCCATAATGTCTGATCAAGTCATTGCAAAGATTGTGATGGAGGGAACTAAAGACCTCGAAGACCTGGACATAGCTGTGTCTTGCTGATGCTGCAAATATGCACACTCAGCCTCAGCTATCCAAAAGAGCTAAAAATAAAAACCAGCAACAACAACTTGATGTTACAAAAGACATACCCTGAGTTAGGTGGTCTGAAAGCCTGAATGATGGTAATGTCTCTGAAAAAATAAGCTTGAATAAGGTTTTGGACGCAAATAATGGTTTATAGTCAAAAACCTGTAAGTTGATATTAGCTTCATCGTTAACAGCTTGATAATAAAACTGGAATTGCTATGTGTTAATTATTCTGAAGTGAAATAGGTTAGTAATACTAAATCTTAATGCGTCAGTAATTATCACGCAGTAATACAACACTGAAATCATGAGTGGGTTAAAGTTTTACTATTAACCCACAAACCTACTTCATACTAACCTTGCCCCAAGTACTGCAAAAGTCTAAGAGTTTTTTTGTTAATGTCATTATTTCCCCCCTTTCTTAAAATATAGTATCACATGTAAGTGATTATGTGGTTGGAAGAAAAATGAGCTTGTGTCAGAGATGTTCCAGTGCCAACTACCAACCAGGCATCCAGCGCCCTCTATTGATGTGTAAGCACAAGAGCCTTGTGCAGTGGGCTACATGAAGGGATCGTACACTCAATCATGTTCCTTAAAGTAGAAAACTTCGAAACCTGTGGGAAATCATGCAAATAAGAGTATTTTTGATTAACAGAACTTGCAGTTAGTTATGATTTTCATCAGTGTTGTGCTATACTCATATTCTGTATTTGCACAACTTCAAACAACCATGGATGCTGGATGAAACTGGATGAAGTCAGTTTCTGTTACCATAGTAGCCACGCTATCTAGCCAGTCAACATTGTTTTGGGCTTTGTACTACTACTGCAGCTTATGCAGTTTAGCAGTTGCATTTTGTCCCTTTCATTTCAGCTTTCAAAAGAGATTCCAAGAAATATACAGAAAGCAGAGATTATACTTGGGCTCAGAACTTGTATGTTCTTTGTAGCACATGTGGTGTTTGTCTCAGTGTCTGTGTGAAAGAGACTGACTCAGACAGAGTGTGTTCAAATAAAGTGCCAAAGCCACACTGCATTTATTATCACTGTGACTTAATTTATGCCAATCCTTTTTCTGTGCAAGCAAGCACAGTCTTTAGTTTCAACATGGTCTGTTTCATGGTATAATAGGACTGCAAAGTTAATGTATCGCAGTATTTGGGGATTTTAGTGGATTTTATGTGCATGTACGTTTCCTAGAATAAGCCTTGAATTCGGGTCATAGGAGCCTTGCTGACTTCAAAGTGTCATTTTTTTGGACATGAGGTATGCTGTTTTTTACTTTCATGTTCACTGTGTGTTATATACATAAAAATATGCATATAACGCACAGGCGCAAGTGAGACCAGTGCTTTCTGGGCTTTCGGTCTTAACACCATTCTATCCCACAGTTCTGGGTTGTATCTGTTTTTTTTATCATCTGCTGACTCAGATGTCCAGTGAGACATTACTTTGCTGATCTGATTTGGAACATGTGGCCATAGCCACGAGGTCTAACATGTGATATGCATCCATCCTACAACCTCGACCAGTTAAGCTTAACAAAGCCCACACATCTAGAATGCATGGTGTTTGCATGTCAAGAATTATGCAGTGTTTCATCAACCAATGCAATGGATCATTTTTCTTATTAGTTAAGAGATAAACTGTAATTTGCAGGAACCTAGAAAGATTTTTTTAATAAAGTGCCTGCTTTCATATGTTTAACGCGTGTGCTCACACTGTTTATAAATTGCAGCTTATTGTCATTTCCTTGTAACAGCTCTGGGATATTACATTATGCATACCTAACACGTTTCACAGGCAGTTGTTTCCTGTGTTTTGTTGTGTCTGTGAGGTTGTATCTAAGATACTGTTGTTAACATAAAATTACAAACGTCTGTGTTCTCACGTTTGAACACCTAAGGGTAGACTTGACTTTAGTGTTGTCTTTCGCAGCTTTAAAAAGCTAGCATGGCTCCATTGAGATAACACTTGGCAATTTGATAAATATAATTTGCTGGGCATCCAGGTTAAATGTATAAGTATACAGATACATGCTAAACTAAATTTCTAAACTCCTAATCTTGCAAAATGGAGACTTGTCTTTGGGTGCTCTGGTTAAGCTGTTTTGTTTTTGACTTCTTAACTGATATTTCAAATAATTATTTACATCAGTATTTATTCCCTCTCCCCTGTTAAAAATATGTGACGCGTTACATGTGCATGAAGTGTGATCCTCACTGCTTGTGTTCCCCCCAGCCACTAGGTGGAGCAAACTGCCTTTTGAAAGATTTATACAGTTAGTGCTCTGGCATTTGTTCAGAGCAGAGATTAAGCAATGTTTCTTTGTTTGCAGTCCAAATAAATGACACTTTTATAGGCAAGAGTGCATTTATGCAGAGTTCAGCCTATCTGCTCAGTTCACATATTTAGTAATGTGTCACAGCTTTTAGGTTGAAACACACCAAGTTATTTTGCAGCAGTGTACTGAGAATGCATGTTGAACCCTAGAATCTTGAATTTGAAAAAGTTTGTCATTGTATCCAAATAACTGTACTTGTATTTAGTGCAGTGCAATGGATTACATTTGAATTTAATGGCAAAACTGTTTCTTTAGACTTGAGTCAATAAGTGACTTTTAGAATTCATAGAAAATTTCTAAAACAAGTAAAAACAACTAATTTAAAATGTTTCAAAATAACAGATTATTTTATGGCAAAAACATTAAAAGTATGTATAGCTTCAAACCCATACAAATGAGGAATGGCATTGATTACAAAACACCAAATGTGATGGTGGTCCTACTTTTACTACTCACTAATCTCTAGGAATCTCATTTCACATAGAAAGTAATATTTCAAATAAAAAGATTTGTAGTTCATAATGTATAACAGAATAAATAATAAAGTCCATTATATTTGTGTATAGAAACATGGTTTCTGAAACAATCTGGGTGGTCCACACGTGTAAGAAATGTTGCCATCCTCCTAGAGTGGAGGGTGAGACTTGTGGTATATAAACTCCTGTTCTGAGTCTGCTCCGGTTACTCTGGGTCTGGAAGGGCTAGCTAAGGAATCAAGGATGAAGCTCCTTTTTGCAGCTACCTTTATTCTCTTTCTGCTCTCTACATTTGACAATGCTGACTCCTCAGCTTATGACAAAATAGTTGCCCACAGTCGCATCAGGGCAAGAAAAGAAGGGTAAGCTTATCAATATGTTTCATTACTTTAATCTTTGAGGGGTTTTTTCACTTTTGTGATTTCGTGTTATTTTATTGTGCATGCATGAACTTTGAGCATAACAAGCATCAATAGTTCTTATAAGTTCTGCCCACCTGTATCTTTGTTATTTTTAGACAAAATCTTCTATATTGTAGTGTAGTCCCAGTTGTTGCACAAATATCAGTTGTTTATTTATTCAGATGTGTTATAAAAGAATACTAATTTCAGTGAGAAAATGTATAAGCCAGCAAGGGAATAGCTGTTAAGCCATAACTCAAAAGAGTTTTTATGTACAGCAGGCGTTGATATCATTATTCATATCTGGCCATCTGGTTTCAGAGGCAGCAGGCATACTTGCCAAAAATTATTCATACTTGACAGTCTGATGTCTTATACAGTAGGGCTGCTTCTTGCATTTACACATGAATTATTTAATGTTTCATAGACTCTTATTCTGATTTTACCTGCTGATTAATGTTTTGCCTCCTTTTTACCATCAATTTTCATTAGACCCAATGTCTGTGCACTCCAGCAAGTCATGGGGACCAAGAAGAAGTACTTTAGCACTTGTCGCAACTGGTACCAAGGGGCCATCTGTGGAAGGAAAGCGTAAGTGTTGTTTCTGTATCCACTGGGACAAGTTGTTTCTCCATTTACGGACATTAAACGCAAATTTAGTGGCTGAAAAGTTTACCCTGAGTATCAGTTATGCATGTCTCTTCACTGTCTGCTCCCTCTTCTTCTGCTCTTTCTTCTAGAAGGGGTTTCATGGAAACTTGGATGTTTCCGTAGAGATAGACATCTGTTATCTAACTTTGAATTACTCTACCACTTAAAATGAAAAACACACTTGAGGAAGCAGCCCTAAACTCTTTGTAATGAAGGCAGTCCCATTTGGTCCTATAAACTGTAAGTTACAGTTTTCATAACTTAAGAAGCCTGGTCGTTGTTGGATGCCACAGCGGTGAACCACTGATTCCAGGATATGATGTGGCTGCAAAATGTTGACTGTATTCATGAATGGAAAAGTGCTCAGCTCAATCAGCTCAATTGTTCCAGCTCTCTCAGCACTTTTTAGTTAAAACATTGATCAAGGCTATGCCTATTTTGCAGTCTCCCTTATTCTTTTCCCTTACACATGGACGTGCATGCAGCGCATATACTGAGTTTTTCCTCAGTGTTTGACCAAATCATGCTTAGTATGCAGTTTAAATAGCCTTACTGATGAATACACTGCTCATACTTACTGCTTAGTGAACTTGGCAAGTGATAATGTTGGAAATATTGTGCATTTCATAATGTGTATTTCAGTGAAGTTTGACGTGTACTCTAACAATGAAAAAAAACATACACAAATATTTTTTCAATGCACAACTTCACTGTGTGCGGAAATATTCCTGTTATTCATTAAAATTTACTTAGATTAGTTGGTTAAGTTGACATAAACTGAGCTTTAATCTGAATTAAGATGGATTTTGAAAACAGAAAATGAGCAGACCAATTTAACTTTGTGTTATAGTGTTTCTGAGTGCATTAGGCAAGTCTTTACTGTCTTCATCAAACCTGTTTTTCAGCGCATGTTCCCCCAAGCCTGTCTTTCCCAACCTTTCCAGATGTTTTCAGCCGTCTCCAAACAATAAACATTTTCTGTTTTTTGAAATAATTGTTTGTCATAACTTTCAGCAGTGCTGTTTTAAGGTAGCGATTTTGACAGTCTGCTATAAATGTTGCTCATAGCAGTACATTTGCATAAAGCACATATGCACATTAACATCAACAAGTTTGTCTCACACTGATTACCATGGACCAGGACTACAACACCTTAGTGGAAACTAAAACCAAAATGTCAAGAAAGGTAAAGAAGCATAAGCTAAAAGGCCACTACTGCAGTCTTGATCATATGAAATACTTCAGTCTAACTGGCTGACCACGATGGTCTAAGACGGTGCGGTTTAAATTTTGCTTTTCAGTTTGTTGCAATTGGAGCTCAGTCTAAATTAATGTAACCAGCCAAAGTATTTGTTTTCACCCACTGAGAAAGCATTTTGACTTCCAGACCAGTTCTGTCTCCAAGAAAACTCTGTACTACCAACTTCAAGACTACCCATTAGTATGACAAAGTTATCATGATTCTTAATACAGTACGTTTGCATGCTGACAAGTCAAAAGTTTCCAGTTCCATGGCCAGACACAATCCCTCAGTGTGGGAAAGCAATGTAATGAGGGTTAAGCTGACTCAGCCCCAACGGGGCTTGTGTGATCTCATCCCAGCCCCTGCAACTCCTTTCAACCTTGATTCAGCTACAGCTGTTATAGAGGTGCATTTAAGCATGACCCAGAAGCATTAGTCTGTACTCTGTCTGAAACATCAGCAGTGAATAAAAGAACAAAGTGCTACAGAAAACTCCCTGCTTGTGAAGTCTTGTCTCCTGACAGTCTGAAAGTCTTGGTTTTTAGTCATCAGTGAGCAGTGATTTCTAACTACTCTGATGCAGTTTTTCTTGTTTGTGATGCATTTGAATCTTATTTCTGATTCTAAATCAGTCATTATATCCATGTGCCTAAATGCCTGTACCATATGAACTACAGATCGCACACATATAATGCTTTCTTGTAATGCAGATTTCACAGTGAAATTGATAGTGAAGAGGAGCTACTAAACGTCAGCTCATTAACATCCTTTTTTCTTCAACTGATTTTTAATATTATCTAGAACCATCATATTCATAACCAACGTAATACTACTGTAAGTAATCAGTTTACAAAAATTAAAGAACTTGGGGTTATTCTTACTTTTGGCAATGATTAATAATGTTGGACTTAAATGGGAAAAGAAGCAGCTCTCCTCTTTTCTAACCATAAAAATCGTATATTTACCCCAATGAACTCCCCAGCCAACTCTGGGCACATATGGTATTGTTTAAACCTACATCTGTGGTGTTCTTTATGTCTTGTGGGTCTTTTTATTGTTGAATACCTGCTAGTCATTTGAAGTGAACGGTACATCTCTGAATGTCTAGTTTTCCCAGAGATGGAGACAGTGCTATAGTTCCAACATGATCAAACCTGCTGACGCAAGCCAAGCTTTCATCTTGCAGCCAAACTTCAAATTTTACTACTCTCCTCAGGCTATGGTGTCAGGCTCTTTGGAGAGAAGACACTGCTTCACATGTCTGTCTATTAGCAAATAAATATTTCTCATTTGTGTCTAATTTCTGGAAACATAAATCATAATACCAATTCTCTGTTTTTAAAGAACTGTAAAACCTCCCGGGACAATGTTGTTTTTCAGATTAGCTCAACTTTTTCCGTACAGGCTATCAAAACCCATGTTTGCTATGTTGACCAAAATTTCCTAAAACTCATCTTATTACACTGTAATTTTTCAAGGCCAAAATCATAATGTTTTTGTGGTTAGTCCATTGCCAAGTAAAGTCCAAACTAATTGTTTAGCTACAGAAAGGAGGTTTTTGTTATATAAATTTACTACTGTAATGGTAGCATAAGCCTCAAGGCATCCTTTCCATTAGGTTTTGGCTTAAGCTGTTGGATCACATGGTCTGTTTGGGTAGTGCAAGAGATAATGAGTGACATCTGGAAACACTGAAAACACCAACATATCCATGAATGATGACTCAGCTCAAAACATGGCAGCCAAAAAAAATAATCCAAATTTGTTGTTGAAAGATTATTGCAAACAGTTTTTCATAGGATGCACAATACCAACATTTATAACGTGTATGCTTTGCCTGCAGGACTGTACTTTACGAGTGCTGCCCTGGGTACATGAAGCTGGAGGGCATGCGTGGTTGCCCTGCAGGTACGGTCTGTGCTACAATGTTATCATTGTATAAAGGTTAGATGAGGCCATATTCTCCACCTGTAGAACAGCTGTGTGCTATTTTTGAAAGCAGACCAAATAAACTAAAAGAGGATGCCATGACATATTGTCGACACATTGTCTTTCTTTTCAAGCCACAAATGTTTCAAAGATTTCTTGTTTCTATTTTCAGAAGGACTGTCTGATATCTAATAGTGCTCATTTCTTTTCTAGTTGCCCCGATTGATAATGTGTATGGCAGTTTGGGTATAGTCAAGGCCACCTCAACACAAAGATACTCTGACATCTCTAAGCTAAGACCTGAGATTGAGGGATCGGGATCGTACACTTTCTTCGCTCCTAGCAATGAGGCCTGGGAACTTTTGGATGATGTGAGTCAGGACAAAACAGAAAGCTTTGAACCTTTCCAGCTGTGATGATTTAACATTTCATTTTTATTATCTAACAGGATATGAGGAATGCACTGGTCAGCAACGTCAACATTGAGCTGTACAATGCTCTTCATTATCACATGGCCAACAAACGCTACTTGACTAAAGATTTGAAGAATGGACTGACAGTCACTTCCATGTACAATGACCTTGGTCTCCACATTAATCATTACTCCAATGGGGTGAGTATTGTCATTAAGTATTGTTAAAAGAGTCAACTTTTAGTACTAAAACCACTTGTCAAGTGTGTGACATTGAATTTAATGTTATGTGTAGGTGGTGACTGTGAACTGTGCCAGGATTATCTATGGAAATCAAGTTGCCACCAATGGAGTTGTGCATGTCATCGACCGTGTCATCAGTGCTGTTGGAAACTCCATCCAAGATACCCTTGAAGTTGATGATGACTTTACAACTCTGACTGTGAGTACACACAATGGTAGACCAATCAATAGACCTCAGAACTTGTACACACTGAAGTGATTAACAGCAATTTGCATCACAGTTTTGATAAAGGGCTTATTGTGGCAATGTTAGACAAATAACAGAGCAAAGAAAACAAATCATGTTTCTTTACTTTTTCTTTCAACTTGCATCGTGGGGATTGCTAACCAAAACAGTAAATGTACCAATGTGCCAATATACTACTAAATATTTAAGATTGTTAAGTTATTTATAATTAGCAGTTTTTATGGCTGCCTCCTGCACGTTTCTACTGTACTTTATTGTATATTGAACTTCACTAAACATAATCGTGCTGGTGATATCATCTTCTAGGATCTATTTACCACTGCTGAGCTGTTGGAAAAACTGGGTCAGCCAGGACATTACACTCTCTTTGCCCCAACCAACGACGCCTTTGACAAGCTCGGCAGTGATGTCTTGGAGAGAGTTCAGAGCGATAAAGAGGTTCTCAAAGGTAGATCCAACTAAACGTGAAGGGCTTACTCTAAAAGGAAGAATTAAACTAACTGTAACAGGATCATATTTATATTTGGCACCATGGTTTCTGCACCAAATCTTACATAAAAAGTTTTTTTTTTCTCTCACATGTTGAGGTTCTTCCAATTCAAAACATACGAAGCCACGGTGAATCTAGGACTTGCATGCATTTAGCATTAAGTGAAAAAGTTGTACTGTACAGTTTAAAAAGAAAATCTTTAGTTTCAAGTTATGCATTAAACTGTTTGTGGAAAGTTGAACAATGCTACACATAGTTTGATAGTTGTTTTTTTTCCAATTGTTAGGGCTATGGAAGTTGATTTTTTTTTTTTGGTTTTGTTTTTGAAGAATTATATATAAAGCCTTAAAGCCTTGTATATAAAGTTTTAAAATGTACAGAGGCACTGAGCTCTTGAAACAAATCTGACAGAACAAAGTTTGAACATTTTTAACTAGCGTTGTGTTTTTTTTTTCTTTTCTTAAACACTGAGAGGCAGGATACAGCTGCTCCATTGAACAAGCTGATCTAATTGGCAACATATCAGAACATTTTTTTTATTTGCCCATAGCTTGCTTTCTGATGTGAGGTCACTCCACACAAAGTTAAACAGAGCTTTCCAAGTCTTTTCACTTAAGGACCCCAGGGATCCAAAGGGTCTGCAGGTTTCCTGGACATTATTTCCTCAGCTGCAGTTTAACATGAGAAAGAACATAAAGCTGCCAATGCTTTAACTGAGCTACTATGCATTCAAACTAACATCAAGCCATTCAACTAAACGACAAATTAATTTAAAACTTTGTTTCATTTCAGCTCTTCTGAATTTCCACCTCCTGGACTCAGTCCAGTGCTCTGAGGCCATCATGGCTGGCAGCTCTTATGAAACCCTTGAGGGCAACAACATTGAAATTGGCTGTGATGGTGAAAGTTTAACAGTTAATGGCGTCAAAATGGTGCGCAAAAAGGACATTTTCACCACCAATGGTGTTATCCATGTTATTGACGACGTGCTCGTGCCAGACTCAGGTTAGACTCCCATATCCTTTTTTCCTATTTAATCATTACAGAAATATATATATATTTTTTGTTGCCTAATTCATATTTTAAAGGTGTTGGGAAATCTTGTTCACTTTAAGCTAAGCAGGTAATGGAACTGCTGGGAACTTCCCAGTCAACCTTTGGTGACATGGTGTCTGAGCTGGGCCTTTCTAGTGAAATGAGAGCAGATGCTGAGTACACTTTGCTGGCTCCCCTCAATGATGCCTTCACTGGTGAGTCACATATTGCTCATTATATAATGCATACTTGTCTGTTTTCCACTCAGTAGGTGGCTAAATATGAATGATGGTTGCTCTATACTCAGTTGCAGTCTGGAATAAAGAAAGATACTTTCATTTCCCCTCGGATGCTGACTCATAAATGAATAAATAAGTATATATATGAAGCTTTAGGGCAATTAAGGAATTATTGGGCCACTGGAGAATCTCTATGCCATGTAAGAGCAAATAGCTATTCCCCCAGGAGACCATTCCTGGATTTCACCTGAGGGGAGTGGACATGCAATAAAAACAAGAAAGTGCAAGTAACTGAGGAAAAATCTCTCTTCTTCTGACTTTACAAAAATATTGTTTTCAGTGATGTACAGAATGCTCAATGGGGTTTCGAGGGAACTTCTATTAATACTATTGATGTTGGCTTTCATATTATATTTCTACTATAATGTCGTTATTGTGATACTTTTGCTACTGGTTTTTCATACATTTCTTACATAGCAGATAAATTTCTGTCACTATGTAGTAAACCATAGAGTTCCTTCAACAGTGCATTCAATCTATAAATTCTTCTGTCATTTTTAATTATTTGTAGATAATTAGACATGGTCCACCGACAGCACTGTCAAGTCAATGATAGCAGATATCCTTTTTTTGTTCAGAATATTGCAACCGCTCCTGTTGGGACTTGTTATGATAATGAGAATAAGAATATTAATGCAAGTTCTGTTACAAGAGCCAGTGCATTAGATGAGAATGTGTATTGTTGCCAGTGTTTTTAATTTTAAATGAGAAATATAAAACCATTTCTTTTCCCTGCAGATGAAGTGATGTCCATGGATCAGAGGTTACTAAAAATCATCCTGGAGAACCATGTCTTGAAGAACAAGATTGTTCTGGGACAACTATACAATGGCCAGCGGCTGGAGACCATTGGTGGAAAAATTCTTAGGGTTTTCATCTATCGCTCAGTATGTCCGCCAGTGTGGAGTTATGCCCCAAAATTGTGGCTTAGTACCACTAAACACACATTATATGCATTACCCCTGTCATTTAACCATCAATCTTTACATCTTATATCTTTGAGGCACTGCATGAATTGCTTTGCCTTTAACCTGTGTATTATATCTGCAGGCTGTGTGCATTGAGAATGCCTGCTTAATAAGAGGCAGTAAAGAGGGAAGCAATGGGGCCCTTCATCTCATGAGGACTATGTTGAAACCTGCAGAAAAAACTATATTCGAGATCCTGACTGAAAATGGAGGGTTCAAGTAAGTACAGTGCCATGTTAATGAAAATGGACTGTGGTTCAGCATAATACTCAGACCACATCTTTGTGTCTTTCCATTAAATCCACGTGGTACATAAGGGAATGAAAAAGTGCTGTTGTTGCAGTATGTCAGCCCTCAGTGGTTTCTATCACAGCCAAGTTACTGTTTTCTTCTCTTTGCTTCAGGATCTTTTTGTCTCTGATGGAAGCCGCTGGCTTGACTGACGTTCTCCGACAGGAGGGAGACTTTACTCTGTTTGCCCCAAGCGATAAGGCTTTTGCTGGTTTGAGCAGCAGTGATTTGAACTTGTTGAAGAGTAGGTCTACCAGACTCCCTTCTTCTTTTAATATGCTTCAAACACATGTGCTGCCGGTTCAGAATCATGCTCAGGAAACTGATATGTTTATATGAATAACATTCTGGATTTCAGGTGACATCAATGCTCTCAGAACGATCCTTCTGTATCACATCAATAATGGTGTCTTCATTGGTGGCGGTTTGGAGGCTGGAGTGACAAACCTCCTGAAGTCTCTCCAGGGTAGCAACCTCAGAGTGCTGTTTGTAGGTATTTAGTGCATACATATGCACAACTAAATATATATATAAAGTTTTGAAATTCTGCAAGCTACTGACATTTACGAATATTTTAAAACGCCGGTTCTTTCGTGTCCCTCATTTTATGTTTTGTTTTTTCCTCTGTAATTGTTTTCCTACCTCAGGCAAACAACACTGTGCAAGTGAATTCTGTCAAAGTCCCTGAAGCTGATATCATGGCCACAAATGGAGTCATTCACTTTATCAACCAAGTTTTGTATCCTGGAGGTAAACATTTCATCCAGTAAACGCTGCTGTATTCTCTTCCTTTTTTAAATCTGTCAAGACAAGCATTTTATGTAATGTTTTTATAATCATTGTAAAAGCCTAACTGTGGTTAACTCCCTACGCTTTCTTCCAGATATCCCTGTTGGAAGCCAGGATCTCCTCATGCTATTGAAGAGGCTCATCTCTTACATGCAAATCAAGGTGTCATATTAAAGACTGACTTCTTGTGATTAAAGCTGAAAGGTTTTTAAAGGGTAGGGTTTGGTTTGCTGTGTGCAGTTAGTTATTCCTTCTGCGACTGGCAAAATCACTTTTAGATAACTAAACATAAAGTACAAGTAGGACAAGAACCTACTTGAAAATGATGTGTGCCAAGAATTAATTGGTTGACAGAGATGTTATGCTGCTTTTAGGTTTTAAAATGCTGTATACTGTGAAACTGTGCACCATTTTGGTAAATATAGCATTTTTTTTTTCAAATTTTTACAGTACATTTCAGGATTCAGATATCAGGAAATCCCTCTTACATTCATGAGTAAGTATTGATGTTACTATGCTATCAATCTGTTCATGTTTTTATTTTATTCTTTGCAGTGCTGCATTTTTAATCCTCTAAGATGCTTTCTTCATTGTCATTAACGGCTATATGTCTCCTGTTGTTAGAGAGGATCATCACTCGTGTCGTCCAGGAAGGTACAGTAATGATGATTAGAGTATCATCATCATGTGATTCCTAATCACTAAAGCCTGACAGATTATAGTCAATAATAAACAAGTTGCATATGCAAAAGTAACCAAAAAAATATCCATTGGATAATTTTAGTACCAGTCAGCAAAATAATCTAAACCTGCTATTTTGATATTTAAAAT
The DNA here is from genome assembly GCF_022539595.1 of Amphiprion ocellaris. Lineage (NCBI taxonomy): Eukaryota > Metazoa > Chordata > Actinopteri > Pomacentridae > Amphiprion > Amphiprion ocellaris. The sequence goes on along the minus strand of NC_072772.1, from coordinate 28,964,478 downwards.
ATTTATTAACTTAATTTAAAAATAACACAACCTATACAACTCAAACAACTGTATATTACATATTAGATATAGAAATCATATGATTATGAATCACATTTTTGTGAACGCAACATTTCTGATCCAGTGAAAGGTCCATTTGTTAAAATACTTGAATACAGGTGGGAAATTCTCAGCATCGAAGGACAATGCTGTGCGCCTGTAATTTCAATGTAGTGAAACACACCTTCTTTGCTTTTATAGTTCCTGACGTTACCAAAGTGACCAGGGTTATCCAGGGGGAGCCCTCCGTCACCAAGGTTACTAGGGTCATTGAAGGTCAACCATCTGTCACCAAGGTTACCAGGGTCATTGAAGGTCAACCATCTGTCACCAAGGTTACCAGGGTCATTGAAGGTCAACCATCTGTCACCAAGGTTACCAGGGTTATTGAAGGTGAACCCTCCATCACCACAGTCACCAGTCTTGTCACAGATAAACACGTTTTACTAGAATCAATGTGTCAGTGGCTTCATATCACTTATCTTCCCCAAAAACTCATGAATGCTTTGGTTTCCAGGCCCTCAATACTCAGTCAGCACTGGCACCAGCAACATTGCGCTGGAAGGTCAGTAAAACTAATACACATTTGAAAACACAAATTTGAGAATAATTGTTGTTCTTTTGAACATAGAGAGCTATTTTCCGTGTGTGTGTGACTATAGTGATCATTGACTGATTTTATTGCTCATCTCTGCTCAACTCCCTCATAAGATTAAAAAAAAACCCCTTTTAACTAAAAACGGATTTCTCAGACTTAATATAATAATTACTAAGGAGTGAGTTTATATATAAACAATTGACTTCAACTAATATATAAATTTAATGAAATCCTAGCTGTTCAAACATGCTTAGGTACAATCTGTGCGATGTGTTATCACCGATGTCTATTAAGGTTAAAGTAACCAGAATGTAACCTGAATATTTTTAAGGTTGAACTACATCCCTTTAATTTTAAATATGTTTTCTTTTCCATCAGGAACTGACCTTTCAGAATATACCACCATTGAAGGGAATGCAAACTTGGACAGTGAAAGACTTACCAAATTAATCCAAAGTGAGTTTGACCTTGTTTTGCATCTGAGTGACTTGGAAAATAGTTCATAAATAATGTGTGACTTATTTGTTTGTTTGCCATTATAGAAGGCAATAGAGGAAAGCCTTCCCGACGGGTGTCAGGTAAAATGAAGAAAAAAAAATAGAAAAAAGAAATCATCAGCCTAAATTATAATCCTGCCTTTGTAATAAATGAGTGAGTTTAGGCTGTGTGTTTGAGTCTGCTGCTGTATTTAATATGGCATACTCTTCTCCTTTCATCATATGTCCAACACGCCCCCTCAGTCATGGGGTGTGTACTTAAAGCAATAGTCTGACTTTTTGAGAAATTTTCTTATTCTGCTCACTGTCTTCCTGAGAATTAAATGAGATGGTTTAACACTCTCATGTATGCATGGTAAATATGATGTGAAAGCCAGTAGCTTAACTAGCATCAAATGCAGAAAGAGGGAAAAACATGGGTTTGTCTACGAAGATGACAAAATCTACCCACTATCACCTCTGGAGCACACAAATTTACACATTATATCTTGTTTCTGTAATCACAGGCAAAATGTTTTACTGGGCTTATGTGCTGGAATATTTCTTGGTTAGTAACTTCCTGGAGCTGCAGTGGTTGCCTGGCAACCTTACTGTGATGGCAAGGATCTGCAAATAGTCTGGCCAAGAAATAATCCTCCGCACAACTCACTGCAAAACCACTATGTATTGTTTTTACAGTACAGATTGGGTACAGATTAAACAAACAAGAATTAATAAACTTGGGAGCTATTGGTAGGTGGGTTTTGTTTCTTTTGGACACAACCAGGATAGCTGTTTCCCTCTGTTTCCAGTCCTTTTGCTAAGTTAAGCCAGCCAGCTGCTCACTGTAGCTTCATCTTTTCCATGCAGACACAGGAATGGTATCAGTCTTCTCATCTAACTCTTGGCAAGAAGATATTTCCCAAAATGTCAGCCTGTTCCTTTATGCCAGCTGTGGGCTGCTAATTCATTTGCTGCCATGCTTGCTGCCGCAATGCTCACTTAAAGCTATACTGTAACTTGGTGCTAATGCCACTGCAGCTGCTGGTCATATGACATTTCATGAGGCCTACCTACACGCCAGCATCCACCTGTGAGCTCTATGTCTTTACAATTCCCAGTGGGGGAACCATCATCACTCCCACTCCTTGCTGTGCTAGGCTTGGTGTTTCCATGTGGGGAGTGATGAGATCAAAGCATAGGCACCAAACCTCAACACAGTACATGTTTTACATTTACACTACAATCTTTTCCATATGACTGACATGTATTTTTTGTTCTACCTCTTTTTTGCCAGGTGGCGGCAGGAGAAGAGGAAGAGACTGAGCATGGATGGATGACAATATCTCCCTTATAAAGGCAGAGAGAAACACCAAACCCCAAGGTTAAAACAGGTGTTTGAAAACAGGGAATACACCTAAAATGTCAGTGATTTCAGATATACTGTAATAGGTATAACTGAAACAAATAAAACTATGCTCATAAACAATTTAATGGTGCTTTGAATGTGTATACTGTATATTGAGTCTTCTGGTGCAGAATATGTAAACAGCTTAAATGAACATTTTGGCATGACTTTAAATACACAGCATGTCAGGGTAGCAATAAAACCATCTAAATCCAAGCCATTAGAATAGCAATAAAACCTTTTCGGTTTTAAACATCTCTATGCCTTTGCTAGAAGTGAAGGTTTAAAGAGATTTTACAAGCTGTTTGGAAAGATTTCTAAATCTCAGCATGATAAAGAGTGAAAAGTATGTGTTTTCTGACTGTAACTGTTATATTATTTTGACTTTTCTGGCTGTAAGTTGTTTAAGGTTTTCTATAAATTTTGTCTTTGCTTGTATCATTTGGAATGATGAAGCCAAATGCAGGTAGTTTTCTAATTTCCAAACATGTTCCAATAAAGTGCTTCTGTTGAGAAAAAATATGTGAGTTTGAAAAGGACATCTGAGGAGATTTTGTTTTGGCGTCATTTCTATGTCCTCACAACATTCTTAAGTAGTAAACACTGCTTCATAAAAGGTAGTCTAAAATATCAAATAGCGAATCTAAATCTGCGTGTAAGTGTGCACTTTGTATTTCCACATACATAGCATTTAAATGAATCACTAAGGTTTCTGAGTCATCATTTTCAGTAGCCTTGTCATTCATCTGTTGGTTCAAGAGGCAGCCTGGCACCCTCTTCTGGAAATGTCCAAGAGGAAGAAATGCAAAAACTACATCAATCTGGGTTCAAAAAACAGTTCTCTCTTTCCTTTTCTCAAGATGAGAATGTAACCCTAAGATACAATGTGAAGCTTGCATAAAAATACAAATGACTTCTAATTATTTAAAGAAAAAAATATCATTTATTCTTACTTTAGCAGCAGTAATAATTATTCATTTCCAGAGGTTATTACTAAATCAAACAACAATGAATGCATTACTATACGTCATGAATGTGTAAATCATTTGTAAGCTTGTGCTTGTAACAATACCGCCAGTTAAAATGTTTACCCCGAGGTTACAGGGACCTTATGTGAGCTGTTGTGTGCAGACATTTGAGTCAAGCCCAGCTTCTGTTATTTGGCCCAAGTGCAAAATTCTTCAAGGCAGTTTATGGCTTCTTGGACAAACTAAAGTGGATAAAAACCAGAGTAACTGCCAAGATACAAAGCAAGACTCTTGCAACATACAAAACATGAAGACAGCAAGATGTCAAAACAGTTTATTTGGTCAATTGTTTTTCTCAGGACTTTACAATAAGCTTTACTGAGCCCGACAGCTGCTTCACCTGATGTGGTGAAGTCAACCTACTAATTATCAGAGGGCTGCCATTTACATGCTGCTTGGTTCAATAATACTTTAAATGTCATCTTAAGTGAAGCATTCTGCTTGCTAATCCACTCAAAAGTTTTTGAAAAATCAAAATAACTTGTCTGCGAATTAAGGAAGAAGAAAAATATTATTTTAGTATTTTCTATAGAGAAAGACCAGTCACTGTGCAGCTGTGTATGAAAAAAAACAGATATGATAGACCAAAAATCCTGCACCCTGTGGCATAAACATGTTCATATCTGTACTCTGTGGTTGTTTTCACAGTAACATACTGTCAAAACATTCCGATGAGGTTACTTTGCACATCTATGATCATAGCGGGCTGCACAGTGGCGTAGTGGTTAGCACTTTTGCCTTGCAGCAAGAAGGTCCCTGGTTCGCGTCCCGGCTTTCCCGGGATTTTTCTGCATGGAGTTTGCATGTTCTCCCTGTGCATGCGTGGGTTCTCTCCGGGTACTCCGGCTTCCTCCCACAGTCCAAAAATATGCTGAGGTTAATTGATTATTCTAAATTGCCCGTAGGTGTGAATGTGAGAGTGATTGTTTGTCTATATATGTAGCCCTGCGACAGACTGGCGACCTGTCTAGGGTGTCCCCTGCCTTCGCCCGAGTCAGCTGGGATAGGCTCCAGCCCCCCCCGCGACCCTAGTGAGGATTAAGCGGTGTATAGATAATGGATGGATGGATGGATGGATGGATGATCATAGCATGTAGAGCTGACAGGCTACATTACTGAATATTTGACATGACAGTATGCAGGATATATGATGCTGAATTTGGTGTCTTGTCAGCATATGCAAGCATTTTTCTAAACTTTAACTCACATGTCCAATACTGTCTAGCTACATCTTTCACGGTGATGACGAAGAAAGAGATACCATACCTCCATTTACTGTTTAATAACTTTGTGTTCTATCCAAAGAGATTTAATTTTTTTGTCATGTGTGATTAAGGTCATGTTGTCATTACTGGCCCGAATTCGCTACACAGTGAAAAATTCTCAGCTGCATGCTGTTTGGCATTATGAAGATACTTATTTTAAGTTGTCAGCTTGTAATGCTGGAGGTTTGCTGGGAATTAAGGCACAGAAATAAATCATTTATCCTTTGTTTGTGTTTTTTTAAAAAATATGTTGCCCATTACTAAAATCCCTGTGGGCCTATTAAATGTTCAGACTGTTTCAGTTACTGTTAAGCAAAGTGCACCAGCAGAGATTAAGCAACTATTTAAGTAAACGTCTACAGTAACATGCAAATCTTAAGAGACTGAATACGTTCTGCAGTCAGATGCACACAGGCAATATCTTATACATTTACAACATTTTCTGAGAATTGAGAAAACATCTGCTGTAGGTTCTTATTGCTTTTCCATTTGGTTTGGGACTTTCCATGCTCTTCTCTGCAGTGATCTAACAATCAATTATTAAGGCATTTATGAGACTGTTGATATCACCAACAACAGACTCAGATTTCACTTGACTTGGCGTGACAGTTTCCAGCATTCATCACCAAGCGGCAGCTGTCTTCTGACCCATAAGTGAAGCCATGCAGGCTGCAAATTCATGCACAGCGCCTTTATGTTCAATAAGCTTTCAGTCATCTCTCAGGTTTTTGCTGTTCACAGTTTCGTGGACAAGTCCAAATAATGTGAGTTATATATGCTTGAAATGAATCAGCCCCTTGGAGGTGCATCCGGCTGCAGCCTTAGTACTAAACATATGTTAGTCCTGCTAGATAACTAACATGTGTGTTTGTTTCAGACAGAGTAAAGGCCAGACAGAATATCAAAAAATGTTCACTAATCCTTTAAATACCTGACAATTCTTTAGGAATAGAAATGGGGTGAACCACATTTTCATGGTTCTCACAACATTTAGCCAAAAAACTGCAGGTGGAAATTAGCCAGCTGGCACATTTACAGAAATGTTGGATAATGTGTGCTGTTCTTATAAATAAAAGAAAAAAAGAACTCCAGCTTTGCTTGTGTGTCAGTGTTATAACAGTTTAAGTTCATTGCAGGTCAGAATTTAAAATATTCACTTGCAAAAAGGTTTTAACTGCTATTATTGTTATAATCAACTTAGCTGACCTCAAAGTAGTGATTTCAGTATCCCATCAAACTCCAAAATGCAGGAATGTTACATTTGTAATAAGTAAAAGTGTGATGAACAGTACAATGTAGGATATCTTATCTGACCTGCAAATATGGATTCAGGGAAGACGTCATCTGTTTTTAATTGGCCCATATTAATCACAAAAGCATACCAGAAGAACACTCCCGTCCAGTAACATGTGCATTGCCATGAATGCAGCTGTATGAAAGTGACTCATTGTGTGGATGCAGCACTGACTCCAAAGTGCTGACATGTTTCTGGCATAGTGGCTGTGTGCTTATGCTCTGGTGAGTTTTAACTGCAATGCCATCATGTATAGACTTGGCAAAAAAAGGAAAAAAAAAAAAAAAGCTTTACTTATCCACATGGCAAAGGTGAATACAGGTGAACACTTTGTACTTCAAAACCAAGTTGTGTGAATTTATGAAGAGACCTTTGAGCCTGAAATGCTGCATATACTGTAGTATTTATATGAATAAAACACTGTTTTTACTGCTCTGTAACACCAAATGTTAGTGTACGTATTTCCAGAGGTTTGAGTCAATAATCTATTTAATTGTGGCTTATCAACGCAAAGATCTCAGTGTTTACTTAAGCAAGCATGTCTCATGAATCAAGAACTTTGGCTTTGCTTTGGGTTAATTTTAGGGGCAGCAATTTTCCATTGGCTATTTGTTATCAACTGCACCTTTCTGATGTGAGTCTACACATAGCTGAGTTGAAAAATTCTGTATTGACTAAGCCAAATAAGCAACATTGTCCCATTAGTATTATTCTTAACGCAGGCCTCATGATAACCTCAAAATGATGAACTGGTTTTGTGAAACTGGCATCAGACACCAAAAACTTTACATTTCAAGAACTCACTTTCCAGCCTGTGGTTCTACTCCCATTTCCACTCTTTTAGATCCACTGTGATATATTTGCCTTTTCAGGAGACATCCAAGGACACTGCATTTCAATAGATGTCTTTTGTGACCAAAAGAATCACTGAGTTCAAAGAAATATATTTACAAGCTTATTGTCTCTCATCAAGCTTCACCAGTTCCACAAACTGTCAACATCTGAATGTTTGCAGAGCCGTTATCAGGTCTGGTATCACAAGAGCTTTTTAATGACAACACATTTACCCCTAATACTAATCAAGGTCATTTACCATTTTATATAGTTGATAAAAGTCTGTAGAGTGCAGTGACTTAATTTTTCCATCTTTGTGGTATGCATCATAAAGAGAAACAGATTCAAAAGTTACATAATCAGTCATGCTCTGACAGAATGCCAGGAATAATTGCCAGAGCGACATAAATGGGGCCTAATAAATGATCTTCTCTATGTTCAAAACTGACAATTTATTAAACATTTTTGCCAAGAATTTTATTTACTCTACTGCTACATGGATAAAAAATATCTCTCTGTATGTGTTGTATAAATATGCTTTTATGTACTTCCAGTCACAAATGTGTTTGATTAGCTCTTTCTGATATTTTTTATTGAATGTCTACACAACAGCATCATTGTCAACAATAATGAAGCCAGTTATCCTAGACGCATATAGCCTTATTTCTGTATGTTGACGAATGCCAAGACATTACATAATGTTTGGGCTGCTCAAAAGATGCGTGACAGGAAGATTATTTCATTTGTCAACACTAGATGAATGCATTTTAAAAGGACATATATCACACCAATGCTGTAATAAGCACCCATCAGTTGTTGTCTTGATTTCAATGTTAAATGGGGTCTCTTTTATTGATGACTTGAGACTCCTTGTCTAATTGTGAAGGTCCAAACTTGATTTGTTATTGCTGTCCAGCCTGCAATTTTATGATTTTAGTTCACTGTCCCCTCTCTCACAGTGCGCTTTTCAGCTATACCAGGCAGATCTTAAAATCGACTGAATACTAATTGCTTATCACCTAATATCAGTCTAACACAGGTAGTCTGAGCATAGGAGAGCGTTTAGGGGCAAAGGATGCAAAAAGGTATAAAAAATTTTTTTTTTTTTGAAAATTGCTTTTTTGATTAGATAGGCAGACAGGAAAAATGGTGGGAAGACCTGCAGCAAAGGGCTGTGAACTGGAAATAAACCCAGGCCGCTGTGTTGGGGACTATAGCCTCTGTTGGTGGGTCACCTGCTCAACCTGTTGAGCTACCTTGGTGCCCGATATAAAAAACTTTTAACAATTTATTTGATATGGGACCAGAAATGTATCTCAGGAGTTGGCAGAGACCAAAACTGAAGCTAAAAAATGGGTAAATATAGACTTTGTAGTCATCAGGTACCCAGAAACACAAGTTGTAATGAGTGTTACTGCTATTATCATGCAAATTAGCAAAAGCTTGAATTGGCTTTTCAACTTAAAGGGTAGGGCTAGGTTGTTTACACTGTCATCTCATAGCTAGAAGATCAAGGGATCATTCTGTGTGGAGTTTTTCATGTTCTCCCTTTGCAGCATAAGTTTTCAATGGGTTCTCAGGCTTCCTCCCACAGTCCAAATACATGCTGGGGTTAATTAGTGTTTCCAAATTGTCTGTAGGTGTGAATGTGAGTGTGCTTGGATGTCTGTGCCTATGTGTGGCCCTGTGATAGACTGGCAACCTGTCCAGAGTGTCCCCTGCCTTAGCCCCAAGTTGGATGGGATAGGCTCCAGGGCCTCCGCAACCCTAATGAGGATAAAGTGGTGTATAGATAATGGATGGAAAATGATTAGATTGATAGCAATGCTGTGTTAATCACATGCTTCTGCTGCCAATAGTATGACTGAAATGTGGCCTTTTATGGTTCGACAAATGACATGACAGACTTTTCCACATACAAGGCTGGCATGCTTTCTTTCTGGGAGCGACTGACAAAAATGTACAAAGTTTCACCAACCTTCATTCAGCCACTAAGCAGTGGAGCTGCAGGTGCTCCACAATATCTTGACTCTCCCTTCAGTCAAACTAATTGGGATATTTTACTCCTGCTTTGTGGTTGGTGTACAACACCAGTTTTTACATTTCCTCTATGAGTCTCACAAAACAAAACACTGCAAGAAAACTAATGAAAGGATTTGGTTACCTGGGAGAAAACCATGACCCTACAACTGCCAGTGATCACTGTATACCGAAAACTACCAGAAGGCAAAATTTACCTACTATTAGAATGCATTGATTTTCAAGGTACCAGGGTCATTAATTTATCATTCTACAGCACATGGTTGCATCGTGAAATGTTATTTCTAGTCCCTTTATGCTACTCACAAAAAGACAGTAAAAATAATAGAATAATAAAGTTACAAGGGCCTTCACTGAAAAAAAGTAGTCCATGTTCATGCTGAGAGCGAGACAGTCTCAGTTTTGCCAGAGGGTCTGGAACACTGTGTGATGATGACCCATTAGTTCCAGATTTAACCCAGGACACATAGCTCAAACCTGAGACCACTCCACCATAGGACTCTTCTTCATGCATGCAATGAGCAAGCCTGATTTATATTCATGACTCTTCTTCTCTTATCCTTATAAGGCAGGTATATCATGTACATAAAAGGTGTATTCATTGACATAAGGTATTTGAAAATCTAGTAGCAATGCATGCTGTTTACCAAGGTTGCAGATTTTTTGTGAAGAAATTGACAAATCTTCTATAAGCAAAAGCCTATTTAATCAAATTAATTAAAACCAAGCTAAAAATCTCATGAAAATAGAAACAGAAAGGCTTTTAAATATACCTTTAATTGTTGGCTTTGCACTGACAACTTGGGGGAAACAATTGACTCATTATTCAAACCTATTTTAAATTGCCAGACACAAGAATAATGAGCAAATATTACACACAAAAAATAAAACAGACATCTGGGCCTTACAATAAACAAATGCTGCACAGGGTTTATTACACTCATATTTGTTGCACTAAATAGATCTGTATCGACTTAATGAAAACACATGTCTGTCCTTAGATTTATTCAATATTCTTCTTCAGTTAGAAATATGTCATGGTTTAAATTTCTCCATGCAGGTTCAAAATGAGATTTGGCTCTGGTGTAGACAGTTGCATAAAGCGGAAAAATAGCACATGTGGGTTAAATTATATGTTTTTTTGAAATAAATATGACACAGCACAAAAACACAAAATAGGCTATTCACAGTTGCTTAAACCAATAATACTCAAACGTCCAGTGGGGACTGGGTGACATCTGCAACAACTGGGAAATTCACTGGACAGTTGCCACATGGAAGCAATAACTCACTAAACAATAGTTCAAGAACAAGTTACTCTTCAGGCCTTTGCGGTGCTGGATTAAAGCTCTGCTTCAATCATGTAAGAATTGCACCAGCGGCTGCTTGACAAAATATATAATGTGGGCAGCGGTTCAAAGTTGTCGCTGTTGGAATATTATATAACACTATTTCAGTCTGATGTTGCCAAGCTGTGAATGTTTATGTAGCATGATCCCATCTACTGTTGTGAGTTGCAATGGTGATAGCTGGAGTTTGTGCTGCTCATATTTTGTGCACATTTATTTTGTGCAGTTTTATGTGCTTTTCTGTTTCATCATACCTTGTGTAATATCATGTGTGTGATTTATTGTTTGTTATTTAATTTTTTTTCATATTGAAAAAAACTACTGTATTTCAGACTTACTGTTTTCCATTTTCTGAGATGCACTTGTGCAGTACATAGTTTGTGGATAATATATAGGTTTGTATTTGTCGTACAGGCGCTAATAACACTTGCAACCATTGCATTGATGATGCAGTAATTTATATTAATACACAACATGCAGATACAAAAGTATTTTCATAAATTACCAGGTGCCTGCTGAACCCTTAATATTTCCATGGAAATGTAAGTTAAATGTGCATATGTACAGGCCTGTTTGTACAATTCAAAGAAAATAGATTTACAGGCAATTTTTTTCCCCTCAAAGTCAGCCTTTTATCCACAGATAATTCTTTTTTCCCCATCTCATCTTTTCTCCAAACTGTGCTTTCCAACTGCTGTCATAAATGCCTTTTGAAGATGTCACTGTGAGTCTGACATTAACACATTATCTCGATGTTGAACCACAGTTTAGCATTATTTTAAAAAAATATATTACATGCAGTTTTACCACCGGCAGCTGCAGTCTCATGTTCCCAAATCCCATGGCTGGCCCATAGCACAAGAGGGATCAGCAGCACTCAACAACTTCCCAGATAGTTTGTCCAACACAGGCAGGTGGATAGAAAAGACTTTGTAATCTTCGTTTTTTTTATGGAAAATATAAAAAAATCCCCTGACCGTAAAAGCTCTAAGAAACAGTATGTGGTTTATTCTGTTAGTTTGCACAGTGCCAATACAAAGACATCACTGACAGACCATCAGTTTGGTTTTTATTTGTGTGATGCCATTCAAGCATTTCTACTGAATGTATTATATGCAGCTGCACATTTGACCTGGTGATTTGTATTGAATTATAACCTGACAGCTGACAGACCCTGTGTACTGATGCAAAGACACCTGAGGATGCAATATTCCCTTCATCACTTTCAGGTTCAGTACCTTTCATTACCTGGGCCAACCCAAATACTGTCAGATTCCTTACTTATCATGAGCCCTGGCTTGCAGGACTGTTTGCTTGACACAGTGAGGATTTTAACTCCTCAGAACCTTGCTGCAATATTAAAGAAGCAGAGAACGGATACCTTTTAGCTTCTACTATAAGTCATTGTACATCAGCTATTGGCGAATTTTCAAAATAGAATGACAGTATTCCTGCTCCTAGTACTACTCGGCTATATTCTTTGTCTTTTCAACCTTGAAATAAGTTCAACAGCTGGGAAGAGTTTTTCAGTGTAACTCTAGTGCTTCCAAGAACAATGTGGTCACTTGTCTAAATAGGAGTTTAGAAAGTCTAGGATGTCGCGTTCTGCTTTCCTCTGGAGAACAATCCTCTTTTATCGCACACATACCGTATATTGAACTATGGTGTCAAAACACACTTTATTTTTACTGGATATCTACCTGTATGCTCTTGGCTTGAGTGACACCTAAGAGAATATTTAATATTATGGGGAAAGTGCAGATTGAATGGTATAACCAGCAGACCGTGCACATGTCTGTACAGTGGTCCTAAGAGCTCAGCAAGGAAGCAAATGAAAGAAAAACAAAATGCAAAATACTGAAAAGTGAGAAAACACCACCACAAATTAAATTTCAGATGTGTGCAGTAATATGCGAATCATGCAGTTGAATGATTTTTTACATTTTAGCTCCTTTTCCAACATCACTGACAACACCAAAGTCTTTATTAGTCACAAACCATAGCAACATCAGCCACATCTAAACATATCAAGGCGTGTCCATCATATTTTAGTGTCCCTTTGGAACATTTGCTTTGAAATTCATTTCAGCTGTTGTCTGTACTACTTGCAACATTTCAGCATTTGTGTTTGCTTTGGCAACACATTTCTGAATTTGGGAATGCAACTTTTCCCACTCATTGCAGTATGGCAATATGGTTAAGGTAAAAGAAAAAACAATTCATGCCAATACCTCATGGTTACAGCATGAATACAGAAGACTTATGTTATGATTGAACTATATTTTGTGTGGTTGGAGAGCATTTGGAAACGCTCTCCCTCTGGTACTTTCTGACGTTGGATAGTTTGTGTCAACTATTTGCTGCTTGGACCTGTTTTAGAGTCTCCCAGAACTAGCTTTTCAGACCATGACATCAGTAGACAACAGGGAGTGGGAAGGAGGTGTGTGATGCAAAGGAGATAATTTTCAGCTAGTCTCTCCAGGAAGCTAGTCATATTGTTGGATTGGGATGTACACATGAAACGTGCCACAAATAGCGGGATAGCAAGTGAAAAAGAGAGCCACAAAGAGGAGTTTAATGCCACACTTGTCTTTCACCTTCTCTCGGACAATCACAGCATGAAGCGGGCGTTTGGGTCAGATTGTCTGTTTTTGAAAGTTATAGGTTTACTTTCCGAAACCAACAATGAACTGTATAGCTTCATCCAGTAAAGTTACAATGCCTTTAAATTTTGGCCTGACTCTCCTCTGTAAATGTAATGTGTAATGGTGCTTGTGGTTTTGGAACAAGTTTTGTCTCGACTGACATAATAGACTGAGTGATGATGGTTATCTCAGCTTGGGTATTATAAAATGTTCAACAGAAAGAAAGCCTGCATTACAACTTAGGGCACGGAGGAAAAACACATTGCGGTAAGGGAGACTCCAGATCAAAAGATAGCAGATCAAGAAGCATTGTGGGAAATGCAGGATTTTGCATGCTTGAGTCACGGCACAATCTTTTTCATTGTACATATAATAGTTTTGCTTGTGTTTCTGGTCACAGGAGTAGAAAGACAGTATTTCACTCCTTTCCATCAAGTTCAGTTAGTTGGTGGCCAACAACACTCCACCTCCCCTCCTCCACCAGTTTCTGGGAGTCATGAGCCACGTAGATGGGATCCCCTGTGCTTTTGTGGTCCAAATTTCCAGTCTTCTCTTTCCGCTCCGTCCAGCCAGAGTCAGTGAAATGTTCTGAGACCTTCCTCTGTGTGTTTCCTCGTCAATTCAGGGAGGCAGAGTTCACAGTTACTGACAAAAATGTGAACAACATGATAGTCTTAGAAAACCAGCAAATTGAATCATTAATTATATAACAAAACACAAGAAGAAATGTAAGAAATTCCATGGTAGTCATTTTCTCTGGAAGAGAAACTTCAGTGAAAGAAGCTGATTGTTCATGTGCAGCATAAATTGCATCTCTAGAGAAGAAAAGTTACATCAAGGCCATGGCTGATATTACCTCATCATCCCCATGGAGTCCATCATTAGTAATGTTTTCAAGCATGGTTCAAACCCACAGGAGTTTATTTTGACCCAAAGACAGAGTCTCCAAAGAAACTGGATAAGTCAAAATAGATTACAGGAAAATGTGTATAAGATGTTACACAAGATATTTTGAATTTTCCGTGTGTTGCAATAGTCAAGTCCATAAAAAGTAGTAACTTGGAAATGAAGATTTTACTGAGAAGCAGTGGACAGGATAAAATACGCGATGAGTTCAAACAGAACAAAACAAATAAAAATAATTAATCTGGATGATAATTCATGTCTGATATTGTTTCTGCACCAACAACAGTACAGTTATTTGGTTAAAAATTCCTAAAATTACATTACTCCTTCTCCATCATTTAAAAAAACATGTTTGCAAAAGTTAAACGCTAAATGTTTCCTACATCGCTGAACAGTCCCACCAGCATAGAAGCTTCATGTTTTCACATCACATATCTGTAAGTTCTTACACTGAAAAATGGCTGTGATGCCAAATAATCATGTTTGATTAATTCTGATGATATGAGCATGGAATAATCCTATGCCTCTGGTAGGTAATTTTGAGAGCTACTTTGTCAAACTGCACATTAATAATTCAGCACAGTAAAGGTCAAATATCCAAGTGAAGTGAAACAAGACAAATCCTTTTTTTTTTTTTTTTTTACTAAGAGGGTAATTTAGTCAAACTATTTTTAATGTGAAGTCTTAAGAGTCACTTCTTAATGGTGTTAAAGAAAGTTCTGTCATCTCAGGATTGTGCATGTGGTAAGAACTAAAACAATAATGGCATGTGATTTAAAACTGGTGTATTCATAGGGTCATGGGGTACAATACCTCCAGGTTGTTCATTTACCTAAAATTTATCACATTTTTAAATGTTCTGTTTTCAACACCCTGAAATGAAATTTATTGTTAGTTGTTGGCTTGACATAACACAATACAGCAGAGCCACACCTAGAGGCAGCTAATGAATTCCTCTATCTGTGCCGGCATGCTGAACACTGCTCCATTTTCCACCTTTGGAAATTTAGCCAAAAGTGCTGTAAGTCATAATGTGTCAAGGCAAGTAGTGACACAAGACTGAATAGGTGTTTTACCTTCACTGTGGGCTATGTTACACAAGTAGATCACTTATTTGACTATGCTTGACTATTTTTTTTAGGATATCCATCTAATATCAAAAACAAATGCCAAAACCCCGTGAGTCATTGATCATGTTTTTTTAGCAATCATTTCTCAAACCTCATCAGTCATTTTCCCAAATATTACCATCTGTTTTCCACATTTTACTGTCTCAAGCATCTTTTTTTTTAATTGGCTATGCAATAAAAATATATTTACATCTAAATAAAATTTCAAAACTAAATTCCAGTAAAACTTTTAATATGTTGTGCAGTTTTCTATCTCTTGCATCAGTCGTTGGCTGCTTTGATGTTGATGCAGCAGCCCCAATATGTTTGGCCATCCTCCCACGCTTTGCTGCCAGTGATATTTTACTGTCTTGGAAAACCGCACCAGTGATGTCTGCATGTGTTTGTGAATCTTCCATTACTGGCTTTGTCATTAGTATGGCTCATCCACTGCAAATATGGTCACTCACTTTAGGTTCACACACATGATATTTGACATACTGGTTTATCAAGATTAGTAGCTCAGGCGTGACTATGAAACACGATCATGACCATGACAGAGGCACGTTTGCTTAGTATTTATTTTAAATGGTATTGTTATTTTCAAGATATACTATGCAGGGGAGATATCTTTAATGCAGCTTTTAGTTTTCACAATAAAATGTGGTTCATATGAGAAGCTGAAAGCAAAGCCATTACACGTGTATTTACAGTAGCTCAAAACGGACTGAGCTCTGTGGGTTGAAAGTATAAACAGAATGATGCATCTTATCTAAATGTAATGAAGCTGCATTAATGCTGCAGGGAGAATGTGCTTTAGTCTGACAGTATTTCAGAACCACATGAATAGAATTCAGTGGATGAGCTGTGCACAGCCAGAACTGAACCTGCCACTCCCTTCAGTCTTATTAAGATAATTAAAAATGTGAGAACACATTAACATGAAGCAGCAGGGAGAAAGTTGAACTCTGGCACCTTGGATTTTTAGGATTTTTACAAAGGGAAATGTCTCAACTGTAAACTATGTCCAGGCCCAACAGCATCCCTGAGCTGAGGTTTATAGCTAAAATACCTTAGTTTAGGGGAAATTACCTCAGTTTTCTCAGTCATTTCTCCTGAGGTAAAGTGTTCATGCATGTAGTACTGTCAGACTGCTGGAAGAACTTACTACAGCCTCTGGTAAAGGTAATAACTTTTTTAACAGCTGGGTGGTTTATTTAGGAAACTTTTTTTCACTGTGACGGAGCACTTAAAGGTTTACCTTCATGTTATGCTAGATCACTGCACTTATAAGACTGTTTCCGATTAGTTGTACCCCATTCCATATTTAGCCCCCTTTCAGCAAATACAGTGGTTAAGCTGGGGACAGAATGTTTTTCCAAATATTAGAGCCTTGTTTCACCTCGGGAACGATAGCTCAAGACTCCACAGCTTGTTGGAGTCAGAAAAGAACAGGATCTCTCCACCTATAAATCATAGGATGAGACAAGTTTACTAGGCACTGCGATCCAGCCCTACTTTCTTCATCCTTTTTTCTAATCAGCCTCCTGTAACTTGTGTGGATATCATCTGAGGACAATGAGCATTCGTTTAGTAAGAGAACAGAATACTATTTCAGTGTCCTCAAGCTCAAGACACTCACTCATCTGTTATTTGTCAGTGTTGCCTGCGCCCTGTTTAGTGTGGTGTCTTCAGATTTTTCATGAAACCTTTTCGAAGAGAAACTCAGTAAAAACAGCCAGGAACTTACTTGGAGCAACAAATCCGACGTAAACCCAAACTTTAGTCTGACACTGATCATTTTTCTTTACGTTTATATCATAAAGGACTATTATATTCCAGTAAGTGTGTCAAGTTAATTTTCAGTTCTCTAAAAGAACAAAACATTACTATACAATTGGAATTTTCTTTTAAAAGAGATGACTTTGAACAGTTTTGTTGCAGGGTAAAGCTTTTCTTGAAACCACAGCATGTTTTTGGTTGAGTGAATTATTATAGCCTGTATTTCTATGCACTTTGAGTACAATAACTTCCCATATTATGAGCCTCAGTGGAGGGTTCAGGGGAAACTGTGACCTAAGGTTCTGATGACTGTTGGGAACTGTATTAATTCAGATGGGTTTTATTAAGTGTACACAAGAGGTACATATTTATATCTCAAAAATAACAAAATGTGGGCCACAACTGATTTGTTCTTCTTTTATAGCTTCAGTAGGAAAAAAAAGGCAACATGAGTTTTGACACTAGCATTAATTGGAATCATGTGTTGTCCATTTTCCCCACTTTTTGTCCTAGTTGCATACTTTCCATGTGGTTCTGTCTGTAGACCATGAACATACAATCATTACCCTTGAACAAATCTGTTCATTTCAGGAACATGAAACACATGGGATGCAAGTACACATTATATATTATTGTTTTTTTTTTTTGAGGAAATTTCTATTCCCTGACAACATACAGTCTGTATTATTATCAACATCTCTAAATAGCCTGCAATGTTTAGTTAATAGCAATCACATGGCACTGCAGGGGCAGAGCTTCTTTGTTATAGTGTTTGCTTATTTTACAGGCTTGCCCAAGAAGCTATAAATGCGTTAATGCAAACATTATTCACCTTAAGCACACAAATGTAAGATAACTTCACACAGAGCAGCTCATGCATGCACTAAAGGAAAACAGCAGTATTGTTCTCAGTAGCAGTAAGTAAAAATTACACACGAACATTCTACAAAAGCTGACTTTAGAGCAGCATAATAACAATCTTTGAACCTAAAAATCACATTTACGGTTGACTAAAGTTAATCTGCTAGTGTTATTTTTTCAAATGAAAGAAAATGTCATGTTTTCAGGACACAAGCAGGAACTGGTTTACACAGATGAAACGAATACCTGAGAAACTGCAAGAAGCTCTTCAGTCTTGAAGCTCTCGCTGCACCCCCCTATTTTTACTGACCCTGTCCTAGTTTCAAAGAGATTCAATGTAGAGCTGTATCATCGGGTGAAGTGATCGTGAATCATTTTTGACCATAATTACTTTCAATGAGCACAGACCACAACATGCTCATACTGCATACAGTAAGTTATGGAACACATATTTACTTTGCAACAAAGCAAAGTGTAAAACAGCATATAAAAGACAGCAGTAAACTATTGCCATTATTGTATCCATAGCTGAAATATGGCACACAGAACAAAAAAAATAAAATAAAATGAAGAAGTACAAAACAAGTGTGTGACATGTAACTGACTAATCATTAAAATTAATGGTATGTTTTGATCTGCCCTGTGATTAAACTGAAGACCAGCAGTCTAGGAAAATACGAGGTCAGGCAAAGGGAAACTGGGACAAAACAGTTTTGTGAACTTTTTTTAAGGAGGAAAATGAACATTATTAAAGCTAATAGTAGTGGAGTGGAAGTGATCCACAGAGCAGACCATAAAAACCAGTAGAACTGTACATTCATTACATGCTCATGTCTGGTTTCATTGACTAAATTCTTCCATAAGTAAATTGTTAACATTTATAGCCATTTAAATATATGTTCATCTACAGTTTAAACAACAGAATAGTGGAGAAAACTCCAAATTAAAACTATTAAAATACAACTTACTGAATTCACATTACTTCAGTAGCTGGAGATCAGCAAAACCAATAAACCACGTGTACCATTTGAACATTGGCTAAGTTGTCGCTCCTCGTTTATCATTGTGTTATCATCTGATTCTGTAGTACGTGAGCATTGAAACACTTAAGTCTGCTCATTCAAAGAATGCAAATGGGCTGTTTTAGCTTGAAGTGAATTTTAATGCGGCTTCGTACATGTTGCAGCTGTTGATGCAGAACAAAAACTGAAAAATAAGAATAGCAACAAACTGAAAAGTAAAAATATCTCTACATTAGTGCCTCATGTAGTAATAATGGATGCTGTCTTCTACACCGGCAGGGAAAAAATGACCATGTATTCTGGCAAAAACGCTGCTTTGACCAAAACCACATTTGTGATTCTATAGATGCACCTCAAAGAAATCACTCTTCTGAGGGCACATATGTTGCTCATATGTGAACCAGCATTAACAGCAGAAGACATGTATTACCATCCTGCTTCAGTCACACACATTAGCTGGTGTTGAACCATGAAGAAGCATAATTTACAACTTCCTCATTGGAATTTCATCTGGTAGAATAATCAACAATATGAAACCATGCATTATATTTACAATATACACAGTACGGCTCTTGTGGTGTCACTTTCATACAATAAAGGAACAGAGTGCTTTAAACATATGATACAATGACATGCATGTAGAGTTATGATACTGAGTATGCATGAGCTGCATATCTCAACATCAGAATGCTTTGTTTCTGGTGAAAAAATGTCACTGGGTATGATGGAGTTAAACGTGTATGAAAGTGGGCTAAAGTCATAGTTAACTCCACATGTGTGAGGAGCATGTCCAGTCTGGTTCCAGTGCTGTATATCTGTGTATGATGAATGCTGGGAATCTGTCAAACTGGAGATGAGGCTGATGTTTATTGCATGCCTTTCCTCAGGCTCCCAGCCACTATCACAGAACAAACTGGTGACAGTCGGCATAATAAAACAGGGACATGAAAGAATGTGAAAAAGTGACTTCTTCGTTAATTATGCATGTTGATTTGCACTACTGGCTTTTAAAGTCTGTAGCCTTTTCTGTTTGATGGCCATATACTTAAAAATAACAATTTAATGGTCATTAGTGGCACATTTATGCCAAGCTGGAGGCCTAATCATTGCCAGGCTTGGACATAATGTTTAAATTATGAGGCACATAAAAGGTTTTGATTAACTTGAACTCAAAATAGCAGAAAAGCCATGCGGTTTTCCTCCACATTGCCTTTGTGATAGGATTGGGTGCCCTCTGCAGATTGTATCTCTCAGTACAATCTCACATTTCAAAGTGTGATATCTATTTAAACTTTCAAGAATCACCAACTTCTGAACTTTCCAGGACACGTGTAAAGATGAGAAGTATAATAAATCATACGTCTGTATGATCAGTATGGCCTGCTCTGTTTTTCAAGTTGTAACAAATCTTTTTTTTCTTCATGACAGTGGTTTTGTAGAAAAATTCCAACCACTCTTTATTTGACTTGGTGGCACAATCCCATCACGTCAGAATTTTCCAAAATAAGCTGCCATTAGCTATGAGACATTTAATAGAAGGACAAAATGTCCAAAAGTCTCGTCTGTCTCACTCTCAAAGTATCATCAGATAATTGTGGATTATGGTGAATTATGGTGGATCAAAATGTTGAGCAAAGTGGTCATCGTTTGCCTCCTTGGCTCGTCTGAATTTGTCTCATTCAAACCCTCTTAAGAGGAACTCTGTGCTCCACTCCTGCTGTGGGTGGTCCGTAAACAGAGAAAGGTCACATGGTGTGCTAAAGTGGTCACCTCCTGAACAAATTAATCAGGCCAATGTTCTGGTCAGCAGCTTTCTCAGCAGCTGGGCTGTTCTTTGAGATGAGATCAGCACAGGAATGTACAAAAACTTACAAAACGTGTCAGTGCTGTTGTTTTTAATCAATTACTGATGGTCCATTTTTGTTGAAAACACTAATACTGTAACACCAATAATACTGTTATCATATTTACTGCTTAAACATTGAGGACACCAATGGAACCATACCCACTTTACTGAGTTCTCCATGAGGATTTTTGATTTTTGTGTGTTCTTTTTTTGTGTTTGTTTCATTTCTCAGTATTTTGCCAATAAAGAAGCTGGTTTAAACCTAAAACCAGGCAGAGAAAAATTAAGAGTCATTTCATGACAAGTTTGTTTCTGATTAGTTCAGCTTGATTATTTGCTGACATGTCCATTAATGCTGACTGGACATGATTGTAAATACTCAACTGGCTTATCATAAAAATTGAAAACAAAAAAATATTTAAAAAGAACAATACATGTAACTTTTGAGTCTGAGAAGATGCTGACATGTATGACGTGGAACAGGGTCCCTCATTATTATTTTTTCTAAATATCTACATTATGACCTCTGAAAAATGGAGTTTCATAAAGAAAAAATAACGTGGTAATTTTTTCAATAGAATGTTGTATTTTGATAGTGTTTTCTGGAAATGTTTTTCCTTTGCCTAAATTGATGACTAATTCTGATATGAGATGCAGTTCTGGTTTTGGGCCACAAGAGGGCAGTACAACATATGTAATTATCGATGATCATCCGTGTTTACAGGACAAACGGAAATAAAAACGGAGGTAAAAGTAGTCTAAATATGAAGAACGTATATTAAGTAGCTTATTTGCCAGGGTAACATTATAGTCATAATATTTTCAGGCAAGACATCACTACCAAAAAAGTTTGTTACATGTAGCATTAGCGTGCTAGCTTGGCTACCTGTTAGCCTCTTCAAGACTGGCCTGAGTTCTTAGGTATAGAAATGAATAGCATGCTTGTATTAAAATAGGTCGCTCAATGTAAATATTTTTTCTATAATTTCTAATGATGGCTATCGATTAGTAATTGATAAGCAGAGTGGCAGTCTCTCTGAAGCTGCTCAAGAAAAGCTAAATGTAGTTTGTAAAAAGTTTGTTTCTTAATGTGTCCATTTAGTCACTGTGTTTTTAAAGTACAGACCGGAAGAGTTGAATGTTTGCTATATGCAGTTATGTCATTTTTATGGATGGAAGTTTGTTCTCTCGTTCTGGGCAGTTTTAAGCCTGTTTATGGTCTGGCTCCACATCTCAGAACTTTTAACCTCCTGGATCTGATCTGGAGCCTGAGTTCAGAAAATCAGTAGCTGTTAAAATAGTCCAGAATTAAAACAGTTTTTACCCTTTATGCCCCAACACTCTTTAACAAGCTCCCTCTTACTGCTAGAACAGTTAAGTTAGTGCCTCGGTTTGAAAAATGTTTGAAATACCCCTAATATTTAAATAACATTTTATTGAGCCTTTTGATTTATTTATTTTATTGCTGCTCCTTTTTAATGTATATTTTTACTTTTATTGATCATCAGGGCTGAAGTGGACACTTTCCAGAAAGTGACAGAGGTGTAGAATGCTCTCAAAACTGAAGTCAATTAGGAGAAATCCCTCACACCAACTTAACACCCTGCAGGTGATTCAGCACAGCAACTTCAGTCAACGACTGATTCCACCGAGGTGAAGGACTGAAGACTTCAGGCAATTCATTGTGTGCTACCATCAGGTTGTTTAATAGGCAGTAATTAGAACTAACCCTGCTGTAATCCATGTACAGGAAAAACTTGTGTTATGCACGTGTATAAATGTTTTTTTATACACGTGTTACTGTGCCATCTGTTTCAGCTTGTTCTGTCTCACATTGACTATACAAACTGGGTGGTTGAGCATTACCCCTGCTCACAGGGAACTTTTATTTAACAGCGGCTACACAACACAGCAGGCACACTTCTTATCAGGTGCATCACTCAATTGTGTCCAGGTAGGAACAAACAACACATAAGCAATTCCTATTGCTACATCCCTTTTCTTTTCAAAAGAAAACATGCCCTGTAAATATTTTTTCAAAAATTGTCAATTTTAAATTTACTTTCAAAACCTCAAAAACTTGATAATTTGTTCTTATTTAGCTCATAGTGCAAAACAAATATTTTACCATAAAGGTTCACAGTGCATAAACTTTTTTTCCTATTACTTCAGCTTTAAACAAAATAGTGCATTTTTGTCTCAACATTGTAAACACAATATAGCTTTAGCTTATTTGTCTGAACATTAACAGTATGAACATTCAATAATTTTATTCAAAAGTTTACTGCTTAAACTTCAGTCCACCTCTCCCCTTTTTTTTTTATCACTGAAGCTAAGTATACACAGTCATTTAAGTGTTTTGGACGATGTATCACACGTCCCGACCTCGTAGTAGTTTGTGGGCTAGCAGTGTTTTGGGACACTGGGTCAAGCCTGGTCTCAGTTTGGGATTGTTCTGACGTGTCCGGTTATATTTCCACAGCTTTCCTCCGATGGCAGCGATTCCTTCTGAGAACAGTGCCTGTGTCCAGCTCGACTGCATAGGATCTGTTACCAAGCGGGGTGTTCACTGTGGCCTTTCTCTACAAGGTGTTCAGTTCAAAAGGCTGCACTCGCACATCACCTGGTTTCAATGAGTCCATGTCTTTGGCTGTTTGGTTGTAGTACTTTGATTGTCTCTGTTGATTCCTTCTGAGTTCTGAACTGTTGTTGATTACCTTTGGCTCCAGTAGGCTGTCTCTGATTGGTAGAAGTGTCCTTGTTCTCCTGCTCAAGAGTCTTTGTGCAGGGCTCGTGTCCAAACCTTGGGTAGGAGTGTTGCGATGATCCAAAATGGTGAGATACGGGTCCTGTCCAGCTAGTTTTGCCTTCCTCATCAGCTGTTTGGCGGTTTTAACAGCTGATTCTGCCTTGCCATTACTTTGCAGATATCCAGGAGAGGAAGTTTTGTGTTTGAATTCCCATTTGCGACTGAAATTTATGAATTCTGCAGAACTGTACTGGGGTCCATTGTCTGAAAAGACAACATCCGGAATCCCTTGACGTGCAAAGTGAGCTTTCAGCTTTCGAATTACTGTGTTTGACTTTGTATCTGACAAGTAGTCCACCTTCCAGAGACTGGACAAGTCCGTTCCGACTTTAGCCCATGGTCTGGTAGTGATCTCATGTGGCTGTAGTGTCTCTTTTTGTTGTTTTATGTCCACAGATCGACACGTGTCACATTTAGCAACATGCTTTTTGATATGGTTGTTCATACCGTGCCAATAAACGCAGTCTCTTGCCCTCCTGAGGCATCTTTCTGTTCCCAGGTGAGATCAGTGAATCTGTTGAGTGATGTCCTTTTGGAGTGAGTCTGGGATCACAACTCTCTCGCCTCTGAAAAACAGTCCATTTTGGGTGCTCAGTTCATCCTGTAAAGAGTAGAAGTTTGTTATTTCAACAGGTACATCTTTTTTTATCTTTAGGCCACCCTTGTTGGATAGTTTTGATCAAAGTCTGTAGTTTGGGGTCTGACTCTGTCGCTGTGCGAATACTGTCCATTCTTTCAGCTGAGATTGGCACATAATCAACACATTCAGTCTCCAACTCAGTCTGACTTTTGTTGGCGTTTTGCAGGTAAGCCCTACTCAAAGTATCAGCGAGTAGCATGTCACGTCCAGGAACATATGTGATGTTCAGATCATACTTTTGTAATCTCGGTAGCATGCGTTGCAATCTCTTAGGAGCATTTACCAGTGGTTTTTTGATAATGTTCTCGAGAGGCTTGTGGTCTAACTGGACTCTGACTTGTCGGCCAGAGGTGTATTGGTGAAACTTTTCCATGCCGAAGACTACAGCCAGACATTCTTTTTCAATTTGTGCATAGCCTCTTTCTGTCATTGTCAGCACATGACTTGCATATGCCACTGGTTTTCCTTCTTGTGTTAGAGTTGCTCCTAGCCCTGTTTCACTTGCATTGCATTGTAATGTAAACTTTTGTTCTGGGCAGTAGTATGTCAACACTGGCACTTGTGTTATCTTGTCTTTGATTCTTTTGAATGCTTGTTCCTGCACATCTGTCCATTCCCACAGATTCTCTCTGTGTGTGAGCTGTCTCAGTAACTCACAATCATCTGACAGGTGCTTGTAAAACTTGGACAAATAGTTTACTAGTCCTTCTAGGCTTTGACCACCTTTCACATTTGTTGGTGCAGGCATTTCAGTAACTGAGCACACTTTCTCTGGGTCAGTCTTGAGTCCCTCTGCTGTGAGCAAATGACCAATGTAAGGGACCTCCTGTTTCCTAAGCCTGAGTTTGTCGGCATTCAGGTTTATGTTTCTCTCTGCACTGCTCTAGAAAAAGTCTTAGGTTTTTGTCATGATTTCTGATGGCATCCTGTTTTGTGTCACCTTTTCCTGTGATCAAAATGTCATCTGCAATGATGTAGGTGCCTGGCAGATTCTCTAGCGCCTGAGTTAGTTTACGCTGAAAAACTTCTGGTGCTGGACTGATGCCCATTGGCATTCTCAGCCACCGAAAACGACCATGGAGAAAATGGAGTTGCAAATATCGTTAGATAGGCCGAATCTTCATCTAGCTTCACGTGCCAGAAGCCATGCTTCACATCACACACTGTGAAAACTTTTGCTTTTGCCAGGTCATCTATTGTTGGAAGTAGAAAGTGGCTTCTCTTTAAAGCTTTGTTAAGTGGTCTTGGGTCAATACAAATCCTCAGTCTGCCATTGGGCTTCTGTACTGACACTATGCCACTGATCCATTCTGTGCTGCATTCCACAGGTGCTATTATCTGTCTGTCCACAAGACTTGTGAATTCCTCGAGTGGTTTCATCATTGACACTGGAACTCTGTGCTTGGGTAGTTTGAAGGGCTGCACAGTTGTGTCAATTTCCAGTTTATATTCACCTTGTAGGCTGCCGTCGCCTGTAAACACGTCCTGAAACTCTGTCTTTATTTCTTCCAATTGCAGAGTGTCTGTATTCACTGGCTCTTTTGTCACAATACAGTCTACTTCATAAACGTTGTCATATTGGACCTGAATGAGTTTCATTGCTTCACTAGCACTGCGGCCTAGTAATGGTGTTTTACAGTCTTCTCCAACAACTTGAAACTCAATTCTATACTTTTTCTGATTTCTCGGGTTTGTCATTTTAACTTTGCATTTGCCTAGAGGACACAGCTTTGACTTATTGTACATCACAAGTACCTTGTCCGTGTGCTCCAACTTCACATCTGGATTCTGTTCTATTCTGTCTCCATATTATATGTATATAACAGCCTATAGCTGTAGAGAGAGAGATAAATATAAATTATTTGATTACCTTTACAATTAAATCTTTTGATCTAAAAACATTTTGTATATATGTATATATTTTTTATCGTTCTTTCTCTTTTTTGTTCATATAGCTATATATCTAAGTATTTACAATGTAAATTTTACATTTATATATTTAATGGCTGAGTGTAAAAGATTCCCTGGCCTCTGGACCTAAAGAATAAGATAACTAAAATTGCAGGCTACATTCGTAGAAAGCCTTTTTCTGTTTTTATTTTTTATCAAATGTTCTGTATGAGTAGCACATGTTTTGACGTTGACAATAATGTAAACCACATGAAAATTGGTTGAGAAATGAACAAATTATGATTCATTTTCAATGTGCATGGACTGCTTTTAATGGGAACGTTGCCCCCTCCAAGATGGCCGCCTCATAGGCATGTAGCTTAGCCGGCTGCGACAGCGCGCTAGCGTATCTAGTCTTCTATATATATATATATATATATATATATATCTATGGTAGGCACACTTGTTATCAGGTGCGTCACTCAATTATGTCCGGGAGGAACAAACAACAGATAAGCAATTGCTATTGCTACACCATCTATTTGTTTGTTAGTTTTACTTTCTATAAGTCACAGTATGTTTTTACATTCTAGATTTTCCACATTTTTTACACTTTGCATGTATTCTACATGGTGTATTTTGTACATTACAAATTTCCAATACAAATGTTTTTGTTACCTTACTCTGAATAGTTGTAATTAGTCCATATTTACTGTTAGATGTGGATTCTTGACTGAATGCAGCTGCTCTAAAACGTAATGTCAAGGGAAAAAAAATCTCTACATTATTGTCTTTATTGTTGTTTTTAATGTCTTATTGTTGCTTTTAAAAAGACAACGTAACACCAGTTGTGGAAAAAGGTACTGTTGATTAATAACATATAGAATGGCTGCTCACTGTCCTCTAGTGGACACACTGACGAACTGCAAAGATGGTCAAGGTTATCTAAATGGGTGTTGTAATACTTCCGATCGTTACTTTCAATGTAAGACTGTTCAATAGTAACAATGAACTCTAAAGTAATTATTTGAAGGTTTTTAGTGGCAACAAGGTGTGTGTGTGTGTGTGTGTGTGTGTGTGTGTGTGTGTGTGTGTGTGTGTGTGTGTGTGTGTGTGTGTGTGTGTGTGTCTTTTTTAACAGATCAAGGGATACCAACAAAAGATTCATCATTTGTATCCAGCCACTGAAATATCAGGGTGAACAATGCAATCAAATCCACTTTACATTTGAGTTGTTTTTTCCCCCAACTAGTTTGAACTTTAGTAAACCTGGACATTTGAGAACATTTAACAGAATAGTTTAATGATTATTGTCCGTCTGTTCCTGAATGCTATACTCTAGATATTTGCTTCCAGTGTCTTGACAGATGGCTAGGGTTAGGGTTTAATTTTGCAGTAAAAATTCGTTATTCTAAATGCTCGACTGACTTATCAGATGCCAAAAGCAAAACGATCTAATAAAAGCAAGAATGATGTATAGAAATACTGCATTTATTTTTTGTGCAATTTTATTATTGCTATTATTGTTGTTGTTTCGTTTTTGTTCACTATTTTTGTATATTCTATTTTATTATAATCATTAGAGACAAATTCATTTAAACACCTCTGAAGGATATTTCTTAGTTCCCTTACTTACTAGGAAGATATTGGGCACGTTCACTTTAAGAATATGATCCCAGCAAGTGTAACAGTACGCGTCGGTATTATTATTACTAAATGCCTACATTATTACTGCTGAGGCATGTGGAGTTTCAGTTATTGTGATGGTTTCTGCTATGGGGATTATGTTTTGAAAGTAACTTCCGGATATTTTCTTATTTCATAGTGGCTGAAATAACGCTAACTTGACTAATTGTAATAGGCTGCAGTTCCACCTTTTAACCACAAAATGGCAGTAAAATGCTTGTTTTTCCCGACCGTCACCTGCGATTTCATGACAAACGGTGAAAAACGTGAAGTACAAGTGACTTAAATGTAAAGAAAGAACTCGAATACATAAAATATCTTTTTAACTGGGTTAGGGTTACAGTCACAAAGTTGTTTTTTTTTTTTTTAAAATGCATTGCGTTGCATTATTATTACGTGGTTTATATTACAATATTGCATATAGTTAACTCTCACTGATGTTTCTAATGGCCACCGATTATTAATTGGTGTTATTATTACGGCTCTATATTATATCCACAGAAAAATTCGGAAGGATAATCCTTCGCCGTTTGTAAACATAGTCTGCTACGTTGACTTTCATTAAACAAAATTTTGAGCTGTTGCAGTTTCTTATTATGACCAGCAGATGGCATTAAAATACCAGATTCTACAACTACAGTCACCTTTAGTTTTATATAGAAAAGTAGAATAGAATATAATCGAATAGAATAGAACAGATCTTTATTGTTACTGTTACAGAAAAATAATGAAAATCGGTTTAGTACTCTCCGAATAGCAGCATTAAAAATAGTCTATATAACATACCTTAAAAAACATATGCAACTTAAGAGCACAACACACCTAAAAAAAAACATGAGCAAAAAACACCTAAAACACACACACACACACACACACACACACACACACACACACACAATATAAGAACAAAATTGCACATGGCATGAATTGCACTGACATTCATATTGCACTTGTGATATGTGATATTGTCATTCATAAATATTGCATTTGTGATATGTGATATATTATATTATATTATATTATATTATATTATATTATATTATATTATATTATATTATATTATATTATATTATATTATATTTACGAAAATATATTTATATATATATGTGTGTGTTCCATGTTCAGTATAAAAGGTTTTATTAAGTATTTAAAAAATATTTTTCATGTTTGGGCCACCCGTCAAAACACAGCAGGCGTCTGTTTAAAAATCTGTAACAAAAAACAAAACACTTGTGCAGCTTGTCGTGTCTGTATTGTTTTACATTTTCTTTTATAATGTTTTATTGTTATTGTTTTTTAGTGTGTGTGTGTGTGTGTGTGTGTGTGTGTGTGTGTGTGTGTGTGTGTGTGTGTGTGTGTGTGTGTGTGTGTGAGTGTGTTTGTAAATTGTGTCATCGTTTGAATGTGCTTTGCTGCTTTCTTTTGTAAGGCACCTTGTAACTTCAAGTTTGAACGGCGCCATAGACATAAAGTTATCTTCATTACATTATATTGCTTTATATTATATATGACTGACGAACAGCAGAAATAGTGAAGTTATTAAACGGGAGCGTACTACTACATCCGGTTTCAGACCGTACACAGACGTATTTCCGGTCAAGACTTTCAATATAAAACACAAAGTGTTGCTGCACCAAGTGTCCATGCGCCTGTTCGTCCAGTCGCCGAACTTTAACTTTGAAAGGTCGACGCTGTGATGTGTAGTAATATCATTAGTCCACATTCAGGAGTCACCTGCTGGCGTAGCACACTTTATTCAGGAAGGTGGTTGATAATTAAAGTTAGCTCTACTCGACAGCTCAGACAGACGTTAGTTAGCGGAGAACCAACTGACGCTGGTCTTCGGAATTTGTCGCTCATTGGGGTAAGCGAAGGCACCGTTAGCTAATAACGGAGCTGCTAATGCTAACTAACGATACGTCAACCTACTTGTCAGTGTTGTTTTTATGCTTCTGTTCTTACTGTTGTGACTTTATGGCACAACAGCTGAAGTTGTGTGAGCAGGAATGTTGGTTGTTGTTGGGGATTAGCTTGTTTTAGCCTGTTTTATAACCCGCTTGCTGTAGCGACCCCGTTTTTACTACAGATAAACTAACGCACAACTAAAATCAAGCAGCCAAGTTAACATTCATGGAGACCGTACAGCTCAGTTACATGTGCTGTTTTTCATGAGTGGTTTAAATGACTTCTGAGTGTGGATAAGGTGAGTCTGAGGAAGAAGTAAAGTCAGCAGTAAAGTGAAGATAAGATAACCTGTGGCCTGTTTGCAAAGTAATAAGAAGTGTGTCACATTCAGGTTTTTAAAATGCCAATCAGTGCTCTACTTGTGTTATTTCTTTCCTTATTAGTGCTGTAAGATTAATGTTTTGAATGTAGCTTTTAATCAGTTGTGCTAATTGCAAGTCTTGTTTCAGAAGGAATGGAGAAAGCCAAACAAGATGCATTTGATAACGCCAGACTCCAAGTGATCAAAGATGGCTACGAGAGGGCCTTTGAGTGCCTCAATAAAGGACTCACAGCAGACGAAGCTGGAGACAAGACGCAGGCCATGGAGCTCTATAAGCGAGGACGACAGCACCTTCTCAGGGCCATCAGTGTGCCTTCGCAGGGGGATGAGTGTGTCGGTGGCTCGTGGGAATCAGCCAGACAGATGCAGGAGAAGATGCAGGAGACACTGAACAACATCACCACCCGCCTCGCCATACTGGAGACCAGCTCTGACCTGCCGTCTGCACCCAGTGCTCCAGACATGTCTGCACAAGGTCTCTACCCAAATCTACAAACCAAAGAGAAGGCAGAGAGGCCACTTCCAATAAACCAGCTTTCTGCTAATGGCCAGCTGGCTGGAGCTGTGGGAGGCAGGCCTGCAGGAAGTGGTCTCTCCCCTGTGGTTCCAACGGAACAGCCTCCAGCTTACTCTCCTCAGGCAGCTGATGGCCATCTATCCATCTCATATGGGACAGAGTCAGGGGAGATGTCATTGGTGGGGGATGAGTTCTACAGTCGCACATCTAACTCGACACCATCTCTTCAGAGTGTGGGTGAAGATGGAGAGGAGATGCTGTACATTCCTCATGGTGTGCAGATATTTTATGTCACACCTGAAGGGCAGGTGAGCGCCCCATCATACCCGGGCTACCTGCGGCTGGTGAAGTTTACCAGCAATCCCTCTGACAGAGAAACCACTCGGCCGCCAGCATTTCTTCAGGTAAGATAAAAAAAAAAAAAACTTCAGCTTGAAGGGAACAGATAAGCCATACTCGCCTGTTTGATGCAATAAGTGCAAGTGAGATGTCATCACTGCAGTGTCACCGGCTCCTTTTAGTTGTTTTGTGGCCTTTCACCTGATTTTGTAAGATGTTTGCACAGCTCATCAGGCTCTCTTGGACCGTGAGTCATCAGTGGGAGGAGATAGGCTTGTTAATGATCTTTATAATGGACATGATCATGTGAGCGCTGCTTACCTCATGCCCTAATCCCACTGGGTTTATAGCTGTGATGTCACCCCCCGTGGAATCCCAGACAGGGATCAGGTCTGGCTCAAAGTGGGAACAGGATGGTACCTCAGTGATGAGTCGTGGTTTTTATTACAGGAAATGATTATAAACATTTGCAGCCCTAAGATAATGTATTGCAACACAGAAACACCGACTGTGACCAGCATGGTTTTTCAACTCTCTAATTGGAAAATATATTTGTGTTCAAGGGCCCGAAAAAGACAAGAAAATCTTCAAATTTAAGAAGCAGGAATCAGAAATTGTTGCCTCTTTTTCTTAAAAATGTACTTAAACTGATTGCCAAAATACTTGACAGTGACTTCAGTAGTGAACAGTGAATCAACTAATTATTGCAACTGTTGTCCTCCATTATTTCTACTCTGAGCCGGAACGTTTATAACATCTTGGTAGTAATGTGAACTATGCTGTTAATAGACTGCATTAATCAACTAGTGTATCATTCTGTTGTGATGACTCTGGAAGGGTTCTGCTTTTGGTAGTGATGCATTAAATGCATCTCATTAAAGTTAGAATTTTACAGTCTATGACATCAGGCTTTGGTAAGGATGTAAAGTCAACAAAGTTTACCTTTAAAAAGTATCAATGAAGGGACAGTCTGAGTTACAGATGGGCAGACACTTTGACAGTATTCTGCACTACGAGAAGCTAAATTTGTCTTATGACACATGAATCTTTGTTGCTCCAAAAACAGCAGATTAGTTTGAGATATCTCTCAATTTTTTCTACCCAGCAGTCATTTAGTCAATGAAAAGGAACAATAAAATAAAACTTGAGTCGAAAAGCACAGAAACAACTCAAACAACATGTAAATTTAATTTGTCCCCAGCCAGTGCACAGCTTGTCAGTTCATGGAAACACTAATCTCCTTTGTAAATATGGAGGTTATGCGTAAACATTACAAGCAGTGGTAAGTTAAGAAAATAATTGAAGCTATGTAAATGTATCAGCTTGGGCTCTTGTTAAGAGACTGTCAAGACCTTATCTGACTTTTCCAGTACGTCCAGTTTTCATCATTTTTGGTGTCGACAATACTTTGACCTGCTGTCTTTATT
Source organism: Amphiprion ocellaris (assembly GCF_022539595.1). Lineage (NCBI taxonomy): Eukaryota > Metazoa > Chordata > Actinopteri > Pomacentridae > Amphiprion > Amphiprion ocellaris. The sequence goes on along the minus strand of NC_072772.1, from coordinate 28,932,381 downwards.
GACATTAGAGAGTCATGAGACTTGAGATTTGACTCCTCATTGGGGAATTTCCCAGGTGCTGTTGCCAATGGGTGACGTCAGGGATTCACATGAGCGCAAGTAATTACATAAACCCTGCTTACACTGTTATGTCCTATAATCTTGTTAGACATGCAGCAGTCAGAGGACAACAGTGTCCTCTGGGTTGTCTTCTCTAAGATGGTTCTCTGTGTTGCACTAATCAGATCACTTGAAAACCAGCATTTCTTGGCTGATCTCTTTCTTCTCCCTCTCATATTTAACTTCTAGATAAATGTACTAGTCATTGCCTATTCTAAAAATTAAGGAACAATATTTATAAATCAGAACATTTGTAGAAAATACACCCATAGTCATGACATCACACATCCACCTATTTTTAATCATATTTTCTCTTCATGTTTTTCCTGACAGGTGTGCGACTGGCTGTATCCTCTAATGGCCATGGACTCTCCAGTGCTGCTGTGCAACACTGGTGTGTTCATGTTTCCGGACATGATGGCACCAGCTCCAGGCTACTATGTGGGTGTGGTGCTGTCCTCTGAGCTTCCTGCTGCAGACAGAGAGCTGTTTAAGGAGTTGTTGTCCCAGATGACAGATCTGAGGGTTCAGGTTAGTGTTAGCCAGATCTGCGACAGCCTGGCATGATATTCCAATGGTCTTTGCATATACACCTGTGAAACACAACATTAAAACCATGTCTCTGATGTTGAGAGGGGCTGCTAAGTCGGCAACAGTGTTTAGATGGGTGGCATATGTCAAAATGCCTCCACATGTAGGCCAGGAGCCACTGTTTCCCTGCAGAACGTTGCACTGTAACGAGATAATCAATATTATTGACTTTTTAATGTTATAGCTGTTTGGCACATATCAATAATACAGGTCATGTGCAGCCAGTGTTTTTTTCTCCCTGATCAAATGCTCAGAGAAGGTATTCTCTGAAATATGCCCTCCCTGACCCCTTTATTAGGTACACCTGCCATAAATTCTACTTTTACAAAACCTCTGCATTTTCAGTTTTATGGAGATACATCGGGACAAAATATTCAGATCACCTAAATGTAATGCAGTCCAGCACAAAACCACCACCCTTTCTGATCTTAATAATAAATATAAAGTAGAATTCTTCCTTTTTGGCAACATCAGCAAGAACTGAAAACATATAAGCTTTGCAAAAGTAGAATTGATGGCAGAGCTGTTGTATTGGATTGCATTAGATCCCACACGTTCACCTGATATAATGGCCTGTGAGTTTGTTATCACTATTCAAAGTAAGTATTTGAAGTCACCAGTGAATGGTTACACATTACCTTTTGGCAAATCCTCTTGTGCCAACAGAGAACACAGAGAGCTATTGTAAGTAAATGAAACTGTGAAGTTGGAGCACTGTGGACTGTTTGTAGTTTTTTAGGGATGTGGAAGTGGTTTCATCCTCATTTTGCAATTTCTCTAATGATCACATGTCCGACTGTTGAATATTATTCATGCTTTAAAGCTGGCTTCAGTTGCTAATAATCTATTTGAGTAGCCACCTAAATGAATTTGCCCTCACATAAAGATACTTTTGTGTTTAGATGTCCTGTGTTGAAATTGAGTTGAAAGCGCCGCCTGAAAAAACACGTGTGCCACACTGGTGCAAAATCCCCAAACATTCTCCACGCTTTTTCAAGTTGATGATCGCAAACAAATTCTACAAGCATAGAAAACAGTGCAAGTATTAAATATGTAGTTGCTGCTAACACAGTACTTTAAGGTTGCAGACTGAAAGGATTTCAAAAGTTTTCATTAACCAATGGTAAACCTGGCCTGGCATGAAACTCTTGCTGGTGCTTACTTCTGATCTGGCACCCTTCCCAAAGTTACCCCTGCCTCAGCATTGTGGGGATTTGACACAGGCAGGTGAGGAGAATTAATCAGTTATAATGCTCTTATCTGCAGCACTTAGAGCTTCGGTGGAAAGACAAGTGCAAGTGCCAGTTCAGTCATGATGCAGGTAGAGACGCTACTTCAGAGTGATGACAGACAAGGTCATTTTTGATGAATACAGTCAGGCTAATCATCTTCACTGATGGACGTGATATCCAGTCAGAAAGTAAGCACTTTTGTGTAATTTCACTTTTGAACAAGTAGACGGTTTGAGGTTTTCAGCTGCACAGTGACATTTCAGACTGTTTGGGGCTAACAAATAGAGCATTGTAACGAGCAGCACAGAATGAAAGGAGGTATTGTGTGCTTTGGGGAGGGTTACTTTGAGACAAACATTTGAAGGGAAATGTGTACAACGTGCATAAAGTGATAGATGAGTAATTCTTATTTTCAGCCCACATTTTCTTTATCTTAAAGTAGCTAACTAATGTGTCTGTATGATCAGGCTCCAGATGAAGCTGCAGAAACCATTAATCTCAGCCAGAAGGTGTCTATCGTTACACCAGAGGAGACTGCACCGGCAGAGACAGAGGAGGAAAAACCTCTGCCCGAATGGAGTGAAAAAGTGGCAAGTGGGATCCTGACGGGTGAGGCCACATTGTGTCTTTAGACTTTAATAGCCTTGTGCTAGTTTGTTAGTGATTCATTTGGATTTATTCATGAATATAGCTCAGCAGTCTAGAGTGACTCACCTGGTGTGATCCTTTCAGGTGCGTCCTGGTTAAGCTGGGGTCTGGTTAAAGGAGCCGAGTACACAGGCAAGGCCATTCACAAAGGAGCATCTAAACTCAGAGAACACATCACCCCGGAGGACAAACCCGCCCAAGTCAGCCCCACAGTCACCAAAGGCCTCCATGTTGCCAAGCAGGCGACGGGAGGAGCCGTCAAAGTCAGCCAATTTCTAGGTGACGAAGACATCCTCAGTCAGCTGTTTTATGTGACCTTGTGTTGGTTATTTGGCAGTGGACGTCTAATTGAGTAATGCTGTGTTACTGCAGTGGATGGGGTGTGTGCTGTCGCTGGCTGTGTGGGTCGAGAGCTAGCTCCACACGTGAAAAAACATGGAGGCAAGCTGATCCCAGAGTCTATGAAGAAAGACAAGGATGGGCGTTCAAACATAGATGGAGCCATGGTGGTAGCTGCCAGTGGAGTGCAAGGTAAACTGAACCCACGTTTTAGATTCTCTAAGAGTAAGGTGTGTTAAAATGCACCTAACACACAACATATCTGCCCAGGTTTTGCAACCATGTGGACTGGTTTGGAAGCAGCAGCAAAGGACATAACTACAAGTGTAGCAACAGAGACAGTAACCACCATAAAACATAAGTAAGTTTTCCCGTCTGTGTTAAATTGTTGTCTGACCACTATCACTTGCTTGAATGCACAGCTATTAATTTTTTTTGCAACACACTGCTTGCTAGACAGGTTTGATGTGTTTGTTGCAAATGACTTCTTTCATTATACAAAGCAAAACCAAATGTGCTCTCACTTACATTCCTCTTCGATTTGCTTTGCAGATTTAGGGGTCTACAGACCACCTTTGACCCACGTAATGAGAAGAAGTGTAATTCATTCTAATTGTGCACCGCTTTTTAACTCTTCCCACCACTAATCACAAATATGACAAGAGCACCTCTTTTGTAATGACTTTGCTCTCGCACAGCATTCTTGAATTGTGTGCTGTACCAGTTTCCTTCCCTTGCCTGTGTGCTAATTCACATTAGGGTGCTGCTTCACTTATTTCTAAAAGTGTCTCTAATGGAGATTTAACAGTTGACAATGTCTCTGTCCTGCCTGACTTTAACATAATCCCTTATTCTATGGACTGCTGCTACATGTTCCAATGATGATCAAATATGTAGACAACAGAGCTGACTACTGATTTCTGTAAAGTTCTAAATTATTATTTTATATACAGTGTGATGATATTAATTTGCTCAATCATTCTCAATCAATAAGCAGGACCTTATTATAGAAAACTGGAAATTACCGGAATTTGGGTATCTACAAGAAACCTTAATTTACCCTTGCATTTTTAAAAACTAAATCAACCAAAAGCAAATATGTTTAAATTGGCTCCTAAATTGAATTTTATGGAGATAAAATATCAAAATCAGATTCTGAAGGTCAGAAATGTCTGTACTCCAGGTTGTGCACATGCATGGGTTTAATCCTCACATTGTAATTCTCATTCTGCATGGCATCTTTGCAATCCTTGCACTGCATATTAATTAATTCTCCCCAAATCCTCTGTCTCCCGCCTCTTGTTGTGACCTCTCCCCCAATCTGACTCATGAAGGTACGGGGCTGCAGCCGGACAAGCCACAGACCACGCCGTCAATTCTGCCATCAATGTCGGTCTCACTGCCTTCAATATTGACAACCTGGGGATCAAAGCTGTGGTGAAAAGGACTGGCAAGCACACAGCACAGGCCATTTTGGAAGACTACAAGCTTCAGGAAAAACCAGAGAACGGGAAGCAGGTGCAGAAGTTGGATAAATAGCTCGTCGAGTCCTGCCTCACTTTCTCAGCAATGCCTTAAAAGATAATTTGTATTTTCTATGAAATAAATCTATATTTAAGAGTAATTATTTATAAAGCATACTCTATATTTACTAGATAAATACTGCTATATACATATCCTGTAGTTTGATACAGCTCGTAAGCACTTTAATGTTTTTTAATATAAGGTAGATGGACCTAAATGTTAACCGACAGGAGATTATATAACTCAAACCAAAAAATTAATTTATACAATATATTGATATACAATATAATATTCAGGTAGTATCACTTAACTTGGAAAGTAGCAGTTTAACACCGTTTGTATTAAAGCATTAAATTGTTCTCGAGTAGATGCAGGAGTCTTTCATAATCTTCATGAAACATCTGTGTGTTTTCCCTGGTATGATAACATTAAATGAATGGTGAAAAAACGTGTGTATCAGTATCACTGTCATATAATTCACCAACGTTTCAGACAAATTATCAGCTATACTGTCTTTTGCTGTGGTGTTTTAACTGTCAAGTAATCACTACTGCTGATTGTGCCTACACATATCGAATGATGATGCAAAAATCTAATATTTTGTAAACTTAACGCTGTAAAACTTGTTCATGGTTTGTAATGGATTTTTGTTAGATTTTCAGTATAGAACACGTCTCAACTCCAAATATGACAAGTGTGAAACTGTAACTGAAAATACTGAAAATGTTTGTGTCCAGCTGCTACAATCTGCAGTGCTGTCTAATGTACTCCGGTTCACTTATAGTGACATATTTTCAAAATGTTGTTTATAGTATTTCACAAAAATCTAGATTTCTTCACTGTGATGCGTGAAACAACTTTTAACAAGATGAGAATTTTGAAGTGTGATGCTAACTTTGTTTAAACTTTGAGTGATCCGGTTTGTGTTTTTTTTTTTTTTTTTGAAGTCAACAGGTAATTATAATTTTCAGATGGCTTATAAATTATCTCTAGTTGAGCACTGAGATTTCTTTCCCTACTGAAATACTGATCTTGAATAAAGAGAGACAAAATTAAACATTTTTTGGGGTCACGAGTATATTTTGCACCGTATGAAGCACATTGGAGCTGGATGGATTTAAGCAGGAAGAAAGTAGGTTTTCATTTTTATTCTACAACAAACTCAGTTCTAACACATTGTAATCCTAATACCTCCATCTAGTGGCTGGGTGTTTTAAACCACGTTAATTACAATAATATTTCAAGAGTCTAGGTTAGTTCTGTAATGTCCTTTATTCTAGATGAAAAATAGAGAAAATGGGTCATCAAAATTATTTGTTCAATTCTTATGCAACCAGGGTTGGATAAATCACTGGTTACTCAAATTAAGCTCAGAGTTAAATGTTTTAATCTGAGAAAATCATATTTCAAAACATTTCTAGATAACTTATTTTTAAGGGGCAAATACATTTTTTTTTTTTGCCACACATTTAATCAAAACTATTGCTCATTAAGTCCAACAAGTTGCCCCAGTTACAGGGTTCAGTTTGAGCCTTTGCCTGTCTTCATGTCCAGTGTGATTTGTGAAATACACTGAACCCCGACTGGTCTTGATGGTCAGGCCTGCCCCTTGAATAGCTCTGGTGTGTCTGAGGAGATTAACATTACATATTTAAAAAAAAAAAAAAAAAAGCACCAAGTAAATGTAGGCTTTTACAATTTGTATCCAAGATAAACATTGGTTATATACATTTATTATTCTGAACTGAATTCAACAAAATATTTTAATTGCAAGACAAAATAGCAATCTTCCAATGATTTCCCATTTGTGGAACACAAATATTTATGAAATGTATGCTTTTAAAATTGTCCCATGGAAAATACATGAAAATACATGACTGATCAGAAATCAAACAATCCTTCCACTGTTTTGCTGAAAAATTAAATATGTGCTTTTAATACTTTGAAAAGCCCTCTAACATTTTGAGAAGGAGGATCTGCATGGACTTGAACTAAATTAGATGGAAATGATTAAAAAAAAAATGCATTTAAATGAGGTCTGCATACTAAGCTGCAAATAGACCTTGCACTGTTGATATGAGCTAAATATTTTATCTGTATTTATTTCTCTTTGCTTACAATATGCATGTATTGCAATGCATTCTAACCTACTGTGTGTAAACCCAATCAAATTACAACAATGCTAAACTAGGTCATTCAAATATGAGATGTAATCCAAAAAAAAAATCTTTTTTATATATATATATACACACACACATCTATTTCTGTAATCGTTGGCATTTCAAAACTGCAGATATGCTGCATTATTTAGCACGTCATTAATAGTTTCATTAAGTAAAACCACATAGTTAGGTGGACCCTGAAAGCACAAGGTCTACAAGATTAGCATCAGGGAAGAAAAAGTTATCACTGCTATCCAAAAGCAAATCCATCCAAAAGGGACTGACCAGGTCACACTGACCGTCAGCCAAAGAGCTACTGCTGCAGAGATCGCTCTGCTGGACAAGTGTTGGATCACATAGAGCTTCTAATGCTGGATGAGATCCGTTTTCAGGGGTTAGGTCATCAGAAGTTGCACTTTGAAATACTGATGGTGGGGTGAATAGTTCGTTTATAAAATCTTCTACTGAAACGCTGTCAGTTGGGCCAAGCAGAGGTGAATCAGTTGGACTGTCCACTACCGAAGGTATGATGAAATTTGTTGCAACACTCTGTTCAGGTGGGCTGTAAGTTGGACCAGAATTAATTGATGGGTAAGCCACAGGATCCACTTGGCTAGAAGTGACATCCCATAATATATGGCTTGAAGACGGGTCTTGTCCCATCTGTGGTAAAGAAGTGTGGCTGATCGCTGATGACGTGAAAGCACATGAAGCGGCGTTGGTAAATGCAGAGGCTTGGTTTATCCAGTTATTTTCCACAAACTTAAACGAGGCAGAGAGAAATTGATCCTGGCAGACTGGCAGCATCTGTCCCCGGGGAACGGTCGATTTGTCCAACAATATTGGTGGAGCATGCACTGTGGTCAGGCTGTCAGCTTGAGGAAGCACTAGATTCATCGTCAGAGGATAGGTTACTGTGATAGTTGGCTGATTTACTTGTTTACAGATCTGCTGAGTGCTCCTTCCTGAGACGTAATTTGACATGAAATATTATGTTAACAAACTCACACTGCACCAAGAGATAAATGAATGTAAAAACAGTAAACAATACCCTTATTAGACTTCTTGACTTGCTTTGTTCTCTGTATGATATTTCTCTTTAGCCTGATTGTCTTTCTGTGAGGAAAAAAAAACAGCTTAACACTCTTGCGATTTAAAACTTGATTTAAAAAAACATAAATATTAACTTAGGGTATAAGTCCATGGCTAGGACTGTCTGTACCTTTTCTTCTGTGATTTGTTTTTCCGCAAACTGCACACTTTCTTCTTAACTGCTAGATTGACCTGTAGAAAAACAAGACATCATTAGTCCTTAAAGTGATCACTGCGTGAGTTTTACGCTTAGTGTTGCCATCAGAATGCATTAGACCTACATTATACAGAATATCTGGCGGCAGACTCTCCATCAGGTAGCTTATATACTTCACAGTGAGCTCCAGTGTGGTTGCTGGGTCTAACTGACCATCGACAAAGGGCAGAAGATCACACAAACGTTGACACAATGTTCTGATTTGGACCCTGGGAACCCATAAAAACGATTGCATAAGATTATCTAAATGTGTACAGCAAATGAGCCACAGATTATTAGTGTCACCACTCAACTAATCAATCCCAAAATTAGGATAAGGACACACCCAATAATATGATTATATACAAAATTCCCCATGTAAAGAATTTTGACAAAGTCTAACCTTAGTGTCTGCTCATTGGGAGAATGAAGAGAAGTCTCAGGCTAACTTCTCTGTGCAGAAAAGGGGCAGCACTTTCCTTTAGTGGGGTCAGCTTTTAATTCATCCTTCAGTCTGAACAGAAGCACATCCCTGAATCCTCACAACACACAATTTTGATTCAAAACATCTCATTTGCATATTAAAGTGTGGATTTTTTTTTAAAATGCCCCTCTTCTTACTGCTCAAGTGCTGACGTGTCATATGATTGGAGTGATTTGCTCCCAGGTTTGTCTATTTAAAAAAAGGCCCAGGTTACAACCAAATTCCAAATATTCAATGAAAACCTATAAGAGAATGACTAGGAACATCTATCCATCCAAGGTTTAAAATGTAGTAGTTCTAGTTCATGCAATGGAGGAACAAACAGAGAGAAAAAAAACAGCATAACGTTACAATAATATTTCAAGAAATGTGTAAAAATTCTTTGTAGCAAGAAAAGTAAGTCAAATTTTCAAGGAGTCACAAGTTTGTCCAATTAATTTAAGACCCTTAAGTTGGATTAACGTGATCAGCAAACTAACTAAAGGTAACAAAGTTGCGCCTTCAGCAAGGCAGTTGGACACAAGCCCCATAATAATGTAATTGTTGGCATCTGGTTGAGCAAACACAAAAAATGCTGATAACCATAAAAGTTAAAGGCTGTGCCCGACACTTTCTTCTCTATTTATTTATGCATGTCGACCCGTGGAAGCATGACAGCCTGCAGTGAAGATCTGATATAAAAATGTGCAAATTACCCATTAGGTGGTCTTCTCCTCATACTTAAGTGGTGCTTATTAAGATCTGTGTAGAAGGCGTCCTTCCGCCTCTCACATGCTTTTCGCACTGAACCAATTAATCACAAATATTACCTACACCTGTGTGAGGTCACAGAACACAGCAACACCAAATGTGCAGTGCATTAGTAGCTCCATACCTAGCAGTAAATGCGGTCTGCTCTTCAATCTGTGTTTGGAGTTTAATTCAAGCTAAAAAAAAAAAAAAAAAAGAAAAGAAAAAAGATACATGACGTGGATGTCAACAACCCCCTGGTGATGTTTAAAGCTGTAGGCTAACGTTAGCTTACTTAGCTGCGAAATGGCAATTAGCTGGCTACATCTTTGTTCAACATCGGTGGAAAAGGTGAGTTAACACACATGAAAACTGGAAATCAGTTAATGTTTCACTGTATTTTAAAATGTGTGTTTCACCTGCTGTAGTTTCAGTTAGTGCTAGCTAGTTCGTAGCGCTCCCGTCCTGTTGCCATGGTGACGCACACCCGCTAGCTTACCAGCAACGATAGCCTCAAGCTAGTTCAACCCTTTTTCTTTTATTTCAATTAATTAGCGAACAAGTCTTATTTTTGACTTTCTATTAAGACATAAATATGACAAAAATCTGCGGGATTATTCAAGCAGGACAACTTGAACGTGAACGCGCATCTCATTTATCTCTCTGCTTGTGAGTGCGCGGAACCGTGCACGCGCAAGACTGACACCAGAGCGGTCCGGTAAATCACTGCAATGAAAGAGGAGTAGGGGAGGGTGGAGGACACCGGCTACAGCCCTGCCTCCAATCCGCATGTGAGCACACAGCAGAGTAGACACACGGCAGGGAGGCAGAGCAGCATCACAGGGGCAACAAAGGGACGCATGGTTCATCCGAGGCATCAAACAAATAAAAGATTATCTGAGACACGTCCCGCCTATAGAAACGCGTTTGATTGCATCTGTCCTCACCTCAAAGGTAAGGGAGACTGCACCGATACCAAGAATCCGGTTCCTTGTCGTTTTTTCTTTTTATGTATATTTTTGATGCTTACCTTTCAATAAGCTTATGCGAGATCCCCAAACAGGCATATGTTGTTAATGTTGTACTATGCATTGCAAATAAATGTAAATTTTCTAAGATTGTATTGAGACACGGCATGGAGCATGAAATGGGTGTGACATGTTACTTCATAATGTGTTTATGAGCAGCAGTTGCAGCATCAAAGCGTGTGTCAGTGCTGTATCAGGTGTAAAAGCAATTAGACTGACAGAAGATAATTGCTCTAATTAAACATGCATGTGCAAGTTAAAGAGCTTATTCAAATTGTAAGCATTCTCCTTGTATTATTTAGAGTGTAATAGCAGTCATGGAGCTGGAGCACTTTGATGAACGGGACAAGGCACAGAGATACACCCGAAGGGGCTCAAGGGGGAATGGGCTCCCCAGTCCCACTCATAGCGCTCACTGCAGCCTGTACAGAACCAGGACACTCCAAGCACTGAGCTCAGAAAAGAAGGCCAAGAAGATTCGTTTCTACCGCAATGGGGACCGTTACTTCAAAGGGATTGTGTATGCCATTTCTCAGGAGAGATTTAGGTCCATTGAAGCACTCCTGGCTGACCTCACAAGATCTCTGTCAGACAATGTCAACTTGCCCCAAGGGGTGCGGACCATATATACTATTGATGGGACGACAAGAATTACTAGCATGGACCAGCTGGTGGAAGGTGAGCAGTGTTCCTGCGTACTTGTTATTTTGGCCTGCATATTTTTATGTTAAATAATACAAGATCATATGTCACTAATGCCACCAGAATAGCCAAAGCATAATTAAAACTAAATATACAAAGTCCTCAGTCTTAAATAGTATAGATAGCTGGTGTTGCAGCATATTGTGATCTTTGCTTTTTTTATACAGCGCGGGTCTGATAGAAAATCTGTCAATGTGTCTTGATTTTCTGCAGGAGAGAGCTATGTTTGTGCATCCATAGAACCCTACAAGATGCTGGACTACACAAAGAATGTAAATCCCAACTGGTCAGTTGGTGCTCGGACTGCTGTGTCTGTCCGTGATCCTTCTTCCCTTGGCAGTGCTAAGGCTGGATCCCCAGAAACCAGGGAGAACAAGGACTTCATTAGGCCCAAATTGGTGACAATTGTCCGCAGTGGAGTTAAGCCTCGCAAGGCCGTACGGGTCTTGCTCAACAAGAAGACCGCACACTCCTTTGAGCAAGTCATGACTGACATCACAGATGCCATTAAGCTGGACTCTGGAGTCGTCAAAAGACTATATACTGTTGACGGCAAACCGGTAGGTGTTAAATTATCATTCAAAGTGGTGATTTTGTGAAACTCACGTGTGCTCATTTATAAGTCTTCTAGTTTTGGTAAAACCATGTTGCCAAGTGCAGTATAAGAGGAACATTCAAATTATCCAGTGATGTTGGGAGTCTAAAACATAACCAAAAAGCTTTCATTGTAAGGGGATAGATTTTGTCTTGGGAAATTCGTCTCATAGCAACAGCATAAGCTGTTTACTGACTTTCAGTGCTGTCGTTACTCAAAGATAAGCAAACATACATCTCAGGAGTCCCATACAACACACAACTGTGCCTTTCAGGAACCAGTTAGTGGCAAACACTTAAAGTTTATTGAAGTTGTGTAATGTGCTAGATTTATATTAAATTCAGTCTTATGTAACTGTTGGTTGTCCTTGCAATTGGCGAGCTGGCTGCACATTTGTGTGGCAAGCTACGTTGCTGAAAAAGTAAATTCAATTCATTGAAATTAAATTGTTACCCTGTTTCACAGTCTGATGTATACTGTATTCTTAATTCAAGCTAAAGCACTGAGACTGAATGTTTGTATTTAAAAATCAAGGAAGGAAGCCAGGCAGAACCACTGTAAGTGCTCTACACCTGAGAGGGTGCGATTAGCTTATGCATTTCCGTCCACCACTTAAACATTAATTGCTCACAAGTGGGAGAGATGGAAGGATGCTTTTGTTGACTAAAGTGAAATGAGAGTGGAATGGCCTTTGTGAATGAGTTAGCTCTACTGTGTGCAATACCTAGATATCATGAATGTGGGTGTGGAGATATGTATTCTGCTGCTTAGGTTTTACATGTTCTCTGATTGGATTTTAAATATTCTGTCATTCTGACTTCCAGGTTGTGTTACTGTCTCTTTACTGTGTAATTCACAACATTCCACATGAGGTAGATGGGACACATTTGCCTATGGTTTAGACAAAAATGAACTTTGCAGCTGACCTTGGAGATGGTCTGTTCTTCATTCATGTCTCTGAGATTGCTTCCTTACCCAAAGAGGGAGGCAGCCCAGTAGGTTAAAAGTCAGCTGGGAATATTTGCTAAATGTATTATGAGAAGTGGGTTTCTAGGACTTCATCTCATGTTCCAACCAACAGTAGCACACTATTAAAAATATATTCACTTACTGTGTTATTACTGGACAGGCAATATGATCGATGACTTAACACTTAAATAACAAGCTACTTGTGTGCTTTTTGGCCCCCAATGTCTATGGATTAAATCAAAGTTTCTGCACAGTAGTCTTTATTTACATTATTTGACACTGATAGTTCTTGGTGCAAGAACCTTATTCTTACTGTATACCTTAGTCTACACATGCACTACACTACTTGAATCAACATTTGTCTGGAAACTACAGCTGTCATGGGGATATGCTTTGCTTTAAGGGCTCATATTGTAATAGTGACTGCAGAAAGAATTCACTGAACATCAAACACGAATAGTCAGCTCTCTGAATAAATATATTCAAAAACTCTATCATGTGCATGCTATATTAGTATTGTTATGACAAAAAAAAAATATTTTTTGTGACAGTTTCTATGGTGAAATGGTTTCCTGAGCTGGTTGCTAAGGAACAGCCTCTGCGGCAGAGCAGTGCAGTAGTGATGTCAGAACTGTAGGTGTATTGTGAGAGGGCTCACAGATGCAGTGCTTGGTCTATCAGCCTTACTATACACATGGCAGCAAGATGGAGCACATGGCTGATGTATAATCTCAGGGTCGGACCCATTGTGTAATGTTGTGGAACATTTGGGCATTTTCACACCAGCAAACAAATCTGCCTTCACAAATCCTCTAGATTACTTTAGGTATAGAGCTTGTTAAGCAAAACAAAGATGGTCATAAAATTGCAATAGATGAAAGTTAGATGCCCACCCTGTATACTATGAGATATTGGGAAATTGAGATTTCTTTCTTTGGTTCGACTAATTGTTTCTTTATTTCACTGGTTTGATGTAATATAAGGTGTGGTATGTCCTTGGTAATGTAGCTCTGAGCCATAGTTCCTCTGCTTTTTATACTTTGTGCCATGTTGTGCCTCCAGATGGCCAAATAAGCACCCGTTGGCATCAAAGGGCCTGTTTTCATGGGTGTTTAACCTTTGGTAAATGACCTGCTTGTGCATTTGGTCCTGAAACAGACATTTTCTGATAGTTGAAATAATTAAGATAAGGTAAGCTTTTATTTATGAGACAGTGAGGAAATTTGCAGTGTTACAGCAGCAAAGGGGATAGTAGGAACATGTAGAAAATATCAGGAGAAAATAAAATTATACTTAAGTGCTGATTATTCCATATGTTGATATTCAAATATTACAAATTTAGCAAGTTTGTTTTCAAATTCAGTGTATTAAAAAATTCATACATGGCTAACAGATTATCCCTATATACATGTAGTTATAAAAGTGTAGCTGTTTGTCATATTTTGTTTATCGTATTAGTACAATTGCGGTCGCATTGTCTTTTTTTTTTATTTTATTTTTTTTCTTATTATTTTGTGATATCATTCTGTCAAATCCTTCTTGTTTTGTTTTCTGCAAAAGTAATGAACAGATTTTTATGATGTGTTGTTAATTAAGAAATGTATTTTGGACTCCTGGTTGTGTTCCTATTTGTGGATGTGCTTAACGGTGGCTCTGCTTGATGGCTGCGATCCCTCCATACTGCCGAGTCACTCTATAATGGTGTTCTGCCATGAAGTCAGGTTTAACTAGGCCAAATTGACGCAACCAAGTTAATGTTCGAGGGATGGACTAAGCCTTAATGAGTGGTTGAATATATATTAATAAAACATCATCCGTGCTGAAAATAGTAGAACATACTGTAAGGTACAGAGAACAGAGTAATGAGAAACCCGCACCCACAGACTACCTTTGAGGAAAGAAAACATTTTTCGGCCTATTGTGACCCTGTTGTTTTTTGTGAGATAGAGCAAAGGGTGACTGAGTAGGTCTATGGAGACCTGCAACATGGCATTCCCATCCCCTTTGTAATGGATATGGCTCTGCACTGTAATTGTATTATGGGTGCTGCTAACTTTTCAGTGTGTTAGTCAACACTTCTTGTTGAAAATAGATGCCAACAACCACCCGAGGACTGTTTGGCTTCACATCAGTGCATGAAAGCAGAGGCTTAATCCTCCATGTTAAAATTATGTGTCAGTAGATGTGATTATATAGGCCATTCATGCTTTAGAAATTAGATGCAGAGTGGAAGTGGTTCTGAGATTTATGGTGCCCTATGTGCCACAGAGCAGAACCAAAGTAATGTTTTCCAATTCATTTCTTCATGTTGACCTTGACTCTGCCATTTCCTGGTTTGGCCTTCAATGCCTACAATTAATCTCTTTTGGTCTCTGCTCATACCACAGCTGTAATGTCTGCACAGTGCATGGTGGCTTACTGCAAAATGAAGTGTTCTGTCAGAAATTGTCTTGAAATGAGGATTAAGTGGCATTCTTCTACAATTTAGTGATGTTAGTGGAATATTGGGATTTTTTTTTGTTTTAGAAAGCCTGACAAAAATGGTATTGAAAATATTTATCAAAAATAAAATGTCTTTTGGTGCAACCTTAGCACTATGAATTGTGCTTTTCTTGCTAGAAGAAATGCTATTTAATGTAAAACAAAATACAATCACGGTCAACTGGTATTTTTGTTGCTGAGGGACATTTTTAAAACCTGTTATTTTTTTAAGCATCTTTCTGTAATTGAAGAGGAGAAATGAGGATGAAAGCGATTGGGAGACTGTCTGGCTTTGCTCTCACCTACTGCTGTGACTTGGCTGATAAACACAAAGCAGTGACTTGCTCAGTGTGCCATTGTGTTTGGAATAGAGAAGATTATTTTTTATTATATTTTTGGTCTAACAACCTACAAATTATGCTTCAACTAAAGTGGACATTGCTGTTTTTGCTTGAATGTAGAATTCTGCATCAACCTAACAACACCTAAAATGAATACTGTGAGCTGTATTTATGCAAGATATATGTTCATTTGTTTCCGATGGTGTAGTGGTACCATATTTGCAGTTATTTATTTATTGTTTTTATTTTCAGCTAATGATAATCCAGCTAAATGATCATCTGCTTGTGATATAACAGACTTTTGACATGTTGGTTTGTGGTTAGGTTGTGGGTGTGATCTGGCTTTGGATGAACTGCAGTTGCGTCACAAATTTCTGCAGTGGACCTGATTTGATTCTTGGTACAACAAACTAAAAATAAAGGCAGCTAATGCAAAATGAGACTAGAACCATTTGAAAACTACAAGTCAGGCTTAGTCTTCATTCTGGCTGGCGGCTCTGTTCAGTCTTACTCTTCAAAGGGAGCTTTAGCAACCTGGAGAGTTCCACCTGTCCACAGGCATAGTTGTTTTATTGCAGATTTCTGTTCTCAATGTGTAATACATAATCTTTCCTGCGGCTCACATTGATTAGCTTCTATAGCATGCATACCTTCCATTGAGATTTTTCTGGACTGAATGTCAGAGGCAGCACTTGTGCTTGTGGAAACCATAGATACAAACCTGGCGATCAATATTTGCACAGAATGCTTCTGAACCGTGTGTATGTGTGTGCGTGCGTGCGTGCGTGCGTGCGTGCGTGCGTGCGTGCGTGCGTGCGTGCGTGCGTGCGTGCGTGCGTGCGTGCGTGCGTGCGTGCGTGCGTGCGTGTTAGGCGGATGGTACACCTAATGGAGCTGCTGTGTCACTGAGCCAGAAATAATCAATATAAAGCATCACATTCACAATTACCCCAGTTATGCTCCTCCATCATGAGTTTGAGGTTTCTATTTTCCTTGGACTCTTATTTAAAAGGTAAATATTAAAAATGCACAGTATATGAAGAATTTCATTAACTGCTTTTGACTCCTGACCTCCTGATAAAGTAATCTATATTTTCTCCGTCAGTAGCTTTGACGCCTTTTGAATATTGCTTATTTTAACTTTAAGTTACGACACGTTTACTTTTAGTAAGTAATTTAAGATTGGGAGTTACAAGAGATGGCACCTACCAAAGTACTGAAGCCAGATTCGGACTCAGGCCACAGTAAGAAGGTGCTCTGTGTTTTTCCATTTTTACCTCAGCACATGGTGACATTGTAATTACTGTCTGCATTTTGCACAGTTCGAAGCTCCAGATATAATCTGCCAGTGGATGGTAAAGTAGCCATGTCCCTTTCATTGTCTCAAACTAAGCTGTGATTCTGTTTGGTCTCCTCGGCAACAGCTGTGCAGCTCCTCCCTTTGGGATCTTGCAGTCCTTTTTTTAAGAGGAGGAGAAATTGGGGGCAGGGGATGTTAGTGGGGCATTTGCAGTGAAAAAAGCAATGTTAAGCCCCCCCTTTGTGCTCAGTGTTTATTTTAAGATTTTGTGACTGAATGACCTTTGGATGTCTGAATGTGCTTTGGTGGCAAGATACTGATAAACCAGTCTGTTTGTGCAGTCAGTAAGCCAACACTTCAATATTTAGGATAAAGTGTATAATTTATTCTCCTAATTTAAAATTGTGCATTTCTTAGTACATTAAACATTTCTTAGTGGAAACCAAAATGTTGCTACACCACTACCAAGATGGATGATAACAAGGCTGATGACATTTATTATGGTGGGTTTGAGAGACTGTGTTGGCTTCTCATCTGGTTTTCTTTGCTGTGTCTCAGCACTTTAATCATCATTTTAGACTCCTGCTGAACTTGATATGCTTCTTGATGATGAAACAATTAATAATGAATAAATACCAACATTTAGCACTCTGAATTATTTATCATTCATACTTAATCTATAATTTCAGTTAGTTGTATCTAAATTATTACTGGTGGCACTACTACAACTGGACCTTTTGCAGAACGTCACACTCACATATCCAGTATCTCATTTAAAGTCACTTATGAGAAATTATTGTAAAACATTCTCCCAGTCTTCATTTGATATATTTCATCTGTTTTTAATTATATGTCTGTGGGAATCTGCAGGCTGTATTTGACATGCAGCTCAGCTTTCTTACTTGCCAGGCTGATGGAGAAAACCCACTTGAAGTAAACACATTGCACAACACTGCTTCTGCTGCTTCTTGTTTGCTCTTTAGCAAGCATTGTGTTAATAAGCTGCCAGCACTTGCTCAACAATACATGTGATGTTGTGCAGCAGCACAGTTTTTATCTGTGATCTTACAGACTAGATACTAAAGTAGGGGTGTCAATATGGGGTCACATTTTTGTTTTGCAAAGTCCACCATCCTGTAGAAAACAATGAAAAGAGGAGCTCTACATTCTCTAGTGCACAGCTGTAGTCACCAACAGCCTTTTTTTAGGAGAAGATCAGGAGTCTTCTGCATTCATGTATGTCACTGCAGTCAATGAAATGGGAATCTGGATTAATGAACGCGACCGAGGCATTCACTCAGTCTATTTCAAAAATGTAGCAATTTACATTTTGTTATTATTGAGATCATCAAATATGTGGTAACCAAGTCATTTCAACAAGAATTCTCTTGATATGAAAAAAATCTAGTAGAGTGTGAAAATGCTTCCAGTTGAGAAACATTGCCACTGTGTGCTGACATGATCGGCCCCCTGAATGGATGACGTATGTTAAACATTGTGTAATATGATTTTTATCTTGAATAATCCATGACAATAGAAGACAATTAACTTATTCTCCCACCAGGGATCGAAAGTTATTAATGATTGGCAGACATTGTCACTGAGTGCCAACAGGTTTAAAATGAGCTTTTCATAGTAGTCACCCTTAAGACACATTCATCTGCAGGCTGTTACAAGAGTAATACGAGAAATTAATTCCATTATTCGTATGCCATACACACTGGAGCATTCATTATTCCTCCGTATTCTGGACAATTTGAGTATGTGATTTGTGTGTCTGCTTAACTGCTGTCCTATATCTTCAATTCATTGGCTTTCTCAATTTTTAAAAATGTTATTTTCCATTTTCAATCTCAGAAATTACCCCTAACAACATTTGATCTGACACAATTACCCATAATAATCCATATGCTGTAAATGGTACTACAAAAGTCACTGTATCCTTTGAATGCACAGATGTAACTTGTCATTATTCTATCATGATTGATGTCACATGTAAATGTCAATATTCAGTCAGTTTGTATAGTCAACGTTCACCACGTTGCCATTGTTGTACTATTATACATACTGTACCTTCCCACATTGAAATACTGATTCTCCTCCAAATCAGCTTGAAAGTTCAGCAGCACAGTGTCAGTTTGCACATGTGTGACCAAGACCGATGCTGCTTTCAAGACTTATTTATTTTTTTGTTCTTCTATTTTAGTATGTGTGAGGTATTTTAAGACAATGGTACTCTGTTTGGAAAAAGTATTATGCTTAGTAGTGCTCAGGTAGGATTCCTTTATTAAGCTTGTTTGTGGACTAAAGCTGACAAAAACGTTATCTTTACCAGGTCACCTGCCTTCAGGACTTTTTTGGGGACGATGATATATTTTTTGCTTGTGGCCCTGAAAAGTTCCGATATCAAGATGACTTCAACTTGGATGAAAGTGGTAAGTGTACTGCTCTGATTTGAATTGCTCAGTGAATACAGCATCATGCCAACTCCTTAGTATTTATGTTGTATATTGCGTTTTGTTTTACCACTTTCCTTTGTGGCACAAGAAAATGCTGAACGTTGTAAACATATTGAACGATTATCATTGTGCTTCTTGCAAGTGTTTACACATACCTCTATTCTTTCTTCTGATGTTACCGCTTCAGGTCACTCTATTAAAAGTTGCTAATGCACTTACTTCCACTTACACCTCTTCACTTTTCATTTGTCCATGTCAAGGGGTTGCAGTCTTGGCAGAGCAGTGATACAGCTCAAATACAGCATTTGTACCTCCATTTGGTATGATTTGCTTGACACTGAGTGTAGATGAAAAACCATAGCATTACTTTCATTAACTCACCTAGTTTTGTTCATTTGTGGATTTAGTTGCTTGTATGTTGAGTGTGCAGGTCAAAATGCCATCACAGTTTGCGGCTCTGATTTTAGGCCCAAGAGAAAACGGTCCTTATTAATGATGTTTACAAGAAGGAACAATAACAGAACCTTAAACTGTCACAGCAACCATTTATCAACCTGGAAAGATGTTGCTGTTGCAGGTGTACATGTTTATGTCTGTCTTTCTTTACAGAGTGCAGAGTGGCAAAGTCTGCATCATATGGTCGGCTCCCTTCAGGGCACAGTCTTTCATCCCCAAGGGGTGGCGGTATGTCCCGCAGGAGCAAATCTCCCTCATCTACTGGTTCAGGTAAGTGTGTGTGCATAGTGACCCAACTTTGCATCATTCCCCTGCTCACTCTCCCCATATTTCTTGTCTCTTTCCACTGTAACTTTCCAATAAAGGCAAATATGTCAAGAAAATAGGATAAACACGTGTGCATGCGCGTTATGTCTTAACATAAAGAAATGAAGGCATATGTTGTGTTCTTAAGTTTCACACTGTGTTCTTATTGGAGTACATGTATACACTGTGTGTAACAAGTATGTTTTGGTTTATTCTATAGTATTTAATCATTGTGTTGATGTCTCCATTTCTCCTGTACAAACAGCTAATGGCACTGCAGGCAGTCAGCTGTCCACACCTCGTTCTGGAAAGTCTCCAAGCCCCTCTCCAACCAGTCCAGCTAGCCTCCGAAGACGACAGGTAATAAAAATCGATGCGTCTGTAGTAAGGTAAAGAATTGTATGATGTCATGTATACATGCCATACCAGAAAGGCTTTATGAAGAAATTACCATTTTAATAGTATTGTACCCCAATAAGATTAAACATAAACATCGAACTTTATTGACCGGAATGAATTTTCCAAATATTGCCAGGCAAATATGCATCAGCCTTCACAAGATAATAACTGCAGCTACTTATTTACCTCACCATTTGGTCTTCTTGTTTAGCAGTCGTGTAATTTGAAACTGACTTCTCTCTCTACACATGTAAATCCTGGCTCTTATAAACATGAGTCCAGAAAAATTGCTCCGTTAACACAGGTTGCATTTGTATTGAATGCTGTACTATTTTAGTTTTCCAACCTAAAAAACGGGCTGTGTAAATATGGATAATTTGAGTGGCTATGCCCTGAGTCAGTTCTAAGGACCCTGTCTCAATTCTGTTTAGTCTCTCACATCATGTCTACACCGAAGGCATTTTTCAGACGTCCATCTCACAGTGGTCTGATGGAACAGATAGCTCCTATTTTAATCAATACAACTGTCTTCCAAAGGCGTCATGCCTTGCATTTTACTTGTGCTTGCACATGCACTGTGGCCATGTCTCAAAGCGTGTTTTTATGCATCAAGTTTGTTTCTCCAGCCTACACACCTCAATGCTTTATTGATATTCACCCTAAAAATGGCTTCCCCCAAAAAACAAATCAAATGTAACTGTGTAAAAACTATACTCACAGCCCACTTCACACCTGTCCCTCTTGACATTTTCTGATTGTCTGTCTCCCCTGTCTGGACATAAGGACACAGTCCTACAACAAGTGGCCAGAAGATGAGAATCCTTGCTTGCTATTTTACTGAAGACAACATGGAATTACATTCTTTCTTTCTTTGTCAAGGCTGGAAAATTCAAGGAGCTATATTACCCAAAACATATGCTCTCTACATACACTATTTTAGTCACTAATAAAGGAAAATTACAGAAATCTTATCCCTTGGTAGTTCCACTGGACTTTAAGTGTTTCCATATGCATATCAAAAATAAAGCCCCTCTGAATGCATGTGTGAACACTCAACTGGTGTAGACATTAACGTTAAACATGCAAAAGTTAATGCTGCACATCCTATGCCTTCAGTGTTGGTTTCTGTTATTTCTCTTAAGTAAAATATGTCTCAAACATCCAATTATATATTCATATATATGAATACAAAAAGATGAGTAATAGTGATGCATTAACAATGGTAGTAGCAAGAATGACAGTATAACAATGTTTGAAATTTCAAGCCAGATTAAACCATCAATTTTTACAATCGAAAACAACTTAAGCAGAGTACTATTAACCAGAAAGTAACTTTATTACAGTGAAAAAGCTTAAAGCATTGCGAAGTTCTACACCTGCAGCCTTTATTATAGTGAATTAATATAATAAACGGAACGCCATAATGACACTGGATTTGGAGCTTTCCTAATTAATTTGACAACTAGCATAATCTTTTGAGATATCTTTTGAATGAAACATTATCTATAATGCAGCAAGACAGTTTATCTGTGATTGTCATGAATCTGAAGAAGGGATAGCAAAATCTGAGACTGTGTAGTACTCTACTATCAGTGAAACCATCATTAAATATCCACTGGCCTGGCTGGAGTTCGTGATACTGCTGTGGTGGAGGATATTATTTTCTCTGTCCTTTTGACAAATACATGCCAGACTTTACACTGGTGAAATGATTAGTATAATGTTCCACCATGCTTGATTTATTTCTCTCATCTCAGACTGCATGCTCAAGGCTAGCAGAGTGGAACAAATGGGCTTTGTGTAAGCTGGCTGTAATCACATTTTTACACGCTTTTGCCTTCTCTAAAGTTAGTGTAAAACAAGTGCAACAGTGTTTCATTTCATTCTCACACTATAGCTGTCTCTTCTCTCCAGGGATCTCAGCACAGTGGGTCTTCACTCTCGTTAGCCTCTACCAAGGTATGCAGCTCAATGGATGAAGGAGATGGGCCTGGCATTGAGGGTAAGATATCAGATAAGACATTAACATACTGGAACAAGACTGTTTGCAACATACAGACTTCTACAGTGGCATGCATGGCAGTGAACACCGTTAGACTCTGTTACTCTGAATACTTTAGGAGATGATAAAATGATTATCAAAAGACATAAAGTTAAAGATGAAACGGCAAAATACGTGGCAACTTTTGTTTGTTTTGCACAGATTACAGTGGGGAGAAAGACGGGATCGCTGTTCAAGCTTCTGAGCAAACAGTTTTAGTTGTCAGACAACTTTCACCATGCTCTTAGACCTTAATTATCTCGTTAGGGCTATAGTTATTATCTTGTATTTTTTAACAGTCATTGCTAGGAAAGACCAGCTGATGGAAATCCCCCGAAAGCCGTATAAATACTTTGACTCTTCAAACCTTGTTCCAAAAATTAGCAGTCATGGGCTTCCATAAGCAGCAGCCTACCAATTAAAATAACTGATTGCCACGCAGCAGGAGAATACTATAAGAAGGTAGCAAAGTGTTTTCAGTGAACTTCGTTAGTTCATATTCATGATGTATTTAGGAAATTACTGTTAGCAAGGAATGGTGGCAGTTGTTGAGATAACTGTCGATAGGATTACTAGAAAGGCAAATCAAAACTCCCTTTGCAAAATGCTTTCAGAAAGATTTAGCAGACTCTGGAGCAGTGTTGCATTGTTCTGCCATGCAACAATACCTGCACAAATATGACCTTCATGGAAGATTAATCAGAATCAAAACTTTCCTGTGTCCTTACCACAAAATAAATGTCTAAACAAGCCTAATGTATTTTGAAAACAAGTCCTGTGGACTGATGACATTGTAATTGAACTTTTTGCCCGCGGTGAATGAAGATGCGCACAGAAAAAAAGGGTCCTGAATACATGAAAAACCAGCTCTCAATCTGTTCAACACAGAGATGGATCAATCATGCTTCGGGCTTGTGTTGCTGCCAGTGGCACTGGGAATACTTTACTGGGAGAGGGAAGAATGGATTCACTTAGATATCTGCAAATTTTCAGGGCTTTTGAAGGCCCTCAATGTAAGCACCATCAAAATCTGTGAATAGACCTCCAAATAGCAGTGCATGTAGTACAGTCCAATAATCTGAAAAAAATACAGGTCTTTTGAAAGGAAGAATGAGCAAAAATCCTTCAGAAAGCAGAACTCAAATATGGGCCACAAAAAAAACATTTACAAGCTATGTTATTTGCTCAAGAAGTGACCATGCCAGCTGGCCAAAGCATACTGTAAAGGATGGTAATCAAAAAAACAAAATTAAAAAAAAAAAATTGCTTTAAATATTTTAAAAATATGTGGGCTTCATCCCTTTTGGAAATCAGGACATCTTTTCCTTGCTTAGCTATTGACAGGAATTTTGACCAAATTATGCCCAAGCATGCCACTGTATACAATACTTTCTACATTAAATATCTTCTTTTGTCTGACTTCACAGCTGAGCCAATGGATGACTGCTCCACAGTTCCTCCCTCTATAGCAGAAAGGTACAAAGTAGGGAGGACTTTAGGGGATGGAAACTTTGCTGTGGTTCGAGAGTGTGTGGAGAGATCCACTGGAAGAGAGTATGCTCTCAAGATCATCAGCAAAGACAAATGCAGGGGAAAGGTGAGCCTGACTCTACATGTGCTGACTTCAGGTATCACACCATCAAAACTGATTACTGTTCTTTTTGGTATGTACCAGTGGTGTGTCATCTGCTGCTAGTTCAGTTTTATTTCCCTCATTGGTCAGCAGATGGTGCTGTCTCCTCTGAGATCGAAATGCAGAGTTTAGATTTTTTTTTTCATGTTTAAATAACAGCATCAGATGATCCTAGTGGAGAAGTATTTCTCTCTGAAACTGGTTTGGCTTTCATATTTTCTTAAAAAGAAAAAAAAAGGGCTACCCAGTCTCACACTTCAATAATATGTATATTTTCACTGCACAGTGTAGATAGATTCTCATTTACTCAAATTTCTTTTATCACTTAGGAGCACATGATACAGAGTGAAGTATCCATCCTTCGGCGTGTGAAGCATCCCAACATCGTACTTTTAATTGAGGAAATGGACACTCACAATGAGCTTTATCTTGTAATGGAGTTGGTTAAGGTACTATACATTTGTTAATTCTGACAATTCTTAATAGTATGGAAACACTTTTAGTTGAACTGAATTGAATTGATGGGAAAGTTTTATGTTGTCAAAAAACCAAAGTACATTCCAAGAAGATTTGTTCTGTCAAAGTCGTTTTTTTCTTTTACTAGCGGTTTACTTTGGCATATACGTTGTAGACTAATATAGAATTGATTATCTCTGTTAAATGAAATGTCTTCATATCAAATCCCCAAAACGTTCTTTGTCACATTCTAAGTACTTTTGCTTCTAGGGGGGTGATCTCTTTGATGCCATTACCTCATCCAACAAATACACAGAGCGAGATGCCAGCTGTATGCTGTTCAATCTGGCAAGTGCTATCAAGTACCTGCACAGTCTCAATATTGTCCATAGAGACATAAAACCAGAAAATCTGTTGGTAAGTATGACTATACAAAGCTTCTGTAGTGGCAGCAAGTGGAGTTACATTGTAAAAGCTTCCATACGCAATCCTCAAGGTCCACCTTCCCTACCTTCCCATTTTCATTGCTACTTTGTGACAAAGTTTATAAATATATACAAGCTTGCATTTAAAGCTAAGATCAATAAGATGTGGAACATCCATCAACTAAATCAATGAAATTCTTGAAAATAACAAATGAAATGACACAGGTACACAAGGCATTTTTTAGATTTTCTCACTGTGATAGTATGACACACTTATAAAACTTCCTTTTTTTTTTAAATGGCTCATCTTAGCGTAAAAAAAAATTGTATCTTTTAACTCTAAAATGTAATTAAAGGTCCAAGATTAAAACTCATCTACCTCACCTCAAATGTAATTCAACTTGCAAGTGAATTTCTTTTCTGTCACTTCTTACATATTCAGAATTCTTTGTCTATAGAGACCTTCTGTAGCTGCAGTTGCTGTTTTATTGCATTTTGGTTGTGAAGTCTTTGTACTTGGGGTTAATTTTACTATTGCACCAAGCTGTTTACACTAATTAAATCTTTACCACACTGATGAGTATGAAATGGTGACTTTTTTGCCCACCCTTTCTTATGTTCCCTTACTGCACGTGTTACACAGGTGTATGAGCACAACGATGGCAGTAAATCTCTGAAGCTAGGCGACTTTGGCTTGGCTACCGTCGTCAATGGACCCCTCTACACCGTGTGTGGGACACCCACTTATGTAGCACCAGAGATTGTTGCTGAAACGGGGTGAGTCAGAATAGTTACATCACCTTAGCCATCTGCGACATAATTATTAGGACCAGGAATCGAGCACTTCAGTAAGACTTGCTACATGCAGAAGTGTTTAGTGTCTCTGATGCCTGATATTTTCCTTTTCAATTACAGATATGGTCTCAAGGTGGACATTTGGGCTGCTGGGGTCATCACTTACATTCTGCTATGTGGCTTCCCTCCCTTCCGTGGGTATGTGCTCCTGTATCAGGAGGTTTACTTTACGAAAAACATAAACTTGCTTAAATGGTTTAAATTATATCAGTAAGTATTTCAACATAGATTAACACTTCTCTATATATTATTATGTGTAACCTAGTTTGAGCTTTATAAGAGAACTTATTTCATTTCAACAGCAGTGGTGAAGACCAGGAGGCCCTCTTTGAACAGATTTTAAAGGGACAGCTTCATTTCCCTGCACCATTCTGGGACAATGTTTCTGAGATGGCCAAGGTTTGTGTCTGGAAGTGCTCTCCGCATCTGCCATGATTGTGGTCTATATAAAACACCACAATCTGCCAGAGATCATTTGCAGTGGGGTTTAATATTGCATTATTGTACTGGATACTTACGGCTAACACATCTCTCTTTAGGCTCTGATCACTGGAATGCTGCAGGTAGAGGCGGATCAAAGATACACAGCTGTAAAGGTGCTTGATCACCCCTGGGTCAATGTAAGTTTAGCTTTTTGAAGTCAATCCTTTCGCCAGAATCACCTGTACACATACATGTACCAGTAAGGAAGAATGTACAGTGTGATAGAGCTGGTAGAGTTGCTGAAGCAAATCTCTTTGTATTTTCCAGGATGATGGTGTGTCAGAGAATAAGCACCAGCTGCCTGTGGCTGGTAAAATCAAGAAGCACTTCAACACCAATCCTAAGCTCAACAGCACTACAGCAGGAGTGTCAGTGATTACAGTAAGCACTTGTTTGCTCTCCTCCACACACTGACACTGCATGTAATTCTGCTTCAATAGATTACATTTGTGCTCTTTCTTTTAAATAAACATGCTTCAGTGATGACATTTGAATGTCATTCAAAAGAGAAAAAAACTTAAGTTTTGAACTTTCAACCATAGTGTTCCTCGTGCGTCTGCTGCTTAATTCCTACCATGTGCTACAACATTTTCTTTATGCCTTGGGGGTCATTTTTAGTTAAACCTTGCATTGTTTGCTTCTGCAAAATAGAAACTCCCTTGCTTTATTGTGTGTACACATCCATTCATCCATTTGTGTCTTGTTACTAGATCTTTGTATTTGCTCTAACCTCTCATCCTCCTCTTTGGCTGGACTGTCAGCACTTTTGTTAGGAGATCTTGCAAATACCGTACAATGACCTACAATGACTAGAATTCAGCAGAGATGATTTAAAGCTGGTGAAAATCAAATTAGTTTTTTTAAAACTTCCTTACATATGGTGTTTTTCATATGCCAGAAGATAGACATGGTATTGACTGCTTATTTTACTCATGATAGGAGTATTTTTGCCTTGAAACTGCAGCGTATCGATGGCCATCTCAAAAACATGGAATCATCCAGGGCAACCAACCAAAGGAGCGGCCAACTTAAGGGGTTGGCTTTCCATATCATTATTCTTCAGAATTGTTTCAAGGTCAAGCATGCATGGCTGAATTACCCCAATGTTACAACTTGCCGTCGTGTCGCGTACAGTAGTTTTACAGTGTCTGAGCAGAATTGAAGGGGAGCTGGTGTGTTTGAGTGGCAATGAGCGGCAGAGGAGTAGGTGGAAATAGATGGTGAAGATTTCACAAATTGGCCCATTCTAAAGAAAGCAATGCTGTAGAGCTGCATCAAAGCCATTGTGAAGCTGAGGGGTGTTTTAATGAAAAAAAGGTGTAATTTTGATACACAGAGATGAGTTTTTAGAGGTTTAAAAAATTTTTGAAGAGGGATTTTAACCTTGAATAGTTTTACATTTGAAGTGCATTTGTGCAGAAGATAAATAACTATATTCTGGAAGTCAGATGTCTATTTTCGGTTGCTTTCCTCTCCAGTGTATATTTCTAGTGTATAGAACTTCTGTTTTCTTGCAGGTAAACTTAGCGCTCAGTTGCCAAAAGGAAATATGCTTGACATTTCACAGAATGTCAGTTGACAGTAACATGACATTTTTCTGCCAGTTTTTTTTTTTTTTTTTTTGCTTCTCATGACAGCAGTTATAACTAGACGTAGAGCTGCCTTAATGCTAATCGGGTTAGTGATGCTTTGAGTTCAAGGTGATCCCCTGAGTTGCGTTCATCTCTCTCTGCTCAGCTGGACCAGGACTTTACCATCCAGAAGTCAGGGTCTTTGGACCACTACCAGCATCCAGGATTGTACTGGATAAGGTATGACACAGCATAGTGCTAAAATGCAGTGAGTGCTTCCATGGCAAAGTGCTGGCAGTCTCCATTTCTCATCTGCCAAGGGTTTGATTCATTGCCCATCAAGCCCTTTTCATGCCTCATCAGTTCCATCACTTTATCATGTTACTTTATCTCGCTAGTGCTGTGGCTGTTTCTTCTCAGCTGGTTGTCCAGTTCACTTTGCTCTTTAATTATAAGTTATATTTCTGCAATGCAAGCTGCATTTGAGGGTTCATGTGACTCATTGAGCAACTGGATTTTGTTTCACACGATGAGTGTGTCTGTTTCTTTACAAGAAGTGCTATCACAGACATAAAAATGTCACTTACCCGGCGCTGGCAGACCTTATCTTGTTGCTTTTCCTGGTTTTTGTTGACCGCTGCATTAGATGAAGTAAGATTTTCTTTGTCATTCTCTCAGGAGATGAGCTGTGAGGCCAATGCAGCTTTTCACATTCAACTGCATGCTAACATTGTCTCATATAAACTTTACCCCATGCCTCAGTGAGTGAATATCACTCCTCATCTTTGTGGTCTTGTAGAGAACCTAACAGTTGCTGCTGTGTCACCCTCTCTCAGACCACGCCACTTGATAAGGAGAAGCAAGTTTTCCGACGAAGACGCCACCAGGATGTAAGGCCCACTCCCCACTTCCCACACAGTATTGGTGCCAGCGCCCCCCACAGTGCCAACCCCGCCCTCTCCCCCGCTGAGTCTGAAGACATTTCCCCAAGTTCGGCTGGCACTGTCCGCTCACCCACTTCTCCATTCTAATGGCCTTCCTGAGGTCAAAGCACCGTCCACTCTTCTGAAAAAACCATGGGAGAGGGGGAAAAACCCATTACTGGGTTCAGTCTGCTGTCTTGGACATTCACAGACTGCATAATTACCTGCACCTATTTAATTTCACCCTAGTCATAGTACTTTTTTATAATTATAAATGCAGTGTTCACAGTAAGTGGCAAGTTAGTCCATCATAAGAGCATGCAACAGTGTTTAAAGGGGCATATCATGAATTTTGAGGTCTATATTTTTATTTTGATGCTCTATTGCTATATCTTTGCATGAATTACAGTTTTAAATATCCTTATTCATCCTACACTGGCCACTTATGCAGTCCTTCAGTTTAACCTCTGTCTGAAACAGGCTGTTTTGTCGCTACTCTATTCATAGCCCTCCTCCTGATGAGCTCACTCTGTCCTAATTGGCCCAGAAGCTGCCCCTCCACACAGACTTTTGCCGGCTCCAGAGCTATGAAAACACGAGTAGTCAGATTTCTTTTTTTTGTCTTTTTGAATGTCAACTTTGCGAATACATCTGGATGTTTGAACCCAAATCTGAACCAAAGTGTGGATGTGAGTCGACAACGCAAAGAACCCACGGAACAAACTTAACATCAAAGGGAAGAGAACAGTCTATTTGTGGGCGTGGACAAACAATATGACATCAGTTCAGCGGGAAAGTAGAGGTAACATTGCAAAAGACTGGTTCAGAGCTTTGGAACTTTGACAATATAAAACATGGACTTCTGACTTAACAGTATAGAAATGACAGAAACTAAAAAGCATGATATGTCCCCTGTTAATGTATCTTCTTTTTTATTTCAAAAAAAGCCACTGCACTGTTCAAGCCTTATTCCTACTGGCAAGCACTGGTTTGTTGTAGTACTCTGGAGCCTTCTGCTGGTTTATTTTGTATACTGCAGGAAAGACAGCCTGCTTTGCTTTGTAATGGACGTGTAAATGCAAAACATTGAAACCATAGCTTCTAAATATTACATGATTTTGTGATGTGTAATATTCAGTACATATCACTTATCATGTTGATTTGAACTCAGATGTTTAATAACTCAGTCAATACAATATTAACAGTAAGATTCAACTTTCTGTTGTACTGTATGACATCTAGGTTACTTTGTGCTGTGGTACTTGAAGTTGTGGTGCATAAACTTTACACATTATTTGACAGGACTTAAGAAACTCAAAAGATGTGCTGCTATATTGTACCATGAGCATTATCTGGCACAAACAGAACTTTTATCGGGACAAATACTGTCCTGCCAAGTAGTAGCTTGCTTCATAAAGAGAATATAGGTACTAATGTTCGACTGTTGATGGTCTAGCTTACCTGTGTGCTTGACGATGATAACTGAAGTAGTATTGTTAAATGTCTGTGAGAGTGGTTGTAATTCGAGTGTGGTACAGATGAATGTCAGTGCTGTGTAATTGGTAGTACGTGCATGTTTAAGGCCTTGCCTTGGCACAGATGGTTTTAAGTGCAATTAGGTATACTGCCCAATGAGCACAGTATCAAATATGTCCTTGATGCTCGCATGAGTGAGGATGTATTGCTGTTATTGGCAGCCGACTGACTTCTATCAGACAGGGGCAAATGGTGCAACATGGATACTTTTCACACACTGAAATAAGAAACAAGTTAAATGTTAGTCAACACAACAGTGCTTCCAGTAAAAATCATTTTTTAAAATATCTGCTCATTTAGTCAGTACATTTGTTGGACTTTTCTTTTTAATGATCGGGTCGAACAATACAACTAAGAAGCCTGGCTTACTAGACTGTATGTACTGTGTGTCCTCTTACCACTTTATACATAGTTTCAGCAGAGAACAAATATTCACATTCGTAAATGCCCCGCTTCCTTTCATCAGAGACTGTAACTTGCATGTGTGCAAATATGCACCCTGGATCAGTTGTTCTGGTCTTTTAACGTTGGATATACACCTGTCGGATATGAAACCATTCCTGTTGTCATTGTATGTGCTGTCTTGATGAATGGATTTCAATCAAGGCAGACTATAGTCATACCACAGCTGAGTTTAGATTTGTATATATATGTTTTAACAGCAATGTAACTTCACACCACTGATTTTGTTGTAAAAGGGCTTTTATGTGTTTGATTAGAAGGAAGTGAACCAAAAAGCACAAGGAAAACAAGTTGTAGTAAGTTTTAAGGAATGTGTTTGCTGTGAAGACTGTATCTGTTTTCATCATCTGAGAAGCATATAATGTTTACATACAGTTTGACAAAATGAATTTCAGATGGCAGATGGGTGGGAAATGCTGGCAGATGGAGAATGTGAATGTTGTATTATATTCACCCATATTCCATTAATGTTAAGGATGTTAGAAAATTTTTTTGAATGACAACACAAACTGGAAAAAAATATCTATTGTCACGGTAAAAAAAAAAAAGAAGAAACTTCCACCATGTGCTCTGCAAAGAAACCAAACCTGGGATTAAAATGGATTTAATTTGTCAGCAGCTTATTTTACTGAGTCAGTGGGTAACTTTGAGAGTTGGATTTTAGTGGGGCCACAGCAACAATTTCAGACAGCAGATGGCAGTATGACCAAATAACACAAGCTTCATAAGTAGACGTCCACCTTCAGTTACTAATTAATGGCATGCATTTACTCAACTGTTGTACATCGTGCATACTTTATTGTATATTAACACATGCATAAATCTTTAAGGCAGTTGACACATTAGTAAAATCTTAACAAAAATTTGTCTTGACACCTGTATATTTATTCAGTTTTATTAAAAACAACAAAAAATGAAAGCAGTTGAATTTACAGTTACCAACTTTGATGTAATCACAATCTCCAAACATTTCCTACTTCAAATATGCAGAAACAAGTGGCAATACAACTAAAATATATATACATCAAAACATAGTAAAATATATTACATGAAATCAAAACCCATTGCTTAATTTCAGTATATCATTAATAAACGTATTTCTCTCAAACTTGAATTCACAATGAAAATTATTTCTCGGGAAACTAAAGTAAACCCTTCAGAATTTCTCAGCATGCAGAATGTCAACTTTGGGTTGGATGGTGTCTTGTAGCACCTGTTAAAAAAAAAAATCTAAATGCTAACTCCATCTCTATTTGCATATTTTTGTTCATTTAAGTCAACAGTTCACACCACTGACTTTTCATTTCTGCAATTAAATGTAGACTTAACAACTTTCATATCATCCCAAAAATAGTTCATTTGATAATTTTGTCACATACTTTCCTTAGTCCTTTTTAGCAACCAAGTCATAATATTGCTTACTAATGCATGAAGTTACAGCATGAACTGGTTTTCATGAATTCACATTTTTAAAACGGATGAGCAAACATTTGTGTAAAATAAGACAACTGAAAAATGGGAGATGCACAAGTAACAGTATTAATGTTTGCAGTGCCAGCAATTGCTGAACATCTGTAAAATGGCACTTCCTTTTACAAAATGTCTAACAGGTTTACCACAAACACATTAACAATCATTAGATACTATCCAACAAATCTGATATTTTATCCTCTGGATATGTTTTTGGAAGGAACTGAAACAACATAATATCTGTAAATATGAATGGAGGTCCTACTTTAATCAGTTTACAGTCGGACAGTAATCGGGTGTTTGCTGTCAATCAGCAACATGGTCCGGAATTTAAAAGAAACATGAGGATATCATGATTTATTCTTTTTGCTGACATGATGAAAAACATTTTTCACAAAGGACTAAGTTAACACTGAATTAGACTTTTCTTCCATATACACATTCAAACACAGCAAACTAACAATGAAAAACTAACTTCTTTTTTTTCCACATACACATACATTTGACCACTGTTTAACAATGAACGAACAATGGCCATATACATGTAACTAACCAACTAATATCTGGAGTGCAATGAAGACAATTTCAACATTTATACATGGCTTGCATGATGAAAATGCTGACGACATGGTAGCTAGTCTAACAGCATTTAGATCTTTTTGAGCCTTTACAGAGAAGAAACACTTTAGACTGTCCATATTTACAGTTTAACTTTTTTTATTCCCTAGAAAACAGTTCGAAGTAACGGCCATACAAATGTTGTACAAATGTTCCTAATGCAGGATTTATTGTTTTTTTTATTTTCACAGTTTGAAACAGGAACATTAAGTATGTTGTAGTAACTGTAATTGTGTTAATTTAAGTTGATCTGAGTCTCTCTTTATCCAGAACAGACCTGATTGACTCAGTTGGGGAAATGCTTCAGCTGGTGGTCAGGTAAGACATGAAAACCAACAATGCGTCCAGATTGTTTAGCAGCAGAAAAATGGCAACATGTTCACCTCAGAGGCCAAGTGAATGCACATAACAGTAAGTTCCTTGCCATGCTCATGTTCTCCAGCTTACTAGATCTCCTCCAAGCTCTTTGGATCCTCTGCAGCACAGCTCAGTCGCTGGTTGGGAGGTGTTCCTCTGAAACCTCCACACTAGCCTTCTGCTGTGTGTATCCGTCTTTTCAGTACCTGTTTTGATGCTCGTAGTGCCAGCGGTTGAAATCTATGTTAAACGCCACTATACTGCCAGAGGCCATTCCCGTGATCAAAGTCCTGAAGAGCAACAAAACCATGCATAAGTACCATGAAATTCCAGTGTCAGAAGTGAGATTACAAAACATGGACTATAGAAAGATTGGTTATTTAATGTACCATTAAGTCCAAGATTATTCATACCCATGCTAAATCTAGTGATTTTTTAGTTGTTTTTTTTTTTTGTTTTTTTTAATTTGACTAATAAGTTTTTTTCCTGGCTGGAAAGACAATGACACATTATTTTAAAATGTTAACGATGAATTTATTCATGCCTTTTTAACAATGCTACCACTGCCATGTCTAAAATTATTTGTACTGTTTGAGTCATCACTTTGAAAGCCACCACAGCAATCAAATGGTGTTTAATCAAATTTAAAGGTCTACACTGGGATTTAAGATCACTCCTTTTTTGAAAAAAAAAAAAAAAAAAAAAAAATTCCAGGCCTTTGAGATTGAAAAGCTTTCTTATCATTACTCTGGTCTTCAATTCTCTCCACGGTTTCTCAGTGGGAGTCAGGTCTGGACTCCAGCTCGGCTACTCCGAAATGTTGATTTCATTTCACTTGCTTTTAACCTTTTTTTTTTGTCTTTGTTAAACTTTGGCTTTATATTTTGGATCATTGTCTTGTTGAAAGGTCCAATGCTGCCCAAGGCTAACAGTTTGTTTTGCAGGCTGCCTGATGTTTTTTTTCTCCGAATATTAATATAATACCCTTTTCTCATGATACCGTTTACTTTGACAGGGTTGCCTGCCCCTAAAACCCCCAAAGCATTACATTGCCACCAGCATGCTTGACAGTTGGGATTGTACACAGAAGAACACAGAATTGATCATTAAAAGCTTTCATGTTTGTTCAGTTGAGCTTTTCTCTTGGAGAAGTAGAGTCCTCCTTGGTTGGCATCAATGGACACCAGGTCTGTGCAATGCTGTGCACCAAACAGTCTTCCATAAGATGTTGGTACAACATTTGCTCTGACTTCTCATGGTATCTGTAGTGTTGATCTTGGATTCTTCTTGACATCGCACTACCATTCTTGCTATGGCAAGGGTTACTTGCCATAGCAAGAATGGTACATTTACATTTACTTTAGGCTTCCTGCCATTCCATTTGAGATTTTTCAGTGTCACCTTACTTGTACTTTTTATTATGCTTTGTATTGTGGTCACTGGTGCTTAAAAACACTTGGATATGACTTTATAGCCTTTTCCCATCCTGCAAGTGACCATTTAGAATGCTATAGAAGCTGCATTTTCTCAATTTGCAACTAATATCAAGGGGTGTTAATAATTTTGGCCATTTGCAGTAATGTAAAAAAACAAACAAAAAAAAAACTGAAATATTTAAAATGTCAGCAGTATTCCAAGCACAAATGTCTTCCAGTCTTGTGTCACCTATGTAATTTCCAGTTAGAATAAACATATTGGTCAAATAAAAAAAAAAATCTGCTTAATTTATATATATGCAGATTGCAAAGGTGTGATCATAAGGACTGCAGTGTCCAAGTCAATCAGTTGGTCGATATGTCCTTAAAAATTCATATTGTCAGACAATCGATGTCATTACTATCATGAGGAGAAACGTGCTTACTGGGATTAATGCATTATTTTAGGCAGTGGGAGAAACAGACTACCAGTGAATACACCCACATTTTTGCAACTTTGAAGCTGCCGAAACTAATACAGACTGCCAGGTTAAACATATTTAAATTCCCTCTCTGTGCAGTAATTAAACCCAAAAAAATGGTCTCTTTGTATCAAAATTACATATCTTAATTTTGTTGTCATAAAAATAATATATTTGTGCTTTAATATGACTTAGATGGAACTCTAAACTATTGCCTTCTTCAGAATGTGCAGATTTGGGTAATCTCTGCGTTTGAAAATGAATACCAATTCTGAAGAAAAGTGATATGCAAAGTCCCACACAGCAAGTTGACAAAACTGTTTCTTAGGTTTGAAACCTTGTCTGATCTGTGATTTTTGAAGCACTCATCAGTACACGGCAGTATCAATTTTGGATGAAAATGCTCAGTCATGGCATTGCCCATTTTACTTATACTGTATACCCTTTAGCATGTCAAAAACACCGCATGGACATGTTAACAAGTTAAAAAAAAATAGATTTTCATCAGAGGGGATCTTAATATTTGCATTTACTGAACATTTATTCGGAGTTGGCTTGAAACTAACATTATGTCAAACAAGTCTGTTATCTTCTTTTAAAATAACTGCAAAACAAACTCATGTTGATTTATACTAACAAATCTAGTAGAGTGCAATCAGTGCAATTACATGTTAAAGATTATTTTCCATTCATATAAACAGTTTGTTAAAATGACTATAGTGGTAAAAGACAAGTACAGGAGGTCATCAGGGGCTGTG
This sequence comes from Amphiprion ocellaris, assembly GCF_022539595.1. Lineage (NCBI taxonomy): Eukaryota > Metazoa > Chordata > Actinopteri > Pomacentridae > Amphiprion > Amphiprion ocellaris. The sequence goes on along the minus strand of NC_072772.1, from coordinate 28,896,764 downwards.
ACAGTAAATTACTCATTCCTCTTACAACTGAAGTTGACCATTGAGTCCCAATGTCTTTCTGCAACCCCTGTGCCCTTGTGTCCATATCTGGCTGGTATGTAGAAAAAGCAGCTGATTTCACAGGGTCGACTTTTACTGCTACACCCCAAGGGCCTAAATGTTCAAGCACAATGAACAGAGATGCTACAGAATAGCCCTCTGTAAGTAGAATTAGAGCCCAGCTCATATGTGTCACCCAGTGTCAACTCTGTGAGGCAAGAGATGGTAACTGAATCAGCAGGTTCTTAAAATGTTTAACTGCCTTCTTTTTTTTTTTTTTTTAAAAGGGATTTAGACCTTAATGTTGATATTTTTACTATTGTAATTACTGAATATAAAACTTAATTTAAACCTTAACAAATTTCCTCCTATCTGACTAACAGGCTGTGCAGATGTTCACATTGGTGCAGTTAATTTCCTCTGTCTCTGTTTTTGGATGAGACTGTAAGTCCTGAAGGAGATTTGGCCTGTGGCCGTAACATGCAGCATGAATGTTCAGACTCTAACCTCTCTTGACTGCCAGGGTCACATGTTGACGTCAGGCTTATAGCCCCAAAGCGAACTCTTGCCTCTGAGCCGCCATCCAGGCACCTATTATGTGACTCCTGATAAATCTTGCAGAATGCAAACTTTGATTAATAAAAAGCATCTGACTTGCCAATAGAATTCTGCAGTATGATTGCGTACTTGCTGTTATCCAAAATACGTGCATTTGCAAAAGATACCCCTGCAATTTTTGTCTCTATGGCAACTGTAGGTTCTATTTAAAGAAAAAGGATGGTGTCTATTCCCTGAACTAAAATATGCACTGACAAACCATGAAGCACAGGCAGCACAAGTTTTTTTGTTTGTTTTTCTGAACCTACAGACTACTATATTAAACATGTGGGAACAGTTAGATGTGCATGTGCACAAACATGGATTCACATATGCAAGCCTATGTATGCACATAAATACATATCCCACACAATATTTCTACAGAGCCTGTAGAAATGTAGACATGCTCGATATGCTAAAATGTGCAAATCGGCAACTCATTTGACTTAAAGACACCCAGTGGTGAAAATTCCATTTTCATATGTATATATATATATATATATATATATATATATATATATATATATATATATATATATATATATATATATATATGGTAGAAATGGCATTAACAAAATAATCAGTGAATGATTTCCGAAAATAGAACTTGAACACAACGGAACACAAGAACTATTGTGGAAAATAAGAGGTGAGACAATCAGCTGTTTTTAGTTAAGCCACATTCATATTTGACATGGTATCAGTTCGTAGGATTTTTTTATTTTTTTATTGCCTGGAGAGCGCTGAAACAAGCTTTGTTTGCTTTAGCTGCACCAATTAGCCATGCTTGCACCGATTGGGTATATACCAATCAGCAACAACATTTAAACCACCTTCCTAATATAGTGTAGGTACCCTCCCTTCATGCATCCAAAAGAGCTTCAACGGAGCCGATCTCAATCCAATCTAGAATATGTAGGATGTGCTTGAAAAACTTGTCCGATCCATGGTGGCCCGACCTCACAATTTCCAGGACTAAAAGGGTACGCTAGTTCAGTACATAGTTTACTTATTTGTGACCCAAAACTCAAACTCAGAAACTAAGTTCTGTATTATTTTTTTCTGGAAAAAAATTTAATGGGTCAAGGAGGGGCCAAGTGTTTAATTATTGACTTTTAAAAATGAAAGAAAGTCCAAAATAGTATTTCAGCCCCAGAATGTTCCTGTACGTCCATTTTTCCTAAAATAGTCTTTGGGTTGGTTGTGCCAAAATGATGATGTAGATTAATACGACCACAAAAACTTGTAGGCGTCTATTGTCTATTGTCATACATCAAGTTAAAGTTGCTTCATGTTAAAATTTAATACCAAATGAGGTTTATTTTGTTATACAGAATGTTTCCATACATGTATGTAAAATGAACACTATTCACATTTAGATATCACCATAAATCTCATGTTTACTTTAACACATCATAGAAAGTGCTATAAAAACATAAATAAAACTGGATGTGATATGTGTTGATTTCATGTATATGTATGCAAACATTCAGTAAGGCAAACGCTGCATCTGTTGTTACATTTCAACATTAGGACAATGTGGAAGCAGCTTGTAATTTTGCACATATGACAACATACAGACAGAAGTCTTGTGGACTCCATGAGTCAGACCTGTTTTGGTAGCATGAAGGGGGTCCACACAGTATACGGCAGGGTGGCACATACCTCTTTGTGATTAGATGCCGATTCATTACAGGAAATTATTACAGGACAATGTATATTACCAGGATTCACTTACTCATAGGGCATTTTTAACTGAATAAATGTAACTATATATGACGGGGAGACAATATTGCCATACAACTGCTTGTCCTTACCTTTGATCATGTGATAGGTCCATGGCTCGGATGCCTGCGTCGCAGCCTGGGTAGATGTAGAGCTGTTTGAAGTCGCAAGCCTGCCACACCTCCACCACACCATTGTCGCCACCTGTCACAAGGTTGTGGCCATCACTGCTCAGGAGGATTGCCTTCCAGAGAGTCAGAGGGGAGTTCAACACGTCACGTTCATATAAACATTCATTGTCCCATCGGGGAAAGAGTTGTGTTGCTGCAGCATGTAAAATATGTTATTAAATAAAAGACTACGTACACAGAATGCTTACCAACATTTGGAATTTAAGACGTTAAGTATGAAAATGACATGCAGAAGTGATGTGCAATTAAAGTTTTGTACCAATTTAAGATGGATAATTGTATCAAAATTGTTGACAATTATACAGAAATATTTATACACTTCTCCTGAAAAGAAGGTTTTGGCTGTATACTATGACCTCGCCCATGTAGAAGTACGTGTTCCACAATTATACTGTATCAGTCAGATTGCCTTGTCCACTAAATTCCTAACAGGCCTTCATATTTTTTTATTTAGGCAACCTTCAAACATCCAGTAGAACATTCTCTTCATTAAATCTAATTTGAAAATACCAGTGAGTCAACTTTGTTTTAGCAAAATGAACCAGTATTTGAACCGAAGCACGTGCGGTTAAAGATTTGTTACTATTAAAATCTTAAATACTTGAGACTGCAGATAAGCAAAATGCCTGCACGTCCTCATGGAGTACACTGATGTCAAAAAGTCAGCTTACCCTGGTGGAATCGTTGACCTCCATCTGTGCCAGCAGTTTTCCATTAATGCTGAAGTTGCAGAAGTGGCCCCTCTCATAGTAGATGATGCAGTGACCCTCGCTGGACACTGTGATGAGCCGTGGACACTGATAATGGTCAGGCACCTCCAGAGCCCGCAACAGATCCCCTGTGATGGTATGGACGAGGCATGGACCCTCTGCCAAACCAAAACATGCAAGTGTGAGCAAACTCCACTTGTGCAAAAATAAATAAAAATCTTGTCTTTATAAAATAGGAGAGTGTTATTTCTACAGTGCAGCATGCTCACATTCCTGGTCCTGCTATTTTCAGTGGGGCATTTGCATTTGGTTCAGCTGGGTTCATGCAGGTCTAGAGTGTTATATCTATCTGGTCTGTTTGCATGGGTCACTAATAGACTGGTAACCTACTGTATGTGTACAAGTGGGCCAGCTCAAAGCACGAGTGTCCCTGACATCCTCTTTTCTCTCTGATGACAGTGACATGTACGAAACAGAGAGACACACTGACCTTTGGCTCCACTGATGACTAGGCCCAGCTCTGCACAGACTGATACACACACAACTTCCTGGTCATGACCGGTCAGAACTGCTCGTGGTGCTGGGTAGTCACCTAAAAAAATGAGATACACAATATCATCATACAAATGACTCGGTTAATTTGATTAAATCTATCATCGAAAACATCGCTCAAGCAATCTGAATGGCATGCTACTGGTAATCCTAAGTTAGTGGCTAGTACACGGGGTTTCTGTGCAACCACCAAACATTCATCAACCACTAACATCATATGAACACCAGCACTGTGATTGTGACATACATCTGCTAGCAGAGAGGTCCCTTTGAATTGTTATGTAAATGTGGGGATGCCCAGTGATGGCAGCCGAGCACTTGATTTCATCCCATGTGTCACATGATTGATGATGGCCGGGGGAGAGGTTAGTGAGGGGTGTTTCATGGCACCTGGAGCCGACCTCAAACACTGCCAGAATGATGAAAGCAGTGTTCCTTCTAAAATACACTGATCACCAATAAAGAAAGCTTGACTTCTCTTTTTAGCATTGCATTGGTAATTCTGATAATATATTTCAGGGGCACACAAAGCATTTAACTCAATTTTTTAACTTCCAGTGATTATCTGCGTTGAACAAAAAACGGGGGTGTAGGGCAAATGAAGCATAAAAGCTGAATAGATACTTTTTTTTTTGAATGTAATGTTTTCATTTCCATGTGTTTTTTCCTAATAATTCTGCTGCCAATTGTGTGGGCCCTTAGTGTAATCATCACCCTTCAGCGTACTATTACTGGCAAATTTAAGTCAAATAACAACCTCACACTGTACATACTCTGGCTTTTAGTGTCCACTTGTGACTTAAAGTTCAGCCAATTCAGTAAAAGTTTTCTTATCCACCTGGATGACAGCAACATCCTGATAGATGATGTGAACATGCGTTAGGCCCCACCGCCACCATCATCTCCTCCTCCAGCTCGGCATATTGCCTGCATAGCTGCAGCAGTCCAGTCAGTGAGCTGGACTGTGATCGATGCAGCATCGTCCCTTAGAGACTAGGACCTGAGCAGGGCTGTCAGTCCCAGCACCCGCTGCTGAGGGGGGCTGAATAGGACAAGTGTCAGAAAAAGCCTCCAGGGGGAAAAGGGAGCTCACCTACCCAACAAAAGATTGAATCACCCTGCACCGAGTACCCCCCACCCTGTGTGAGCCCCTGGGACGAGCCAGATTCAGCCACCACAATTAACCTGGTGCAAATACCTCCTTGCACCAGTGTGACGGACTGAGTCTGAAAAGCAAGGCCATGATTGAGCTGGAAGTTATTTTAATTATTACACATTTAAGACACATGCACCCTTTTGGGGCTTGGGTGAAATCAATTTCTCGCGCGCACCACATCTGCTGGATGACGGAATAGTGATCCGGCAGGCTGCTCCTACATATTAACACAACCTTCAGCCAGAATTACAGATAATATAATAGGCATGAAATCACTAGAATGACATTTTTGGAAAATAGCGTTTAGTGAAAAAGCCAGTAAATGAGAGAATAAAGAGGACTCTGCTGTTTTGTGTGCTTTATGATATAGGTCTGAGGGCTTCCATGGGGAAGATATATGAAAAGGTTTAGTGGCTGGTTTCATAGATTTGTATCAAGCTGTATCCAGCATATAGAATGCAAGTAAGTTTTTAGCTGATTCTAAATCATTTTCCACTCCAGCGTCCCTGATTCTCTCCTTTTGTCCACTGAAGATGCATTGTAAGCACTAGTAGTGTGAATATCAGGGGAATACTATTTTCCCGCTGCAGTAACACAAGTGCTATTGCCCCTTGCTAATTGGAGGCATCCAAGCTGAAATTCTTAATTAACTGTCGGAGCCTCGGTGAAGTTAATTAGAGAACACTCGCAACTAATCTGGAGCTCCTAGAATCTATGACAATTGGAAACACAAGATCGTCTGGTACACACACATTGTGTTGTTATCCAGAAAGAAAATAGAAACATTCACTGTTCCTTATCTTCAGTTAGTCCACTGCATACAATATGTGGTGCTTCTTGGTTGTACAGCAATACACTGTGTGCACAATTATTAGGCTAACAGTTGTTTTGTTGCTGAACAAATGTAAAGCTCTCAGTCAATCCAAATATTACTGATTCTTGAGCCTGAATGTATACAGTCTAAGTGTGAACAATCAGTAGAGTAGATCAGTGTGTAGAATTATTAGGAAACTTAATTACAAAAGAAATCCCTAACTCGCTTGATTATTCTCATATCTTTTAAAGTAAGTGCAACAATTAATTAAAAAATGACAAATGACATTTTTAGCCTTTCAAAAATACAATTTTCAGTAACTTGCAGTAATGAACCTTCCATTCATGGAGTCTGACCTTTTCTTGATCTGGTCACGATCAACTTTTGCTGAACCAGAAGTATGTGCATAGAAATAATGGCAAGAATATCATGACAGAATACTCATTTACCTATTAACTGTGCACACAGTGTAAAACGGCTGCTCACACACCCTGATGGGTTGTCTTGAATAGACACACTGGGGTCTACCATTTTGAATGCCAAGACATCTGGAGTCCTCCACTTGAAAGCAGCACAGCACAATGCAGTGAATCACACTAATATATCACAGCTACAGCGCAGTGTTCCCTGTCTACCCACATTACTTTATTTGGAGGAATGTTTTTTTCCTGCTCTGATCAAAGACTCTTGCTTCCTATAGTATATAAAAAAAGACTCAAGCACCTTTGTAATTTACATCACAAAGTATTTCAAGGATAAAATACTAAACAGAGAAAAGGGATTTCTGCAGCCTTCTTCAGAGGGTGATTATACTATATACTCTGTGTATGTGTGTGTGTGCAGGGCACTTCATACTATTACTCACTGTTATTGGGGTTGTCACCAATGATGTGGTGTCGGCCACTCCAGTACCACAGCAGCAGGGTCGCATCCCTGGACCCAGAGACAATGTAGCAGTCCCCACCAATGTATGACTCTGACCTAGCCAAACATGTCACCACATCCCAATGGCCAAAAACTATCTGTGTGAGCTTGCCTAAAGAGGAAAAAGATGGTATGCTATGTAAGTGTTGGTAACTGCACCAAAATCCTGCAATGCAAAAAACTACTACCAGCAGAGAGAAGCAGATCAAGAATAAATATTTCCGAAAGTTAAATCAGTGGTTTCCAGCCTTTTTTGGGTTGTAATGCATTAAAATATAACAGTATCTGGTTGTGACCCCAAATATCATGTTGGTAGTGTGGCACAAGTTTATGATTTCAACCCACAAGAGTGATTTTTCTATCTCAATTTGTGTAATTTATGGATTTAAAAAAAAGTCTGAACAAGTAAAAGTATCCAGTATTTTTAAAGAGAAAATATGTTTTAATCCTCTTGTGTCCACGAATGATTCCCTGTGTCCACACTAGAGGGAAATGAAATAGAGGTGGTTCAGGTGTATAAATACCTAGGTGTCTGGATTGATGACTCCCTCACTTTCAAGCCACGTGGAAAATCTTGTAAAGAAGCTGAGGCTAAAACTTGGTTTTTATTTTCGAAACAAGTTGTGTTTTTCTTTTAGTGTAAAAAAGTGGCTTGTCGCTGCAACGTTTTTGTCTGTGTTGGATTATGGAGATCTTTTGTATATGAATGCTTCTGCTCAAAGTCTTCGAATGGTTGACACTGTTTACCACGCCTCGTTGAGGTTTATTACGAACTGTACAATGTCAACACATCACTGCGAGTTAAACTCTCGGGTGGAATGGCCAGCTCTAGCCACCAGAAGGACCCATCATTGGTATATTTTCATATACAAGGCAATACTTGGACTTCTGCCTACCTACATTTGCTCCTTAACGGCACAGAAAAGTTGTGATCTTCACTCGCTCCGCTCACAAGATCATCTGTTGCTTTCAGTTCCATATGTTCATACTGAGCTGGGTAAAAAGGCTTTTGTTTATTCTGCACCTTCTGCCTGGAATATGTTGCAGAAAGACTTCAAATTAACTGAGTTAATCTCATTGAGTGCCTTTAAATCAAAACTGCGAGTTCTTGAGGCCATTTCCACAATGTGTTTTTTATAACTTGCTTGTAAACTTAATTATTGTTATTATTATTTTTTTTTCGTATTTTAATCATGTCTTAACTGTGTAATTTCATAACTGTGTTTTGTATTTGCTGCTGCCTATCTTGGCCAGGACTCGCTTGAAAAAGAGGTTCTTAATCTCAACGGGATCTCTCCTGGTTAAATAAAGGTTGAATAAAATTTTTTTAAAAATATCCTCAGACTCATCCTGGAGCCCGTTGAGGGGGTCCACTGGGACCAATGAAGTAAACTGCACTTATCAAGCTGCAGTCATAAACATTTACATATTTAAACAGGTATGTTGGAGACATCATCATGTTGGTCCCACTAGAACCTAATCAGTTTGAAGAGAATTAACAAAAATGTTTTGTCCTTTCAGTATATTATTATATATTCATCCATTTTTCACTGGACTTGTCAGGAAAGAGTGGAAACAAAACTGTACCATTACTGTCATAGCACTCAGTCCTCCACACATCAGTGCACACCTCTGTAGGAAATAGTTTACACTCTAACCTACCTGTCTCAGAGGAGTACACACGGAAGCTCTTGTCCCAGAAGCCACACACCAGGATGTAGCGGTTGTCAGCTGTCACCACAAAACAGTGTGTGGTGATTTGGATGCTTTGGTCCACTAGGTCTGTGATCTGTCGCTTGTTGCTTCCAGTATTGTTGGCTGAGGAAAAAAATGGAAAAACAGAACACATCTCAATACCTGGGGTGTTACAAGCCATTTTTAAGTTATAAAGTAAGGCCAATACAGCTGAGACAGATAGCCAATCATGCATTTTTTTGTTTGATGCTGTATTTTCCATTCAAGTTTACTCACCGACCAGAGAATCCATCTCTATGGGCAGGTGATGGGCTTGTTCCAGAGAGTAGCCTGGTGCTCCTCGGAGACCTGGATTCAGGTAGAGATACATGATTCTAATTCTGAAGACTGCACATGTGCATTCTTACAGAAATAAACACACACAGACACCTGTTCCCTTTTCAGAGCCAAGTTTAGTGATAATCTCTTCCAGGAGATGGAAGCATTGGAGGTCCATCTGTCTTACTGGGCTTTTTTTACAGAGTGACAAACTGAATGGAGACATTTCATCCATGTGAGAGAATATCTGGAGCCAGTTTTGAAAGAGCAACATGCCTGAAAATATGGAGGCCTTATTATCATCATTATTCTGAAAAGTCAAACCACATTTCCCTCCTTTCCAACAGGATGGCAAGGCTGCTGCAGCTGTGTTCATTAGTGTGGGAGCAGCCAGAGCAGCCACACAGTGCAGACTCTTTGGTCCTGGGTTCTATATGTTTCTACAGTGACAGATGGGGATGTGTGAGGAGAATGTGGTGCAGTTGCGGCCTAATTTCCTAGTAACCATTGCTTTGGCCCTCTGACCCTGAGGTGAGGTTGATTCTCAGGGAGGGGCTCCGTGGGTAATGTTGTTCACACATGTCTGAAAAGGAACATGTGGAAACACTCATGGTCAGCTTACCTGGGAGGTGCTAGCCTCTCACATAGCCAGCTGGCTACAGCTCAATTATGAGCAGTGGGTAGGTTTTTGTGTGACGGTGATGAAGTGATTTTACAGGCCCACTGCTGTGGTAGGTATCACATGTGGTGGTGGCATACTTTTTTCTCAGGGGTGTATGTGTGTGTTTGAGTATATCGCCGTACATGTGAGTTTGGCTCCACTCACCGACAGTATTGTGCCATCGGTTGACAGCAAATAGGCGGCTGCAGGTGACAGTAACCACAGCAGGTATGGTAAGATGGGGCAGGGTGTTAGCGGCGACATGGGTCACGGGTGAATTCGATGGAAACTTCAACACCATGATGACATCCTGCTGCATCTGGTCCTTGAACATTAGCGGACTCTGTGGAAGGAAACACTATTGAGTAGAAGAGAGAAAAGACAAAGTGTGGAAGAGGGTGGAAGGATATGATGGGAGATGGTAGGAGAGGTGGAGTACAAGGGAAAAGGAGCAGGAATGAAGGCAATGGAGTAGATGAAAAGAAGAGATATGAAAAGATGAGAGAACAAGAATGAAAAAGGCAATTAGTGTGGAGGTTGGAGGAAAAACTAGGTTCACACACAGAGGAGAGCTTCATGCACTGCCTCCTCGGGACAGTAGTCAGACAAGGGACTGGTAAGACAGGGGTAGACATGAAAAACTGGGATGAAATAGACTGTACATATGAGATGATGCATATATGATACACATGTATCAGAAAGATCCAGTCTGGTCCACAAAAAAGCAATGAAAAAGATTGTAAGAGTACTTCATTCTTTCTTTTCCACAGCAAAATTCAACTCAACTGTTAAAACACAGAGTTATATTCCATGTATAGCAGAAATATAAGCAATAGAGAAGACACTGATACAAGCAATAACTGTTTTAACTCTAATCTTTATAATTCTGGAAACTGTTGAAAGAAGTAGATGAAAACATTCTCATCCACTGCAAACGTAGAAAACTGAACTAAAAGGTCTGCCATTCAATTTCTTGTAGGCAGAGAGAAACAGAGTGAGCCATGTGTGGATAATGAGGGCAAGGCTAGTTGTTACATGGATTGGACAGGAAAGAGTAGCTTTCAGCACAAAGGAGGAGAGCTACTAGGCCAGTAGGGAGCACTCTTCCCTTTAAACTACACTGCTAGTGGGCAGTACCAGCTATAAAACACTCTAGACTACTGGTACTTAAAATTGTTTCTAATATCGAGGGTCTGTGACCTACATGAGGTAGGACATATAAAATATGTACCTTTAGCTATAAAAGAGGATTAAAGGAAATACATAGAAGTACAAAAAAATGAATAAATCAGAGACATCTTTCTCAATCTTGTGTCTACCTACAAACACATTCACACTAACACAGGCCAGGTCCACACATCTGTGCTCACACACACCATCACCAGAGGTGCAGGGAATTTTCCCAGCATGCTCACTGTTCTCACCAGGTGCATGGCGGAGCTGCGTGGAGGATGTGGCTCAATAAGCAACTGAGATGGCGTCTGTCCAAAGCTCTGGATCTGCGCCTCTGTGGCCTGCGGGAGAGAGAGAGGGGAGAAGGAGAGAGAGAGAGAGAGAGTGAGAGAGAGAGTGAGAGAGAGAGAGAGAGAGAGAGAGAGTGAGAGAGAGAGAGCGGCTGTCACAATCAATATGCATCAAAGTGATGGGTCAATGCGTTACTTGACAATGCAAGCAAATCCTAACTCAGCCGTGCCTATGAGGAAGGGGGGAGGTAAAGGGAAAGGGGTGCACTCCCAATCCGCCTGGGTGCTCCCCCTTCCCCCCTCAGCCTGCAGAGTCATCCAAGTGTTAGTATGGAAGAGACAAGCCTTTTCCTATTAACATGCTTCAGTTAACCATTCCCATTTCCAGGAGCAGGGGCCCCAACTGCACAAACGTTAACCTGGAGTGACATCCAGCTAGGACTGCAGCAGGCCGGCGTGCTTTTAGATGTTATTGTGCTTGAAACAAAGGGGAAAAGCATGTGTATGCACACACATACGTATGAAACAGAGGCATAAAATCACACAAGCAGGACATGGCGATTTGCTTAAAGGTACCTCGATGAAGGATGATTTATGGGGTAGAAAATATGAGCTTGAACACTTGTCACTGAGAAGAAAAATTGAAAAACAGCCATGAAAGTCTATCATGAGTAATAATAAGTAGACAAAAAAAATAAAGCTTTTATTGTTCTTAGAAAATAACTTTCATTTAAACAGACAAAAGATCTCCTTCGCCTGTATCCTTTCAGTGAGAAAGGATAAAACAAGCAGTAAGAGCTGCTGAGCTTGACTGAAAGTGGGACACTCCACGGTGGGAGTGATTGATGTGACTGGAGCCACTTCCACCATCAGAGGGGAGCTTGTAGACGTCCGTCAATGCCACTGTGCACAATGGAACATACATCGCTCAGCCTTTCGCCCGCCCTTCTGACTGCCTGGGCGACTAGCCCTCATTTTCCTCAGCCTGTACAGACTACTCACTATCAAAAGGACCCATTGGGTAGCACATGCCACAGTGGGAGATGTGGCATGGGAACTTTGGAGGTGATACTGAATTAGGACAGGCCACCTGCAAGGCAAACAGTCACCCCCAACACCCCCCGATCACTTCCGATCTTCCACAGCACCAAAAAAGGCGCTGTCCACACAGTTGAGTGCTGTCACATAGCAGTGAAAGTTTCATGTGAGTTGGTGAGCACATTTGGCAACCATTAAGTGTTAGTCAGTGTTTCTTTACAGCGCAGTCTGTCAAGTAATAAGCAACTGACATTATGGCTATTTAAGGTTAGGTTTGGGTTGAGGGTCACAATGACTCTTCACATAAAGAAATTTGATACAAAGATCAGAAAGGCTGAGAGGGCCATGTGGAAAGCATCACCATATTTCTTACGATGATTCTATTACCAGGGAAACTGGGCTGCTGCACGTCCCATTTTGGTAGTTTCAGACAACTTTGACCACCAACAACTATTCCAGGATACAAAAAGGAGAATTTACCTGTATGTGTTTGTGTGTTCGGGGGAGGGTGTCTGACTTACTGAAGGTTAACCCAAGAACATGTTCTTCACTAGATGATCAAAACATGCCAATATCTCTCAGGTGCTTAAACACAAATCCTCACTGATGTATGTCAGAAACTTATCTCAATCTCAGTCTGAGATGGAGAGCACTTAACAGGCAGTTCATTAGTTTAAGTCACTTCAGGCTCTGCTTTTTGGCTGATAAGTGACACTTATTGCCAAAGCCATCTGGATGAGCTCCCCTCCCAGCGAAAACCACCTTGCTTGGGTGAACACCAAACATCCATCGTAACGCACCATGTCTGCCTGTCTGTCTGTCAGACTTTGTTCGCATCCAATTTTGGCATTAGCAAAAGGCTTCAGAGGTGAGTGGCTGCAGTTCTCTACCTACTGCATGGTTCCCAAACTGGTGACGGAGACTCCATGGAGGATGATCATCCAGCAGCATCCTCCAGTGCGCTCATGCAATGCAGCAACGCAACAGCTCTGTCACACAGATTGCAGACATGGCCTTGCGTTGACCCACTAAGCAGTGTGGGATCATGCTGAGTCACGACACGTGAGATCAACGGCGGCAACTACAAATATGAAGAGGCTTCACCTTTTACCTTTTGATCAATGTCATAGACTACAGACAGCAAATTGCTAACAACTAATGATGCTTTAAGTACTTTAAATAGATCACAAAAACAGATAAACCCAGCACAGAAACCCTACAATCACATGCAAATAGATATAAATAAACCACTTACGGAAATGTTGTGTAACTGCTGCCCATTCTTTACATGCCAGTTGAAATTTGTTTAAGACAAGCTTATCTGGACTTTAATCCTTAAATACTAACAAAGAATTGCCCTGAGGGTGTTTCTTGAGTGACAGCTTGGGAGCTGACATGTGCACTACTGTATGTAAGAGCAGGAATGTCTCAAACAATGTGTCCACCAGTAAGTGATTGTCTCTAATGCAGGCATCATCACAGATAATGTACATTAAATCCCAAGGTCAAGCATTTAAACCCTCGTATACCATCATCATGAGAACATCAAGGTGAAATCAACTTAAAGTATGTCAACGCTTGCTTCAAAGCCCCTCATTGGCTAGCCACAGCACACTTTGTTGTCTTTGTTGATTCAGAGGGGGCAGGAGGGGCAATGGCAGGAGGAGGAATAGAGTCCCACTGATGAATAATTTGTCTGTTTACTTCTGAGTGACACAGTGGGGTCTGAATCAAGGGGTTGCTGTCATGTTTTTCCATAAGAGAAGGCTGTCAGGAGAAGCATCACAGCGAAGGACTGCTGTTCCGGCAGTGTGCCCAGTAGAGCTGTCACTGCACCCTCAACCAGAGGCCCGGCAGCATGTCAGAAGGTGTCATCATTTTCATTTGACACACGGGCGGAAATTATCTCTCATGACCTCTAATTTCTTGACATTTCAAATGCCTTAATTGTTGTGACTAATGCCAGATCGGCAGCTTCACCTGTCAGGGCTAGAATGAATCAATACCCCGAAGTCAATCGTCACATTAGGGCAGATATTAGAGAGACATTCACTGGGCACTTTTCCATGCTGCACCTTACTGACTCATCCAGGCAGATTTACAGACTAGCCTGTGTGAGATAGGATTAGTAAACAGCATATGAATAACAGCACAAACAAACACTAAGCAATCACTTTACCAAGTTTTCTTAATGATAACATGTACTACATAGGAAACGGTTTGAATGACCTGCTCTGGAATTGCCAGTAAACCATCTTTGCAACTTGTTGATGTCATGAAATAAAATAGCCACATTTTAATATCCAAGTCAAATAGATTATTCTTAATACATTCTTACAATATTTTGTAAAAAAAAAAAATTAGTATATGAAGTTAAATACAGAAGGTTGTACCTTATGTTGCAGGGACAAAAAGAATCCATCTGGAATGAGAACCCTAACTGAGGATATGAAGGCTTGTCTTAATTAGTGCTCATCATATCAAAATTACATCAGCTGCAATTAGCTGAGCCAATTTCTTTCTCCAGCACAAATACATTCACATGTCACAATAGCGACTACATCAAATGTGTACAATTAGGGAGTTTGAATAGCAGGCTTCCTAATGTGCAGCTAACTAACAGTACTGTCATCTCTCAGAGTAACAACAGTCAGGGTGGAAGACAGCTAAAAACCCCTCAGTCTGACGCAAAATAAACACGGCATCATCTAAAATCTTTCTTGAAATGATGAAAACCCAACCTTTCACAATATGGTTTGGTAATTAGATCAGCCAAATCTTCTGCAGGTGATTTGCATAGTGGTCACTTGATAAATAAAGGCGCCCCTGGAAGTGACAGTATATAAATGACTTGTTTTGCAGACAGCAGATGGTGGATATCACAGGGAGAGACGAGCTCACACTGGAAAATACCACAATGCATGCCAGCTGCTGCAGTCTCTGGTCCCCTTTCCCCTTGCAATTACGCTATTCACGAGTAGTACGGTCGAGCTAATAGTTATTCAATTAATTTGTTAAGAACAAGAGGATCCACTCCTTCATCTATTGACTGAATGACCTCTGGTGATTGATCAAAGAGTGCAGTCAGATTCATTGATCTGATTAAGGGACAGACTAAAAAAATGTACAGCACAAAAAAGAAAAGACAGAAGTGTGATGTTAACAACAATGAGATGAATAAAATGGAAGGAAATTAAGTGATTACAGTTTACCTGACATAGAAAAATTAAAAACTAAAGTCATCACAAACTGACATTATCTCAAAGCAATCTCCATGAGTCAGCAGCTCTGCCCGATTCTCTCACGAGTTACATTTGCGTGACACAATAATTGATTGACAGATGCATGATGCGAAAGCTCCTGGAGCTCTAGCACATGCCAAAACAAATAGAGACAGGAAGTTGTGCCTATGGTGAATAAGAGAGAGAAAAGGGCTTGGTCACCATGGCAATGTGTGTGTGTGTGTGCATGTGTTTTACCTCTCTGAGCAAAGGGTCAGTGATACTGTCCAGGTTGACGGAGCCCTCGTAAGTCAGGTAGTGAAAGACGTTGAGGGCGCGCACTGCCTCTGGGCCTCGCTGCTTGTAGCCGAAAATAAGGTCAATCCACTGATGCAGCTGACATGACACAAACTCGCTTTCCAGGGCCTGTCAGAGGAGTACAGGGCAATTAGAGGTGAGAGGCATACCAGCAGCACACAGCACAATGGCCAAAAGACAACACAAATTGAACTTCCACACAACAGTGAGCACAACAAAACACAACCTACATACTGTACACAGAGGACCTACCGGTACATTAAATCACAACTGAGCATCACAAAAATAACTGCAAAAAGTGCTATGAAGGAAAAATAACTTTCAGACATTTAAATAATTGAAGCATTTAACCTTTTTACTAGGCATAAAGATTACAGAAGAAATCCAGAGACAGAAGCCGAATTCCCGTCAGGGCAAGCCTCCCATCTCATATTTCTCTGTCCACTTAAAATACTATCTTTGCACAGAGACAAAGAAATTGGTTCAATACTAACAAGATCCAATTTAGTGTAAAACCGTCTGCAGGAGACACAGAGATAAATTACTTGTGAGTGTGAAAAAGGAGACTAGATTTCTTTCTGGGACAGATTTACAAGAGGATTGAAGACTGATAATAATTGTAAACATAGCTATGGGAGCCATACAGTGTGGTGTTGCTGTATTGTCCAGAATATAGTAGAATATAATTCCCATGCATGCAGGGGTAAGGCTTTGCTAGAGAAATTTACACTCCTCCCCTCGCGTCAGGAATAACAGCCATTACCAACAAAGCCTGCTCGAGCACACAGAGGCAGAGTTTGCCACAGGGCATATCACTACAATTGAAAGTGGCACATGCAAAGATGGGAAGTGGGAGGAAGGGAGGGAGAAAGAAAAGGAGGGAAGGAAAAAAGAGAGCGAGTGAGAGAGAGGGGGAGGCAGTCAGAGAGATTCACTGACAGAAATGAAATAATAGAGGAAGCAAGAGTGTGGGCTAGCTGGAGAACAGAACAAAAGAAAGACAAAAAAATAGAGGCAGAGGACTAGGATTTTTTGGGCGTGTGAATACACTGGTCTGCGAATCTAACAATGCGAGGCAACATCACACATGCATCCTTCACACTGAGAAAATATCCACTCTAATCTTTTTTTTTTCAGTCATCTTTCCTCCTTGTTTTGGAGATGCAGATATGCCCGTAACAACTCCTAGCCTCTCCCCTCTCTCTCCCCTTCCACCCCCTCACTCTGCCAGTATACAAGCCTGATAGAGCTCAACCAGGCAGTGCGGGTAGAGCATGGAGAAAGGTCACCTGCATAAGACCAGCAAGGCTCTGTCACTCCAGCTGAAAAGGTCAAGAGTGTTCCCACAGCCTCCTTCTATCTCCGGTCCGAAAAACGCTGTGGCCCCTAACCTCAGGATATATAGCATGCAGGAAACTTTGTGTCTTCTTGCAGTAGTATTGCTGCTGCTCTTGCTTTAGGGAAGAACCTGCTCATTAAACCCACATTTAAGATTCATCACTCTGTACTGAAATTTAAAATCTACCCACTTTGCTCAAATTAGATTATATTGCTGGAGATTTCACATAACAGATGAATGCAACCATATACAATCTGCATTATTATTATTCTCAACCTTTGGTATTGAGTAATCAGAAAGTTTGTATTTATAATGTGGTAGGACTACTGAGAATTAATTATTAAATTTGATCATTTTGATCAAGTCACAAAAAATCTTTTTTCCCCCCAGCTATAACAATCTGACTTGATTTTGAATGTCATGAATGTCAACATTTGTTCAAAAAATATATGAATGTGTTTAAAATACATTAGCACTGTTGTATGCACATACAATGGCTATTCATCATTTAGCTTTGGTATGATTTGTTCGTTTTCTCATTCATTAGGTTTAGTTGGGAGGGAAGCTGCTAAATTTCTGCAGTATGTGATTCCAGATTAAAAGAAAAGAAGAGTTGGTCTGAAATTAAGAAATGGGTTCAATCTAATTTTCTGTCTTCGTGCTGCTCCTGAAATCTGCTGGAAGTCATGAGTTACATGTTGATAGGCTGTCTGTAGTAAATGTGCACACGCATGCAGACGGAAAATGCCTTGCACACTGCAAGTGATTGGGCCTGGCATTACAGAGGATAACTCTATGGGACAAACTCGCCCTCGGCCTCATCTTTTAGTGACATCGCTAAGGTCAGGGAGGTACAATGTTAGTATTGAGCGATGCCCTTTATTAGATGGTTCATGAATAAGACAAGGAGACACCGATGCATGGGAAGGTTAGAAAGAAGAGTGGGAAACTGATTTATTTGCAGCTATGAGGGGACAGAAACTCTAAAAGTAAATCATTCATCAAAACGTTACATATACCCATTGCTTCATATGCAAAAAAATCTTAATGAAATCCGTTATTACTAACAACAGAACATTAATGAAACTATAGATCAAAGAAAATGTCCTGGTCTAGTCTTAGTCAAATTTAAAGATAAAATAGAATGGGTAGTTGTAGACCATAATCCTGAATATGATACCATACTTGTATTGCTCCATGTTTTTTTTCCTACTTCCTGTTTTACATGTGAGCTAAATGTATTTATATGTATATGTTTGCATGTATTCATAGCTATATAATCTGACTTTCAATTGCTTTCAGTTAATATGGTTCATGAATCTGCAGTTGCTATATTTTCCTATGAACCACAGAAAGGGAGCTGATACATTAGAAAAGCTTATGGGGGTGCAAATAAAGAAATGTGTCTACTGAACTGTATAAAAAAAGGTTAATTGGTGAGTATACTTTTATTTCTAGTGCTGTTATTACTGAATTATTAACTGATAATGGCGGAATATAATTTGGAGGTATAAAATTTTTAAGGTTTACTTAAAATATACTTTTACTTTCATGTAATAACTGAGCTAATATAATATAGATGGATCATTTTGGAGACCATACTGATACCGTGACATTCCGGATTTGACACGTGGCTAAAACTTACCATCCTGTTTATCCTGACAAGGTCCTCAGGCTTCTTTGCCCACGCTGGCAAGTCCACGTCACAAACCATGGTCCTGTCCTCCCTCATCCCCAGATGGTAGCCATTGCTGTTGACAAACATCTCTGGGAGGTAGTAGAACTCAGGAATCAGTTCCTGAGGAAGAGAGATGTTCATGTTTTACAGCCGACTGTCAAGGCCCAAATGTTTAATACCACACTCCTCACCATATAACCACCCAACAAGTCAGCCAAGTGCAAGAAATAACATATGTGAAGACAGAGCCACAAAAACAGAGAAAAAGGTTGTGTATCCCACTGAGATGAAGTGAGAATTCAAGGGGAAAGGTAACACAAACAAACTAAACAGCAGGGCATGAGAAGGCGGTGAGAGGTGCTAGTCCAGTTATTCCAGGCAGAGGTGTTAGGTGTGTTAAATGAAACTGGAACTGAGTTGGGTTTTTCTCCCTGGTCTCTGGGTTCTTGTGATGGGGTCAGGACCTTGCAATGGAGGGGAAGTCAGCATGGTAAAGGAGCCCCCTATGTAAAGCCTGGTGTGATTCCTTACATTGAAGAAGAGAGCAAATATTTATCCAAGTTTAAGACAAGACTATTCCTACAGGGGTTTCTCCTGTGTTGAATGACTTCACTGGTATTTCTCCATATTTTAACCCTGTACATTCACGCCACGTATACTTTACATTGCTGCTGACTGTTAAGACTATGCATAATATAGGTTTTTAGATGGATTTCTTATGTTCTAAGAATTCAGCCCAAAAAAATGGTAAGACGCTTGCTGTAGAGACTGAGTGCAGCCCTCAGTTGTATAAAAAGTCAGTTAAAAGAGCTTATAAATAACATGTAAACGTAGTATAAATAACAACTAAGAAGAGAACCACACACTTAACCACACCAGGGACACACTTTTTGATGGTAAGATGGCAGTGTGCATGGCTCAGTGCTCTCCTTTTCAGTGCTTCGTAAAAATAAAAACAAAGAAAACAATATCTAATGATGACCTGTCTTTAAAAAAATTAAAATCGAGATACTTCCATAGAAAATAAATGGTGGCTTTAGCAAAGCACTGGACTAAAAATGCAAAACTACTGATATTGTCATTTAAGAAATTCTCTCAGAAAACTGCCATTTTGCAGGCCCCACTGTGATCCTTTATCCTTCTGATCATACAAGTAACAGAGGATAAGTGAGTCAATCCTTTGCACAATCAGGCATATGCACACCAGGAATGTAGATCCTCCACTCTGCTCTAATTAGAAAACATACACACAAGACAAGTCAAATGTTGCTGCAAGTCAGTGTCTTAACTCCTTATATCAGGCTTGTTTTATGAATGCGGCGTTTGTCAGATTCAGTGGTACTATGGATTTTTACATTGCCTATGGGATACATAACGTGCAAAGCTTTTAGACACTCATAAATCACGAGGTTTTCAGAGAGCGAGTTAGCATGACAAGGTACAGGCCAATAACACCCCCGGTCTGCTGTTGGTCACATTTCACCCTGTGCACACGACAGGGAAGGGAGTAAAGTAGCCGTTTCTCTCTTTCCATCCGTCTCTCACATGCACACACATACACACAACCGCACTTTCCCTCCTCTTTCTCGTTTGTAAACTTCCTGCCGTAACTCACCGCCAAGCCGTTAAAACTGCCAGCTCCGTTTTCAAGCCACCCTCCCATGGTAGCCATTAATTCCGCAACAGCATCGTAATGGGCTAACAAGTCAATCACACAAGCCTCCATTGCTTTACACTGTGTCACCTTAATGACATGTTCGTCAAAATCTGTCACCAGTGGAGTGCTGCTGGATTCCTTCAGACAAAATGGTGTCAGTTACGTGTGAGAGTATATGTGTATGTATGCCCACTACTTCCAAGAAAAAAAAAAAATCAGCTGCTCTTTGCCCATGAGTGGCTGTGCCAGTTTAACATGACTGCATGCGCACACTGAAATAAATGAGAGCTATGGGTGCACATTAACATTAATGATGGGGTGGTCGGGGAGGTGAGGGCTTGGTCGGTGCAGGGTTGTTTCCATTTGACTTGCTCTTTTAGGAGGTCATCCCCATCAGGGGTTCAGACTCCCTTGGTCTTGTCGTCATTACTGCTGAAGGAGGCTGGGGTTAATGAAGGAGAGACCCTGGTAAAAACAAGCTCTCTTTAAACCAGAGGCCCAGCAGCCTGCTCGGCATACTGGTCCGAAACTGGCCTTAACCCTGGACTTTCTGCTGTGTTTCACTCGCTGTGGAGGCTGTATGGCGTTTCTGTGCCTGTCTATATGTTTGGAATGCTATAATATTTTGGATATGACTATGTTGAACGATGTCCTTTATTATAAATGACGTTCAAGATTTTATTATAAAACACAATAAAAATTCATTTGTAAAAAAATTAAAAAACTAACATGGAGATTATTTGAAAAGGACCACCATACATTATAATCAAACCCATTATTATAGTGGCATTAACTCATTTTAACCTGCTACATTACAAGTAACTCAAACAAGCTCTTATGCAATATTTTCTTTCTTCTAATGCATAATGAAATACTGTTAGCTGTCCTGCATTGTCCTGCAAAGTACAATGCTTCTGCTAATAGATCAGTAGCCATTCTATGTGTGTAAAAACAAATGCATGCAGACATACAAGTAGTTGAAAGTAGACTATATTTGTTAACAGGGTGGCGTTTGACTATTCAGTTGTTCACTGGCTCGCAGCTTTCTACCTCTGCCTCACACAGATTGTTGGCTGCTCTCCCCCAGATCCTGGCACGTAAAAGCCCTGTCTGTACATAAAAGACTACATTTTAAATAGCTTTTGTCATTAATGCTTTATTAATTGCCTGGGGCAACACTACCCGATGCAGGGTGTGCTAGAAATATATGACACTTTGAGGTCAGTGCGTATCCCTGCTGCGTGTTATGCAGTGGGCAAAATGGAGGCAAATCAGCAGGGTTCAGCGTTTTCGGTGACTGCTCTCTGGATTTGCAGAGAGAAGGCTTTGTCTTTCTCTCAGATGCAGCCTTTGTTCAAACTCAAGATCAGTCTACCTTTGAGATTGTTTGCTTGCTGCGTGAGATAAATCAAATGCGCACCAGGTATTCCAATGCACTACGCGTCTTTGTGATTCACTGTTTGGATGAGGCATTTATAATTAATGGTATATATTTTTGCTGTAGTGTTGAAGCATACTGAGGAGAGGAGCAGAAAAAGAGAGAGGCTTGCCATGGTTATATGGCAAATTATACATGCAGACTGTATCGCTGCAATCTTGCTGGTACATTACATATTGAACAATATTTTGTTAGAATTGGATTACAAACACCCACAAGAACACAACACCAGCTTAAAGAACACATAATAGTTCTACTTATTTAAGGGCAAGATCTAAACCATACGTTTTACTGTTTGCTTTTGTTGTGACTCTTACCTTTACATCAGACGTGTCTCTCTGACAGTTTCTCCAGGAGTGAGCAATGCCTGAAAATGTGCGGTCAGGGTGGTCGAATTTGTTGCTATTGGCACAGAGGAAGAACGTGGTGAAGGGCTCCTGCAGAGAAACAAAATTAGACATCACAAGGAAGGATCAAATTTTAAGGATTAAATTTTAAAAGCATGCTTTTTTCTAATATTCATAACCAACCATTTGGCAAATCTAAATGTTGCTTTAAACCTGAGGGGTTGCATACTTATTGTAAAAACATGCAAATAATCTGAATTTCGTGCATTATTTCAATGTTATTTTTACTATGGCAGACTAAAGGATCTCTGCAGAGATCAGTCATTCATTGTATCCAAGCCTGAGGGAGAATTAATTAGTGTTCTTCCTGAGTACAGTAAGCCATAATGATAATTGGCTCAAATTTGGTTTTCTCAGACTGAGATGGCAACCATTGCCGGTTGGAGCGGATGGATCACTCACCAGAGGAAGAAAGGGATTGTGGGAACAAACCCACTGAGGCCAATCTAACTGCTGTCAAGGGAGCTCCCTCAGTTCATCAGCCCCTTTCTACTAATGATGGGGGGGAGGAGAAATACAGTACAAACTCTCCATAAAGCTCTTTCAAATTTGTAAGCTTCTTCAAAATCACTAGTCCGCCAATTCTAAGAGGCTGTGTAGGCTGTAGGAGCCCGTTTTGTAGGGCAACAGACTAGAAGAGCATGTGCTTTCTCTCCCAGAGTAAATGAGGACAGTGCTCAGTAACCTTGATGGACATGTCTCCAGCGCTCACTGGGTTGCCTGAAACACATAAACCTGTCACAGCAGCCTCTGTAAATCATTACCCAGCCACTCTTTATTTAGTTCACATATGCTGGTTTACTGGCCTGTGAAATGTGTTTTCTGAGCGCCATTGGTCTAACTCAGGCCCAATCAAATAGAGATGTCGGGCTGCTTCCTGTGCAGAAGCCGACAGACCTCAAAGTAACAGCATCATCAAGTCTGACAAGTGACAATCAACTAATGCAGACAAAAAAATGAAAAGCTGTCTGAGGTCTGGGTTTGACTTCATTCCTATTCCCATACTTGACTAATTCAGAGATTTTGAACGTAGTACTATAATGAGAGTGAGGGTGGTTGAAGGAGTGATTTTACTCACTATTCTGACAAGCCAGTGCAGGGTGGTTGCAGCGGTGGAATAGTGGGAGTTATAATGACAAGGTGGCGTCTGGTCATCTTCCCATGTCTCGTAGCGTTCTGCGTAGAATGCTGCACGCTTCGGATTCAATGCACCAACAGGCTGAAAAGAAAGTAAAGAAGAAAAGGTGTAGTTCTGGCAGTGGAGTCATTTGTTCCTCATTCACCAGTGTGAGTGAAATGAAAGTTTTAATCTCAAGGCAGCCCTAAGCAATTATAAAAGCCTCCTAATGTATGCTTTGTGAAGCCAAACAAACACAATGTGCCCAATATATCACATAGAAAAGTGTGAGCTTCCATCATCTCACAAGACAATCTCCTAGTTAAAACAAAAACAACTAAAAAATAAGTTGGCTATGAAAATAAAATCCATGTAAAAGAAATGCAGCTGGGCTGATTTTCATTGAAACGAGTAATAAAACATTCAAAAATGTTACAGTAAATGTTTTTCGTATTTTTTTTTATCAAAGAATCAACAGGCAGTCTACAATTACTGTAAATTCAAAGGCTAGAATTTTCTATCCATAGTGACAAAAGACACACACAACTACTGTATACAGTCAAAGCAGCCAAACATACTGTATGTATGACATGTTGGGATATTGACATAAATCTTACTAACAAACCTCTGTTTAACTTTGAGGGTCATATTTACTTAAGACAACCAAGTCTTCCTCTTCTTACTTGCTCAAAACCATGCTCAAGATATATAAAAGCTAAAAATGGAGAACTCAAAATCAAATAAAAGAAAGCAAATAGTGACAGTCTTGATCCATTTGATAAACAGCTGATAATAGTAGTATTTCAAAAAAATAAATCCTAATAGTAACAACCAATCTAAAGTTTTTTTTAAAAAAAGGCAACGTCGTCAATTGCTGATCTCATGGTCTTCAAACTGTTCTGGGTTTGGATTAAAAAAGCACAAGCTTCAGTTGATTCAGTGAACAACAGAAAGTCTGAGGACTGTGTCAGGCATATGCCTTGCAGCATATTAACAATGTAGTAAAACAGTCAACTCCAAGAGATTTATAGACAATTTTATTTATTTTATTCTGAAATCTGTATTATGCATAGCTGTACAGCAGAGTGACTTAGAAGTGGCATGAGCTTCATTCTTTGCTTTTAGTATTTTATTTATTTTCTCATCGCAGCTCCACACACAGAATTTAGCTGCTCCAATATTTGGTCTGTTAGAAAACTGGAAACAAAAGCCATTCTCATTTTCAGCATCATTTTTAACTGCAAGTCAGTTGTGCTACTGTAAAGTTCTTTAATGCATATTAGGTTATTACTACAAGGAATTTTTGGGAGTTTGGCCTTCGGTCAGCTCACATTAAAGAATTTTGTGGGTCAGCGCATCATTTTGTGATCCAAGAGTCATATTCACCATCTCAGATCTTATATCCTCCAAAATAAACTAATAATAATAATAATAATAATAATAATAATAATAATAATAATAATAATAATAATAATAATAATTATTATTATTATTATTATTATTATTATTATTATTATTATTATTATTATATAATATAATGTTTATTATTAGTAAATTGTGACATGATAAATCAGAACTAAACCTTAAGCTGAGGTGGACTTACTCACACTTCTACTTCATCTGACTTATAGTCAACACTACAATTGATGTATTTTTTTTAGCAAGTTCATTGCTTTTCCTGAATGACTGCCATGAATTACTAACTGATGCAGGAGGTCTCATGAGCAGCCTTCTTTTGAAATGAAACTGTATTGTTCATGCAGATATTCTTCAGTCATGGAAGGATTATTGGAAACGATCATTCTTTATACTTTGTAAATGTTTATACAGTGCATGCAGAAGCAACATGTAGACCAGACCAGTTTATACCTGGTGACTATACGTCATACATAGCAGGAGATGTGATGGTCCATACTCACTGCAATGAAATGTATTTAAGACCATAACAGGCAATGAAACTACAGTACCTCTACTTAGATTTACAGGTAAAAATCTTTTTTCAGATGCACGGTGCAAATCACCTGCCCTTCTGCTACTTGTATTTGGAGAGAGAGATGTAGTGAGGCCGGCAGACAGACTGGTGGAGAGTTTAGGGAGCTTTACTCCGGGATTTGTCTGTGAGACCCCATTATTCCTGTGAACCCTAAATGTTCCTGTTGCTCTCTCTTCTGCCGGTAATTTAAAGGGGTATTTTGGCAGGGGTGAGCCTGATGGCTCGCTGAGGGTGGAGGCAGGCGATATGAGCGTCTCCTGCTAAATACTGTGTGTAATCCATGTGGATTAACCCTGGCTGACCTGATTTACACCCAACACACCCACCAAGCCAAACACTTTACTCAGCACTGCTACTACTGTCTGTGTTCAGATACCTTCTATGCTACTGGGTGCTGCTGATGCAAGTTACCAGAGCCAATACAATATAGTAAAATCTAATAGTATACCCAAAAGTGTTAAAATTATCAATCACTAGAAGTGAGGCCATATCAGTTTTTCAGAGACTGAAAAAAACCACTGGTTAGCGTTTATGGATTATTGTTATTGTAAAAGCTACCTTCATATTTTCCTCTTATTAATACAAGAAGAAGAGAAAACCAAGATACCCAAAAACCCTCAACCAGAAATGTACTGGTAAATACCTGACCCTGAAACTCTCCAAAATGCCAAATGAACCATGCCAAATGAGCAATGAATGCAGTGTCAAGACTGAAAATGTCAGAAATCATAAAAACTCCCATATTCATTGTGCTGCATTTGAACAACCGTTGCCTCATGATTGTGAGGATATAAAAATATAACATCATTGCTATTTTTATTTGACATCCATCCAATTATTCCATAGTTAGGCCAAACCTTGGCTAGTATGGTTCATTATTTAACCGCAGCCTCAGTAATAACTTCAATATTGTACTGACACCATCACTGGGTTTTTGCCCTTTGGCAGCTGTTTCATTTTCATGTGTTCTTAAGGCAACAAAATTACTCCCATTAAGCATACGTTTAGTGGTGAATAAATTGCTTTCTCTGCCTTTTCAATCACCCCATCCAATATAAGAGCCTCAGAGGCATATTGGCAGTCAATATTAATATACTCAGTACCACTGAATCAGTTACACAGGGGGAAGGGAGACTGGTAATGTAATCAATGGCAGAGTTTCTACCTGAAAGCTGCAGCTCAGAGGTCATTTGAAATAAAATGAAAATCCTCATTTCAAAATGGTCAGAGATTCATGCTTAAAAATGATTCTAACATGATTTGTATGCAGCCTCGGTGTCACGGGTGAAGTTTCAGGTTCGTTGTAAAGACTACCGTGGTATCTGTGTGTGGCACAGTGGACATTCCTAAAGCTCTAAGTCAAGAGTAAATGGGGTCTTTTTTTTTGGTTCTTCCTTAAAATTTAATGGCAGTCCACATCAGTGTTAGCACAATTGAATAGACTGAAAGAGAAGTTTATTGAGATCTGCATAGATTTATGGGGTGATAATAGCCTTGCATGTGACGTCTTGGCCCAGCTGGATCAGGGTGCAAGCCACAAGCCGTCTCACAGTCCGTAAAACCGTGGCTAGTGTGACTAATGCAGGTTAGAGCTGTACAAAACATCCAGGTAATGCATGTGACAGAGGAAAATGAGGGAGGAAAAGACAGCTGCAGGTAACACTAATGAATGTAAAACAGGAATAAACAATTCACATAACAGCTACTAAAACCAAACTTTACAAAATGTTTGGTTGGTAAGATTATAATTTTGATTAAACCATATGTGCTTTACTTTTTACTTGTTCATTTTAATATCATGGTAGAAAATGAACTTAAACATGTTATTACAGGCAAGAATAAGTGATATAAAGGATGTTATTGTCTTTTAAGGGATAGTATAAACTAATATTACAGTGTAAGCCTTACATTTTGGGCACAGGCAAAATCTAAATATGTACTCAGCTTCACTGCTACAATCATCTCTACCTTTTCTTGTGCCTAAACTATAACCATACTCACATTTTGAATGAAACACCAAGTAACAGGGAAGGAATCCAAAAACATGTTGACTGACAAGGTATTTCCTGTTAATTCATCTATTGGGCTCTACATGAAAGGAAACAAAAATGTTCTGTTTCCAAGTTGTTCAGCTGTATAAGCATAAATATAATAAGGCGTTTTCTATGTGACTTTTAGTGCAGTGCAGAAGTAATAATGATTTTATTCTGTTTTCCACAGAGCTTGTGCGGTTGGAGAGATCAGGTAATTATACTGACTGCAAGGCAAACTTGACATCACTTCACCCATATCATCGGAGAAGTTATTCTTCATAGGATGCTGTCATCTTAAAGCAAATGTGTACCTGGCCAAATGTTCAAAACTACATAGTTTGGGACTGTTGTACAGCTGATGTACACCAAATTCATTGAAATGCAAAAGAAACAGCAAGGTAAGGATAAATAAAGCATACAAATGGCCTGTGTCTCAGGTTAATGGAACTGCAGTGATGGAAATAATAATGACAAAGTGAATTCAATGTATAGATGTAGAAGAGTGCTAGCATAGGGTGAGACATATATACATAGCTCAGATAAAAATTAATGTAAAGACAGATAAAGAGATGATAAAAAACTATATCTGTACAGCTGGTTTGTCGTCTACCATTTGTAAAGATGAGGCTGTAAACTGTAAAAGTTTTGGTGACAGAGCTCACTTTATCCTTCCAAAGTGAACTGTAGAATATAGAGCTGAGTGGGATTTTTTGTCTTAACAAATCTTGACTCCTTGTGTGCTGAACATGTTTGCATACCTGTTATTTTTCAGCATGACTTCGTCGTGCTATATCTGCACAACAGTCGTGACTGCAGCTGTGGCTAAAATAGGTGATGATTATCAGTACAGTCTCAGCTCAAAATTTCTGCATATAGCTACAATTTAATATTTAATTGAGAGAAATATTTGTCTCAACTGTCACTGTTCCAGTAACAAATGTGTCAAATGTGCTATAGGCATGAAGGCAGTGAAATGAAGTGCACAAATAAAAGAAACCACGTGAAACTGTAATACAATGATTATAGGCGGCCTTGAAAAAGACATTGCTTCTACAGCATGTTTGCCAAGACATCGCACTCAGCTGCAAGAACATGGAAGCTTGTCATAATGAAGCTTCCACACTGTTGTTCCTGGGAGAGTTCAAGCATAAAGTAAAAGGCTACTTGCACGTTAGTTCAAATTCTGTACATCTCCACATAGCCCTGATGTGTTCTTTTAGCTAGACAGACAATACATGTTGTGCTTTATGTATGGAAAAGTCAAAGTAGAGTTTCCGGTCAACTAACTCATTCCAAAATCAATGTATACTGCTTCAGATATGCTTTTGTTTTGACTTTGAAAGAATACGTCATTGGGAGCAACTTGAGGTTCAGAGTCTTGCCTAAAGACATTTTGGCACATGGAGAAACCAGGCATTGAACTGCCACAGATGTTAGTAGTTTAATAAGAAATGAAAATCCGTTTGTGATAAGATAGCCTGAGTACTTCAGTGGTCCTTTAATCCTGTCGTACTCACCATCTGTTGATCAGCCCAAATCAGGCTTTGCTTACCTCTGTTCAACAAAGATTAATCACCTCTTCGCTTTTTGTTACATCGCATATCATACAGATCGCAGATACAGGACAATGAAAACTACCTCAGACAGCTCCACACTTTCTCCTCTCTGTGTTTATTTCGTGTATAGCACCTGACCCAGTGAAATACATCAACACAACTAAACAAAGTATGATCAAACTTAAAATTGGCTTCAGACTCAATCAGAATCATTTCTGGTGTTTCACTTCAAAGATGCAGGAAATGAACGTGGCTCTTGGTGAGTGTGTGTGCAGAGAGTGTCTCAATTTGTTTGGTTATATCTAAGCTACCTCCCAAAGAGACGCATATTGCATTTTATATTTCAAAAGAAATTACATTACAGTATCTTGCCATGGCGCTCTGTCAGGAGAAGTCGCAGTCGTTTTTGCTTGCCTTGTCAGAAGCAAGGCTGCATGCAGCTCTAGTCTGATGCAATCAAGTTGCTCCAACTCAAGATAAAGCAGATGTGCTTCCAAACAGTCTGACTGGAGTGGAAGTGAGGGTGAAAGAGGCTCCATTATGGAAAGAAAAGTATGGAGGTGGTGCTTTGTAGCAGCCAAGTGCTGTCTAAGATACTGAAAGTTTTTCTCTCTGAGATGCTCAGGTTAGACAGCCACAGAAAATGATTTGAGAAGAAAACAGATTAAAATAAGTTTCTCTGTTTCAGCACAGCTCATTCAAAATATGCTTAAAGGGAAAAACTACAATATCAGCAACTTTCTTTAAGGCGAAAATGTATGTAAATGCTTAGAATTAGATGGGTTCGGAAATGCACTTTTTGGTGTTACTTGTCTCTTGAAATGATATTTTACAAAAGACACAGAATACATTTTAGTCCACGTATGAAGTAAGTATGGTGTTGAACCACATCTGCACCTTTTGCTTTTTATGCAATGAAATGAATTTCCATCACATCATTTAACAGCTATGAGGAAGATTAGCTTCCCTCTATCTGTCATCCACTTGTCACTCCATCAAGAAATAATCATTAGAATCTAATGAAACACTTCACTGCATGAATGTGTCTGACATCCAAATATGCAGAACTCTGGCCTCGAGGCAAAGCAATGCAGTGTTCAATAGCACTGTTTACACCTGAATGAATGCCCAACCAGCAGGTAATTGTAGGTGTGTACAGGTTGGGGAGGATATTATCTGCAGATCAGCACAGACCTCAAGCAGTTCAAACAATGCTGTTCATCAAGTAACAGTCATGTATAATTGACAAGCAGGTCTCAGGTATGACTCTGATCTGTGGGAAAGAAAGCCTCCAAAATTGTGCAGTTCCAGCATGAGATAATTTGAGAAGAATTAATGAGGATTAACGATGCTTTGGTCTGTAATTTTGTCACAATTCCAATATACCCAGTGGATTAACCTACAAGCAATTATAGGACGGTTTATTTTCATATTTCTGCAGCTCACTGAGCTCTGGGCGGACAGATGATATCATACGGAATGATTTGATATTATCCAACCATAGGGGGAAAAAAATAAACAAATTAAAACAGGAAATGAAATTAAAAATAGGAATGCAATAACCACAAGAATCAGTGTGCTTTGTAGAAACTGTATCCCCATGTTTTAAAACTATCAAGTACTGAAAAGTGGCATTATATGCTTGTTTAGATGTGCAAATTTCTTTACCTTGATCAGACAGTTGTTGAAAAGAAACAGTAGCATATTTGACTTAGCTCAACTGGTGATTTGTAGCGCTGTACATTTGGGAAGATTTATCAGAAAAAAAAATTCATTTAGATCATATTGGTATTGGTACTAAAACACAAATACTGTCTCAAAAAAGTGAACTGATATCCAGTTACCACATACACACAGTCTTCATGGAACACAACTACATCAACTAGACATACACCTAAGAAAGACACACTCAGTCCTAATATACAATGAACAAGTCTCCAGAGACTGTGCTACTACCACTGATCCATAATTGAACAAAAGGGCAGACCAAGCAGGGAGGACGACTGTGGGGGCCTCTGTCCCTCGCTGCTACACTAGCTGTGAACTTTTGGAGGTAAGAGCCCTGGGGTTCCAAGGACAACTGTCAGGAGACACGGGCTGTGAACTCATGCTAATGAAGGCAGCTCAGCCCTGTAAACAGCATGGGAGGATGTCACTGGAATACATTACAATACATAACTGTCTCCCCGGGGCAGAAGGGTTGCACATGGCACAGCTCTGATCAGGCCCTTCAACACACACATGCATATACACAACGCATCCTGTGGCTTTCTTTGCCCACCTGGATATCACACAGGTAAAGTGGACAAATGCTGAAATGACGGCGGCAAGACACGCAACTGAGCTGTTTGCCCAAAACGTTCGGGGCTTGGTGAAATGCGGAGAGGTGCTCCAGAGCAGTGGGAGCTCATTTTCCAAATTCCTGACGCTGTAACTCATCCACAGTTGTTTCACAGCAACTTTCTTTTTTGATTTTAAAGTTCTTCTCTCTTGTTGCAAAAAAAAAAAAAAAACAGCAAACAGACACGACGAGAAATGAAACTTGATATTAACTGCTGAGAATTGAGATGGCAAAATGAGGCTCCTAGTCAGAATTGCAATGCTTTGAGGGAAACCGGGGGAATGAGGCAGCGATAAAGTGTTAGAGAGAGAGAGAGAGAGCTCAGACAGGAATGCGGCTGTTTTCAGGTCAGTGAGCTGCAGTGTGCATAGACGAGAGACGGAGAGAGACAGAGAAACAGAAGGGGGGTGGTAAACCCATAAACCAGGCCACAGTTTGTGGTACAGTGATCTGCTGCGTTTTCCCCTTCAGTCAAAGACAGAGCAAACATAATGCTGAACTTTATCTATGAGGGTTGCAGGGCATTAGGGACGTTGTGTCTGAGCGCTTGCAATTTGGCAGCATTTCCAGGACTCTTGTTATTGCACAGCTTGATGTGTTTTTGACCTGCCACATTTACAACACCTTTCACTGCAACGCTGTCAGTTCATCAACCTTGAAAAAGTTGCATTCAGAGCAGAAACTTGAACTGATAGATGGTGACATTTAAGAAATTAAAACAACTATCAAGAATATGTCTATGCTGTGCTTTATCCTGGAAAATAAAAGGTTTGTGATTTGTAATTGTGTGTACATTTTGTACTTACTACTTATCTGACTTTGTTTTATCTTATCATGAATGCTCCTCAAATTTATGCTATATGTTATTAGCTATTATCAAAACTTAGCTACTGCAGGTTTTGCATACACATACTGCATTAAGCTTGGTATCAAACACAATCCATATCTTTGAACGTTAGTCTGATTGGTTTATATAGTAACTTTGCACACATTGTAATGCCGTATATGGCTATCAGAAAATACTTTACAACTCATATTAAGATAATGCTTTAAACACATTTATTTTATCAACTGACCTTTGAGACCATCAAAAAATGGTTGGGCTACATGAAGCTTCTAAGGCTTACTTAAATCATAAAATTATAATATGATGGTTATTAAAAAAAAATACTTAAGCCTCTCTAAATAAAGAAACCACAAAACCATTTTAAGGTTAGAGTTAAAGTAAACAGTGCAAAATATGTGTTTCAACAATACAGCATGAAATAAATGGGGAGTAAACTTACAGAAGGTATTTGAGTGCAGGTCAGCATTTTCCACTTTCTGCATGTCATGAATTTAGACTGCACATGATTCATTTGCCAGTAAATACCATATTGTTTTACAATCTGACTCTTAATAAGGAAATCCCCTGCCATTAGATCCAGCTGACCCCGCTTGCCCCTCTTTTCTCATCCTATTGAGGTGCATGGCCAAGAGGCCTCTGTACCTTGGAAAGATCTCTGAAGTTCCCTGGCAAGGTCAAGTCGAGCTCCTCGGAGTCATAGTTGGTGAGGACCCAAGGAAAGACTGGGTACTGGTTCAGGTCATTGTACGTCCTCCCTAGACACACAGAGCAGACAGAAATCTTTGAGTGATGAAGGGTTGGGAAGGGAACATAAGGGTTGAGAGCAGGGCAGGGTACACTTGAGGCTTCAGTTACTTTGGGGGATCAACATGCAACATTCCAACAAGCCCCGAATCTCAGAGCCCTCAATCAGATGAACTTCCTTCCATGCTTCCCTACAGAGTCTGCCAGGGAAACACATACACTAATAGAAGAGAATGTTTTCTGTGCTTCCCATGAGCTGTGCAAGTTACAGGAGGACTGTCTTTGAGTTTGTAGAGAACATAAGCATCTCTAAGCAGTGAGGAGTGGATGTAATTACAGATAGATAGATCCTTCTGGGGTCCATGACTCCAACTGCCTCAAATGTCACTACAAGCATGATCCACTGATTGGCCAGATTTGAACTTCCTGTGTATTCAAGAAGTGAAAATATGATTTTCAGATGGAAAAAGCGTGCCCTACAAAATCCCTGGGAAAAGCAAAAAGCTTGTATAATGTTGTCGATAATGCTCTACCTTCCCTTTGAAGATGACACTGATACAGCTGTGAGGTCAGGTGGGGGCCAGTTTAAATCTGGGCCTGGAATAGGGCTTTTACTGACGAGTTTGTTGAAATTTTTACTGTCGGTAATAAATCGAGCTGAAAACATTGGCTGAAACGCAAACTGACAGTTAAAAGGTAAAAACATTTGTTCTATGAAAAATAGTAACAGGGCAAAATATTCATTCTAAGATGCCAGTCTTAGAGTATGTCAGAGTTACATTCTTACATTATTATCCAACAACCTGCATTGGAAATGAAACACTCCTCCACACATTAGCATCAATAATATTACATTTTCATAATTGATATTCATGAAGTAGCTGGATAAACCAAGAGTATCTTTGAGCACATTGCCTTCTTAGAATTGCATTCTTGGTCTATCATCATGCAAATGCTAACACATTCATTGTTTAAGGTAAATGTGCATTAATTATTAAGAGGTGGTAAAACTAGGGTCAGAATAATATAAGCAGTTTTATCATAGCAAAATGAAAGCTAACGCATTTCGAATTATCATATTATACGATACGATGAAATAAGAATATATAATGAAAATGAATTTCTCAAGTCTTAAATGATTACCTACACAACATTATTAAACGGAAACAGTCCAGCAGGTGTGCCTCTGCAGCAGGTTGGCATTTGAGAATCTAAAACTAGCAGAGCAAGTGATAACGGCTGACAGGCTAGTCAGTGAGAAGGCTTCTCCGGAGTAGCCAGGGTCTGGGGGAAGCTAGAGACCATAATTATCCAGGTTAATGCCACACACTCAAAAGGAAGCAGAAGGCTGAGTGCCGAGGATGAGTCGAGCGTTGGTGTGGTTAGACCTACTGGTGCTGAGGCCTGAGTTAGGGTGGCAGCATGTTAATAACAGTGGAATAGTGTTTAATTAGAAGACCACTTCCCGTTCGCACCTCTTCCCAGCACTTCACCCCCCGCCTGTCTGCCGCTCCACACTATTCTGACATCCCTGGCAGCCAGGGTCATTACCAGGGATTTTTAATGAATTTTGGGCATGTTTTTCTGTCTGCCTTACATCTAATTAGCTGACAATAATGTATCGAACTTGAGCACAAGCTAAATATAAATATGCATGAATATGCAGCGAGAGAGAGGATGACACCTCTCTGAGCAGAGTAGCGTGCAGTCGTTCTTGCCTTCCCTGTTAGTTGCAGTTCAGATCAGAGAGCCGACAACAGAACCTTTCAACTCCACAGACACACACGTGTACACTCTCACAAAGCCAGGCACTAATTATCTGGCAAAATCTGCTGTGCCGGCTCTTTGCTTCAAACAGCATACTCGGTGAACAGTGAAGTGTACCATGTTGAGCACCGCTTAAGGCTACCAAGGATTCTTAAGCAAATACGACATACCTGAGGCCACTTACACTACGTTTTCAGTACCACTGACACATAAAGTTTATTGATCATGATAGTAAACCTTAAAGTCACAAGACTCTAATGGTGAAAATATTCACATGGATAATAGATTAAAACTTTCAAAAGTTGCACATTTTACCCAAGTAAGGAAAAAAACAAATCAGAATCAATCTGTTTAACTGATGGCTGCGGAAAAAGAGAATATATTATTTCCATACCTTCAGCTACTTCCAACTTACAAACATAAAATTTCACTTGGGAATCACAGAATTTTAGAGTATTACAAATCGCTACCTGCTATAGTGTTGAGAAACATGAGGTACTCAAAGTTGGAGATTTCCCTCCTCTGCCAGCGCTGGGTCATGTTGGAAGATTTGAAAAGCTGCCGGGGGGTGGCAAGGGAGATGCGCCTGGAAAAAGAACAAATCAAGACACATGACGTTGGTGTTAGTTTTGGATATTTTATAACTTGTATTTGTAAAAATGGAAAAGAAAAAAACTGGACAAAGCTATGTTTAAATTCAAAAGATTTTCTTCATCATAGAAAACTGGTCTGTGATATCGGCAGCTGTTAACCAGCTTGATGTCTGCCACGCCAGTTTTAGAGTTAACACACTGTGATGTCAAGCTGCAAACCAAACAAAATGATATTCACAATTTTGACTGGAGTAGCACTGTGACAGCTAGGTGTTAATTAAGAGCCCTTACACAGTTAATCTTCTTAGTGTTAATTCAGGGCGGTTTGCTTTATACATTCTTAAATAATGTATGAGTGCTTGTTTTGCTGTATATAAACAGGCCTGTTAGCACTATAAGAGCGTAAAAGGAATCTCTATTTTTTTCCTGTGGTAACTGGCCTGACTGCAGTCCTGTTGTATAGAGTCTTCTGTCAGAGAATTAGGTCAGTTCAGTCAGGGTCAGTGCACATCCACTTCAATGACTGGAGCAATGGGACCTCAAATGACTCCGCTACAGGCCGGGCTGCACAGATGCAGCACCACAATGGTCATAAAGGAATTACAACATCCCAAATACACAAGAGTGTTCTGTTGATGTTCCTTTGGTGTCCTTTGACCCACCTGGCTTGTGGAAGTCCATAGCTGGTGCCCACTCCTACTCGAGGAAGACTGTAGACCACTTTCTTTACTGTGGCCTGGTCGGGAAAGTTGAACATGACCGAAGCTGTGGACAGTGAAAGACATCATTTAATGGTACAAAGTTTTTTTTTTGATGTTTTATAACACTTCAATTGATACTTTACTTACTTCTGTTGGCCATAAACACCTCCATTGCAGTGTTCTGTAGGAGGTAGCGTCTGGAGAAGACTGCCCGAATCTCACTGAACATCCATTTCCCATGTAGACCCTCAGTGTATGCTAAGACCTAACAGCAGACAGAGAAAAGAAAAAAATGTTCTTTGGTTATGCATTAAACCAGAGTGTATGAGGTTACAGGTGATATAAACTACTGATCATTTTTATTGGTTAATGTTAAAGAAATTATGAAAACAAGAGCAAGCATAGAAGAAAACAAGAAAATGTCAGCATGGTGCTTTCCAGATATACAGACAAGTCAACTTTCACAGGATTTTAGATTGTTTCATTTCTTTGCAGTACTTTATCATGATTGAAATGAGGCAAGTTCTTAAGTATATTGTTGTTTATTACTTTAATATTTTTTAAATGGCAGCTGTTTCCCTTTGCTACTTGCAAGCTGCTTCCTCAACATGGCAGACTACAGAAAACAACTTTACTAGACTTATAGTCAGTCACAATAGGGTCAAGGCACCCTGCTTTAATTCAGACCTGAAATTTCACCAGCAAAATTCAATCAACAAGCATCATGCCAGTACCTGCTCCATTCATTTCTTTCTTTAACTTGCCACAAAGAATGAGTGAGATATTATAATGCATGCATCTAAAGAACACGAAGCTCTTCGAAGGTCTTTTGAATGCTTCACATTTTTTGGAGCAAAGGCAAGCGGTCAAAGAAACAACCCTCTGGATCAGAGACATAAATAATCAATAAAAACCACAATTCCAACAAAAGGAGAAAGCAGACAAAGAATCATTAGTGTATGCAGCACTGCTGGGACTGCAGGTCCACACACAGAAAACCAAGACAGTTGTTCTGACAGGTGAGAATGTCCCATCACACACCTTTTCCCCTCTTTCCATCTCACTTCCCTCTCACTGAACAATTTTGTCCAACAGTAAGAGCCAGGGAGCGACCTCATCAACTCCCCAGGTTATAATCACACATAGGTTCAGTTCAGAGAGAGTGTGTGAGAATAAAGATATAACAGGGCAGTGAGGGGGTGAAGCCCTACAGCACATTAGTTTGTGTGTGGTGGGGTGATCGTAGTGGAGTAGGCAGGGAGGGAGGGAATCAGAGTGAGATGTTGAGCTGGGTTAGGTCTGATGCTAATGCTCATTTAAAATAGTGACAGGCTGGAAGAGTGCAGCATGAGCCGGGCTGCCTTAATTTCTCCCTGGAATAGCTCGTGGCCGACCTCCGTGCCACATCCAAAATCTCTGGAGCTCAATTAAAATTGGATTAGGTGGAGATGCTGGATGTGCGGCACAGCATCTCCAGTGCTCTCCTACCAGTAATGCCCCTGCTTGACACCTCTGCAACCCCCAACTCAAACAGTTGTCATAGAGACAGCACGGCCCCGAGGAGGCAGCGTGCTGACTGGAATGGGGATAGAGAGGAAGGGAGGTGAGATGGAAGGACAGCTATGGAGCTGCAGGCACACTGTTGAGGGCCTGCAGCAGCTCACTGGGAAGCAGGGTCTCTTTTATCCCCCCCCTACACTGTAGCCAGATGTTCTGGAAGTAGTCTTTTGAGTGCGATGCTGAAAGGCAAGTCATACAGATATGCATCAGGGGAAGGCTACAATAGTTTACTCCATCAAGGGACTAGTGAGCTATTTGAATACATATTGAGTTATTCTGATGTCTAGAGACTCTGAATGGTTTGTCATTTTCACCACAGTCTCTATTTATTTCATTAATTCAACAGCACCTCCCTAAGTCTCCGTTTGTTATATCCTGCACTCTAAAAATACTATAACTACAACAACCAAGGAAGTAATAAAACTGTAGTTTACATGGGATTGTCAAACAGACACTGTACTGCAGCTTCTTTGGTATTGCAAAGTATATTAGAACAGCTGTAATACTGCAGCTCATAATTGATTGTCAATATAATATTTTAATATGGACTGTTTCTTGTTACGCAGCTAACGTGAACATTTTGCTGCCATGACAAAGTACAGGCCAAAGGGCTAGCTGTCAACAAAAGAGAGGCTAAAGAGGAGAAAAAAGAGCTGATTTCAAACCACCGAGATCAAAAAATTTGTCATAACAACAAAGCTTTGGTCTAAACCAACATGCAGGGGCCCCTGTAGACTTGGGGATTTGACAAAGCCCAGCCCTCATTTTTGGAGGCCCAGCTGTAAAAAATGCCATTTAATGAACCTGTCTGCTGAAGCTGTCCCCTGCCTGTCAGAGGTGTCAGCCAGTGACAAGCGCTGGGGACGGCCGCCTCCAGTCACAGACAGGCCTGCCAGCTGGAGACTTCGGCCCCAATCTAATCACGCCACCAGGAAGGGACCGGCGCTCTGCTCTTGGTCTGTCACGCTCAGGGCTGGGGGAGCAGCGAGGGGGTGGGTGAAGGGGTTTGGTATGGCCGAGAAGCACAGCCTTTTGTTTCCACACAGGTCCCTCTATGCAGGCTCATTAGGAGCCACAGGCGCATGCGCTGCTCTACCAGCTGCAGGGAGATACACCTCTCCAGTATAACAGCCGTAATGCAATTTAACGTCTCTGTCCTCCCTTTCCTTTATTCCTCTCCTCTTCTTTCCCTGATTTGACAGAGGGCAGGCTGCATTCTGCCTGTAGAACATCACAGGAGAAAAAAAAAAAAAGGAAAATATTGTGACAGATGAGATGAGGAAAGGCACAGGTGACACCAGTGTTTAGGCTGAAACTCATATATAATAATGTGCAGATGCTCAAATGGAGCGCATCAAGCTTATAAGCGATAGGAAGCCACTTCATGCAAGGAAATAGATTTTAATCATATTTGACTCCCGAATAGCTTCACCACCATATTGACTGAGACACAATGACAGATGTTATTAATAAATCTAACGAAGCATTTTCTCTAAAACCTGATGCAATTTTTGCCCGTACGGAACAATGCAATCCCCCTCCACTGCATTTAGACCAAAATAAGAAAATAATATAATTCAGTGAGACCTCCAAGCCAGCATGACTGATATATTTATATGAGACTGTGGAGCACACTGACAACCTGGTATCACAGCACCTCTGCTGCATTCTTCTCAGATTTGTCTAATAGGCTTCCACAATAAAGCCTAAAAACTGCATGGTCCCAGGCGGCCACAGAGAACAGTGAAGTGGAAGAATAAGGGGAGGATACGAGCGGCAGTTTCATTTTGAGTGATATGACTACTCCCCCAGGAGCAAGTGGGATGGATTTCACACATGGCAATTTGGAGGATCAGCACACATTGCGTATACTGTATTCAATGGCTGACCCCAGGCAATATGGGCCAAATCTGTGAAGAGCAGGCAAAGGAAAAGCATAAAGCCTGGTAACGGTGAGAGCAGAGAACAACTCTCAGCTAAGTGGAAGAGCATCGTCAGCCAAAGGCAACATGGCAGACTGGGTCACAAAAAAACATATTTTGGCTAAAATTCAAACACATACAATGTTTAACACAGTAAAAAAAAAATTACTTAAAGTGTCTAATAACTCAGATTACAATAATATTTTCCTACATACCCCATGTTATATCTAGTATGCATGAACTGTTTTATTATTTTTATTTTATTATTTTTTTATTTTATTATAATTTTGGAATATCATCCCATGAGATTTCTGTCTATATTGCAAAACAGTGGACATATATTGAATTTTGAGTAACCGTGCTTACACGAATGATTAAAAAATGGCATGATAAATACAAAAGTATCATCTCTTTTCAAAAATAATGCCCATATCACTCTGATTAAGGCACAGTGCATGTTAGTAACAGTTTCCATGTCAGCAGAATAAAGTAGTTCCCATGAAAAGTGTTCACAGTTGTTGTATGTATTTTACTGAAATCTAGATATATATTTTTAAAAATTAATTTCAAATGGTAAATTAAATCAGAACAATGTGCATGAAAAATAGCACTTGGATTAAAGGAGATCATATAACCTTATATAAATTGGGTGAACTGAACCTTTAAAGAAAAAAGGGGGAATGGACACAGTGTATATATTCTTCTTTCTGCAAGCGACTCAGGTGAGTCGACACACTGAAATGAAACTAATACCAACACATTTAACTTTATAAGGACATGAAGACAGAAATCCTACCCAAATCCACATTTTTATTTTAACTTTAATCCCTTTACATCCTGCAAAGATTTATAATGTATGCTTGAGCATCAAAGCATGTTTCTCATTTCATCCTTCCTTCATGTGACAACTGTTATGATGTGTAGAAAATATGTTAAAGATTTCCCCCAGATTACATATATGAAAAAAAAAAAAATCTGCATTCCACTTGGTTCCTCTCCGAGAGACCCGTATCTCAACTTCAATAAAGTAGCAGACTCCTAATGCAGGTATTGGGGGAAAACAAGATACAGATTTGCATAATCAGTGTCACTATACATTTGGGTGGTAGCTGGAGTGTGGCAAGATGACACAGCTCGGGTGCTCTGGCAAGACCAGTGGGATAAAGGAGATGAATATGCATTAAATATGCTGGCAGTTCACTGCCCCAAATGTCCAGCCAAGTTTGTCAATAACATTCATGTCAGGGATAGTATTTCACGCACATTAGCAGGCCCTGCAGCGCTGTCTTCAACATTGCCATGGTAGGACAGGTGGGAGGAGCCGTTTTCGTAGTATGCACTCTCTTCTTAAAGAGTAAAGGCTCTGTCTATGTGAAAAATATAAAGCCCCAAGAAATGCAATAAAAAAAAAATCCAAACAGTAACTTAGACTTGTGTTTCTCTACGGCAGTTATAGAAAGTGTGGCATTGAGCCAAAAGATGCAGCAAAAGGCCTCTGAGAGGTCAGAAGAAACTATCCAAAATCAATGTGTTTCCTCAATCATTTTACTGATATCAGGAGTGTGCTATCTATGTGGTATATGAGTGCAGTAGGAAAATAGATATTCAATAATTCTATTTCATAAAGTAGGTGTAACTAAAACAAGCATTTTTTAAATTAAAGCACATAGATATTAGAGTTTGGATGCTTGTGTAGATTACATGAAAGCTTTTAACATTTACAGCTATAAAGTAGTGCACAATGCATGCAGTGGGCATACAAAATGTTAAAACATGAAAAAGGGCACTTGAAAGGGGAGGTCAAATTACAACTCCAAATGAATCATATCACTATTGTACATTTTGAGGTGATGTACAATAGTGGCATCCAGGCTAGACACCGTTTGTGCACAGACTGTTCATTTTTGGAATATACTAAGAAGGAAATAAGTTTGGGAAACAGATATTTTGGGTTCCATTAGTTATCCCCGTGTTTTTGAAAAACAGATATCAAAGCGTATATTTTAAATTAGTTTTTAAGCTGTCAGTGATGACAATTAGCATTTGAGCTAATATGAATCTTTCTAGAAGTGATTATGGGTAATAAAGTTACTTAGGAATTTCATGTCTTTTTCTATCAAATGTACATTATTTTGTCGTCTCCCATCTTGTGAGCAAAACCAACAAACATTTAAACATACATGTGACATATGAACGTGGTCAAGTTGTGACCCACCCACAGCCACTTCCACAAACATATATCAATATACTTATTCAGCACATCATCCAGATAAACAGCTTGAGGATGCTTTCACTAAGGAGCTTGAGAGAAGGGATGCAGTCATTTGGTATTGGGTCTTTTCAGCAAGCTTTTCCTAATGGGACGTTTTCAGGGACTTGTCAGCCTTAAGATGACTGAAATCTTCCTCGCCTGGGTACCAGCTTCCTCTGGCTGCTGCTGAGACTGCCAAGCTGATCGCTTTAAATCCCACATTTCTTTTTTTTTTTCTTTTTTGGTCGTGTGTGGGAGGAATAGGGGCTCAGAGCAAGACAGAGTAGAAGAGAAAGAATGAGACAAGGATGGAGAGGCGGAGAGACAGAGGAGAAGAGGGACAGAAAGAGCAAGTGGTTAGACGAGAGGGCCTGATGAGCAATGAGCGCCTCACTCGTCCTCAATTAATCTTGTCTCTCTACCTTTGCTTTGGCGCTTCCCTGGCACCAAGGTAATAATGACACCCTCATCCATTATCCTTTTATCCCTGTTATTCACAGGGAATTGCTTAATAATATGTTACAGATTCGTCCTCCTTCATATAATTCTTTCTGTCATTTGTAGTATATCATCTGGAAAACACACAGCCCCCTTTCTGCCGGACGCTGTTTGAGGATTATCGTGGGTGACACCTTCGGGATGCAGCCAGAATCTGGAGCATCATTTTTTCAGGCATAAAGTGGAATTACCCTGACTTATCTGTCATTGCCAAAAGCACAACAAGCCATTCAGGGCCAAAGCAAAGGTGGAACAGGTTCTTATCGGCTTCTCTGAACGAGAGGGCTTGTAAATTTATGCTAATGAGGGCCTTTTGTCATCCAGGCTCACCCCTTGGGGCTGAACGGGGCTTGCAGGGGATGATAATCTGGCTGTTGAGTGCATTAGATAATTTGTACTTTATCCTCATGTAATTATATAGTTTAAATCTTTTTACCAATGCTAATCCTGCGACATGAGGAAGTGTCGTAACTGTGTCTATGGCAGCAATAGTTAGCGTGCATCCGACTCTCACAAAATCACGTAGGAGGAGTGCAGCACTGATATAATTAGTCTGACTTTCTGTAGCCTGTGCTATGAATCCTCCTATCATTTTGATCCACCTTAGCTGGCAGGCAGGAAGCCAAGCTAGCAGCCTGGGGGTACGGCAGACAACACAAGAAGAGGTGAAAACATTGTAGCATGACTGAAAGAACCATTTCTCATTTTTGTCAAGAAAAAAATGGAGGAGAAAATGTAAAATGGACTGAAAAGAGTTTAAGTAAGTGCAGGAGGGTGGCTTTGCAGAGCTTCTGAGGACTCTCAGTTGTCCAGTGGGACTCCAGGCCATCTTGTGCGCCTGCCAAAGCCGACAGCCCCTGACAAGCTGCTTGGCGTGCTGTAATTTGACTAATTACACTGGATTAGACCATATTAATGCAAGCTGTTTTCTCCAGGGTCACTGACCCACCCAGTGTCTCCCTTGCTAGTTTCCCTCAATTCAGTGTAAACAAAAGGTGCACAAGAAAAAAAAAAGTTGGTTTGTTTATTGAAACTGCAAAACTATGAACATGCGTCTATATAACTGACATTATCTTTATAATGAGAAAGAGTGTAACAAAGCATCCACAACACAGAAGCTGTGGGATATAGTCAGTACTTTCCCGAGGCACATCATCACAAGTTTCTTTGATAACACACCAAATCTTTCGCATGCTTTATCTCTCTGCACAAAAAAATAACTTTTTATGAATCTCACAGAAGTATCAGAGTTCACAAAATTGTTTTTCACAAAGGCAGATGGAGGTAAAGTTAAGAAGGGTCTCCACATGCTGACAACAACAGTGAAAAAAAATACTTCTAATTTTACTTTTATCTAAGAAAAACATCAGGATGAAATCTAAATACTGTGACACTGTTTTCATGTGAGGTTTAGTTACACAAGTGTTTTTCTGAGGAAATGGCATGTTGAAATCTATGATTAATATAAGTAATAAAAGACATATTATTGGATCTGCCTTTAAAATGAGGAAATAATACTCACACAGCCAGAAAGAATACTTATTTGTAGAAAGAATGAGAGAATCCTACCCTAATTTGCATTTGTAAAAATTCAAAATGAAAGAGGGGAAATGAGCCATAGAATATGTGTGTTTTAACACAAGTCCTCTCCCAATTGTACCAAATCAATTTGAATTTTGCACAATAGAGAGGCAGCTTCAATGTTTGTATGTGTTCCTCTGCCTTGAACACGGTGTAATAATAGTCTTAAACCAGGCGTTATAAAGACAGAATACCAAAGAGGCTTACAGCCTTAGTTTCATGAAACATTTAGGCAAAAGTTCCAAAGGCTGAGGATGATGAAAGAAGGTAAGCTTGAAAATGGGCTTCTGGGATCCACAGCCCTTATTGTACAGAAGTCACATCAAATTAATACTGAGGGCCATTTGCAGCCTTTCTTCTCCCGAGCTTTTCAGAACGGATTAAGCTATGAAAACTCAGAAATTACTAAAGCACCTATTAGGCATTATGCTCACCCTTTCTTCTCTTTTCCTTTGAAAGTCATTGAATGTGCTTCACTTCACTCGTACCACAATTCACAAGTTGTTTGCATACTTGAAAGAATGCAATTTTATGAAATGTGCCCTGCAAAATTTACATTTCCAATTGATTACCAGAGACCATTCCTGACAATTTGTAAATAGAAGAAACTCATTACCTGTATACATATTTTACACAATTTTTTCATTTTCTAAACCAGTTATTTATCATTTTATGGAACTGCATATTATAAAAATCCTGTTGTAGCTTAGCGTGGTGGTGCAGGCAGTTTGCTGAAAGTCTCAGGGTGTTTTCACACCGGTGA
The DNA here is from genome assembly GCF_022539595.1 of Amphiprion ocellaris. Classification (NCBI taxonomy): domain Eukaryota; kingdom Metazoa; phylum Chordata; class Actinopteri; family Pomacentridae; genus Amphiprion; species Amphiprion ocellaris. The sequence goes on along the minus strand of NC_072772.1, from coordinate 28,852,556 downwards.
AGGGCCACTACTGCTGGGGGTCTCTCAGGCTCTATGCACCCCTCTTTGCTCTCTCAATGCCTCTTCAAAGAAGCGCAGGGAGTGCATGAATTGTAATTATGGTTCCTAACAGGATTCAAGAGCGCCCAAACGATGGCGCTTGAGAACCAGGTCGTGTGGAGTTAAACGGCTGTCAGACACTCAAAGCACACCAGCATGTGAACAAACCCACAAAGGCTGCACAAGTCCACTACTAGGGCCCTCCTACCTACTTTCCCTCTCATAGGGAGAGATTAAAGATCAGCTAAGGCCTCTTTAAAGACCCATATAGGCTTTCTGCATCTTTACTCACATTCCAGTTTTCAAGAAGAGTTACAGCTTTCCAGATAAGCAACTAAACCTAGTAAAACCTTGGGAAAAAGGACATTTTTGATTGAAATAAAGTGTTTGATTAGTATAAGGATCACCATCTTACATATATTATGTTATATTATAAAGATTATAATTCTCTGAAAAATTTCAAGGCAAATTAGACAACACCAGTGCAGCATGTGAGAGGGGGAAGCAAACACATGTGAGGGATCAGGTAATTGGTACCACCTGAGAAACCAGTGTAACCACAGTGTCAGATTATCCCGCGACCTGGGCTTCAGAATTACAGAGAAGATCATCTGTGCACCCCAAACAGTTTCAATGACTCACCAGGGCACAAGACCCCTCACCACACATTAAAGAGTCCAGCCTTCAGTCAGCACCTTCAGGAACCTCAGCCCCATCCCTCTCTCCAAAAGCACCCTTAAAGGAACCAACCTGTAGCGTGAAGTTCCTATGTGTGACCCTTATTAAACTCCTAATTGGATTGAGAGCCACTAAGAAAAAAAAATTAGCATTGTTCATTCAGCTAAGATTTTCTTTAACATTCCTCCCAGTAGTTTGCCTCTTCAACAATAACATTCAAACTCATGTCACTGAAAACTTTTTTTTTCTTTTCAAAACACAACCAGATTTTCCAAAAAATGGGAGTATGGGCAAAACCTTTTTCACCTTTTCCTTTGAGGCAAAGCAGTATTTGATTTTCACAGGGGGCAAGTGACGGGCTGAAACAAAGCCCAGCGCTACCCATTGTAAAGCCTTTCACTGTTGTAATGGTCTTAAAGTGGCTACAAGCAGGGCACTATTCAGCGGTGACCAGGCTGCTCAGTTCTCTTCTTCATATCCAAGACAAACTCACCCTAAGCGGGAACTCTGAGGTCAGCTGATGAGCGAATGAGGGACTGAGTTCACTTACAACCACAGTCCCAGACTACCAGTGCATGCAGAAATTCCCCACATATTTACACTAATTACAGAGAATAAATAGTTCCATAACAACAACATCAATCAAGTTCATTATGAAAAACAGCATAATGACAATAATTGCAATAATATCTCATTAAGAAAAAGAATGAGAGACAGGGGAGAATTAATAGCAGACAGGTGTACAACACACCGCAATTACGGAACCTGAAATTAGTTCATTGCCTGAAGGCAAACAGAAGAGAAAGGGAAGGTTGTACGTGAAGGAGTGTGTGTGTGTATATATGTGTGTGTGTCCGTGTGTGTGTGTGTGTGTGTGTGTGTGTGTGTGTGTGTGTGTGTGTGTGTGTGTGTGTGTGTGTGTGTGTGTGTGTGGTGGGGGCTGGTTTCAGGGCTGGGAGTGGGACTGATAGAGAGAGGCTCACTGACAAAAAAAGGAATTGCAAATAAGCAAACAAAAATGTCTTAAATGTGTAAATTAGAGAGAAAAATAAGAAGGAAAAGCAGCTTTTCCCTGCAGACTGGTGCCTTAGATGAGAAGGGAGCAGCGAAACGTGATCAAGGGGAGCTGTGGAGCGGTGCGGCAGGCGTCAAGATGAGCACTCAGCCGGCGAGTGGCAGCTTCTCCTTTTCCAGTCAATCATTCATTACAGAGCCAAGTGCTGTGGAGGAGTGTCTCCTCTTTTTGACCTATCATATTACTGCCTCTGTAAACTCCTAATCCCCCCTTCGTTAGATGGTGTCAACAGCCGACATGCTCTCACCCTGCCGCTGCACTCCCTGCTCAGACACCTCCCAAGCCCTGCCAAGACCACAGAGCTGACACTAATAAAATTGTTTGAAATTTAACAAGGTAGAACGGCACAACTTTATCCATTTTAGGTACTTTAAATCACCTTTTTTTAAAGCATAAAAAAATTCTGAAAATTCCCTGACTAATTAGTTAAATTTTTCTTTTTGTTTCACCAAAAATCCCAGGTTCGGCTCATTTTAAGCAACTCTAACAAAGTCTTGAGTTTAGCTCTTCAATCTTTCATTGGCTGGACTGAGAGGCCTGTTTTTTTTTTCCTCCCTGCCTTGGGGCTGTTCCTGAGCAGGTGAAAGCCTGGAGGCAGGAACCTGCACATCAGCACTTCTTCGTCCATCATGACTCTTTCATGGGGGACCACATCTCTAGAGCTTCTCTAATAGAGCCCAGTGAGATGACAACTATAATGAGTCTAACAGATGAAAGCCCAGCAGGACAAAGCAACATCCAGATACATCTCCACACACACCGGGGCACCAATCTGGGACTCACTGTGTGAATGTTGTTACTTAGGTAAACAAAAGAATCAGATGCAGGGTGGAGAACAGTAAACCAGATGAAGCATCTGTGCTTTGGCAGAACTCCAAAAAGGAGTTTTGGTGTGGTTGAAGATGTCATGCTGATCACAAACAACAGAAAACAATCAAGTTCATCACAGGCCTGTGCAAACATCTGACATATTTAAGTGTCCTTCACTCAAAGGCATCAGCACACAGATCCATGTGTGGACAGGTTTAGGTAGGGCCCCAATTTAAGCTGCCAGATACCAGATAGTAGATACTCAAGAAAATGAAAGCTCTGATTTAGGATGGTTCAGAGTTTAGCTCAATGTGACACTGCCACAACAAAACTACAACACATGAGTAAAGGCCAGTAAAGTTAATATACTTAATTTCTTAATGACATATTGCACATTAACCTTTGCAGGCAGTGAAGATCCTAAAATATCTTACCTTATTGGGAATATATATGTAAATTTGAAGGATAAATTTGGTCACACCTACCACATAACATGGTTGGAGAGATGTTAATTACCATATAAAATAAGCAATTGGCATCCTGCCCCATATGTCCCACTTTTGCGGTGAGGAAGATGGAAATGAGGTGGGGTAGATTTGATTGTGACATGCTCTCTGTCTGTGCTCCACAATGTGTGGCTTTGCCAGTAACAGGCTAATATTCAGCACAGCTCACCACCACCAGAACTAATGAAAGTAGACAAAATGTCTCTGCTGCCATCTTTGTCTAGCATCCGCTCAGGGTGAGCCTCCTTCTTTCCCTCCTCTCCTTTTCACCTCCCCTCTTTCCCCTCGCTCTTGAAGGGAGGGTGACAGCAGCATAAAACTGTGGCGAGCAAATGTGCCTTCCATGTGGCAGCAGTGTGGGGGTGACAGGCCAGGCTGAGGCCAGCGCTATCAGCAGTGTGTGGCTGTTGCTTTGAACAAGCTGGATGGTCGCCATGGAGGATCAGGGGCGAGCTCATGTGACACCAAACAAACAAAAGCCGCTCAATATCAAATCAGGAAAAAGCCCACCCACCCCCCAGCAGAAAATTTCTGCTGTTTGATAAATGTAAACTTTGTTGCTTAGTTAATAACTGACTGTACAAAACATCATCAAAAGAATTTCTCGATAACGATAGTTCATATTTTAATATAGGTGCTGCTATATTATAGTACATAAACACAATATATAAACGCTAAGGTGATTCTAGCTGCGAGCCTAACAATAGAAGATATGACACATTATAAAATCCCCAAAGAAAAACGTGATTTTGGGCTATAAACATTCTTTTGATTGGAGTTGCAATGTAATTTTTAAAAAAATATTTAACTATCACTTAAAGAACATCAAACCATGCATAAAGCTACTCAACAAAACAAACTCCCTTCATCTTGCAATTAGTGGTTGAGTCATTCTGAGGGTTGTTAGATAACCCTGAGCTCAGAGGATGATGAAGCAAGGGCATAAATCACAGAGAGAAACAAGGCAGACTCCTCCGATTCATTAATGGAAATGATCTGTCAATATGCTGGAGTCAATTCACACGTGTCAGCTGGGCTCAGCACAATGGGCCAGCCAACTTATGAACTCCCCGCACCACTCCAACGAGTCCATAAAACAACTGGCAACGCCGCTGGGGAGCACCCCAAGACACCACCCTCTTGCACAGACCACCAGATGACACAGATGGGGCGAAACCAAACAAAGACGAGACTCCCTTTGTACAAAGAGGGACCCCTTTCAAAAGCCATTCATGCAACAAATTGGGGAAATCTGGCCATGCAGCACTCTGGGTTTGCTCTTTTATTAGCATGAGCCTTACGCCACAGTAAGTGAAATCAGATTTATGGCTCTCTGCTACAAAGGTGGTTAAAAATCAAGCACACTTTTAGGAAAAAAACTTAAAGCCATGTTAACCGACAACAGTTTAGCTATGTTAACCAGGACCAGACTGTTGTACATGAGCCACGGAATAACAAGCCGTTTCACTTTTTACTACACTTTGCCATATTGCACAATGATGGCCAAAGCATCAGCTAAAGAAAAGCTAATGAGGAAAACTACAAGGACAACGCTGATACTTTTGCTTTCATGTATTCTCTTCTAGAACTGATAGACTGTTTGGCTAAATATAGAGCTAAACTTCCCAACATGACATTATTTTTTTGTTAAATCATCTTGACAAGCTTGCAAGCAAATTTCAGCAATCCACAGTTTTAGTGTTTTTCAATGTATCAGTTGAAGGAAAAGATAGCAACGATTCTTCATAGTAAGAGACTGATTACTACTAATATCAGTCATAGGTACTGCAGGGGTAGCTTTAAAGAGCATCAAGCTTTAGTACTTTCAAAGGCAGCCCATCAGCTAGGGAGGTTTATTTCCATGTAGGTCATTAAATATGTGCACACAAGCTTTCTCTTGTTAGGCCCTCTGCATTTTTCTTTTCTTGTTCTTTCTCAGCTGCACACTCGTGCTGCTGCAGCAATCTGCATAGAGAGACATTTGTCATCATTAGCCCTGCTCTGACAGTTGGCACCCGGCACCTCAGATCTCTAAGACTGGCAATTATGAACCCTTCATCCCTTATTTAGGCAACATCTCCTAATTTCATCACAGCCCCCCTCCCCAGCGGCATTTGATTACCAACAGCCCCAAACCTAGAATATTCCCCCAATTCTTCTGTTTCCTTTGTTTTGTGCTTTCATGTACTCTTAGATCATATGACATGTGGGGCAGACTTTAGTTCAGTCAATCTGAGACTTGAAATTACTTATCAGACACAAGGGCTGTGAAGAGGACTGTATACAAGCATCATGGGGTCAGTGGGCAGATGATTACAGCACCCACTTTTAGATGGTAGACATCTTGCAGACATTAAGATTAATCACATTGCTTTTGCTGAATGTAGCCTTTAAGGACAAAAAAGGCAGGAATCAATAATAATAATAATAATAAAAAGAAGAAGAATGATGATGAAAAGATAAATAGCTGCATACTAAATGTAAATAATTTAGCTGATCAATTATTTGAGACTAATCTAAGCCAGTCCAACTTTTACAAATTAGCTTAAAGAAATCTCCCTGAATAAAGTAGCAGCAAAAACCAGCCATAATCTTATTTCCAGCTTCAGCATATCTAATGTTTAACAACAAAATGCTAAACTGTGCTAATAAAATGAGCAGAAAGCACCATTGCAGCACCTTCACTGCATCCTGCCAACTCCATAACCTGTGCAGGAAAAGGTGCACTAAACACTACATAAGTCAGTGTTGTCTTTTTGGTGACGCAAACCAGACATTTTCTGGATTGTTACTTTGGCCAACAAAACTGAACAGTATTCAGGCTAAATTCATGCAAATACATGCATGTAATTTATCACCAAGGCTGACAAGCGTACCATATTGCAGAGGGGAGGGGTGAAGGGCCAAATGAAGCTGAGACAATCAATTACGGTTCATAATTTACACTTTCTTTACCCCTCTTTTCTTAAAAATTTTCATCAAGCCAATACATTTGGTGATTTCTGTGCGTGATGGGAGATGGTTCATAGTGAACTGAGAATGCTGATGTGATGAAGGGTCTCTGAGTGCCTCTGGTCATGTGGTCTAGCTTCCTGACTTATCTAAATGAGGTTGCTGATACACAGTGGAGAAGAAAACAAATGAATGGACACAATCCAAAGGGGGTCCACAGTGAGGCTTCAGGCCCCAAAATTAACTGGCCTCCTACAGAGACACCATATTGGGTGGAATAATAATGCTCCATTATTAAAAATCCCAATGACAATTTCATTTTGTGACAAACAAAATTACAGAAAATGTGTCAAAGTGAGTGGCTATCCCATGAGTATATTATTTCTCAGACTTTGAGAGCCAGTGATGTCACTACTCTGAATTGTCACTGCTTTTAATCTGATTTATACAGACACGTCATCCCATTAAGCCCACTTTGACTAATCTGCACATTAACTTGGGAGCTAGCTGGTAAATTTCCTTTGTATGGGATAAAGCTTGAGAGTCTCGAAACTAAATAACCCCGGAAATTTAATGAAAAAGCATATGGTGGACTTGTTCTTGTTTAACAGGATTATTAAAATAATTACTAACATCATTCAAAATTACATTGCCAGTTAGAGGATTGCTGGCCACAAGTGTCATGATCCTGCTTAAAAGCTGCTAAATGCTCTACTTGCTTAACATCACTGAGTATTTAAGTCAAGACATAACACAGGAAAAGAAAATTTAAAGACAACGCATGTAAGTGTTGCTGTAAAACCATATTGTTTATACAGTCTAGTCAGAACCACAGATGATTGTCTTGGTCAACTAAACCAATCAATAACCATATTTATAGAGCACAATATTTTTGAATGCATGATGCTACGCGCTATTTTGGACATATAATAAAAATAATCATGTTTTAATACAATTTCACTCACTTGTACATTAACACGCATATGTATTGATTAAATACATATATGTTGCTAATTTCTGCACTTTCAGACACAATGAAAAGCTTTGAAGATCAAATTTTTAAAAAACAAGATGCGCTTAACAACTTTAGCTAGAATACAAGTTCAAGTCCCTCAAATCACTACTGGTACCATCAAAGGCCAATTATGCCATCAGACAAGTACCACTGAACTTATGCCTGTCCATGTTAACAGGACGATCAGTCTTGCAAGAAGAAAGGAAAAGAAAAATGGAGGAGAAAAAATGAATAAGTGTTGAGGCATGCTCTGGAAACAAAGAGGCCTTCAAAACAGGGTCACATGTTCGTGCAAAATTAGGGGAAGTAGAAGTCATTGTATTGATTTACACAATCGTACATGCATTTTGCTGGGTTAGAAATAGGCCTGTGCTGGAATCACAACCCCATATATCACACTGGAGGGCCTCCAATAGCCTGGCGGGATGGTGAATGAAGCAACAAAGATTGTAATGTTGTAATGGTAAAGATATGGGTAAGAACACTGGATTGTCTTTGGCCAGACCTGACAACTGCTGGAGTCATGGGACCGCAGAGCAGGTTGAGTTACTGTGAGATCTGCAGCCACATGCTTTAGATTAAGAGGTGATAATCTCAATGAAAATCCCCCCTTCTATCACGCATAGGGATGGCCAAAGGCTGGAGCACAAACTCAAGAGGCGCAACTGGATTCGGAGGTATCCGACTTGGAGCAAGATAGCCTGGAAAGCGAGGCCAGTCTGGTTTCAATAAAAGGCAAGTACCTGCTGGGCCGCAGACAGTGGGAGAGAGTGAGAGAAAAGACTATCAAAGCCTGAGAGGGGAAGAGGCTTTTAGCTACCTCTCACCACATGAAAACCTTCCATAATGTCATCCATATCCTCTAGAAATATGTCAATAAGAACAAAAATTTTCAGTTGTGAATTTACACACACGCCTTGATATGATGAGAACTAGAATATAGGAGTAGAACTGTATTATTTAAAACTAAAAGTTTACAGAAATCTATCACAACCCACAATTACAATTATGAAAAAAAGAAGAGACTCCGTATCTGCACTTTCTGCCTGGTAACAGTGTGAAATTATCACCGGGACTTGCCAAGCAGCTACTGGCAGTGTGTTCATGACAGGCGGTGATGATAATGGGAGTCACCTATCTATCAAGGTCCTTTCCACACACACCACCTCCTGCTCAGCCGCATCCATGTAGTGAGAGTTGGGGCTGACGAGCAGCGGTTTGCCCTCATAACGTCTGGTCATATGCCGTTCTGTCTAGAGCAGAGATGAGTGTAAATGCCTTTGTGTTCCTTATCTGATCTGTGCAGCATCTCATTTTTTTGAAGTCCTCTTCAAAGTGTGCACTGTACCTTTGTGAGATGGAGTGCCAGCGCAATGATGAGAGCCAGAGAAGGTTTAGTGCAGATGCAAGATTCCTTTATTGTGAATCATGGGACTTTCTATAAAATGGTCAACCATGTGTCAGTCTTAATCACTACAATTATTTATTACATTTTTAGCTGTTTTATTTTATTTGTTTCAAAACACTAAAACCATGTACGTTTTTCTTTTTATTATCATTTTATTATCTAGCTGTTGAATCAAATTCATTATTACCAAAAATAGATTGCAGAGTGTACACCATTTTATTTATTATAATAATTAATTTCTATTGCTGACAAGAAACAAAAATAATTTCACCAAAATCAATATGAGAAGCATTTTAAGACTAAAACATTACACACACCGACATATTCACCCCTTTACACATTATCCGTTTGCAGGGCAACAGAAAAAAACATTGCAATATAGTTCAGTAAAAAAAAGCATATATCGTTTAATTTTAGAAAAAAAAATGCAACAAAGAAAATTATGGTAACATTACAACTGTTACAGGTATATATTTTGGAGTTCTTACAGTGTTAATGAAGTAACTGAAAACTACCGTCGAGCGAAATTGTTGCTGATTGAATACGAAAGAAACAAATGGCAAAACAAAAACGCCCTCTCAATAAGCACGTTGAGGCGCAAAATTGACATATGAACTTGAGCTACGAACGCTTATTTCTCACCACCATATCAATTATCGTGCCAGATATAATAACACTGCTAAATATAAATAGCGTCATAACTTTGTAATCTTTCACAAAAAAAAAATCTGTGAATTACCAGACTGTTCAATAAATTTTAACTAACCATGAGAGGGCTCATTAATACACTAAAATACGACGATTCCATTAATGTATTCCTTCAAAACAAACCGTACAAAAAATACTAAATATAAATGTATTTTCCCAAACAAAGGCTTGCGCACATTCGGCTACTTGCTCCATTCCAATTTAAATTTATCAGATGTGCCTTTTTTGGGGAGGAATTAGATCTAGAGCACTGCAGACAAAAAAAGGTTTAAATGATATCGCAAATTTAAATGTTTAATTATCACACTACATAATCGCTAAACAATTCTAAACCTACCTACGGTTTCATTTATGATTCAATAAAGCGGACTAAAAAAGCAGGAGCTAAAGTCCAAGAAAAAAAGCAACGTAACGCAGTGAAAATGCTGCTTTTTTTTTTTCTTCTCTCCAAATGCGTAGGTGTACTTGCGCTCCTCGATATACTACCAGTACCTGTACTTTTTACATGTATATAACACCCGGGAATGAATTTGTTTTCGATAAACTGCGGTGACGCATTGGACAGCGATTGGACATCTTGGTTTCAACTCCTCCCTTATAATAAAGAGAGTGTGTGTGTCTCCCTGTTGTAAAACACAGCAACACCGGGCGTCTGCGTCAGGAGGGCACACTCCACTCTGCGCAATTACGCGGACTCTTAACTGGCACAGTGATCAGAGGACAACGAAAAAGCTTCTTTTTTTTCTCCGGCTACTGAACAAGGTTGAAATGGACTTTTAATCACGACACCCTGACTATTTCGAGGACTTGCTTCGAGCACTTCAATGCAGTTTACGGCACAACAGCTGTGAATGTTGTGATCTGATTATTACGCATGTGCTCTGAGCACAGCTTTGAGTAGTTCCTTTTTATAAATAGACTTTTTTTTCTTTTTAAATAGCTTTCTTTCTTCTCTAAAATTGGCTCCCGTACAAACAGCCGCGTTGGATCCCTCGGCTTATTGCGAGACTCCGGTGTATAACCCGGATCTCTGCCCTAATATGATAGCCGCCCAGGCAAAGTTGGTGTATCACCTAAACAAATACTACAACGAGAAATGTCAGTCTCGAAAGGCAGCCATCTCCAAGACCATCCGAGAGGTGTGCAAGGTGGTTTCGGATGTCCTAAAGGAGGTCGAGGTGCAGGAGCCCCGCTTTATCAGCTCTCTCAGCGAGATGGATAATCGTTTCGAGGGGCTGGAGGTCATTTCCCCCACCGAGTTCGAGGTTGTGCTCTATCTGAATCAGATGGGAGTATTCAACTTTGTGGATGACGGCTCTCTCCCGGGCTGCGCCGTCCTCAAACTCAGCGACGGCCGCAAGAGAAGCATGTCGCTCTGGGTTGAATTCATCACAGCCTCCGGTTACCTCTCGGCGCGCAAGATCCGATCGAGATTTCAGACGCTGGTGGCGCAGGCAGTAGACAAATGCAGCTACAGAGATGTTGTCAAAATGGTCGCTGACACCAGCGAAGTGAAGCTGCGTATTAGAGACAGATATGTGGTGCAAATCACGCCGGCTTTCAAGTGCACTGGCATCTGGCCACGAAGCGCTGCGCACTGGCCTCTGCCTCACATCCCCTGGCCGGGACCGAACAGAGTGGCCGAAGTCAAAGCGGAAGGTTTCAATCTTTTATCCAAAGAGTGCTACTCCCTGAACGGCAAGCAGAGCTCAGCAGAGAGCGACGCCTGGGTCTTGCAGTTCGCCGAGGCCGAGAACCGGCTCCTGCTGGGTGGATGCAGGAAGAAATGCTTGTCAGTGCTCAAAGCGCTGAGAGACCGTCACCTCGAACTGCCCGGACAACCTCTGAACAACTACCACATGAAAACTTTGGTTTCCTACGAGTGTGAGAAGCATCCCAGGGAGTCGGACTGGGACGAGAACTGCCTCGGCGACCGCCTGAACGGGATACTATTGCAGCTTATTTCATGTTTGCAGTGCAGAAGGTGCCCGCATTATTTCCTGCCCAATTTAGACCTGTTTCAAGGAAAACCTCACTCTGCTCTCGAGAATGCAGCCAAACAGACTTGGCGACTGGCAAGAGAAATACTGACCAACCCCAAAAGCTTGGAGAAACTCTGAGGTAAAAAACAAACAAAAAAACAAAGTTAGTTCACCTCGTCTTAAAAAGTGTGTTAAAGAGGCCTAACGAGCTCATAAACGGACAGAAAAATATTGCCAACCGATTTGCAAAGTCTTGTGAAATGTGACTGTCCTCTGTTGTTGAATATGTTTTGGCCAGGCCTGTTTCAAGATGATTTTTTGTAACAGTTTAGTTTGACTTCATCCCCGTGCACCTTTTGGCGGTGTCGATATTTAGGAGCAACTTTAAAATATTGGCCCCAATTAATCCAAGAGGCCACCTCAGCAGTGGCTTCTTTTCTCTCCGTGCCACACGGTTGCCTAAATCCTACATTTCCTTAAAATGCTTTAAAATAAAGCCCCGTGACAAACTTTGGAAAAATAAAAACATGCATCTGTACATTTTATACTGTAAATACATTCATAGATTGTGATTCAAGTGGTCTGAAATTGTGAATGTTGTTCTGTGACACGTAAATAGGATCCACCTGTTAAAATCTACTTCTGAACTCTTTCTTTATCTGGTAGAAACGTTATTAATTTATACTTGCATCAGTGGTAGTCTGATTCACCTGTTTCAGTGGACATTTTCTAATTTTTGAAAGTTTACATTTTGATGGTAGGCGTACCACATTTGTTACATTGAAAACATTCCATCAATTTACTTGAATTATTATTTAAGGTACTCAAACATTTTTGAGTTGTTTTTTTTTCTCTACCATGCTTAGGCCTACATGAAAAAAGAAAAATGATAACATATATATTATATAAATAAATATATTACAGTTTAATTGGAAAAAATGCACTTGAAATACACTGGATTATAACATCTGTGATCTGATTTTTTTTATTTCTGTCCTTGATCTAATTTAAAGAGCTAATAAAACGAGCTGTTTTATATTTGTGTGGTATTATGGTTTTATTAAATGTGTATCTAAGAGTAAAGTAGGCCTAATGTAATGCAGTAATATTTTAATGGAATGTTTAATTCTGGGGTCTCGGGCTGTTGGAGGTGTTTTACACTTAACGCCTTAAAAAGAGAATTGAAAAAATAACAAAGGAATATTTTCCATACAGAACATTTTAAACAGATTCGCTACAAAGCAGACGAGCTTGGATTTTTTTTTTTTTTTTTTTTAGATCCCAACCTCAGAAAAGGTCGTCGTTTGTTTTAGCGTTGGGCGGATAAACATATGGTGGATTACCTGTCATAGCTGTCTGACGGTTCAGCCTTTATGAAGAGCAGGCCTCGGTGGGAATTACGGTTTTAAAACGCGTAAATAATAGAGCAAATTAAAACACACAAAACAAAAATTGATTATAATTTAAGAGAAAAATAAGGGCGAAAAATTGCAATTAAATAACAAAAAAGGCATCTTGGACAGAAGCGCAGAGGACTTTTCTGAAAACATGCGCAAAGGCTCGGTTTTTCCTTATATATCAACAACTGTGTATTTAAAATTTTTAGTCAGTATTTGATACCTGTCTGACAGTTATTGTGGGGCAAAAAAAAACACACCATAAACTCTAAGTGACCGCGTTAAACTTGAGCTGCACACTCGCTTGCAGGTTACTTACCTTTGAGTCGACCCTTTTGAAGGCAGGGTCATCCTCGTCCACCTCAAAGTAGATTTCAGTGGTGGTGATGGACAGAGTCCCGCGGGCCACCAGGACAGGGGCAACGAGCTGGGCCGGGCTGCTCAGAACCACTGGGCCTGCAGAGAGCAGAGGGGGGCAGCACGATCAGTAACATGCAAAACAGGTGATAATTATTTGAAATAAAACGAGGCGGAGGTTAGGTCTGTAAAACTGTTCAGCGCGATACCGGTGCGTAAAGCCAGCGGCCTGTTTGTAGGTTACCCAGCTGCTACATGACTATATAGATACACTCGCGGGTTATGAACGTTGGGAAATTCAAAATTCACAAACCGGAGGTGAGCAACAAAACACGCATTATGTCAAGTCCGTTAAACTCTTGATTTTTAGTTGTAATTATGGCGCCACGAAACAAAGGCGTTCGACCAGAGCTTGTTTCGTTGTACTGCACACATGTATGTGCTCCGAATATAGTGAAGTTATTTGGGTCACAGAGATTTAATCAAAACATATAACGTACAAAAATGTACCTGTTTGAAAATCTGCGACACGCTGACTACAGAAAGGTTTTAACCGTCTGGTCTGAGGGTTACACGCAAACAACTCCATTATGGAAACATGTTTTCATTAGGGTAAATAAAATATAATAATACTTCATTTCCCTTACACGCGCTGTTACATCATTGTATTGTATTTGCTTTAGTCTGCAGGAGCAAAATATGAACATCATTGTTATACAAGACTGCCTTAAAGCAGACATGAGTGAATTTGGAAAACTATAAAGATACAAAAATAGATGTAGGGAAAAACTAATACTATACAAATAAAACTTAGGTTCAAGAGCAAATAATTTTCCAAAATGTTAAGGTTAGGTTTGTGACCTAGTCAGCTGATAGTGATCACATCTTTATTTCAGTCTCCTCCCTCCCTCTCCTCCTCTGCTTCATCCTCCATGTTCTCAGATCAGTGTCGCTGCGGAGCACCGTTACAGTGATTTGTCTGCTCTCAAACGAAGGCTCTCGAAACCAGGATATTTATCGATCCCTTAAACTCCAAAGAGCCACTGTAATGTCTCATCAATCTTAATCTGCGTTCCTCGGCCAATTATGGCCGATTGTGTTACAGGAATACAAGTGGATTTCGGTCTCAACTCCCAGAGCGCCCCTTCATCGCTCTTGCAGGCTGCACCGTTAAACCGCCCTCCCTGGATCTCTGTTTTTTTCCCCCTCCTCAGCGTTGCTCGGGTCCATTAACAGTGATCCTATCTGCTGATGCTATCAGCTCAGACGATACACGTTGCTTACAAGCTTCATATAAGTACCCTCAGCCTGTTTTTCTGCATGTCTGATAACGTTTAGTGTATTGCAAAACAGAACAGAGAAAGAAGCACAAAAAATTACATCCAACAGCAGAGAAAGTATTTATGTAAAACAACACCGGTAATAGAATGAAAGCATTGTGTTATTGTTATTTAATTTTTATTACAATTTGCCTGTCTTGTGGCACAAACACTTTCAGCTACAATACAAGTAGATTGTCTTTATGTTCACTAAATTATAGGTCAATCCACCTCTTACTAAAAATAACACTTCTAGGGCTGAAGCTTTGTGTTTTGTCCCTGACGGGCTTCACAGAGAGAAAGGCACTATAGCCTGGAGCATTAAGCCACAGCATCCATTGCTCATAGGCAGGAAGAGGATTAGGCAGTAATCCCCTGAGGGATCCTTCCATAATTAGGCTATATGGCATTAAAATGTTTACATGAGAATAATGAAATTAGGGGCAAGTTACACAGGATGAGTTACACAGGATGAAGAGTGTATATAGGATAAAGCTGGGAATATACGCCTGTTGGGTCTTTGTTTTAATGAAAATGCAAATACTTCTGAAATGACAGGCCAATTTAATGAAGTGATGAAAAGTCTCATTTCAGCATGGTGGGAGTTTGGGAGAACTGATGAGAAGATGGGTATATTATTACCCACAATCCATCTAGTTGACTGCTTTGATTAGTGGTTTTATATTTTACATTATGAGAGAAATACAAGTAGAAATGGGTTACTTGCCTACATGAGCAGTATCATTTACTATGAAATATGTATATGTTGACATGTCATAGATATAAACAGACATGCGTGTTTATATTAAAGGATTTGTAGACCTTTAAAATGAATTGAGGAGCAACCAAAAAGCAGGATAACGCCCATCGTCTTCCTCTCACTTCTTTCGTGATTACACATTCAGAAATGTTGTGTTGGTTTTACTCCCTTATAAACATGTCACCACTCAAAAGATCAGTGTTCTGAATGGGGACTTAAAATGGATGCAGAAAGGCTAAATTAAGGCCAAACAAAATGGTTGTGGCTGCTAAACCACACTTCGGGGGTATACTAACATGGTTCCGGTACGCCTGCCGAACAGTCAAATCTACAGACTGCTCTTTGACATGAGAAATGCCCTGCGAGGCTCAGGCTCCACTGCTCTTTCCTTTCACAGGCGATCTCTATTTTACTCGATTTTGGTTACAATATATGCATACAGAAACGTTCATTTGTTGCCAGCCGAAGCGCAGACAGCATTTCCAGTGTTTGTGGGGGAGTGAAACTATAGGTTCAGCAACCACAACTGCCTGAGTCCATGAGTGGAGCGCCGCCCCTTTGGCAGCAGCAGCAGCAGCAGGCATTGACCCAGCGGCTGGCAGGAGGAGCTCTGTTGTTGACAAGGATCTAGTCCCAGATCTCTCATTAAGGCTGTTGGTGCCTGAGATTAGATACAAGACAAATGCAGTCAGTGCATCCTGGTAAAAAAAATAAAAATAAAAAAAAATAATCAAATGTTAAAGCCTGAAGGAGCCCCCCTATTGGTAGAAACCTGAATTTTGGGAATTAAAAAAAAATTTTCTTAAATCCAAACACTTTTTCTTCGTAGTCAGTGTCCAACCTTCAATGCTTCCTTCATAATTTCAACTCACACATCATAAATGTATCAGAAATATTCAATCTCAGCATATCTGCCTTGCACTAAGTCATTATTAGTTCTCTTAGGAGATAACATTCTGTTTGTATTTCGGCACTTGCTCTGCTCTTCAGAATGGCCGGTGAAGGGTTCATCTGACACACATGGAGTGTTCGGCTGCCTGCTGGCCCTGGGACAAAAAGGAGGGGTTAGTCTCCTCCTCTGAGATTCATCTGTGGGATCTTAGAGGGGATTTCAGTGCTCAGCAGTGCCCTGGTTCAGACTGAGCTTCATGTACTAAGCCATGCTAACCGGGCAATGTATGGCTATGAAACAGAGGTGTTTATTTAAGCTTCAGGCAATAAACGGTTTCAGGACATATTTTTCTGTACATTTTTCAATCACTTTTTGTACCTGGAATGAATTAATTACACGTATAAGTCATGCATTTCAGTAGCCGCCTTGGTCTTACAGGTTTAGTAAAGACATCTTGGCAAAATTACAGATGTCAGCTAGAGGGTTTATGCAAACACACCTGTGACATTTCTGTCAAAACCCAGTTTAAAACACCTCGTTGCCTTGGAGATGGTGAATATTTAAGCTGTAGGGCCTGGTAACAAAAATATATTCCATTAAATTACATAGTAAGAACGCCTTCCAATTTTCCTGCTCAGATTTGTTAGTTATGATTATAATCCAGCAAGTATCAGGTAAGTTTCTGAAAAGAGGAAAAAATGTAATAGCAGACATAATTTAAATACATTTCTAACACACATTAGCCTAACAACTAAATTGTCTGCACACTATTGGAGCCGTGAATGTTTCCTTACGTGATCTGAGTCAGTGATCAAAAATAAAACATTAAAAGCTGATAACAAAGAATGACGGTTTCTTTATTTTCTCTTTGTCACTGGACTATTGAGAATGTTTTTGGAGTTGAGAATGGCCGTCAGGAATGAGTATTACTTTATATTCCAATAAAAAGCATGTACTGATATGGTTTCAGCGATGAAGACGTAATGCAGCATTCTTGGCCTACACTTAAAACTCAACTAATCTCTGGATAACTTACCTTTAAAGCCACCATCACACTGTGAAGCGCGATGGTGCTGGTTGTTCAGGCAACCATCAGTAAGTTGTTCTTTTAACTCAATTGTATCAAATAAATCTTTACGGCTGGTTTAAGATATCAAATGAAAAACTAACATCACAATCACACTTGTAAAATATATCAAACATGAAACAAGTTTTAATATTATATTTGCCTTTCCTGGGCTTTATGGCATTAAATAATCCCAAAAAAGGGTCAGTTGTTGCTTGTTCATTTTTAACCTCCAAGTGTTCACATCCATGCAGACAATATGAACTTTTCATGGCAAATGTTCTGGGTTCAGCTAAAATGTCACACTAATTTGTATAAATGAGCAAAGGTAATTGCAATAATTTTAGATTCTTCAAGGAATGGTATTTACATTATTAAGATTTTCACTCAGTTTTTAGTGTTTCATCAGTATCATTGGAAGATTATATACAATATATGGTGTATGTTATAAGCTGGCTTTGCAGTCACTTTGATTACAATAAGTGACACTATTCTATATTAATACTTGGTTAGTATTTAAAAAAACACAATACGAGTTTATACGATATGAAATAAAATGACTCCATTTATACAAAGATTTTGAATGTTGCCATCCCACTATTGATGGTAAAGCATTAAGCCGAAAGACAGGTTAAATAAGGGCATTAGCGAGCAGCCCTTTCTATCAATCCTAATTACTGACTGATTTAAAAGAGTCCTAAATATGAATTGTGACACATCTGGATTGATCATTGTTCCGGTGTTAGTTTAACTTTGGAAGACTTGCCTCTGGAGATAAACATTCGAGGAAGGAACAGAGCTAAAGGGATCCAAAACAAAACAGAGAAGGACACTTATCAGATAAAAACAGCATGTAGCTGTCAAACTTAACCAAAGCTATCCAGATCTGAAAACTGAGGCAAAGTATTTGACTGTTCAAGGTGAACTGCAGACCGCAACCACTAAACTCAGACCTCAAATTCATAACATAAACAGATTCTGAATAAGAAGTGCAGCAAGTATTTAAAAGCTTTCTCTGTCAGCTGTACTGTTAACAGTGTACTCTAATGAGCATTAAAAGCTGCTGCACACGGATCCAAACAGCACTGATGTTAATCATGAACTATGCCAGCTACCGGGATAAAGATATATAAAAGACAAGCGTTGATGTTGCAGAGATGATGTTGACTGGGGGTTAATAGAAGTGCTGCTGCTCTGACTTACCACCCAGGTTGTCCATCTCCTTCTCCTGCAGCAGGCTGACGGCATCTTCGTCTCCCTCCAGCATCAGTTCTATCTCAGGGTTCTGAGTGGCTACAGTTGGGCTGCGGAAGACTGTTTTAGACTTGACCACCTTGTCCTCGTCTGTGCCTGTAAAAACAAATATGGGAAAGGAGATAACTAAATGTTGTACTTTGTCTAATAAAGCTCAGATTAGTGTTGGTAACTGTGTCTAAATGGGCTGAAATACTAGACAATGCTCGATTCCAGGTGTAAGCAATCAGGTTTCTACAATTTTACTAAATATTTTTGTCTACCACCCGTCTATTCCTTGGCAAAATCAAATCACTTTTCCTATCCTGCCACTTTCTGTAAGTGGTTTCCAGTGACACATTTCTTCTCACCAATACAGTATTATTCCATTTATCTGTGTGAAATAAAGCATAATGATGTTCATCAGTTATAGTCACTGACTGAGTAAAGGGTTGCGCTGAAAGTAAAGCAAGACTGGGTAATTTAAATCACAATCTATTATATGATTCAGGTTAGAATTTATAAAATACAGTACCAGATAATGCTGCAGCATTTATAGGAAGAAAAAAAAGAAATCAAGAAAGCACCCGCACACCCAGATACATCGATGACTCCTGCATAATGCAGACACAGATCTTGAGTACAGACACACACACACACACACACACACTCACGGTAACTAGACATAATTGTGAGAAAACAGCAACGTTTTTAGATTATATTTTAAAATTATGAGACAAAAAATACTTGCACAGAATAAGTTCAAGCAAAATATTTTGTTCAAATACACTCTGAATATGCATAATGTCTAGCAGAGTACAAAAAAAGAAAAATAAGCAACGGAGAATCTCGGCATGAAATACACAATAATATGCAGGATGAACCTGACATGAGATGCACACTAATGTACTTGCCATAGCATATGAAAGAATGTCAGAGTACACGTTCGTTCGCTGAATACATTTTGAGTAGTTGAACATCAGAGGGGTTTCAGCTTTTATTTTTAGACAAGGTCAACAATGAAACACTATCGGTATCTTAAAAGACCAACAGCTGAGTTGGGGGATAAATCTCAAGCTCACAGTAGATTAGAGATATCATTTGCAGCTTTTGGAGATTTGACAAGAGTGAGACTGAACAGACAGCACAATTAGGAGGCTGCTTACACCAGGACTTCATCATATGGCTATAGCTGAGCACGTTCATTGAAAAAGATGTGTTCACACATCCTGAAAAACAAAGAGGTCTCAGCACATTTATCAGATTAAATCAGCCCATCTCCAACATGTGCCTGCCACACAGCTGCTCAAAACGTTTATGTGAATTTTTCTTTCTGAAGTCCAATGTAGGAAATAACCAGAGGAGAAATTTGCGTGTGAGAAAGGAAGAACACATATCAAGAAATGGGAGGTGGTTGACACCCGCCTGACATGTTTCCTTTCAGCACAGTTCTTAATTCGCCTCTCCCTCCCCTGAGGAACATGTACCTTGTCTTGAAGAGGTCACATTTGACTGTTGTCAACACTGCTACTGAGAAAAAAGTCTGCTTCCTGCTCTGTCTCATATCTGGAGTGCTTTCATCAGACGAAGGAAGAAGTCTGAGCGTTTCGGAAATGAATTCTGTGTAATGTTAAAGGGAAAAGCCAGCCAGCGGTCAGAAATCAAAGCGAAATGAGTGAAACTTAAAACTGTAATTCTGTAAACCATCATTACGCTTCAAGTAAATGAGGGAAAACTCAGGAGACGGGCTGATGATCTGATTGGCAAGTTGGACAGGATTGAGTAGACCAAATAAACTATGCTGATTTCTACACGCAAATGACCAGCATCACTGTTGTAGGGGGGCAAATATGCAGAGTAGAGGGCTGAACTCAGCTTTACCCACAATGCAATCTCGCAGAAAAGTAACAGGACTGTAAATAACAAGAAACGAAGCACTATGACATGAAAGAGAAAATATGCTGACATGAAAAGTGCTGAAAGATGGCCCTCTGACTTACACCACTGTATTAAAAGAGCTGCAGTTTGTCACTATTGCAGAACTTGCTGTGCAGTGGTGTCGAAGCAGACTCATCAGAAAGCGTTTCATGTGTTTACCTTTGACCACTGTAGGGCAAAACAAAGAGAATGATCCTTTGAAAATCTAATATAACTCATACGAGTGGACTAAAATTAACAAGAACAAGAGACAAGTGAAGGCTGGGATAGAAAATGCATCATCACCTACTGAAGGATTTTAAAATTCTTTAATGGTCTGTCTTTGAATTCATGGTGTGAAAAGCTGAAATTCTTATTCTACATTTGTATTTGACCATATGAATAAAACTGAATAAAATTGTAGGAAAAAAATATGATAAATAAATATTGAACTAATTTTAGAATGTTGGTTCTGTGCTATAATATCCAAAATTACCAAACAATACATTTAGATATATGATGTATGTGTCAGTTTTTAAAAGATGTGGAATCAAACCACTCTCTCAAATCATATTAAATAAGCATTTGCAACAAAGATTCCCCCAATAAAATTGTAATTAATGCTGCCAATGCAGAATTGTTGTATTATAGTAGTGCTACACCAACTAGCATATATCTATTTAACCTAACAGAGGCAGCAAACTATGAAAAGCTGCTGTCACTGGCTTCTCAGTGTCACAGCAGTTTCATTTCATGTTTGCTTTCAAGCTCTTCAGGAACAGTGCCAGGAGAAGCCACCGATCACCAGTCTCGCGGGTCCTCTTGTTCAATCACTGAGTTGAAACAGAGTGCACTAATTACATTCAGTAAAGTGCACTGCAGAGCTTTCGTGACCTCATTGGAGGCTGATGAAGACCTGCCTGCTGTCACCTACGGAGGCCGCCGCTGAACACTCATCACTGAGGCTCAACTAGGATGCAAAGTCCTGAGTTCCTTCAAGGTTATTTAGGAATGGTCCACTGTGCACACATTTCTGGAAAATACATTATCTCACACAATGCTGATAGTAGGACTAATCATTTTTTTCAGATTTTGTTTCATCTCGGGGTCTGAGAGATATTATTGTTATAGAGTGTTACTCAGTTGAATAGGTTGTTGCTGAAGTGCCATGTTGTTTTGCTGATTTTACAAACTCCCTTCATTGCTATATCTAAATATATCATTTTTATTCCTCAGCTGAGGTAAGAGTCAACACAGAGGTATGAGATCAGTGCTGTTTGCCTGTTTGTTAAAACTACTAAGCTGAATGTTATAAAACTCAGTGGATGCAGGAGCACAGAAAGAACTCAAAAAGTTTGGTGCAGATCTGGACCACTTTTGTGATATCATATGTATCATTGAGTACAGATGCTTTAGAATTGGCTGTAAGACCAGATGGATATTTAGAATTTTTCACCCCCATACATCTCTCTGAACTCATTTCAATAGTTTCTACATCCAAACCATCAACATGTCTTTTAGATCCTATCCCAACTAAACTGTTCAAGGAGGCTTTACCTTTAATTAATTCCTCAATGTTAGATCTGAATAATCTATCTCTAGTAACAGGCTATGTACCACAGGCTTTTAAGGTTGCTGTAATCAAACCTTTACTTAAAAAGCCCACTCTAGATCCATATGTTTTAGCCAACTATAGACCAATTTCCAACCTCCCATTTCTCTCTAAAATTCTGGAAAGAACAGTTGCAAATCAATTATGTGAACATTTACAAAGGAATAGCTTGTTTGAAGAGTTTCAGTCAGGCTTCAGAGTGCATCATAGCACAGAAACAGCTCTGGTGAAAATTACTAATGACCTTCTCGTAGTGTCAGATAATGGACTGGTCTCTATACTTATTTTATTGGACCTTAGTGCAGCATTCGATACAATTGACTACAAACTTTTATTACAGCGACTAGAACATTGTATTGGCATTAAAGGGACAGCACTGGACTGGTTTAAATCCTACTTATCAGACAGGTTCCAGTTTGTACATGTCAACAATGACTCTTCTGAGCATACTAGGGTTAATCATGGAGTTCCTCAGGGTTCTGTCTTAGGACCAATACTGTTCACATTATACATGCTTCCCTTAGGCAACATTATTAGGAAGCACTGTATTAATTTCCATTGTTACACTGACGACACTCAATTGTATTTATCTATGAAGCCAGATGAAACTAATCAGTTAGCCAGACTGCAAGATTGTCTTAAGGACATAAAGACCTGGATGACCTATAATTTCCTACTACTAAATTCAGACAAGACTGAAGTCATTGTATTTGGCCCCAAACATCTTAGAAAACTGCTTTCAAAGCATATAGTTACTCTGGATGGCATTATATTGGCCTCCAGTACTACTGTGAGGAACCTCGGTGTTATCTTTGACCAGGACATGTCCTTTAACTCGCACATAAAACAAATCTGTAGGACTTCCTTTTTCCACCTGAGAAATATTGTGAAAATCAGGAACATCCTGTCTCAGAGTGATGCAGACAAACTAGTCCATGCATTTGTTACTTCTAGTCTTGACTACCGTAATTCCTTATTATCAGGTTGTCCCAAAAGCTCTCTGAAACATCTACAGCTGATCCAAAATGCTGCAGCCAGAGTACTGACGGGAGTTAGCAAGAGAGATCATATTTCTCCTATACTGGTTTCTCTTCACTGGCTTCCTGTTAAATCTAGAATAGAATTCAAAATCCTTCTTCTGACATATAAAGCTCTTAACAACCAATCTCCATCATATCTTAAAGACCTGATAGTACCATATTATCCTAGCAGAACTCTTCGCTCTCAGACTGCAGGCTTACTTGTTGTTCCTAGAATCTCTAAAAGTAGAATGGGAGGCAGAGCCTTCAGTTATCAGCTCCTCTCCTGTGGAACCAGCTCCCAGTTTGGGTTCGGGAGGCGGACACCCTCTCTATTTTTAAGACCAGGCTTAAAACCTTCCTTTTTGACAAAGCTTATAGTTAGGGCTGACTGGGGGACTCCGAGGGGGTGAGCTGGTGTTTTCATTTGCACAACTGACTTCCCCTCTTGACGTCCCTTTAGTTTGCCCCTAGTTATGCTGCTATAGGCCTAGGCTGCTGGGGGACCTCTCTTGATGCACTGAGCCCTTCTCTAACTACCTATGTATTTACTATATATACCATTATCGCATTACACTCACTCTGTTTCTCCCTGTGTCCTCTCTCCGAGTGTCCCTCCCAGAGCTGGATGCTTCAGATCTGTGGTTGTTCTCCCACCAACTGGCTTAATCTCCATCTGTGGGATGCTGCTGCTGACCTTCCTCCAGCCCACTGCTTCCAGCTGCCCATTTCCACCAATCTACTCTGCATTGCCCTCACTATACTTGATTTGCTCTTCTACATATTTTTGAATTTACCACCAGCTATATATGTAGTATATTTAATGCCAGAGCTGTACACCATAGCAGTAAACTATAATCAGTTTCCATGTTAGTTGTACTTTGCATGTATCATCTGTCTTATCATGCATGTATCAAATTGTGTGTTTTATGGTCATTGACATAGACATAGACATAGACAGTGAACATAAATGTAAATGTAGCATACAAGTACGTTTCTTCATTGACTTTGAGAAAAAAGTGAAAAATGTCATTTCTGCTGTTCTTTTTAGAAAATGGTTACCACAAGCTGTTCAGCTGGCGACAAGTTCTCGACCACTGAGTTAATCTTCTAGTCAGGTGTGGCTTTAAAGGGTGATGATCAGTGCAAAGACACTCTTTTGACCAGTGACTATAAACGGCCACTTTAAAATGCAGCTTTATTTAAATGACACGATGCTACAGATGACAAAACAAAGACAAAAATGGCCTGTTAGCAGTTGGATGCTGGCATGTCAGTTGAGGGTGTAGTCAGGCACTTGAATGACCTCACTCTCATCTTTAATATAAGAGCGTATACAAATTCTTACTGTTGTAGAGAAGCTGTGTGCTGGAACAACAAATAGCTATTGCTATGTGTTAAAAAGAATGGAAAGAATTTAATAAATTACATACTACAAAATTTTTGTTCAGTTTATTCATATTGCAATGTTGAGATCAATAAAAAGGCGCTGTGATCCCTTATATAGACAAATACCTTCTTTATTTCTTTAATGTGATGTAATTCTTGAAAAAGCTAGGTCTATTGATAAGATATAGCACGATGATAGATAATTCTAAAATGTAAACAAATAAATAATTTAAAAATAAAGGCCATCTGTTTGGATATTTGGAGCACAGAGATAAAATAAATTGAAAACTTTAAGTGCAAATGGTAACAGTTTTCCAGATATTTAAATTGCAAATTCCATTGTGATTTTACCATGAATACCATGAGTTGTGTAAAAAAAGAAAAAACAATAATATGGCTGTGAAGCAATATTTTCCTATTTTAAGACAAAAAGATAAAAGTCAAGTAAACCCAGCTCAGTTCAAACTAAGTTCATAATCTTAGATAAAGGCCCATGTTTTTTCTTATTTCACTGTTCAGTAGTTTTACTATGCAATGTGGGATAGATAAGTGTTGAAAGACTATTGACTCAGCTATAAGAATATTGCCAAGGGTCAATGTTCAATATATGGTAACATGAAGAGTTTTGTGGCAGCGGCTTTTCGCTTTTATGGCCCCAGTAGAGCCGGTGAGCATATGTTTTTGTACATCTCATATATACACCCTGCCTCAACCACTACACTCCATTCCTCAAAAACAAATCCACAACATCATGTTTTACTTAAGGTTCAGCAAAGCTACATTGGTATCATTTCTTCAGAAGGAAAAAAGCACATTTTACAAATTATTTGCTTATGCTATAAATAAAAGACAAAATAAAGGTTTTTATAAAGTGGTTTAATCAGCAAATCAAGATGACGATTGTATACCTAAAAAGGGTAAACGTGTAAATCACTCAATGCTTGATAATTAATATGATGGGTAACATTTTATTTAGGGGCTGTCAATATCTTTTTTTGTTTTGTCATTCCAAAATCAATACAAACTGATTATTAGTAATCAAGGAGACTAATAACATATTTAGAACTGATACATAGATTTGAAGTATAAATTCATATCTTTGTGTCAAAATTTAGAATAGCAAAAACTTTGTTAAAATGCCTTTATTTATAGATGCTTTGAAGAGATCTTTTGAATATTTAGCCTTCAGTGTTGACAGGCTATTATTTGTACTGTGTAGCCAATCAAACAGTGTTGTGGGCGGGACATTGCTCAAGACTAGAGACATGACTACAGGCAGAGAATGCAACAGAGCAAAAAGTAGCAGATTATGAAATCAATTTATTGGGAATTGGTTAAAAATTGGTAGGTAATTTCCTGATAATTGGGGAATTAGAGAATATCGGCGCCGATAATCAGTCTGGTCGTTAATCAGTGGACCCCTAGTTTTAGAAATGGCTAAATGCACTGCTATCTTGACCTCTTTCTAAATATAGACTTCACAAACTTTAAACTCAAGGGCTTTTGCGCAGGAATTATTCTGCTTTATGTCTGAGTCTGTAACATCTGTGTGGATAGCATGCATTAGTTGCACAGCTTATTTACTACACTATCACTGCAATAAACTATAATTTACATCCGTGTTCTTTGCAGTCATTCCAGCATTCATATAATGTGAGCTCTATGGAGTGTTTTAAATATATGTCTTCCGTTTCCCAGACTATCTGTTTCAGATCTTGCTCCTACACTCCCTCTCCACAGGCTCCACATTCCACATGGAGAGAAAGAGTTCTGTTCATAGGATTGCATTACGGCTAGTACGATGCAATTCTGCCCTCTGTCTCTTCAGTTTTATTTACTCTGCACTGAAAGATGAAATGAGGGGAAAAAAAAATGACAGCTTCATACTTCCTGTGATGCAAGCCATCCGTATGTGTTTTGAGTCCGTAGAAGTAAACATAACTTTGATGTAGGGGAGTTTATACAGTGCAGGCGCTTCCTCTCAGGGTGATCTTTATCCAATATCCTGGGATGTACAGTGCGTGTCTACTGTGCTGCCAGAGGTTACAAACAATCTCATCTTCTCTCCATCTAAACAGAGAGAACAATGTCTAATAATCCCCACATCTGGACCTGAACGGTATGTGCTCCATATAACCATTTCTCAGCATATGATGCATTTTCTGAAAGGCTGCATTCAAATGTCTGGATTTGCATGTTAGCAAATACCCTGCTGTCATTCGTCACACTTTAATATCTGTGATTATAAAGCTGGAGAAGGTTAATATCACATCATGAGGCCGCCTCTGCTGCAGTAAAGAGCTATAAAGATCTCCGCCTGGGGCAATCAGCTCTGAGAGAAGCTGTTCACTTGAAATGAGACAGCAAGGACACCTGGAGGTAAAACACCCCGTTAAACATTTGGATCAATATTAACGTGACTTCCATTTCATGCTTGCCCAATTCCAATCACCTAACAATATAGTCTGATACTGGGCGGAGGCTGGCGGTAGCACGGCAGGTTATTACAGGCAGAGGGCAGAGACAGAATGTGCTGGCTAAGCTGTCAATGCTGCTAATAGACAACGAGGCAGAGTTTAAGGCAGAGTTTAACCTCACATCACATGTCCATGATTTTACACACTCTCGCACATTCAGACACACGCATTATACAAAGGTCATTACAAAAGTTACACTCATGGTTTTGCCAATATATCGACTCGATCCTTTTGAG
This sequence comes from Amphiprion ocellaris, assembly GCF_022539595.1. Taxonomy (NCBI): domain Eukaryota; kingdom Metazoa; phylum Chordata; class Actinopteri; family Pomacentridae; genus Amphiprion; species Amphiprion ocellaris. The sequence goes on along the minus strand of NC_072772.1, from coordinate 28,825,709 downwards.
AAAAGTACGGAAGTCTTTGATTGAAACTTTTGGTGCAAAGCAGGTCACATTTTAAAAGTTTAAAAATACTGCCATTGGCAACTTTGGTACTAAAATATTAATATCATCTTTCGAAAAAGACTAAAGTAGTTAAAATAATTGGTAAAGTAATTTCTCTTGGAAATCCAAACAGCACATAAAGAAATTATTTCAGCTTCCAAAATGGCAAAAAATAATTATAACAACAATCTACAATAAAACTGCAACACCTATCATCAAAGCCACTCACTGAAATGTTAATGAAAAAGACAGTTTCATTACACTTTCATTTTGCTCAAGTTAGTAAGGCTGCCATTTACTATGAACACAACCATGTAATTCTGCCGCCCTTTAAACTCAGGATGGTACCTTGAGCATATAGCGTCATACCCTGCTGTCATACTAGAAACTGTGTTTTCACTTTGGACAACCTGCTGGTTCTCCAGTAGTCCCAGATTTTAAAGCCTTAATAATGACTCTCCGGGGTCAACTCAAACAAGCGTCTTTGTTTTTCTACTATGGTGCTATGCAGGCAGCAACCCACAAAAAACTTCTATAGCCTCCCTGTCAAATCTCAGAAACAAAGTCTGAATGTTATGACAAATGAATATCCAACCTCTGAACCTCTGCAGCAGGGTTATCTGCCAAAGACAGGTCCCGTCTTTAATGCCACGTTAATTAAAAGTGAATACTTAAAAAAACACAAAGTGCGGTAATGCATTTAAAACAAAAACTGCCAACTGTCACTACCAACAAAGTCTACTGAAGCTCTAACAAAGAACAAAAAGATCTTTTTCATTTTTAAGCCATAACGAAACCTGGCCTCCGCCGTGCAAACGCATCAAAGCCTGTTGGAAAAAGCCTCAAAGTGTAGCTCACCTCTCGCAGAGAGCAAGAGGGCCATCCGACTGCAGGCATTCCCTTTCACTTGACAAGTTTATACATTATTCCGCTCATTAAAACCACCGCATGCCAGCAGGATTTCAACAAAGTCTTCAGTCAATTACACCGAGTCTCCAATGTCAAACAGCGGTAACAAAACTGATATCTCAAAAATATATTCTGGTGAATTGATGGAGTAAATAACACGATAAGCATTTGTGGTACGTGTGGACACTTAAGTCACTAAAAGAGATAAGAGACATGCATACCAAATCAAGCACACTATGAGGCCAATGAGCAATGCTAACTGACAAAGCTAGCAGATGGAGCGACTAAAATGGAAGAAATTGATTTGGTAGTATATTCTTCTCTTCCATGTTCATACAGATTTTTAAAAAATGGTTTAAAGTATTTTCTATGTATATACAATCAGATAATAATAACTGTAGTGACATTCCATACCCAGTTTGTCTCTACGGTTGGAAGACAGATGACAAAGATAGTCACTGCATTTTAACAGCATAGCTTAAGACACTGCTTCTGTGTTGCTTTACTGCATAAAACTTACCTCAGATGTTTATTTTTAATTTTTATTTTTTCATTAGAAATAAACTGAGGTGAGCTGATCTTTATTTTTTTATATTGCGACTGAAAAATAAACAGCCTAAACAAGTACAAAATAATTAGTAATCATCAAAAACACATTACATCAAAGACCACAAATGTATAAGCAGAAGCCAAAGCATGTTAATAGTTATAATGAAATGAATGGATGGAAATAGCGGATACAATACTGCACAGAATGCTACAGGAGTGGGAGGAGAGATTTCTATTGCTGTGTTGATCTATTTTACAGGTTTACTAGTACGTATTTACATATTTAGGCAATATTGATGCAATGCAATGCAATCTTTTTCCCAAAGATACTCAAGTACTTAAAAGCCTTTAATGTTTCGGAGCAGCCCTTAAAGTAACATTTGTTGACTATAGGAAAGACTGAACACATGACTGAAAGCCCACAGAATTTGTAGCTGAAAAATATTGGAAGCACCACAAAATCTAAAGCAGAAGGTCCAATTATTGCTTGTGTCTTATATGTGGACCACCTGCCGGAGAGTCAGCAGCTGGCATGCGTTTATCTACAGAGCTGCCATGATGTACATATAGTAGCCACGGCAGACCAAAAGCTGAAAGTAGCCAGATGACATCCTGAACGCAGCCAACGGTCTGCTTCAGTAGCTCAACACTGAGACACAATGAGGTCAGTGAACATTGTCATAATCATGCATGTGTCCACAGACATTATAAAAAGGCTTGCCTCACCACAATACTTTCTGTTTTCTCTAAAGCCAAATAGGTGCCTACATGTCTATTAAATTTCAGAATCAGTATATTCAAATTTTACCATTACTGTTCTGTTCTCTGACAGGGAGGAAAATCTAATAGTACTAAGCGGCTTTCTTTTAAAAGTCAGTGTTGCAGGATACAAGGCAAAATTGACACAAGGTGGTGGGCTGCACTGCAACCCTGCTGAGGTCAGTAAGAAAGGTTTCAGGCATAGACATGAAAACAATAAAGAGAGAGCCCCAATTTGTTCGTGAGTATGTGTTGTGATGGAAATAAAAAGTGCAATAAAATGGATGTGTCATGTTCAATCCACAGGACTCATAAATAATGTTACCTATAAATCTTCTCCTAAGCAATATGCTGAATTGTATGGAGAAGCTGGGGTTAAACGTTTAATCATTTCTCAAAAATGCTTTTATGGTAATACTGAAATTTCAGCATTTAAGTGGTAATGATGTCAGCGGATTTTCAGTGACCTAATTGTGATAAAACAAAAATAAAAATAGAGATTGCACAGAGAAATGATCAACTCACCATAGTCCTGCAGTGACTTGCACATGACGTCTAAGTGGGTGGAGCCAAAGGGGTTTCTGACGAATCTCCGCCTTCGCCGCAGGTCATCTTCCCAATAATCCAGACGCCAGAAGTCATGCAGCTGGCTATAATAGAGACAAGAAGACAGGCGAGTTAGACAGAGCAAACACTCCTCAGCAATGGTCTGATTATAGCAGCCACTGTCCTATCTGGGGAAAACATCTTGAGAAAAATCAGGCCATAGATAGCAGACTTATTAGGCTGAGTACTGGCATGCTCTGCAGTGGCCAGTAATGTCAGCTCTGCTAAAGCCTATAGCATCAGAACAGCAGGGAACAGCAGCAGCGGCTGCAGACATAAATCACAGGCACTCCCATTAACAAATACAGCATCAAATTACAAGTATAAATGGCACAGCTTGCCTCCTTTTTTTTTTACAATGTTTTTTAACAAGTCTTGTAAATCAAAGGTAGGAACCTCAACGCAGACAGCGTGGGGTTTAATGATCAGGGTCTTGGGGCGGTTGAGGCATGAGCCTATAAAACAAGCCCCCTCCTTGCGTATGTGGAGCCATGATTAAAATAATGTGCTGAAATATTCATTGAAATGATTCCCAGAGCCCTGCAGCAACCCAACAGAAAATTGCATTTTTATTCATTATTAATAACAGCGAATTAGGGTCATAAAAAAAAAAGAAAAAGAAGAAAACAGTTCCAGCATGTGGTAACCATCTTTGTAAATGATTATTCCAACATTAGTGAGGACCTGGGATAATTTTATTGCTTGCAGCTAATGCAAACCATTAAGTACCAGAACTAGCATTAGGTTTCTAAGTACTGCTTGTTCCAACTGTGCACTAGCTGGAGCTATTTCAAAGTCTTTATGTTTCCTTTAGAGGGATATACAGCAAAAAAGTCTTGCTTTAATTTACCTTTACCAGGGAGAAGTACCACATAAAAAATAGTGATGATTTAAAAAATTGGTTTGTAGCTGACAGTAAGACAAGAGCTGATTACATCAGCCCACATGTGGACCATTTTCAGCCAAATGTGAGCGAATAAAGCATCACTTTGCTTCATGCTGTTGAACTTCAACAACTCCAGCATGTGAAGACAGGGAATAATACTTCAACCGCCACGCACTTTAACTCATAGAGACAGCTGTATTGCTATTTACACAAACAAAATATTCTGTAGGAAAACAGATGTTTTTGGGTTATTGTCTAAAATGTTGTCTTTAAAAAAAAAGGAAAGTACTAGAAACAGCCACTCAAAGCTGAGAATGAAACCTTGGATTGGGTATTGTGTGTTAAAATCAAAGTAAAGATTTTTCAGTGTGTACTGAATACAGTAAAACCTTGGCAAGCAGCTGTCTATTTCATTGTATAGTTTCTGCCCCCTTCGCTGCCAGAGTATTGAAGCAGTCTAAACAGATTAAAGTGTTACAGGGGATCACATCACAAAATACAGCCTCCTTGTTCCACGAATATAATATCTACCGGTGTCAGAAATCAAGAGGCTCAGGAGACTTAGCAGAGCTCTGACAGCAACAAGAGCTCAGTTTCAGTTAAGTATCAATCAAAATTGAGCGTGTGTGTGTGTGCGTGCACATGTTGTATGCACCGAGTATCATGAGCTGCTGTATGCAAAGCAAGACTGAACGCCTTGAGCTTGTCCCCTGTCAATCTCCCTCAAAGCTTAACAGAGGAAAAGAGAGTTGTCAGTGGGTGGAAAGGAGACACCCACGTAAATGATATTGTAAATGCAAGATTACGCAGTGTGAAAAATGTAAATCCACTGTAGGCAACTGGGCGATTACTGTTGAAGATTATATCCCCTAATTCTTAGTGCAAATAGACAGCAGATGCCAGTGGGGGATAAATCCGCTACTTTGAAGATTTCCTTACAACAGTATTAACTGCAATTGCTTCATTTATACGGTCTGCTTAAGGTTGCTCATTTGAGCACAACTTTGGTTTATAACATATCTTCATTTTTAACAGGAAACAAAAGCACGACAAACCAAACCCTCAAGGTACAATGACTGATTAATGAGTTGGATGCCAACATTTTGACAAATCTTCCCCTTGTTTTGTCCTGTGCAGATGGTTTCAGTTTGAATGTGGTATTCTGCTGTTTGAGTTAGACCTGTGATATTCTAGACTATGTGGTCAGTGCTAGACAGGATTTGGACTTTGCCAAAGTACTGCGCTGAAGTATCCTCCTCTCTGAGGGTGGTCCAAAACCTGATCATGAGCACTGCACTCCTAATGGAGATCTACAGCTGGGTAATCCTGAGCTCCCAGTTGCAGACCTCCACAGGGGATCTCTATCTGGGATTCCCAAGATGGCATTGACACACCAAAAAGAACGTCCATTTCTTAAATACACTGTGTGAATTTAGCAATAAATGTAATATTTAGTCAAAACCACTGCTATCCTCACTCACATGGGACTCATACTAAGATGTGTCTTGGCGAGCACATGCAAACATTTGTGCCAGTTAATATACCAAAAAAGCTAACAATCACATCTGATCCCTTTATTTTTTTAATGCTTCCGATAATCAATTTTTAACATAGGTGATAAAACACAATTCCTGCTTTAGAATCAATAAGAGAAAGATAGTCGCCTGCATTGTCTGTATAACAAATTGTCCATCAAATAGCATTCATTAAGCAGAGTTGGCTTGAGACCTCCTTATTTTACACATCGAATGTGTCTGGCTTCATGACAACCATAAAAAATTGCTGTGAGCCGGCCCTCTAGAAACTGGCAAAATTTATTAGTCCCATCACCCATCAATCACCCAAATGGATTTCAAACCGCATTTTAAAAGCTAATTTTCCAGCACTGATAACCTACAGGAAACAGGAGCACCATTATTTATGGAGGCTTTCAGACTTGCTAAGTGCAGTAGGATAAATGTGAAAGAGGACTATCGTCTATTCTCATCTCTTTCAAATAGGTATTTAAAGTGCATCTTTCCTCAAAGAGTCGGTGTGTTTTGTTTGCACAAGGAAAGGGAAAGGTGACAGGCATAATTCTAAATAAGAATAGGGGTGAATAAAAGGGTTGATAACATTTATAGAGGAAACTATACCTTTGTTCTATAGACCCTATTTTGTTTCCGCATATTTTGTCAGATTTTTTTGTACAATGCACAAGGAAAATCCTGTTCTGTCCAACGGAAACTATACTTAACAGACTAGCTGTTTGACGGTGCATTGCATTCACTGAAACCCACACTGTTCCCCTGCAACTTTACATGTGCAAACTAAATAAAAATCCCTGTGAATAAGATAAAGTCACTGAACTAATCATTATAGAAACATATTGTCAAAACCAATTATTAACTTAATGTTTTTCAAGTTACTCAAACTAGAACAGCAATGTACAGGGCAGGATTGCAGACAGATGAGTTTCTCATGGTTAAAGATTTCCTTTTGATTCTATTTTAGCTCAGAGGGGAGTTATGTGAGGCGGTCAATAGGAAGGACAACGACATGCTGATTGAATAAAACAGCATTATACTCCTTTTAAAAGCTTCCATTGGTGACATGAGTAAGGGGTAATTATAATAAATACCAGTAATCAGCGACAATTCTATTCAAAGAGGCAGTGACTGGTATTCGTCACACACACAGACGGGGACAGTGAACACACATCAGTTTTTATTGTAATTCTAAGGACAAGTGGGCTTTTCTTCCTTTTTCAGCTGCCCTAACAGGCTCTGGTTATGAGACACAAAATGAGGAGTTTCATGGAGTCAAAGCGTGACATCTAACAGTGGTGCTAAAAAACTTAAAAAAAAAAAAAAAAAAAAAAAAAAAAAACGTATTCAACAACTTATTCAGTTCAGGAAAAGTAATGACCTCTCATTTGACTAAGTAACAATAATTCACTGAACCAGTTCTAGGTCCCATTAAAATGACAAGCAAATATGTGACCCTGTAATGATTGGGATGTCACATTATGAAAACCATCAGGCAGCCAGCAAAGACTAAAAACCAAAGTGAAGAAATGTGAAAACATTTTCTGTCAACCAGTACATTCTTTTTTTCCCATTTTGTGCCACATTTTTCTACATACTGCTGTTGGAAGAAAAAATATCGGCAAAAAAGAAACTGTGCATCAAAAGCGGTGACTGGCAACCATATGGTGATGAGCCCACTGCTTTCAAAGTAACCTATAAAGAAAAAATACACAGTAATTTCCTCTATAAAACACATCAAGTTTGATCATGTGTCTGTCAGATGCCAAGTGTTAAGTGACTGTATGGCCAACATCATGATTAGATTATCACAGAGGGCTGCAAATGGTACACAAGACTTTCATCTCTTTAATTTTACCATTTCTTATCATCACTACACTCAAGACTCTTGAAGAAGGAAGATTACCGAGCTAAGATCCAAATGCCTCTGGTTATTGAATATGACTTTTCCTTTGTAGATTATGAGATAGAGAGGAGACACACTGAAGAATGGGTATTGGCCAAAGACAAAAGGGAAACAACACAGCAGCAGCAAGATTAACTCCAGGTCATCTGGTATAATGAAGACAGACATACGAGATCAGACGAAGGATGAGGAGCCATACTGTAGTGATGGTGAACTCCCCTGGATTGCCAGCTTTGTGCAGCCCATCTTTCACTGGAAATGTGGCACAGCCAAGCCATGCCCAGTTCAATTTCAACGTCCAATGAAATTGATGACTGTGAGAATGGGCCTCGTTCCAGAGATAATTAGCACAGTGTACAAGGTTAAGAGTGCCCCAAAGGAATAGAGCCTGGTGTAGGTCAAGAACACATGCAAGTAGAGAGAACATCACCGTGCAAGAACAAAGGACCATTATGCTTTAAATAATAAACAATATTGCCACTTAGAGATGTATTTTATTGAATCCTAGGCATAAAAAAACAATATTGACAGAAAAGGCTTTGGCAGAGTGGGCAGATTATATAGTCTGTATGCAATCCTTGGAGGAGAAAAGGGCATTTAGAGGTTGACTAATGTTAAAATTATATTATAGGATAAAAAAAAATTCTACAAATTTCATGCTAATTTCACACAAAAGTAAGTCTTTTACAGAATGATTTAGATTAAAGTGAAGAAGATGATATAACACTTTGCTGCTCTGGATGTCAAAAATAACTGTAGTTTTAAATTATATCTGGCATATTACCAGGTTAGATTTTGTTTATGTTGCCAGACTCAACCAGAGACCTTGACCTTTATTTTCTGCCCCAAAGGGGTCATCAGACTTCTAACCCTCGGAGGCTGTAAAGCCCTCTAAAGGTGCCCACCCCCCTTGTGGTAGTGGACTTCTATTAGAATTGATAACTCTTTCAGGCAAGACCAAATACTCCGGGCACATTGTGAGTAAAAAGGTTCATTCCATCACAAAGTTATTATCCACGGGCAGATTGTTACCATTCATCACGTGCAAGAGATGAAACTCACTGTTAGTCAAGGGAAACGGCTGTTTCACTGCCTTGCCACAGATCAATATATGCCGCCATTTTCCTTTCTCTCCTCTGCTACAAAAAAGTAATTATACAGAAGAAATGTTGACAATCAATAGACTAGTCAGGTAAGGTTAAGGTCTGCTGCGGAGGCCAGCAGAGGCTCCTCCGTCAGCTGTCAGAGATGCTACTGAACACGGACACCTGCATGGGAACAAAGAGAGGTTTGCATGCCTCTGCCCCTTTTCCATTTGCTTTAGGTTGGCTGGGTACAATCAGTTAGAACTTAAGAATGCTGGCAAATGAACTGTAGAGTATGACGCAAGTGAAATTCAAGTTCAAATTGTGGTTATTGAAGTTAAAGTGTCTCTACATCTCTGTGTGCCTGTGTAAGAAGTAAAAGAACTTCTGTGATGCAGTAACATTAATATAATACTTTTGCATTTTAATAATACCATTAAAAAACTCACTAATCAATAAAAACAGCCAGAAGCTGGAATGACAACTTGCCACTATGTTAGTTGAATAGTGTAGTTTAAATGAGGTGCAGATTTTTGCTGCATGAAATAAAGTTGCAGCTTAATTTAGTGTTCAGCAGTGCTTTGTGGTGTGAGAGAGCTGCAGAATGAGAGAGAATTTATAGCACTGTCACAGCATGGTGGTCCGACGCTGCAAAAATGGTGGACGTTAGCCTTCGATGAATTCATCAGGCTCGCCTTGACATCTACTTTCACTTTAGACGAGCCTGAACTTTATAATCCACTGGCAGGGTTCAGAGGTCAACAGCAGAGGGGACCAGAGGGCAGAGAAAATCACTCTCTCCCTGGAAAAAACTCTGACATCCAATTTTCAACTTGATTTATCAGTGTAAAGCTAAAATTGATAGTGTGTCATTACTGAGCAGGGAGCTGTCTTGGAGAGATGTATCAAAGCCTCCTCATTTTGATTTAGCACGGCAGATCAATACAACCCTATACTGTTTCAATTTGAGCAGTATTGATTTTTCTATGCTGACTCTATACAGGGGGACATTCATCATCAAGCAAGCATATAGTATGATCTAACAGGCCACCATAGGGTCTGATCTGCTTATTCTTCAGTCAGATCACGTGACTGCAGAGCAGCTGTTTTCAAGGCTTGCACAGATTATTTCCTTGTTGCTGGCTGTTGCCTTACATGCTGAAACACAGCTTTCTGTTTGCTACAGCGAGAACAGCAGCTCAAAATAAAGAGCCTTTCAGACATGCAGATAACCTGCAGATGTCTGGGATTCAGAAATAAAAATATGTATCTAATGAGCACAGTAAACACTAGTACACACTGGTAAAGGAAAAATATGAACATGTGACATCAGTTTCTGTCTACTGCCTTCCAAAGAATAATTCTGTTAATAAAATATTCTAGACTAATGATAAATATCCTTTGGCATGTCTCCAGGCAGAACTTAGGAGTTAAAGGCAAAGCAATTTCTGTGTATGGGGGTGAAAACAAACATTAACAACTAAAGGCTGTCTCCCTCTCTCCTCTCTCTCTCTCTCTCTCTCTCTCTCTCTCTCTCACACACACACACACACACACACACACACACACACACACACACACACACACACACACACACACACACACACACACACACACACACACACGCACAGACATAACAGACAGCCACCTCAAAATGCTTGAGGGCTTTATATTTTACAAGAGCAGCATAAATGGGAAAGTTAATGTAGCATTGAATAAGACTAAGCTGCTGAACTGCAACACTGCCTTGAGCTTGTGAGCATATTGCATCATTTTTCTTCACCAGCAGGTTACCATTAAATTTGAATTTGTTGGAAGTTTTGTGGTATCATTTACAATGCACCCACGCTCAATAACCTTTTGTTTCAATGCAAATGCTATGCCTCTGAGAGGGGCTCCATAAATATTTGAACAGAAGCCCAGAATTCAATCCAATAGATTTTCATGGGTTGCTAAGGTTCAGTCAGTTTTAGGAAAATCTGCACTGTACTTGGATACTGTGACCCTCTCAGTCATGGTCAAAATGTTAGCATAATACTTAACACTATTTTTATACAGGCTCGGTTTTTCGGCAGCAGTTCTGAAATTAATTGCAATACATTAATTGCCTCTTAAAAAACTTTAAAATGCAAATAGAAAATGACAATGCCAATGCACATGCATTTCATATCATGGAATAGAAACTACTAACATTGCACAAAGTTTTATGAATTAATGGAAAAAGAAACTCAAATGAAGCTGCTTTTGGCATCAGCTGTTTTGGGTGGAAATTCCTTAAACGTTACTGCAAGTCAAAGACATAAAATAAAGCCATCAAAAGTAATTACCACAGTTGCTACAATATTTTTCTTAGCAACAGTAAATATGGTTTAAGATATGAAACAAACCCAATTTTAGGAACTATCAGAACATTTGCATTGGACTTTTAAAATTTTACAATAAATCCAAAGCTTCAGTTTTAGCAAAGAGGCCACATTTTAGCAAATTCATAGCAATTGGCTGCATATAAGTGGCAGACAACCTCTTAAGTGCCTGGTCTAACGATTTTTGTTACGGTGACCATTCCACTTTCTTCCCATACATCTGTCCTTCATCCAGTGATGCCAATTTTTGGTAGACAGAAAAGAACCGTAGAATAAAAACTCACTACAGCTTTACCTGCAGCAGAAGCCTCCTAGTTCTGCCATTACGACAATTGCATACATATGGTTACATCTGTGGCAAAAGCTAAACGGTCCAACTCTAAACTCTGAGCATAGCAGATAATACAAACAATATGCTGTAACACCTCTGTTTGTCTAATATAACTAGCTCTTGATCCTTCCACCCGACTCTATCTGTGGGATCATGTGGACTGAAGTGAGAGGAGGGCGCCAGAGCCGGAGAGCTGGTGGTTATTTTAACAGGGCCCATGGGGAAGGTTGCAACTACCACCAGGTGCTGGACTGTGTTACTGAGAGGGTCAATGAATGCCTGGACAACGCTGCAGAAACACCCCCAACCCCCTTCTTCCACCCCAGTATGTTGGATGACTGGCCAATCAGCTGTCCCCAGGGGATTAAGCCACTCCGCACTGTAATTGCGTTTGCTGACCCGATTGCTGACCCTATCGGATCCTGGGAAAATGACATTAACTGGTGGTCCTATCCCTTCACTGCTGAGTGTTGTGAACAGGTAACTTTTGTCCTGTGGGCTGGACCTAACACCGAGCAGCTACGGTTCACAATAAAGACTTAACATGGCCCATGTTGGTCCGAAGTTGAACTTGTGTAATTGTAAGGGCTTACCTCTGGGCCAGCGTCCCCCAGGCACCGTGCTTGTTGGTGAGGATGTTGACGATTTTCTGCTTTAACTGGTTGGCTGTCACATGATCTCTGTGTTTAGCAGCGCTGATCAAGTGGTCACACATCTTCTCCTCTTCTTTTCTGTCAGCGGCATATTGTGCACAGTTGGACTAATTTGAGATTTAAAAATTTAAAAAAGGAAAAAAGAAACATAGATTAAACCTCATTGTATATTTATGGATGTCGGTACAGTATCCACAGCCAAATTGATGTCTGACATTGTACTAATAACATTTTAGAATGTTTTACTTGTATAAAGTCAGAATAAAATATATCCTCTAATGGAGCATTTGTCACACTGAAGAATGTTATGGCTTCATTCAACACACTTGAGTGCATAAAGATATTAGTGGACAGCTGAGAGATATATTTCTGCTCCCTTAGAGGAGTGTAGTAAATCATTGCAAGGCAGTCCATTCCCTAACTGCGGACAGATGAGGCTCCCTGCTAGGTAGCTGTGGATGGTGCTATTAGAAGAGAAGAAAAAACACTCTAATAGATCCACCAAGAATATAATGTGTCAAGGCTTACAAAGCTACACTGCCATCAACAAATGTGAGTTGTCCCCTGGAATATGAATAGTGCAAAATGTAGATATGCAGCTGTTTTCTTTAACAAAATGTACCATGTAGCAGGACACTGCATTCTGTACTTTGCAGATATGAAATAAACATTTAAAATATCTAATTAAGTATATAGGTAAATATAATTATAATACAACTAAATACTTTTAAAAATTGATTGTAGAAATTTTCCAATATTCATTCTAGATCAATTTTCCAAAACTCAGTACATCAGAAATGTTCCAGGTGGCTAAAAGTAAACTAGAGGAGCACATGTGAGACTATCTTTGCAGCTAAAACAAGATTGTCTTACTCGGCCACCCTGGGGGAACTCTTGCTAATATTCACAATCTAATTTGCTAACAGAAGCTGGAAGTTAATTGAATTTCCTGCTTTAAATTTGAATTCTGTCAGATATTATACTTCAACGTATTCCTCATAAAGCGGATAACTCAATCTCTGCTTGTCACCTCGCATTACCACGTGATGCTGTGACAAATATCAAACATTATTTATCACTTTAAAGCATATGACGCTTCTCCCTGACACCAACTTAATTGTAAAAATGTCTTATCTGCGTCCTGAATCTTCAATCTTGGAGAGTGGGTAATAAAGTAATGTCAGACCTCGATGAAAAGTGTAGGCTGTCTGGAGTTGGCAGACAGATCGGATGGGGCCAGGTACACTTCCCCCTTCACCTGACATTGCATATCTAGCCGTCTCTTCCAGTTTATCTAGCAGGTCAAGGATCCTTTAGAACTGTATATCAAGCAGCTGTTTGAGGATGGCTGCTTTTCCCAGATAAGAAACTCATCACTCCTCACATGTACAAGCTGTTGAGATGGTAGCAGAAATGTGTGTGTGTGTGTGTGTGTGTGTGTGTGTGAATGTGTGCGTGGTGGAGTTGTATGATTACAAACACAAACATTCTAATGCTCTATAGCCAATCAAACAATTTTAATACAGTGAGAATTTTTAGTATTTTTGCTCTGAACCTATACACGGCTTTTTATACTCTATGCGCTATTTTTTCTGAATAATTTTCACTGAAAAGATAAAAGGTCGTGTTTTTCTTTTGCTTTCTTTTGAAATAGAATAATTAGAAGAATATAAAAGCTTAATACTCATTACTGCAAGAAAATTACTGTTCACACGTTGCTCAAACCCTCGTTTTTTCCTTTTATGTTTCAAATAGAAGTGGTTTGATGGGGGTGGGCTAAATACTGACTCAGGAGGTTATCCCTTGAGTTGGTTGGCAAAAGCTCAAATCAAAATCCTAAATTAATATTGCTTGGATATCCCTTTGCAACCAGTAATTAAATTCCTTTCTAAGAATTGTAAGGGTGAGGAGTTAATCCTCATGAGGACACAGAGGGACACGATTAGTGAGCATGTAAAGTTTAATGGCTGTTTTATACTAATAGGATTTGTTTAGAGCTCATTAGAAGATTGACAAATTCTATTTTCACAGCAGATGGTGAAATTTAGAGAACTGGTGATTTAATATAGTGCTATTCACTGCTGATTGTACTAACTTTTGTGCAATATTTTGTTAGTAGTGTGCCTCTGTGCCCAACTTTCTAGAAAGGACAGCATGTTTTATACCTCAAACTCTGCGTGTTTGTGGACGTCTTCTGCTCGCTGTCTGTTGAGGATGAATTCAGCCTCGTTGGCAACTCGAACGATGTGGTCCTTCATGGCGTGGCAAAGCAACCTTTAACATTGCAGACACAGTTAAATGCAGAAGTCTTAATTTTTGCATTCATGTAATGAATGAGAAAATACAGAAATTTTATTATGTAAAATCTGTTGTAATGACACTCCTTCAGATGGAGCAGGGTTAAGGCACACATAGCTTGTCAGATTCGTGTAACATTCGGCGTGTTGAAAGCGAAGACTAGTAAACAGCATCATTTGTCTGTGTTATATTGCAAGGCTGCAGGTCAGTGACAGATCCCTCTGTAGCATTAAGGAGGGAATAGTGTCATTAGAGCACTGAAGCCTATCTGGCATACTCCTGATTGACCGAGCATCCTTTCCCACTGACCAGAATATCAACCTGGTGCCCGTATTGCTGACAAGTCTGGCCGTGGACAACGTCTCACATGGCTGACTCCGGAGGCTCTTTGGTCTCCACCCACATTCACATTTAAATTCTGGTATAGTTAATAAGTGAAAACACCCTAGATATTGTGTGCAGATTACATGCCATTTTACACACCATTAGGCCAGCTTTGTTTTAATTAAAACAGCCCGTGTTCCTCTCCAGTGCTTGATACAGATTGTAATTTTCCCTCCTGTCCCAAGGAGAGGCACTAATCCCGGGGCTACATTAATCAGCTGCTCTTGCCTCTTTAACTGATGACAAGCACTCACTAATAGACAGAAGTTCACTGTTCAAAGACAGAGGCTGACAACGCCAAGCTTTGTTATGAAACCAAGAATAGATAAGCAAAGCAAACAAGTTGACATGTGATATTTGGAGATGGAAGAAAGACATATTTTATGGTAATATTTCATGCATCTTAAATGCTGATAATTCAGTGTTCAAAACAGAGAGAAGCTAGGGGGTGTTCAGCTGTTCCAAAGGCATCTGAGGGACCTTAGCACCCAAGAAGCAACAACATTTTGAATGTGAGAACCAAACCAGTAACATTTCTAATTCTACAATCAATGTAATGTCATCAGTAACTTTAAAAGTGCTTTTGAAGAAAAAATGTTCTTTTTTTTATCCATCATGGCTCACAGACTGCTTCCATGTAAGGTTTTGTGAGCTTATTTTTAATTATTGTGGTGGATTTAGTTTTAGATCAGCTATTCTCAGTGATCGACTGGAGTGCATCTCCTGACAGTGCATTCAGCTCAGCAGCTTTTCTCATCTCATCAACACCTTCCCATGGCATTTTCCCATACAGGGACAATTAATTCATGAAATGCATTAGACATGAAACTCGTAACATGCTTTACTTTCCCACAAGGTTGTGAGCTTTGTGTCTTATCTGGTAATATGCAGCACTAAGTTAATAAAGTCTTTCTCTTGTTATGAAATGTGGATCGCTTCCAAACTGGAGATCTGATGTGATCATGTGATAAACTTTGATAAAATGATATATTGTACTCTCCCACACAACCACTGCATTTTAGTGTGTCTGATAGTGGCTTGGCATTCAAACAGCTGCATGAAACAGAGAAACAGCACACAACTACTTGCTGCTTGTGTTGTTGAACACACAACAGATACGATGTCTGTGTCAGCCACGCCTTGTAAAGCAAACAGATTTACCAGACTCTGGCTACCTCTAGATCTGTCTAGTTAAGCAGGGTAGGTGTACAGAGACTTGAGTAAGACTGGAAAATTATGTGTCTGTCAGCAGCACCCTGGACAGCGCCGTGTGGCCCTTCTGACTGAAACTCTTTGTTCTAGGGCCAGCAGGGGACTCAGAGAAGCCTGGCTGGGGTGAAGCAAGAGCCTGGGCAGAGAGGAGGCGAGGCCAGATGGGTCAGCAGATGGGCAAGGAGGCTGAGCCGCCCCTGATCTGCTCTACAGAAAACTCGGAGTCTGGCCACACCCAGAGAGGAAGAAGGAGGGAGACAGAAAGAGTAACACAATAAAACAGACAGAGGCAGACAGCACAAGACACTGGCCGCACTCTAGTGTTGATTTTCTGACTTCAACCAGTCACAACAATCTTATTTACCTTTAGCACCAACAGAGCAGCAAAGAGGGGCAAGAGGTTTAGAGCTAATCTACACTGTGCCACTGAGTGCAACAACCTTTTCCTGGCTGCCAGGGGGAAAACAATAATAAAATACAGATACTGATGATAGAAGGATAAATAAGCTTCTGGGCCTAGTGATTTAATCTTATGTATTCCAGTGAATTGATACATTACCTTCCTTCATTTATTAGCTCAATGAAGGCCAAGCCAGCATTCTTCTGAATAGAGTTCTGCCACTCCTGAAATGAAAAGTGAGAGATCTGTAACTCATCCAAGCCTTGCTTTTTTGGGCTGCAGGTGGTTAGTTAAAAGTTCTGAAGAAAAAAAAACAACATAATAAAATCCTTATATTAAGTATTAGATGTGGGTTTCAGGAAAAAAAAATCATGTGAGAATCGCCAGTTTTTCCCAAAAAAGAGATACTGTGAAGCAAATGTGGTGATGAAGAAAGTGCATTCTTAGACAGCTTTGCAAAGCACACCAACGGTTAAAATAGAGCATAGTATCAAAGTTCCATTTTCATCTGAAATGCAACAAGATCTTTCAGAAATGTATGACAAGAATCACATTTCACCATGCAAATTGCATATTTCAACTGTAATTTAGATTACATTTCATAGCTAGTAATTCAAGTAGGTAAAGAAAGCATTTAGTTGATATATCTTTTGAGAAAAAAATGATGGCTATAAAAAGCTGAAATTCTGCACCACATGTGAGACCATCTTTTCTTCCTCTGTGAAAAGATCTGTAAACACAGGAGAGATGTAATTGTGGGATGAAACTGTATCCTCTCGCTTAAATACAGCCATTTCCTCTGTCCCTTACAGTGACAGATTACTGAGCAGGCTCACCGAGCCCTGCAGTGTACGCCTGGAAGGGATCCGAGCCCTGGGCCAGAGTGCCAGCACTTGCTGTCTCACAACATGCTCTGGAAATGATTAAAAAGCAGTTTGAGAGCGCGCCTTTCACTGTGGGAAATTCAGATCTCTGTAACCTCACGGAGGTGCAAATGGAAGGGAAAACAGAGAAGGCCACAGTTCAAAAGAAGAAAATGAAAGGAAAATGAAAGGAAAAGGATTTTCGTCCTAAAGGCTACTAATGTATATGCAACTCAAAGCTATTCACATATACAGGAAGTGTTTGAACATGGTCTATAATACTGCAAGTTAATATAATTCATTGACAGATAACATGCAGATACGTAATCCACATGCAAAACAGTGACAGACACTGTTTATTTTCAGTCAGTGTCTGCACAAGGTAAGCAGCATTTGTTGTGAATAGTACCAGAATAACTGACATTGACATTATTATGTATGGGCACGTGTTTTTGTACGTAGTTGTCGTGACTGACACATACTGGTTCACGCAAGAGTACACAGCCTGACCCTACGATGCGTTAAGTCAGAGAGATGGTGCTGACAAACTGCTGAGCATCTGGTCTCCAAATGTTCCCCATAACCCCTTTCCTCTGCTACAGTATCTGCCTGGAATAGGCTGTTGTTGATTTGGACAGGGATCATGTACAGCCGGTCTTCGAAGGTTCCACTAGCACCGTGCTCACGTGACAAACATAAATACGGAAATCAAGGCAGATGTGACACTCGTGCAATGCCAGGAAAGTGGCAGCGGGTCAGCGGAGGTATAGCATGAACTAGTCAAATTTGTATCTTGTCTGAGGTATGCTTGTTGACAGCTGAGATAGCACTTCAGAGAATCTCTTTTCTTGTCTGCTTTTTTTTTTTTTTAACTGGAGAGCAGAACTCCCAAAGGAGGCTGCTTTTGATTGTAGAGATTAAAAAAGTCCTCTGCTGCCCATTTGAAGGGAATTATGCCTGACGTGCACCTCCCTAAAAAAGAGATGTGATCCTTGATGTAAATGCAGACCATGAACAGAGCGCAGCACCTCTGGCCATTGGAAGTTTGTTTAGTAGGTTGGATATGAAGAGCTGGATTTTAAAACATTAATTGAGGTTTTGACCTTTTGGGGACTGAAGAGTAAAATAACGAACTGAATAACAGCTTTGACATACTGTCACTATTTGTTGTTAACTTGTAAGCTAATAATTGTTGTTGTTGTAGCAGACCTGTAGTCACTTGTTTTTTTTAGCTTAATTTAGTTTCTACAAAGTCATGAAAAAATGACTTCACAAGCTGCTAGCTAACACTGTATATGCAGTGGTATACAGTTCATTCACCTGAGCTTTTATGCTGAAAACATTTGCCTTATGATGCTAGAAACAATGTTAATGAGACTGATGAAACTGAAGAATATAGATTGTGTAAAAAAAAAAAAAAAAAAATATGGCTGAGATCTTCATAATGCTAAAGAGCAGGTGAATTCTTTGACATACACATGCCATACTAGCAAATGCTTGCCAGTCACTGAGAATGCTGTAGGCTCACTTGGGGCAATGATGCCATTCTTCATTCTATCTTTGAAAAACCCACCATCTAAAATCCCACAACTCCCATCACAATGAACAGCTTGCTGGCCTTGAGAAGGATCTGTCTCTTCCCACTTTCATCTTCCTGAAATTCAGCAGGGCACTAAGTATTTGTGGTGTTTCAATCCAACCTGTCAATGTGCGGGAGCCTTTGCTTTTATCTGCTCTGCTTTGCTCTGTTATACTCTCCACATCTGGAGGCCTTCCATCACTAAATCTCTGTGGCTCCACTCTGGATCTCCCCCCTGTATGTTTAAGCTGTTACAAGAAACAGAGCTGCTTGACCTTTTCATTCAGCTGCCCGGGCTGAGGAGAGACACACAGTGTCTGCTGCTGTGGCCAGCCACACGATGATTGCTGTGATTAGTATGCATAAATAAGAAAAGGCAGATCATTAGCACTAATTTATTCATAAAACTGACAGGTCACAAAACAGAAAGGGACTAAAGGTCAGCTAAGTGCCCTCCTTGCTGTCTTAAAACATTAATGTTGAAATATGTGAGGGACATGTCAAAGTTGGCATTTCATAGTGATGTCAGCTGAAGCTCACCCTGCATCTGAGCAAGGAGACTTGTTGTGCTTTTTAAAATCACCTGAGATGCAGTGTGCTACCAAAGACATTAATTAGGAGTACATTTCGCTGTAATTACCAGTCAGAATAAACATATTTGCTTGTGATACCACAACTCTGTATGTACTGTATGAGCTTTGTCACCTGAAAGAAGTAAAAAGAAACTGATAATCATCCATCATTATATTATGATTTTTAAAGCATATTAGCTAGTAACATAGCTGGATTGATTATAGATACTGCAGTATTATAATGCAAAGCAATGGCTCATGTCTATTTTAAAGGTTGTAGAAGGATACTAAGCTATATAGTCCAGTTTCAAGGCCTCGCTGTCTGATCGATATCTCAGCCTGTGTTTCATCCCTCGAGCCCCTAATGGCAGGAACCTCTGGAGCCACAGTAATGCTATCTGTGTAAAGGGGGGGTGGACTCAAACCCTTCACAGCATGCTGACGCTCTCATCTGCAATAAATCCTAGTGCTGGAAAACGCAACTTCCCACAGACACTCTACACACAGAAAAGCAGCACAAAAAGGAGCCCATCAAAAACCATCAAAAGAGAAACAATAATTCAGTGCTGGCTGCCCCCATTTATGTACTTTTTTTTTTTTTTAAAGCAAGCCCCTGAATAATGGCCTCCATATAACATAGGCTGAGCTCCCTGCTGAAGAGTGCTTTGGACTGCGGATACCATGGAGCACACATAGTGGCAATCCACCTCCTCAAGGCTTTGGCCCTGCAGTCTGGATCCACAAAGAGGCACCAAGTAATGGCTTCCTTATGGACTCCCGACGCAAGACTGATGGGCTGACAGAAGGTATGTTAAATATCTCCTGTTCTAACTGCTACATCAGGGCTCTGACCTTCTCTAAAACATGGGCTTAACAAGAGATTCAGAGGGTCAGCTCAGAGGTGATCAGTCACCAGCAGGGTTGCATGAGGTGGGGCTCATTCTCTAAAGGAGGACTTGGGGTTGATGCTCGGGGGTGTAGTGAGAAAGTCAGAAGATTCTCAGAGTGCTGTACGTGTCGGGATAATCTGCTTAGACAATTGATTTAAGGGGAATTTTACAAAAAGAATAAACTGAAAGCAAAGCTCCAGAGGAGATTAAATATCTTGTTCTGAAATATAAATAGAGGACAGAACCCTGAATATTTAAGCAAAGGTTCATCATAAATATATACACTTACAAAATATCTGCAATGTAATGTGTGATTTAAATCTAGATTTTGAAGTGAGAGATGAGTGACATGGACAGTGGATTTTTTGCCAGTGCAATGTGTCAATTTTTATTACACCGGAGTTGACATGAGGTTCTTCCACATCTCCACATACCGTTGGAACAAAATATGCTATCAAGAGAAGCATAGCAGAGAATGGCATATTACACGTGAAAAAAAGGAAAAAGACAAAGAGAGGCTGAGAAGAGGGTTGTGTAGAGGATGAGGGGGGAAAAAAAGCTCACCTGAGAACAAAGCAGCATGACAAGTTCCACCACCGAGGTGCTCGACTTCATACAGACTAGACCTTTGGAGACACAGCAAATGAACAGGATGGATATTAACATACATGTTAGCACGAGTGTACAACAGTGAATATAATCAACAGTTATTTTATTATTTATGAGGCAAAACAAGAGAATATTTAGTAGAGACTATTGTCTATAGTGTAGCAGTGACTCCCCTATATTCCAAATGGACAGAACTACTACATATTGTGTTCAGTATATTTTTGAAAAATTCTCGAAAATTGCAATCTGAATTTTCCTGTCAAAAAAATGGTTGAAAGAAAAAAAAACATCTGCAATATATTTACATGTTAAGACTCCCTACACACGAACACACACACATCCACCTTCACACATGCCACACACTCTCAAGAAGACATTCACAGATTCTTCCCACATATCGTTCTGTAGACTGTGAGCCACCGAAGCAGACAACTCTCTAATGAAACATGGGCAGGTGTGAAAAGCTCATTTGTAGAAACAATGGCTGCAACTGGTCTTGTATTCTGCACCTCCAGCCCCTTCTGCTGTACTCAGTGAGAACCATTAGAGGTGTAATTATTAATAAAGAAAAGAAAGCAACTCTCAAGGATTCATTATAGGTGGGCAAAGCAAACGCTATGCCACACAGATTCTATTGTTTCATGGACTGTAATGTCAATCAGAGGAGAGGAGAAAACGTTCCTTATCTAAAATTTAAGTTTTAACCCTAATTTCATGAATGGTGTTTGAGATTTGTGCTGCATATTAATATCTACCATATGAAAGGAGAGTATGTTTAATCTGCTGCTATACAATCAATACATTCTAAAATCATATATATATATATATATATATATATATATATATATATATATATATATATATATATATATATATATATATATATATATATATATATATATATATATATATATATATATAGGGCCATAAAGGTCAACCATACAACATTTAATGAAAAAAGTTTTGCTTGTGTGAATACTGTACAATGTAGCACAGAATGCCAAACATTCAGAACAGTGGATTGATGGATCTTTTGGTTGTAGCTTCACCATTTATTTCTATTCAAGAGCAGAGACTGTCCAAGGGAACATGTTGTAAATACTCTGAGAGGATGTGACCCTTCTCTTGTACACAGAGTGCCACGGTTGACCTCTTGTTATAGTAGTGACATGCTCAGCCATAAGTCAGTCCAGTCTGACACAGGAGTCAGGTGGCCAACTGACCCTGGCCTTGTGCTGGTAGACAAACTAAATGCAT
Source organism: Amphiprion ocellaris (assembly GCF_022539595.1). Taxonomy (NCBI): domain Eukaryota; kingdom Metazoa; phylum Chordata; class Actinopteri; family Pomacentridae; genus Amphiprion; species Amphiprion ocellaris. The sequence continues at coordinate 28,804,033 of NC_072772.1, read as the reverse complement.
TCTTTTTAAACACGGCCTGCCAGTCCTTTCCTGTAAACAGGGCAGGGTTAAGGCACGGGTGAATGTGGCATTGTGGGGTGATGTGCCGGCAGGCTGGGCCACTCAGGGGACAGCAACAAGCAGGCGGCAGGCATCACAAGAGCAGTAGTGTTCGCACACAGCCCTTACCCACCAACTCCAAGTATAAAGCTCAGGGTGCACTCAACATAATTGCTGCAGTGACCACATGTCTGCAGAGGGGGTGAAGGAATAGGGTGAGGCAAAGGGGCACATGGGGTACAGGAGGGCTTGACCCCGGGCAATCTAAGGAGTGATGGATGGCTGGTAATTACTAGTAAATGGAGCGCCTTTGCACTACAGCACAGTATTTCAACTGTGAGCCTGGGAAGGGCCAAAAAGAAAAGTAGAAAGAGAGAGGGGAACAGCAAAATCAGTTCAACCACAAACACACTGCAACAGGGATGGACTGAGAGTGGCTCAACAGAATTAAGTATTATATAGGCGTGCAAGTGCATGTGGTAAATCTATGTATTTATGTTTTCCCATAAACCAGGTCTAATCCATGTCAGGGTTCACATTTCACAGACGCAGACAGGGTTAAACATGTCTGGTGAAGAGTGCCGAGGCTTTAGCTGTCTATCTTCGACCTTGTTTGTGGGGATACAGTCTGCAGTCTGAGATCAGCTCTGGTTTGTCAGCTTGGTCAGTCTGCTGACAGACTTTGAGTGAAAGGGTAACAGACATATTCACACTTGTCAAGGCTGTGCTACCTGATTTTTCATTCCTTTCTCTTGACTTTAAGCGAGTAGCCTCAGTCACATGTGCATAGCACACCCACAAGTCTGTTTACACATGTGTACAGTATATGTATGATGCATAAAGGAAAACCTGAGTGTTTGTCAAACTTAACTACTGAATATGGAGACATTTTAAAAAGCAGTTAGTGATACTTTAAATGTCCTTTGTATAACTGTAGAAGAAAATGCAATGCACCATTTCACCATTTGACAAGACTGATTCTGTAAAATAAATAACACTCTGTTCAGGATTAAACTTAGGAAAGGTAATTATTTCAAGCATAATTAAATTACAGCAAAAGATCCTAATACAATATCTATTGAATTTCAGATCTTGCAGGTAAATTACAAAAAAAAAAGCAAAGGAGAAGTAAATCAAATATTTGGTAATTAAAACATTATAATACTGGCAATGGCAGAATGCATCCATTTTAACTTAATTGGTAATGTAAACAGTTCACATATAAGCTATGCTCTGGAAAGTGGACACACTGTGTCAAACAGCTTCTTTCCGGAAGGGCTTTAATAAAGTCACGGGACTGGATTCCTTTAGCGTGCTGTCATTCTCTGCATAGACCTCTGAAATTAATATCAGTTTCGCTTACGGTTAAAAGAAAAGACTTTGGCGAGGGGAAAAGGCGAATATAGCATTTTGCTTGCAAGTGAAGAGATTGGAGGCCACACATATATTTTGCACTTCACACACACACAAACGTCTGCAGACACACAGTCTCACAAATGCGTGTGCTGAATGCGGTGGCAGGGTGTTCTTGTGAATACAAGCCAAAACAAGCCTGGGGAACAGAGTGGCAGTGCACACACATGCAGGCATAGAGTCCCTGAGGTTAGGCACAAGTAGCACTCTGAGAGGCTGCCAACCTGAGCAAGGCACTGGAAGCCTTCACACAGCCACCAAGAAATCAGTCTAGAAACCAGAGTGGAGTGCAGCAGAGGGATCACATACTTCTGCAAACACTGCGCACAACCATACCAGTCAGCACAGCTCTTTAACTGTTTGCAAGGTGACTGCTGTAATGGAGTTTTAAACAAAATATAAGTCATTCAACCTGAAGCCTGTGTAAATGTGACAGGGAGCAGCAAGTCTGGGCTGAAACACACAAGATTGCAGGTTTTAGTAGTGCTATTATTTTATTATCAGCAGCCATTAGAAGTAGTACTTCTGAGGCCTTACTGAAAAATGCAACAAAGTCTCCGTAAGCATCAACAGTTCATTTTACTCTCCAGCTGAAAGGATTTCAATTTTACTGTTCACAAAATCTGCTGGATTCTGTATGGCATGGAACAGAAGAAGGGCATTCTTACAACGTTCTTACAAACAGAGTTAACGCCTTCAGATATTTTCATATTGGCAAATAGTAGAGAGCAATCACTTCTTTTAAGTTTACTCTAAAATGAAAAAGCAACATTTGACCAAGGAAAGATGAAAAACCCCTTCCGGCAATAAGCAACGGGGTGAGCTGGAAATGCAATCTTAGTTTAGCACTAAAAATATCACTAGCAGGAGGCAAAGGCCACCAATTATTTCAACGTTCATTTCAAAATGACATTTGTTGTGACTATGAAACACTGATGTTTAAAAATACTACACCTAGGAATAATCCTCAATATGTGGAATGAAGCATGAAGAAAACAAAACACACACGCCACAAGATGAATGAAAAGGAAAGCAGATTTAATCAAACTGTGACAGACCCCCAGCTTGTGTGCAAAATAGTGACTCTCCTGTCAACACCTGCTACTGCGTATGCATCCATCAATGAGGCAGTCAGTGCAGTACATACAACATCAGGGCGATGGGGACAGGGCTTCACACAGAGCCTTGAGAATAAAATGTCCTCTGTAACATCTGTACCTTCTATGAGCAACTCCTGTCCGTGGCTTCCCAGCAGGGTGCGCGACAGAAAAGGTGCAAAGTCCACAAAGATCTCTCGCAGCAGGGGTGCCACTTTCTCCAAGGCCCTTTCGAGCTTTGTAGTGATGCTGTCAAAGAGAACATATCACAACACAAATCACAAAAGGAAAGGAGACACCTGAATTAGAGCTTTAAAAAAAAAAGGGAAAGGAGGTACTGTATCTTTCCAGCAAAGGTAAGGCAGAAAAAGAGCAGTGAGAGCCCCACAGCTGACCCAGTGTGAACAACTCACAGCAGTCAGTGTGTAGCCAGACTGTCAAGAGTCCTGGTGGGTGCAGAAGTAACCCACGCATTTCAGAGGATGCAAACCAAGCCAGAGTGTGGTTGCTATCACCAGAGATGTCAATAAGAGAAGGTCTAAAAGCCACATGAACACATATCTCACTGGTTGTTTGCATTCTTTGTTGTGATATGTTACTAGGTTTGCACATGAGATCACAGTCGTTCAGCAGTGAAAACGAAGTTCCATATCTTCTGCACACTCACTACATGCCTCTGCTTGACACTATCTAAGCACCTCAGAAAGACTATGAGCAGGAATCGTGCAGCCATACAACTCAGACTGTATACGAGCAGAGATACGGCTCAAGCTGCAACATATCTCTGCTCTCCATTGTGTACACAGACAGATAAAAAAAAAAAAGGCAACAAGAGGAGAGCTGAAGCTTGTTTTCCCAACTAAGATGGACAGAAAGCAGCAGGAAGGGAAAAAACGGAGAGAGAAGACACAATGTTTTGGTTCAGGATTTGTGTGAATGTGTAGCCTAATCTGCCTCCCAGCAACCTGGGAAAACGTAGCAGAGGCATGACAGACTAGCATAAAACGGAGAATGCAGGGGGTCTAGGAGGCTAACATAGATGTCCTTGCCTAAGACACTGGCCTGCACCTCTGGAGGCTGCCTGTAATCCTGTCAGGGAGCTAAAGGGTTTGAGCTCGGGAGGAGTCAGTCTCTGACGTAGTGGATTCTGGTCCACTTCACAAAAGGCACTGAAATGAAGAGAAAAAAGAAATCACAGGCAGTAGCTACGTCATGTGTTTTCGGGCTCACGAACTAAGTATAAATTATGACAATAAAATAGATAATTTTAATCATATTTGATATTTTCAGTAGATGGGATCAGCTTGGATGCTTATTTCTCATCTAAAACATAAGTTAAGAAGCATCTGTAGGCTCTGCAGCGAGATACTACTATCATTGACTTCACAGTTACGCTAAGTGATGTCGGTTACTGCTGCCATGGCAACTGAATCTCTGTTCCTCTAGCAGAACACACTGAGGCAAAGAGAAAGAAAGACTCTGGAGAAAGACCTGGGCTCTCTGCAGTCAGTGGGAGAGTAGATCTAAGGATGTCTGTCACAAACTATTAGAGCAAATGGGGGAGATGAGTCAAGGTCACAACCGGATATACACACAGAAATACACACATGTACATAAAGAATTAGGCCAAACTTTGCCACAGTGCTCATATAAAGCCACCTCTGTTTTTCATTTGTGTTTTTCCCTTTTTTTTCGACGACAAGGAGAAAATGAAAATGAATTTAGTGGGTCAAAAGGACCACTGTTCAGTGAAGATAAGGACGTAAACACTGTACAGAAATTACCCATTCAATCAAGTAAAAGAAGTCAGTGTTTAAAGAAAATGTGAAAACATTTAAAAATGGATTTTAAAGATAAGCTTCACAGACAACTTTGTGCATAAGCGGATTTTACACATAAGTGGCACAATTTGAATAAATGAGTTCAGTAACACAGTAAATATGTTTGGCTGAACAGAGCAGCCCTGTTGTACCTCATATTTTCTACTGTGTCTTCAGGCATGGGGGCTACCGTCTGCACTGCCGGCAGATTTTTACTTGTGGCTCCGTTGACAAAACTGGACGAAGAGGAGGTCGAGGATGCAGCATCAGTGGCTCCTGCAAGAAGACCAACAAAAGCATGCAACATTCATGAAGTGCAAAAAATTATTTTAAATATATATATTTTTAGTAATGTTAAATAATTTTACATAGAGGTAAGGATTAACATTTACATTACAAAAACAATGTTTTTAGCATGTTAATACTTTTGTTGTCAAAGATTAAACACAATACTGAATTTTGTCGTCTGAAATTGCATTATACTCGAATCTACAGACTAATTACTTAAGCAACAGTACACAGACTGAAATGACTGAAAGGAGACGACTAAGGAGTGGGAAGTTATTAAGCCAGCCACAATCTGGCTCCCAATAGTACACCTCAGCACAAATTTCCACCAAGCAAAACAAATTGTGCACTTCAACTAAATCCAAGTGCACCTAAGACGGTTCAGATTCATGCCAGTAGCAACATATGGAACTGTTATGTTTACTAAGACAACAAAGATAAAGAACCAACGAATGTATGAAAACATATAGGTATCATTTTAAAAAAACATTTTACACTTAGTGTTGGAGTCAAAGACAAATTAGGATATCGTGACAACAGTAATTCAGAGGTGGGCCCTGAGTCATATATTCTTGGATGCACACGCCAAGCACAAGTATAAAATCACTCTGACTGTCCTCGTGAGAGGTTCAAACCAGTGAGAATGAGATCATGGGGTCTGTGGCTTTAGCTGAAAGCACACTTTCACTTGGATACATTTCTCACATTCCTTTACAGGGGCTCAGAGAGGAGAGGGAGAGTTTTTTTTTAATAGAGAACATTAAAAAGGTGTTGGAGCTCCTAATGGTTCCTGGTGTTAAGTGGGTCCTTTCAGAGGCCTAGACTACATGAGTCCAGAGGTATAACTGGCTCAATGCAGCACAGTCCCAGGAGAAGCAACGTGACGGCAGGGGGAGGGAGAGGGCAAGCAGTCAATCAAACAGGAATGCAAACTACAAAGGGAAAGTAAGCATGCAAATTCATCTTTATTTTTAATAGGGGGTTTGTTTTACTGTATAATTCAGGCACATTAAAACTGGAATCAGAAAGAATCCTAGTTGCTAAAGGACAGCGGTTTTATTTGGCAGTGCCTGGAGAAAACAGACAGTGAAATGAAGGGAAAGAGGGCCATCTAGTGATTACAACAAGGGCATGCAGGATCACATGATCAGGCAGAGGACAGATGCTTTGTTTCTATTCTTGGCTTAGAATTAATGAAAGAAAAACAAAACAGTCATTAAAATGAGCATAAATTGCTCAAATTAAGTACTCTCAAATTTTTCAGAGGCAGTATTATTTGAACACTGCAAGGGCTGAATGTAGTATTTTAACTGTGTAAGTATGCTCCAGTGACCTTTATATGGCCTACCCGTAGTGTTGATCATGCTTTTCGGGGTCGCGGAAGCAGCAGCAAAGATGTTGGGGGTGCTGCCAGCTGTCAGGCCAGGAGAGGTGCTGCTGCTGCTGCTGCCTCCCAGTATGTTAACTGTTAGACTGCCAGGGGAGGTTTTCTTTACAGGCACCACCACACTCCTGCAGGGAACACATACAGAAGACATTTCATTCATACATACACGAAAAAATTGTACTTGTGAATAGTTTAAATATTCAAAATAAAACAATATTTCTGAAAGATTAAATAACAAATGTCAGATGGATACAACAGGGGCAGAAAAATGGCACAGTTAAGAAGATAAAGAGCATGTTTCTGTAAGTATAATCTAAAATAAAAATACTGGAACAAAACACTAAACCTCTAACAGTCTCAGGGTGCTGTGGCAACCACAGGTGGCAACTGTAGAATCAAACCGTCATAACTTCACAGAATTATTTATAAAACCTGAATTATGCTACTGATACAAATGACATTGGAGATGTGGGTAAAAACACTTTCTTTTAGTTTTGTGAAAAGGTTATACTTGAGCTAACTGACAGCCACAAAATGCAAATCTAAGACAAATCTATAACCAGTCATACAACAGGTGAGCTCAGACTTGTTGTCCATATAAAACAGATGGTCAGTAGAGCCAGCATCGTAAACAAAGGCTTTTCAGTTCTAGGGACTGAAAATCCAGTACTTTCAATTCAGCTCTTGTCCTTGTAATTGCCTTTTAGAAACGCCTCCAGAGCATAGCAGATAAATTAAAATTTATTCACGAGTTTCAGGGAAAGAAAAAAGAGAATATGAATAGTCCTGATCGTCTCGTACTGCCTTCAGGCCCTGTTAGTATGAGGAAGCCCACACATTAGTCAGTGCATTTGAAAGGTAAACATCCTGACCTTTAACTCCATCATTCAGTGTAATGCATGAAAGGCAAACAGACACACACGTGTACACAAGAAGCTAAACTAAATAAACTCGAGGTCTGGCCAACTTGCTACTAGATTTTCACTTACATCTCCTCCTGCCAGCGGCGGTCCTCTGCTGTTCTCTGCTCAGATGGGAAAAGCTGAAAACATCCCCAGTCCAAAGCAGAATCTCTCCAGGAGCAGCTTGGCATTAGTTACTGACGTATTTACATAGCTCCTGTGTTCCAACGGACAAAACTACACCTTACTGAACATGAGATTTAAGACCTTTCAATCTGGCATTGCTCTGTTCGAACACACAGGGCAGAATCTGATTTTGTCAGCGAGTATATGTGGAGTGTTGACATATTTGCAGATGATGGCCTTTAGTGCAGAAATTTCTATTATGTCCCCAAAGCACTTTTTTTTGCTAAGAAAGAAAAAACGGAAAGATGCTAGAAATAGCACCAAGTACTTCAAATATCAGAATAAGCCATGAATAATTATACACATACACAAGTCAAGAGGGGATCTAAAAATAACGGGGCTTCCCCTTTTAAATGTAGAAACTACTGCACAAAACATCACGTGGGGAAAAAAAATAAAAGGGAAGGGACAGAACTTATTAATGAAACATGTAAAGAAAACCTTGTGGAGGCCTGAGATGAAAGTTGATAGTTGAAAGTATGATTTTGTGGCGACAGAAAAGCACAGACACGCCACTGACCCACATGACCTCTGTTCACATGCAATCTGATTGGCCAAGGATTAAAGATGATTCAGTGAACTTGGCTCTGCAAGAGTTTCCTGACAGAAAAGAGAAGAGAAGCTTGTCCTTATCAGGTCTGCAGTTGGCCTTTGGGTTTGTGAAGGTGCCAGATAATGTCTTGTCCAATCTCCTGCAGTTACTCTGGGTGACACAGGCCAGGCCTTTGCTCTGTCACAAGCTAAGCCTGTTGTCATCTGAAGCAAATCCCCAGATATCCTTCCTCAAGAAAACAACACAGACTTTTAATGTCTTTTGTTACCATTTTATATATACAGTCCAGTCCGTCTCATAGATCACGTAAAACATGCCACGGGAAACAATCCTAATGTGGCCTGGATATATTTCAGGCTGTTTGGTCAATTATTTTGCACCCTTTTACGCTGTGCAACTGATTTATCTCAAAATTTTCAAAGCTATGATGTTTTATTTACCAGATGAAATAGCACTTCAGTTTCTCTCCACGAATGAAATGTACAAAAAAGTAGATTATATTACACATAAAATGACAATGTTGCTACATTGACAACCACCTAGCAAACACACAATACCAAAAATAGTAGTAAAATAAAAGATTTGAAACTTAACAGATCAAAATCAGCTCAATCACAAGAAGCTTGAAAAGCTTCTTGAAAGGTTGCTGAAATATTAATATCTCCAGGGATACAGCTGTGCTCTGAAGAACGCTGATGACAAATATCATTTATTTAGCAGATCTTCGTACTGCTCTCCTCTGTGAAATCTCACTGACAGATTTCAGAACATCAGTAATGTGTTTTGATGGTCGGAACTGGGTGTGAATTTAATCTTGCTTTCCAAATTTATCCCTTGCTCGCATGTTCCAGCGGTGCTTTGGCATGGCTGGGACGTTACATTAGATCTACAGGATGTTGATAAAACATGAACCTCTTTTAATGAATAATTCATTAGCAGAGTGCTCATGAATCATGTATAGATTATCTAGTGCATATTTTATTAATAGGATTGTCTTAATTGAGTTGCAGAGAATAAAGCAAGGATTAATCTTGGAATGAATATTAATGAGGTCTGCGGCTGTGGGATATGACTGCAATGTAAAGTATAACCAAAGAAATGTTTCCTTTATAAATCCAAAATAAGAATCTAATCTAATAGGCCTTTACTCAGAAATACAGATACAGGGAGAATTTGCTGTGCTTACATTCCACAAACCAATTCAATAAAAAAAGAGTTATCATTGCTCTCCATCATGTGAAAACTCAAATATGTAAGGACAAACAATATCTCACAGAGCAAATTTGGAGACTTTTGTACAGAAAGAAAGGGAGGAAGCTGAGGATTAGTCAAGTATTTCTTTACTGTATTCCCATCTGGTCTGATGGAAACCTGGGTTTTGAGCTGTTTAAACAGCTCTATGGAAGTCCCTACTAGAGAGGCCTCTGCGACAACTGCCCCTGTGCACTCCACTTTAAGCCATTTTTCCCTCCTTCTTTTTTGATGTTGTCACTCCCAATCTATTTTTGCCCTGACAGACAAATGAAAGGCCTGTCCATGGCTGGCAGCTCATTTCGCTGGCAGGTGGCAAACAATTAGACACAGCAAATAGAGGCTGGAGGGGGGAGTGACATGAAAAGCATGAGACAAAGTTGTAAATGTGGTCAGGAGGCTTTGTGTGAAAGCATTTCAAAAATAATACACTTCGCCGTGGCGACTCATTTCAGGCTGCCAGGTCCCATTATGGATGCGAGCAGTGAGGACGATGGCTGGCCATGGTTTGGTGCGTGGCCTCTTCTGTTCAATCTGTCATCAACGCCCTGGAGACCCCACCCGCTCAGCTGTCCTCTCCCCACATACTCCTCCATCTTTCTCCCTATTCATCAGGCTCACCTTAGCCCAGCTCAGTGGCAGCATGCATTGAAGAGGAGGAGGCCCCATTGTTGAGGCTGACTGACTGTGTCCTCTGCCTTTCCTCTTGGGTCTGAAGTGACTACATGGAAGGACATGAAAACTCTAACCAAATCCACATTGTCCAGAGGGGACGAGGAGCTTTTCTTTGTGCCAAACTAACTTTAATTACTTTAAGAAAAATTATGATTTTCAAAACATTATCAGCCATAGGAAGCAGGGATCAGGGGGAGCTGAAGCTTGAAATCCCTGCAGGAGCAGGTTTGTAAACACCCAAATCCAGATAGATTACTGTGTGGTTTTATCTAATCCAGGAATGTAAATAAACTGCAGCAGTACCACGGCGCTTCAGAGACCCTTTCAAACACAGGAATTCCTCGCTCTGGGGAATGAGTACAATATAAGTGGCCTGAAATGAATGATGTGTTTCAGGCTACTTAAAAACCATTAGTGGTCTACTGGATAACGGAGATAAACCCTGAGGATTAACATCACCATTCTACAATCACTTGAGAGATTGCTCACTGCCAGACACACCCACATCCACACAGCCTTTGTGGCTTTAAATGCTGGGTAGTTATCGTGATATAGAGATGTAAAGCTCTGATGATTCATTCAGAGATATAATTACAAATTAAAGTTCTTCAAAGCTAAAGGTTAAAAAAATAAATTTAAATGTACTACCATTTCAGAAAACAACTGGCTTCCCGATCATTTCTGTGAAGTATGAAAATCTATTAGCAGGCTCAATTTAACCATGAATTAATTTTTATTGTCATTGTGTTTTAATTCCATGCTTCACCCAGTCATGATGAAAAAGCAACGATAAAAATGAGACTGATAAAAATGTATGCTGACTAAACATTCAGTCAAGAGTTTAACAGATTTCCATACTGTAAAGAAATAACTGGAATAACTGGAAACATGCATACAAAAACCAACTAAGCGGTTTTTGTATGCAACGGCAAGTGATGCAAAGGTTGTTTTGTCCATTAAAATTAACCAAACAAACTTAAGCTGTGTAATTTATTTTTCCGTAACAGACATTTTCAGCAGCAACAAACAACTAACCAATAAGACTTCCTCACCTGTCAAAAGAGTGAAACTGCATTGGCAGCATGGCGTGGGCCTTGGCAGCAAGATCTGGGTAGGACACAGGCTCCAGCCCAGCCTCCATGCCCTCCACTGGAGCTGCTACCAGACTCTTTAGAATCTCCTTGACATTGATGCCCTTGTTGGGCTGATTAGTGCTGATGATGGTGTCCACGTTGGGGGATCCGGACAGGCTCTCCTGAGACTTCTTCACCTCTGATGACAGTGTAGATATGAGCTCGCTCATGGCGCCTGGTCCTCCCACACAGTGGTCCAGGTCAGAGCCGTTGAGGACGCTGGCTACTTGCTCCTCTCCGATCCCAGAGTCTGTGTGGGGAAGAGAGCTTCCCATTTGGAGGTCTTCTGATGGCAGAAGATGGCCCTTAGTGCTTTCAAATACAGAGGGTGTTTCTGTGAAAAAACATACAAAACATGTAGTAACTGAGACTGCAGTTAGTCACATAGCCATTTTGTTTCAGAAGTCTTTTACTCGAAAAAAGCAGTAAAATGTCCAAAGAGATGTCTTCAAACTAAAACTTCTACCTTACCAGCAGTCTCCAAAATTATCAAATTTTCAATTATATGAATAAAATCCTAACATCTGAGAAGTTAAAAACCTTATAACCTTTGGTGCTTTTACAGGATGAATGAGTTTAGTGCTTAAAATAAAAATCAATAATTAATTCTCTGTCATTTTTCTACATGCCATCTTAAAATGATCAGAATATTTGTGAAGAGCAGTGAAAAATGGGGATCAAAACTAAATAATTTGATACCAATGACAGTAAATAAAAAAAAAAAAAAACATTCCAGAGCTAGCATTACATTTCTAGCCAAAGAGTAAATTTAGCATGTTTAGAGAACCACATGCCAGGGCAGCTTCTTAGATCTCTCTCCAGAAGCTCTGATTCTCTGGTGAGATTATCTCTCTGTATTTCTCCTTCTACACTAATAAAACATGAGTCCTTTTCTTCGGCTTCCTCACGCCTAAAGCCATATCCTTGTAACTGCTTAGACACAGAGGTAGTTAAACAGATACACTGCTCTATTATTCAAGGGCGTAATATACCGTACACCATTCCTTTCTTTATTTATGAAGGACCGAGTCTTATAATAGTCTGCAACATTCGGTCTGCCCATACAGTGAAAATTGGCTCTACATAGTAATCAGTGCGTTCCAAACAAACGTTTGCAGATTTTTCCCAAAAACTGCAGAGGTGCCTTTCCAGTAACATTTGGGTTCATCTTGACCGAATGGTTACCTACATCTAAGGGCGACCATATTAATATTCATCACATGCGCCCTAACGAGGTCAGCAGGGCCTGATTTAGCCAGCAAGTCGTCTGGCTTCCTGATCCATCAGACAATCGTCTGCCACATGCCGTCTGGAAAATTCCCCCATTTTCTGGAGAAATTTATGAAGGCAGCAGTGTGCCTCTCTCCTCCCAGCAACCTCTATGATCCCATTCTCCTCTGGTGGATTGCTTGCCTAATGGGCACTGACAGATGGGGCTGAAAATAGCAAGCCTGGCTCCACTGCCCCAAAAACCCACAGTAGTTGGCCAACATGCTGCTGCTTTCTCATCTCTCAACTTCTCCCTGCTCATCTTCTCTTTCTTCATTCTCTGCGCTCCGAGCTCTATAAATTACATTTACACATTTCCTTTGGCCTCCTTCCTCTTCCTCTAGTTTTCTTTTATCCACTTCACCTTTTGTCTGAATGAAAGTTGATAAAGTATGCTCACTTATGCATTTCATAATAGCAAGTTGGCACTGCAGCAGACACTGCGTTAAACCTTTGTAGGCATCCACTGATTTCCTTTCATGTGACTTAATGTATGATTTATGACTTGAGGCACATACAACCTTTTATTTCAGAGAGAACATTGATGCCTTTTCAAGTTCAAAACCACCATCTCCAGCACCAGTCTGTTTGCTTCCACATTTAATTCTGTGCGGTGCAATTAGCAGAGCTTATGAATAAATCATAGGTGAGCCAGTGGAGTGCAGGCAGGGTATCCCTGTTATTTTACTGAATGAGCTCTCAGCTCTTGCACGCTGGTACCAGAGTAACAGAACAGACCAAGGACACTTAACACTTGAGCATATCAGGTACAGTCATCTCAAACTTAGAATAGGTGTGAAGAGGAATGGATGTAAGACAGGCAGAGCATAGCCGTCGACACCTGTGCTGGTTGGTGAGTTGATCTCCTGACGCATGCTGAGGCCTGACTGGTTGCTTATCCTGGCAGTCTCACGTTGGGGCTCCAGAATGTCGCGGTATTTGGAGACCATGAGGACAGAGATGAAGTACACCACAGCTAAAGCCAGGAACTGGGCTTGCTTACTGTCATCCTGTGAAGAACAATCACAAAACAGCTTTTATTCAGAAGACTGTCATTTCACACAATCCACTGCTGCTGCCTGAAATGGTTTTTCACAGCAAATGCACCTTGCATAATGCATGCAAAACAGATGTAAAATACCATATTTCTAATACTTGCTTTAAAATACACTGACATATACTCATGCAAAGGGTGTGTTTGGTATCTCACTTACTGATGGAAAGGTGTTGCATTGCACACCTGCATGTCTGTCAAAAAAACCCCAAACTAATCCTATTTTCATCCTTGCTACCTGTAGTCAAGTCTTTGTGACAAACACAATGCATGTCTCGCACAAACACACACACGGACTTGGCTCACCACATCACGAAACACCACAGCGCGAAGTCGATTGATGTCCACATCCTGCAGAAGGCGATCTGGGTCCTTGATGGGAGACAGGTTACTAGGGACAGTCTCTATGGCTGTCTAAAGCAGAGAGATAACACAATATAACATGCTTCTCTTTTCAGTCGAAAGCCAAATTTAACATGCTTTTAATATTACTTTTCTTTTTTCATCATTTTAGAGATAAGAAAAAGGATAGAGATGGAAGAGAAACAATCTTTCTGCAGACATAATGGGTTCAAAGACAGATTTGGTATCACAGGGTGAACAGATGACATATACAAGGGGAAAACTGTTTTTGTTTTGCTACTTAGGGCCCATTATGACTGCATGGATTGAATTTTCAACAAGAGTCACAGAAACCTAAATAATTTTAATGTTTTATTGTCTTTTTTGTAAATCACCTTGTAATTCTACTTCTGAAAGGTACAATAGAAATAAAGTTTATTACTATGGACACCTGAGACAGGCGACATGTGATATCACATCCTACCTTGCTGGAAGTCATAGCATTTTGCAAGATTTCCTGAGTCTTGTTGTTGGGAATGGAAGACAAATTTCCTCTTTCTCTGTGTCTCTGCCTGCATTCTAAACAGTTCCTAACAGCCACACAACACACTGCACACAGACACACACACACACACACACACACACACACACACACACACACACACACACAGAGAGAGAGCACACAAATAGGCTCTCATTTCAGAGTTAAATGGAAATTAAATGTTGATAACATGCATGACCTCTTTAAAACTAATCAGTTATCTCTGATGACTATTTGTTCAAGGCTGATGGGAAAGAGGGCAGAAGCAAAATCAGCAGCCAGACTGATTTCACACTGAAGCCAGTGATGAGAAATTGTATGTTTGCAACAAGGACACTGTGAAGTCTGAAGGCTATTTCACATCCCCCCAGAGCACAACTTGGAATCAACCATCAAGCAAACATGGGCTTGTAAACACACACACACACCCATGGGCACAAACAAATGTAGACACCACCTTACTTTATGTGTCAAATAATTCAATCAAAATAACTGAATTCTGAACTTTCAGTGGATCTTAGTCCACAATTTAGTAATTCTACATTTATTTTTCATTCAAATATTTTCAACATATATAATTCCACAGGCCTCTATTATATACAATGACACAATCAAACACACACAAGGGCAGAGAGGACATCATGGAGTCCTATGAGACACACTAATGACAGACACAAAAGGCTACCATTTGCAAAGAGAACCTGACTGCACTGCAAATGATTCTCTCTGCTTGTTGTGAATTCTAAAATTAAGATTGTGCCATGTTTTCACTGCCAGAAACTGCAGCAAAAACCCGGTTCATTCTCCACTGCAGTACACAATTAGCACGGGATTCTTTAATTAATTAGCCTGGCTGATCAAAAGGGATTAGACGCATTATTAGAACGTGTGAGGAGAATACTATCACGGCATTTTCCAACTCATTCATATTCCTGTGTACAAACACCACATAAAGGTACTATAATTCCTTCACTCTTCCTCTGCATTGACTGCTATTTACATCTGCGGCTGAAAATATATAATCAAGATCTTACCAAGTCGGAGGCACTGGCGCATCAGGCCACCGGAGGACATGTTCTTTTCAGCCTCAATCTCACTGAAGTTGAGGGAGCTTGAGAACACCAAGACATCTACCATAACCATGAGTCGGGACAGGAAAGTGATGGCCGTCTCCGAGGACATGCCCTGTGTCGCCTCGATGATCTCTAACTCCGTCTTGAAGCAAAGAAGGGAACAAGACATATAGGTCAACAGTGCAAATGTAAAATGTCTTCTCTGACACATTTTCAGATCTAGCAGGGATTAAATTATTCTTAAACGTGTAATAAAATATATTAAGATAGTAATAAAATCTTTAAAGATAGGCTTATTATGCATATAGACACAGCAGTGGTTTCTGCTGAATTTAGGACACAAAAACACAGGTCAGAAGATGGCAGCAATATGGGCCATTATTATTGTGTGAGTGTGAGCAGGGTCTCTGAGAAAGCAGCACAATTATGGAAACTGGTGTAGAGTTTGATCTGAGTTCAGCTGACTATCAAACTCTGCCCAAAGGGATACGTAATTTTCTATGTGCTATTTGATGGGGGAGGTTGAACAAAAGCAGATATATTCTAAAGAAAAATCAAGATAAGAAAACCATTTTTACCTATCCAGAGGGAGGATGGCTCATTTTCAGATCTACTTAATGACTACTAAGTAAAAATTTATTGTGAATACAGTAAGAAATTAAGAGAGTGAAATTAAAATAGCATAATTACTAACCTTGGTACTCTAGACATGCACAGAAAAAAATACACAAAGAAGATGATTAAAATCAATTTCAATTCAAGACCGCAAATGAAATCTGATAATTGTAGCAGATTGATCTAAGTAAACATAAATGACACACAGGGAAGTTAATTACAAGCATAGAAAATTGTACCAAAGTAATGTCCTCAGCATTAATTGTGGCAGATTGAAGCTGAGCAAATAAAGGTAGCCCCAATCAATAAACACAAGCAAGCCGTATTTCCCACTGGTACAAACTGTACTGTTGTAAACACAGGACAACACAGATCCAGCAGCTATAACAAACTACCACTAGATGGCATTATTCTCCTTCAGTGAAGTCAGTGTTGCACTTACAGAAGGAGAGGTGGCCGCTGAGAGAAGGGGCAAAATCCCTCCGCAAGCGATAATGATGTTGTCTACCATTTGAGAGATGAGATGGATGGTGTTGTGGACAAAAATGATGTTCTCATTACTATTAACAAAGTCCATGACAGATTTAGTGGAGTGGCTGCAGAGAAAGGTGGGAAAAACAAGGTTATTAGAGATGCCAGTGTTTTTCACATTATATATACAATAGGTCATTGCAATGTGCAGTAAGCAGAAAATATTAACACAATGTATAAAATAGATTCCATTTGAGTTTGAAACAGCAATAACACCTTGTGTTCATTCTGATACTGAGGGGTATTCTGAGTATCACTACTTGTACCATGCTCACCCTAAGTGCACATAAATCACTACACACCTCCTCCAGACATGGACGTCACTCTCCAGAGCAAACAGCAGGTCAGTGAGCAGTCTCTGGTGCATGGCTGACCATTTAAACTCTGGGATGCGGAACATGGTGGTGCGCGGGCCAGGGCTGAACTGACGTCGCTGTTCCTCTGTCATGGGCGTCCCCCTAAAGCCAAGGTCCACACGTATGTCCCTTTCCATCTGAGTGACTAGGCGTCCATGCAGACTCTGACAGGAAACCAATTAATGATTACAATTAATGAATTTGGCATCACATATACAACCGCTGTCCATCGTGAAATAATGCATACAAAATTAGGTGCTAATCCTATTTCTCTGATCAGTAGCATATCCATAATCAGATAAAATGCTACTGTCATACTGTTCACTTTGAATGATAAATGGCTAGTTTAAAGTGAGTCCTCAGATAACCTCCTCCAGCTTGCGAGTACAGAAGAGAAAACAAGCTCAACGCAACCTCGAAACATAAGATGAATGAGTCAGCAAGGTGCCACAAAAAGCCTGCTTAAAAAACAGTGGCAATGAATTCAACATGAGCAATTATGCAACAGCAGAGAAAGGTTTAAAAATAAACTCTGCCTCCCACTGGCCCTCCATCAGTGACCCAGTCTAGGTGAAAGAGCCTGACCTCTGAGAAAGAGCACAGCTCATAGGAGAGGAGGGGAGCAATGAACAAATCCCGGGCGATTGTTGCAGAATAAGGCTTTGTCTATTTCTTCCCTCCTGTTGGCACAGCCAGCTATTCCAGCAGCCCAGTTTCCTGAGTCTCAGAGGAGTGATGCCTGATGTGCACTGGGCCTTCCTGTCCCCATTACATGTGCAGTTTGGGAAGAGAATGAAAATCTCTGTGGCTCTGTTAATATAGACCTGTTCACTAAGGGCCATTACATCCTGACCATGACCTTAGTCTCCCTCCTCATTCTACTCTCTTTGACTCTTTGACATTTTACAATATTCATGATCATCTATTATTATACTTCCTTTTGAGTAAGAGCTTTCAAATTATTCTGACTATGGTGAATCTCTACCATTTCCTTCATAAGTCTGTTGTTTAGTTTTAGACTAACCTGTGTGGTGGCTGTTGTCTGAATCTTCTTCATCTCTCTGTCTTTGTCATCATCTGATCTCTCGGTGTCTGAAACGTTGCTTGTTGCATCAGCTGCATTGCCGGTTTTACCATCCAACGGGTCCCCTTCAGATTCTGTTGCTGCTCTGCCCTCAGTGTCTTCTGGGCTTTTGGAGGAGGTATCAGCCTCAGTACCAGCCGCAGAGCTTATGCCCTCCAGGACTGTCTGCAGTTCAAACTCATCCTTCTCCAGGATGCTGGGTAAGGAGCTGCCCGTCATGTGAGCTAGAAGGCCCAGTTCATTGCTGGCGCTGCTGTGGACTGGCAGCTCTGGGCTGGGAAGGACCAGAGACTGAGCTGGATTGAGATCAGGCAGTAGCTTGTCCTCAATGCTGCCTGTCGTCTTTCCAAACAGGAAATTGTTGCTGTGAGGGATGCTGTCCTTGTCGTCATCTAGCGTAATGAGAGGGGCTGCGTTCTGGTCATCAATACTGCCCTTTGGCAACAACACACTGCTGACATTACCGTTAATGTTTTTCACTGCAGCACAATAAACATTATCCAACAGAGAATCCACCTCCACCAGCGCTCCGTTCTCAGATACTCCCAAAGTTTCAGAGGACAAGTCCATGTCATCCAGCTTAACCTCTGTAGCCTCCACCTTTTCCGCCTTGATATCCACCAGAAGGTCATGAACTTCGACCCTGACTCCATCTACTGTAGCTTCTGTTCCTTTGAAACCTTCTTCACTCACCTTCCCTTCAGCCAGCAGGTTTCGAGAGTCAGCACTCTCGTAGTCTGTTTCACTCTCTGGTGTCTGGGAGCTGTCGTCTATTTCTCTGATCTCGATCACACCCTGAATGCCAGAGGCCTGAGCAGATAGACCAGAGATAGTACTGACCAAACCCTTCTTCCCTTTCTTAATGTTTTCCTCTTCCTGACGCTGGTACTCTTCATACATCTTAGCCAAGTACTCTTTATGTGCTTCATATGTTACCTATAAAAAGATCAATGTAACAGACAATATCAGACACATATGTATAATCCAAACATCTGTGACAATCAGTTAAGAGGAGGCAGTGCATATAAAAATGTCTCCCTCAACAGCAGAGGTCAGTGTTTCCTCTTTGTTGTACTGTACAGTACTCACCTTGGAGTGGGCTATGGAGAGCGTGTCCACCCACACTCGCCATCCTCCCCACTCATACTTGATGGCGTGGTAGAGCAGAATGCGAAAGATGTTGTACACCATCTCAGTGATTTTCTGTTCTTCAGAGTTTTTAGGGTTGATGTAGCCAAGAGAAAACATCCAGTCCTGCCAGACGGAGCACTGAAGTAGACACCTGCAAAACACACATCACCAATCAACAAATAAAACCTCCAGAAAGCTCAACAGAACATTGTGACTGAAGTAAACTGTGATCCTTCCATCTATAGCTTTTGTTCAGGTTTTATAATCATTATTTGTGGTATGACTCTTCTGATAATTGGACTAGATTAAAAACCATTTAGTCCAATTATTAGTTCTATGTCACTCTTTGGAACATACCGGTGCTATTTGTAAGTTTGTTAATCACATCACAACAGACTTTTGGGATTAATTTGACCACTTCAATTTCAATTTGTTACTTCAAAAAGGGACAACGTACATTATTCAACATTCAAATAAATGCAAATGTAGCAAAGTTTACCAAAAGTTTAACTTTCAATCAGCAGTCACTCTGACTGATGCTGTTGGGCCTCCAAAATAACTTTATATGTTAATTTATTTATTAATTTGGGAACAGGGTTTGACAGACAGTAAAAGAGATGCAAGTAAAAAGTAATTAAGTGTTGTTTTTAAGTTCAACAATTTGACAACACAAAGCACTTTTGCCAACATGTTGTGGCCTCAGGTCAGAGGTTTGCTAAGACCTATAATTTAATTTCTATATGACTAAATTGTATATGTGTGGTACAGAAGGCAAGATTTCGGTGTGAGAGTGAAAAAAGAGAAAGCCAGAATGAGCAACTGTCAAAAACTGTCAGAAACATCTGCTAGGGAACATGTGCATGTCTAGAGAGGATTAAGCATCAATATGAGCCTATTAAACCTAGTAAAAGGAGGGGGGACTGTGTGCATTTTTTCCTTTTTCTTTGATACAATAATTAGTATGATGATTAAGGTGGTTAAGTTTCTGCTCACCGTCTGTTCTCTCGACTGTTGGTGAACAGTTTGATCATATCTGAAAGGAAGAGTCGCCGAACTTCCATCAGCTCTGTACTGGGGGAGGAGTTCTTCAATAAAGTTGCTACCACCTTGAGAATCACTGATATCACCACATAGAAATAAAAATATATGCACATATTGTCAGTTTTAACAGATATACAAGGGATTTAAAAAAGGCTATGTGACACACAACAGGCTTACTTGGGTTCTGGATTTTGACAGTAGAGTCGGGCTCAGGATGAGGTTTGTGAACTACCTGTGTGCACACCTGCTCTATCAAAATCTGGTGCAGGAAGTGGAGAGAAGACGTCAGTCACACCTTCTGCACACAAAGACCAATGTGGCAGTAATGCCAGGACGTTTAAGAGGAAAGTGTTTTGCTACCTCGTAAAGAGTGTTGTAGGTCGTCACAGTCACAGTGTTGGTGTGTAGCATGAGCCTCTCTCCCAGCAGAGTAAATAGGCTGTGTGTGTGCATGATCTCCACCTTCCTCCTGCAGATAAACACGCACACACACCCAGGCATAATGGTAAAGTGGCTTGTTTAGAGCTCCCTAAGCCACTGAAAGGATCAGTGAGTGCCGTCAGCTTGCTTCCCCCATTCTCACCCACTGGGAGCCAAGCTCTGGAGGCAAGTGTCAGGAACTGCCTGCTGTCATAAATTGGGGAATTTTTGTTGGAGGTGTGTAGGATAACGAAGTTAGCCTGTCACTAGGAACGGCACCAAGATACAACAGAGGCATACCACAGGTGAATAGGTTCGGCGGTGACAAACTGCATCTGCAAGCAGTGTAAGGACTGTTGTCACAATGCGAACCCAAAGCTGCTCTACTCTGCTGCCACTGCCTCTACACAAGTTGGGACTTTCCTAATAAGTCGACATTTTTTTCTTTTTGGATTTTTCAGAGATTGGCAAATTGGACACTTAGGAGAAGGGCAACATTTCTGTCAGCTGTATAAATATGGAAATTAGGGAGAAAAGGGTAGAGTGATGATGCATCGCAAGATCAGCTTTACAGTACAAGTCTGTTTGATCAAGGACATGAAGGAGGAGGACATGCGTTGTTCTAAATGTTTTCATGAGAGTAAAGACAATGTCACTCTCTTCTTCCCTGGCTATACTTTCGATTAACAATTTGGACAATATAAAAATGAAGGTACACTGGTTAAAATATGAACATTGGATATATGCTATTCGGTGTGAAAAGACTTAATACCCAGCTATTAGAGAGATAAGGTAATCATACAGCAGGAGGCACATTTAGCTCTAAAACTATAAACCTGGCATGTCATATTCATTATGGTTTTTGTCTTTTTTGTTGGAATGGGGCACTTTGTGGTACCTTTATTGAGAGAGATAAGGCAGAGAGACAGGAAATATTGGAAAATCACTCAGCTATCATCATTTCTATGATTATGGTGGAAGTAAATGAAATTAAACTAAAGCTAAACTAGAAATGAACATTTCAGGCAAATATCTTTTTGCTCCTACCTATTAATTTTTGTTTTTTGTCACCCGGAAGATATTAATTTGTAAAATAAATCTGTTTATCAGATTGATATATCAACCTAGACAGAATTACCAATATCCAACAACATTGTCTTAATGAGTACAATAAATTAATTAAATTATCAAAAACTGATAACCTCAACAAAGCACTGAAGAAACCTTTTTAATTCTTTATGAGCTGCACTGGAGCTCATAGTGAACTAGAATCTAGGAAAGCTATTAAAGTGAGGAGTAAAAACCTTGAGGATATGAACTGTTCACATGTGCTGGAGGTGGTCTAGCATGGGGATCTGCCTGCCCCTTTTTCTACATTCAGCAAACACAAGTAACGCTACCTGGTGCTTCACCACTGTGAGCTCTGCACCGCCTCCACATCTCCTCCATCGATGCCTGCAACCTGCATTTTCATCCATAAGCTCTCTACCTATAGGCTTTCTGTCTCCCTAATGTGCAGCATACAGATGAAATGCTCACATCTTACTGAGAAGTTTATTATTTATTTTACTCTGCAGGATGGTAACTTGGGCCTCATCCACCCTTCTCTTCTGTGAATTAATCGCTTTAGGGCAGAAAGCCAAAAAATTCAGGTGTTCTACCAGGAAGTGTACCCCTATTTGCAAAACTGGCATCTAGTCAAGAGCTGTCTGTTAATTTTTGTGAGGAAGGAACAGATGATTCTTCCCTCTAAATGTGGAGCCTGAGTTTTCAGTTTCTATCCTACTAGCCTATGAAATGTTGTAAACATGGACATTACATGGACATGAAAAGTCCAAAAACAACAACATAGAGTAGATTACAGCATTAGGCATGTATTAGACCCATTAATCTTTGGATTATTCATTATAAAACCACTTAAGAGTGCGTAATTAGAAGCTACAAAACAGCTACTGGAAAGGGTTGCTTACTTGTGGCCCAAATGTTTCAGAAAGTATCCAAGGACTTTAAGGGATTGTACGCGAATGCTCTCACTCTTCGAGGCCATGAGCTTGTAGATTACCCTGGAAAAAAGGCACAAACAACAAAAATTGGCAACTGTACACGGTCTTAGCAAAACAAAGTACACCCCTGTGGATGAAAATACCCCACACTGGTTAGCTGACAACTGCTTTCCTTCAGAATGAATTTGCATTAACATTAGAATGTCATAATGAAAACAGCAGTCTTTTCCTCAGAACTCACAAGCAGAGTTACACTGCATGCATTTATATTTCATAGGATCACATAGGGTAAGTTTGATCATCTTGTATTATGAAATCAATATGGTAATATTGTTACTTTTCTATGCATAGCTTTTTTTTCTCACAGAAGATATAAATTATTCATGCATCATAGGGCACCAAGCAACAGCACAAGAATTAGGAGCTTAGGTTTATTTTGTGAAATCACCTCTTCATTTTGTGCCTGAACAGCGAAGAGATAGTGTCTTCCCCTGAGGGACTTACCGTATTCCGTTTCTCTGGTCAAATGCAGGGATCATGGAGGCGGGATGTTCGGACATGAGGGCTACCACCAGCTGCAACACATCATGCAGATTCTCATCCTGTAGACAAACCCGAGGAAAAAGACAATTTGAGAGATGGAAAGATAGAAAAGGGAGCAGGTGCAGATAGAAAATACTGTTTCTGTTCTTTGCTGTAAGTGCAGCAAAGATATAATTTATGTGTCTTTCAAATGTACCCCCTGCTGTATACACCTGGGCCCCTGGTACACCTGACAGTACAATGGGCAGTAGCTGATTAGTGCACAATGGAAAGTGCATTGGCAGTCAAAAATATTAATTCACCGAGTTTAAGGGTTCAAAAATAAACCTCTCCAAGAATATTAATTCTGAAAATGATTAGTGACCTTGATGCTCAGAGAAGGAAAGTGGAACACTAACCCACTGAGTAAATTCACTTCAAGCAGAGACAGACTGTCATGTACCTCATGCATTGTTAACAAATAGTTCAGGATGCTCTGTAGCTCGTCCTCCTTCACACCTCGGTCCTGGAAGAATTCAAAAATACGAAAGCAAATAAAAAATTAAATGATGTACAAGGCAAACAGTTGGAGAACAGTCTCTACCAATATCATGACAGAAAGCCTCACAGTGTATCGGTTCTTCCAAAAGTGTTTTGGCATCATGTGTATGAATTCTTATTGTTGTGTTTAGACCGAGTTTGCAATTGATGCGCTTGCGTTGTTTGGCGGTTCAGTCTGTGTTGCTGCAGAAACACATGCCAGCCTAAGAAGTTTTGCTTCTAACTCTGTATTCTGCCCAGTGTTAAAATTCCTCTTTTTCTGTCTTGCCATGGGAAGCCGGTTACAGGCTGTGGCAGGATAATTATCTGCAGAGTTATAACATGCTGGCATGTGGGCAGCAACACAACAATTTTAACTACGAGAGAAAAACACATAAAAATCTAATTAAGATTTAAATATGTATTCTAGCACTATAATGTTTTTGTTATGGCTAGTGAATCTTTTTAGTTTTTTTAATGATTAGTTTCTTTTGGTCACCCAGCTATCAGTAACTCAACCAAGAGTGTTGCCTTAAAAGCGTGAACATCATCTGATAACTGTAAACAAACCAAGATGTGGTCAATTACAATTAACCAAATCAACAACAAACAGCAGTTTGTCTCATTTATCAATCTGGAAGCCATAAATGGTTTTCATCTAAACGATTATGTAATTATCAAAACTGTTATCCTTTAATTTTCTCTTGACTAAATAATGGATTCATTAAACTGGTTTCTGAATTTATTAAGGAGGTGACCACTAGAACGATTCAAAGGACAACACAGGGACGATCTCTATATTTTCTCAGTGCAACCATGTGAGGTGCTGTGAGGCATGACGACAGGTGGGATGTACCTTCAGGATTAGTTGCTTGAGGAAGAGAAGCATGAATGCCCGTAGAGAAATTATTTCTTTCTGGGTTGGCCTTGGACCATCTGTAGTTGGAAAGATGGTGAAAATGAGAAAAGTAGTACGGGAACCAAATAAAATATCTTTCTTTTTTCAGCTGTCTGTTTCCCAGTCCCATCTCTATGTTTAATGTTTCACTGGCAAGTTTATGCTTGAGTAATATTTTTTTGATGATAATGAAATATTTGTCTCAGAAAATCCTGCTATTTCACTTTCTTTGAGCTTTTGAGAGAAAGCAGACAAAACAGGGACACCTTCAAAGACATCTTCAGTTTTCTTTGCTGTATCACAGGGTTCATCAACCTAAACAGGAAGCATGAAAGCTAGAGCCAATCTCCTCCTAGACTTTAGCACGATTGAAGCAGATCAACCACAACAGTAGAAGCGTTCTCAACTGAAGTGGACAGAATTGATTATCTCATTACAATGGCACCTGTTTAGAGGTGGGATGGGAAATGAACCATCAATTCTTGAACTTGATGTGTTGGAATCAGGAAAAACTGACAAGCTTAATGATCTCAGCAACTGAAAAACACCACGTTATGAAAACTAAATGACTGCATCAGAACATTTTCAAAACAGCAGGTCTTGTGGGGTTCTCCTGCTGTGTTGTGGTTAATATCAACGCAGAGTGATCAAAGGAAGAACAACCAGTTAAGTGGCAACAGGGCCACGGGTACGCATGGGGAACGAAACCTGGCGTGTATTGGTCGGCTCCAACAGAAGAGCTACTGTAGCAAAAATCTGCTGAAAACTTTCATGTCGGCTATGCTGTGTATGCATCACCATGGATTGTTCAAATTGCCCTTACTGACCCTTGTGCAACAACGAAAGCACTTACAATGGGCATGTAACAAAGACAACGACGGACTGATGTGGGTCATTTGGCTGCCAAACAAAATGGAAGCAGGATGCACTACAGGAAGCAGGCAGGCTGGCAGACCTGGTGTGACGCTCTGGACAAAGTTTGGACTGGAAATCTTGGGTACTGGCATTCCTGTGGATGTACTCTGTCAGACAACTTCTACATAAACATTGTTGTAGATCACGTACACTCTTCATGGTCTCTTTTAGAAGGAAAATCCAACCTGTCACACTGCAAACATTATTCAGGAGTGGTTTGAGGATCACGATAAAGAGTTCAAGGTGTTCACTTGGCCGCCAAATTCCCCACGTCGATCCAATTGAGCCGGAAAAACAAGTCATATTCAATGGAGGCTCCATCTTACAGTCTACAGGAATTTAATAACAATAATATTTGTGTCTTTAATTAGTCTGTTGTATTCTCTTTTTCATTGATTTACTTATTTAAATTACTTCATTTTATAATTATTATTATTATTATTTCTCCTTGTTTTTATGGCTTTACAATTTATTATTTAAAATTTAATTTATTCCTTTTCTAATGTGAAATCGTGCTGTTTTAATTATATCAATTGGTGCTTGTTGTATTGATTTATTTATATATTTCACATACTGAAATTCTGTATTTTGCATTTTGTATTTTTTATTGTGTTTAACTCATATTTTCCCACTTTTTTTAATATTCTCCTTTTTTGGCCTGTCCTTGAAGCACTTTAAAAAACTATTATTGGTAATTGTAATAGTAGCTTTATTTAAACAGCATTTTGAAAAACAATAGTTTACAAACTGCCTTAACTCTGCAAAGCAAAAGATCCAGAGAAAGCCCGACAGTGAGGTCAAACAAAACACAGCAAAATTAATGTATAGTTAAGGTAAAGTCAAAAGAAAATTAAGAAAAAGAGGCAAAAATAGAAAATGTAATATGTCAATATAAATACTAATAATGAAAGCAAAACTGTAAAGTAATATAAACATCACATCACATAAAAAACAGGTCTATGAAAATGGATTTTAAGAGGTGATTTAAAAGAAGTCCTTGATTCTGCGGGTTTCATCTCCTCAGGCACGTTGCTCTAAAGCCGAGGGGCCCTGATGCAAAGTCACCTTTAGATTTAAGCCTCAACCTTGAAATAGCTAGAAATACCCCACCTGAGAGTCCAAGAATGTGAGCTGGGTTTGGTCCAGACCCAGACGTGCTTTAAAAGTAATCAGTAAAATCTTAAAATCAGTTCTGAAATGAACAGGAAGACATGGAGAGAAACCAGCATTAGGGTGATGTGATGCCATCTGCTAGATTCAGTAGGAAGCTAAGCTGCTGCATTCTGAACTAGTTGGAGGTGAGAGAGTGACTTTAGGTTTGTGCAAGAAACGAGGGAGTTACAGCAGTCGAGCCTGAAGAAAATATGTGCTTGGCTGACTTTTTCCAGGTCGGAGTGTGTTAAAGGATCTGCTGTTCATGTCTTAGCGCCTGATAACACAAAACACCTTTAAAGCTCTTGTAGGGTCAGAGGCGTTAGACGGTTGGTTTCAATATTGTGGCTGATTGAATACTTTATGGTTTAAGCTGAGGAGGGATCATTTGAAGTAATAATCCCAAATATATTTATCATTCATGCCACATCCAAATTCAGTGTGTATCACAGGTAGCCTTGGCCACAACATAATGCCCAGGCAGCCAGCCCAAGGTCACCTTAGCCACACCTGCCCATCACACTGGCCAACATCTCATTAAAACTACCCAGAATGCTTCGGCAACTTAAGGTCACTTTGGCACTCTGAAGTTAGCCTCACATTGCCATCCACCCCTGTTATGAACCTCATTCAACATTTGACAAGCTGAGCAGTGTCAGCCGGTGTACATTTGCTGTGCAAATAAAGAAGGATGCCAGAATATGACAGAAAACATTGATTAACCGTCACATCAAAGAGCTGCTCCTGCTGTACTGGCTGGGTTGGCACAAGAATTAAATGTGAGACAATCAGATCCTACTCAGTATGCTGAGCTCTACTGTTTTTAACCAAAAAATGCTTTCATGTACACTGAGCAAACACTCTAATGAGTTGCAGCAACAGGCAGATCAATACAGTACAGACCTATTCAGTGAGGCACATCAGAAAATGCAGGATATGGCATACATTACCAGTTATAACAATACAAACCAATCCTCCTAGGATTAGCAGCACCCTCACTGTAGCACAAAGGCTCCATTTTGGCAGTAAAACCTTGTATACATTCATTTCTTATTCATCCTGTGCAGCCAACCAGGTATAAACACACTGACAACATCTTATGCATTTGCAGACGTATTAAATGACAGTAACGGTGTGAATACAAGAGCAAGAGCATTTCAGGAAAAAAAATTGGTCACTTTCCTCAATGTCTCTCTTTTCCTCTCAGCCCTGATAAACTCCAACCTCCACCTTGGCTGGACACATGTTCATTTGAAATGAGGACAGTGTCATGATGACAAAGACAACAGCAGCTGACCATCCTTCTCCAGCAGCCAGTCAATGTAATCAATGACGAGGCTCCCTGAGGTTGCAGGAGGATGGCAAGTGCTGCTGCATCCCGACACTGATTAATAGAGGGAGAGAGGAAAACCCAGGGCAGGGACAGAGGCTGACATGGAAGGGACGATAAGAACATTATTACCGCAGCCACTGCATCTAAGTTATTCACAACCAATTATGCTCAGCAGCTCGGCACAGCTCTTGTTTCTCATTCACAGATTGCTTTACTTCCTGCATCCCAAGGGCACAAGGAGAAAGAGTTTATTGAAAAACGATTAATGTCCATGTGATTAATGCAGGAATCTTATTCCAGCTTATGACCGATGATAATAAAGTCATAGCATACACAACAACATGCATCCTTGTATACTTGAAGAAGCCTTTAAACAAAAATAAATATATTTTTACTCCCTGAATGCTTTAAATTAAACAAATACTAAAAAACTCTCCCATAAGCATTTTCAGTAGCAAAGGCTGGTTTATAGAATTCTTCTCAAGTTAATGCATGATTTGTCTGTTATTCTCCTTTATTTAGAATAGCTGGCGTATGGGGACTTTGAACTGCAATGATCAAATGTTTCATAAGATATAGCAGGTCACACATGAGGAAATAAACATCAAAAGTGAATAGGTAAGATCCCCATGTCACATTCAACTATTTTTCTAATGCACCACCCTAACCTCCATTTGCTCTAGTAGATTTCTCAGGTGTAAACGTGCTCTGTGATATTAGACAGTGTTGAAAGAAGAGCATACATTTACCAAACTGTTACCCGACTTCCCTGTTATCAGTAATTTGTGTCCTACATGCGATTAATTCATCAGAATGAAGGCGCATGCAAAAATCGATTCACCCACAGGTCTTGATCAGATTATTCCTCTGAAGTACCCCTCTATGTCTGTCACTGGTGATTTCTCCTATAATGAGGATGAGACAGAAGCCGCCTGAATTGAACGTGGTGACTGGCAAAGCAACTGTGCTGCCCATCTCATTACTCATTATTTAGTAAAACAGAGGCAGAGCAGAGACAGAGACTAAAGGAGAGTGATAGAGATTGAGACAGATTATGTGCTGGCTTGTGGGTTCATGTCACAGGCTGGGAGAAGTTGAGAAATGAGCATCTTTCTATGAGTGCCTGCACTGATTCTGTGTATAACCGAATGACACATGGCTTTAATTTGATAGCACTCTCTATTAAGACCAGGGGAGAAAAAAAGAGGCGGCGCTTGCAGAAAAAGAATGAGCAGCTGGAGGAGATCCGTTTTGAACGTCCTCTCTGTGTCCTATAATTGAACACTTCATTATCTGCTTGGCTCTCTCCCTTTTTGTATGTGTCTTTGTTTGGTCATTTCTCAGTTTAGAAGGACAGAGAGAAAAACTGAGCTGCCAAATCAAGAGCAGATCAATGAAACCAGACTCATTCTGAAAATTAGGTACCACAGGAAGGTGATCCATTTTGAGATGTCTTTCCCAGAACTCAGTCATTTTCTTAGCCCATTACAACCAGTGAACAACAATAAGCATTCTAAGTACCCTTCTCTTTGAGTGTTATGGTTAGCTTTTCCAATAATGTAGACTTTCCAGTGGTGGATGGTAGGTAACAAATATTGAGTATCATCCAGTATATGTATGCACACTTCTTTGCAATCAAAAACACTAGGAAAATTTGGGTATTAAGTACATACCATCAGGTCTCTTTGTCACACTTTTGGAAAAACTGTCTATATAGTCACAGTTTTGTAGAGTAGTGATTGTCTGGATGTCAGCGCTCATCACCTTGTTCCTACGTTCCCCTTTATACTTCAGTGTTGTTCCCCTTAAGCGCAAACACCTCATTTGGGCGTTCAGTTTTCTCAGTTGCTAAGCAAAAACCCCATTCCTCTAAGACGCGATTTGAGACAGACTGGAAAATCAAGAGCTATTTCCTCAACCCCTGCACACTCCTCACCATGGGAGTTCTGAGCAACGCCTGCATTACTGCTGACCCATTTACCTTTTTATCTCATGGTTTTTGCAAATTTCATGGCACTCCCGCAACCCTGAGATTCTTGATCTCCTCTCACTTGGGGCAGCGAATCGCTACCCAAAGGTAGCAATTTTCTGTTTTCTGGCAGTCCTCAGACATGGCAATGGCTCTAATCCTAACCACTTCATATTTTGCTCAACTACCACAGCATACCCACAAGCAGGAAGACACTGATGAAGCCAACAGAAATTCGTCACCCCCAATTTACAGAGATAAAATCCTAAATCCTGTTCTGTGTCCTGCACTAGTTACAGTGCCATCCCTACCAAAAAGACAGCTTAAGACAAATCAGAGGACTACTTGGAATGTTTTATACAAAGCAGTATTATACTGTAGCACCTGAGGCAACAAACAAACGTTTCTCCCAAACAAGTGATTTCAACATCATGATCTATTATTTAGAAGCAGTGAACGCAACAAAAAACCCACAGTGTCCAGCGGTGGTGGATATGATAGATATACAGTTATGAGAAATGTCCCCTAGATGCCAGAGAGAGTACACGGTGAGTATATGGGATGCTGCTTACTGCAGGCAGGTGGGATGAGGAACCAGGTAAAGTCAGGAAAGGTGAGAATGAGAGATCTATGGGCAGACTTAACCTAAGTCTAAGAGCCAATATTATTATAGCTAACCTCGGTCTAGAGGACAATACCACTATTAGAGGAAAATCAGTAAGGGTCGCTCTCACCTCTAACACATCAAGACTGCAGGATAAGTGCCCTGATGTGGAATATACAGGCTAAAATGCTGCAATATTCAGCCAGCACTCACTCTGCCCATGAGAATTAGTTCTCATTTTGCACCGTTATTAAATGTGAAGTTCACTTGTGATAAAAATCATCAGTGCTGGAGGAAATAATAGCAGAGGTAAAGAAAGATCATTTTTGGAAGATATGCCCTCAGATATTACGAGTATTACATCAATGTTGTCAGAATACAAGCTTTAACCTTCAGCAAGTAAATTTCATTGTGCCTTGGTGCAGCATAAAGTGAGCTTTCAGAACTAACATAAAGCAACTCCTATACTACGACACGGACACTTTTAGAAAAGAATAATGGATAACAAAAAAGAAATGACAGTTCAAGGACACTTTCACTTCCAGCACAGCCTGCTTGGGAACGTGCTGTTGCTTCAAAGACTGAGGATGCCAGTCATACTACTGGCCCAGGTTTCAGAGACCTAACACCCACAACCAAGCACCCTAGTGGGATGACAATATTGATATGGTGCGTCTGCCTCACTGTCATCTCCTGTGATGGCGACAGTCCTAACAGCTGACAGGCAAGCGCTTCCATGTGGAGATGAGTCATTTCAAATGTGTGGGAGCTGCTGCCATTTCAGGAAGACACTTTGATAGCAGGCTTGTGGCTGCACACAATGATTGCGATTGGTTCACTCCCAATGATTTCCCTTCCAAATCACTGAGCGTCGCTTGGATAAGAGTTCAGATGGATGGCAAACAGTTTACATAAACAACAACCCAAATCAAATCATATTCCACAGCAAAAAAAAAAAAAAAGACAAATTAGCTTAGCCTGACTTGTGTTCAAAAACATCCAAAATGCTCACCAAGACCCTTTGGCGTGATGCCGCTGCTGTCTGCAGGGTTGATGGCCCAGTAGTAGTACTTTAACGTATGCATGAGCTGAAGCACTGTGCCCACTCGACGAATCGTGTTGTAGATGGTTGCTGTGCCAATGAACTCCGCAGAAAGGTACGTGTACAGAGAGAGCTGTACCTGGAATGGAAACACACAAATATACAAGTATTGATGTTACAAACTGCACCATGAAGTTTACTTCTTAAGTACATGTAACGGCAGCCTTATCCAGTGATTCTTTTTAGATTAACCAAGACATTTCCTGTTGTGGTTTGCACTAACTGAGCCCATTATCCTTGCAGATGTATGTTAGGGATGGCTACTGATCCTGTATTACTCAATTCCACTGTTCAACGATGATTAGCATGTCCTCCGTAATTAGCAGCAGACCTGACAAGAATCCTTAATCCCACCACAGCCATTCTCGCACTAAATACTGAGGGCTTTTTTCCCCCATATGTCATAAATTATAGGACAGCAATAAGTGATATGTGAGCCATGCAGAAAGGTGGCAGTGTGATTATGATACGAGCGTGATGTGATGTGGTTTAAGGCCTCTGAGATAACTGAATGCCACATTATAGCTATAGCAGTAATGTAATTTCCATGAGAACAGAGCAGTAAAACACACTCTCAAAATCATATTTGTCCACTGGAACAAGGTCACAGGTCCAGTCTAATTAATGTATATTGAATGCTCTCATGCTCATTGTCCCTTAGGACATGCTCACAGCTGGCTCTCTGTACTCTGCAGCTTGAGGATAGCAACAGAAGAGATGTGGCCTTTGTAGCATGTCCTAAGGGAAGGAGCCAGTGTTGCTGTGTCCCCGTGTAGCTAAAAGTGCTCTAACCCACTTCATTACCTAGCTGTTTCTCTCATTTTTTCCTCCCTCTTTCTCTACGCTCTATTTTGGAGGAGTGTCACAGGCAAGCCTCCAGACACTTTTGTATTTATTTCCTCCTTTTATTTATTCATGGCTCGGCCCCACCAGCAGCAGTCCTGAGGCAAATGTATTTGCCACACAAACTCAACTTCTTTGATATACCTCATCACATTTCTTATGGGTCATTATTTAAAAAGAGCGAGAAAAACCTCTGGAACATTTAAAACACACTGGAACAGTGATAGTTTGTTGAACGGCCCTGAGCACTGTCTGGAGTGAAACTACATAATATTCTTTCATTTAGCAACTTCACTGACAGAGCCAACATAGTTCTCATTTGGCTCTTATTAAGACAATTTGTAATATCAGAAAAATGTGCGTAGATATTTTTGTTTCATTTGCAATCACATTTAACCGTTAGTTTGTTTTATGGCCACCTGCACAAACACTTGCCATCACTGTGAAACTTATCAAAACTGAAACCAGTGTGAAACACAGGCACGTGTGAGGATTTGCGATTTTCTATTCCCATCTTTACAGAAACGATGATGTGGTGAAGGATTACTGAAGCCCTGCGTGGTTGAAAGCTCTTAATTTGCATCTACTTCAGCCAGAGTTACCTGCAGAAGCTCACCTTAGCGGGGGTGTGGATCCAGATGGCAGCATTGAACAGGATGTGGTCACACAGCTGCTTCAGCAGTGGAGCTCCATGTGTCAGACCATCCAGATACTTTGCAAAGGAGAGGAATTGCTCTAATACAGCCCTGGTGATGTGTGCACGTGAGGACTGTAGAAAGAAGCACAAAGTCATTTTGAATAATAATTGCATTGCCAAACTTACTCTGCTGTAAGTATGTATTTATCTTTCCTGATGCTGACTGCACTGTGTAGAGCAAATCCCCATGGTAACTGTTCATGAAATATCTTTGCAATACCCAGAAGAAGAAAGAAACTTGTGTCACAAAGTGAAGAAATGCATCCCTAACAGTGTCACAAAGTTGGGTCACTTTGAGTTGAATGAGGTAGGAGATACAAAAAAGGCTGGTAGCTGTCATGTAGACAAATATGACTCACATTAGAAAAATTTTTGCAATTTCCAATCCTAAAGTTTCTAGTATGACATTAAAGTTGGTCTTAAAAGTACCAGAAAAGCACAAAGGTAGTGATCTTTACAGAATGGACAGATAAAATGGTTAAGACAGGAGGAAGGCTTTAGATTTTTCGATAGAACAACATACACAGATGTATGAAAAATCCTATGTTTCAAAATTGGGAATGTTAATTTTTGTGCATTATGTGTGTATTTTCTTTTTATATGCTTTTAATGTTTTGGCCAGCTGTGTGTGCTTTGTGCATTTCTGTTGCATGCACTTCAATTAAAATATTATTATATTAATGAGTATTATAACAGGTAAATTGAAGATAATTTTGTTCCTTAAATGTTTAAGTAATTTTTCTTGAAATGTCATCATCACCATCACCATCACCACCATGATTCTCCTTATAGGTAGACTTATTAAAACACCCACCCCGGCCATTGTTTAAACCTTAAATATCTCATCTCAGAGTATTGAAAGTACATATTTAGATGTTTTTTTTTCCATGATAATAATCCATTGATGCATTAGAATGGCTTAAATGTAACTGTACGCACACAAAAAAGTCGCCACCTGGTTTTAATTAAGCAAATAGGTGAGAGCCTTCCATTGGATAATTACTGCAGTGATGAATATGTTTCGGCTGCAACAACTTATTTAATCCTAGCTGATGCAGTGAGGAGCTTCTCATTTCTAAAACAACCATGTCGGAAGACATGTCCTGCGGTCATGGAAAAGATGTTAATCTGTCTCAGGAGTGTGAAATTATTGGCTGCATCAAGCAAAGAACACAACGTCTAACACATTATTAAAACCTGAAGGATAGTGGTGAACCATCATCTTCCAGGAACAAATGTGGTCCGTCATGTGGTCTGATGAGCCCAGATTTATCCTGTTCCAAAGTGATGGGCGCATCACAGTAAGAAGAGAGGCAGATGAAGTGATGCACTCATCAATGGCTAGTGCCTACAAGCCTGTGGGGGTTAGGGTTATGATCTGGGGTTGGTTCGGTTCAGCAAAATTACATTCCCAAAGAATAAGGTCAGATGACTAACTGAATATACTGAATAACCAGGTCTTTCAATTAATGTTTAATAATTAAGTTCAATAATTAAGTGTTTCTTCCCTGATGGCATGGGTATATTCCAAGATAACAATGTCAGGATTCATGGGGCTCAAATTGTGAATGAGTGGTTCAGGGAGCATGAGACTTCATTTTCACACATGGATTGTCCTCCACAGAGTCCAGACCTCAGCCCCACTGAGAATCTTTTGGATGTTCTGGAGAAGACTTTGCACAGCGGTCCGACTCCCCCATCATCAATATAAGATCTTGGTGAAAAATTAATGCATCTCTGGACAGAAATAAATGCTGTGACATTGCAGAAGCTCATCAAAACAATGCCACAGCGAATAAGTGCCATACTCAAAGCTAAAGGCAGTCCAACAAAATATTAGTGTGCAACTTTTTTTTGGCTGTGCAGTGTATTATACACTTTCATAATAGTTAGTTGCAATACTGAAGTAACTGAACCATACATGTTCAAACCAGAGACTGATTCTGAAGAAGAATATTTAAATGGAAAGCCAAACCCTGAACACTGGTTCCTTAGGCTGTCGTTGGTATAGGCCTACTGTAGTTTCAAGGTGGAATTGCTTAGATAAGCTGCGGATTGTTAATTTTACATATGTCTTGTTACATATAAGAAACACGATACGGTCAAAGGTTAAAAAATAGATTTTCACTCGAGAATCAGTATCTCCTCTATATGTGAACTCAAAGAATCACTAAAGCACACATATTTTGTTGTTCTATTTTAGTAGTGTAGCTAGTATAGGTGATAAATAGACACACACAGTCATTTTGTCTAGCTACAGAGCCAAGAAAAATGTTTAAATAAAATTTGGTCAAGTTGTCCTGACATTGCGGTGAATTCCACTTTGATGAGAACCATCACCGCTCCTGTCTGGCACCTGTTCTCTGTCCAGGTGGGGACTTGGTGAAGGCAGGGGAGAGGGAAAATGAAGGCCCAGGAAGAAGGGGAGGTGTGGCATAAACAGATAATGAACAGATGGTGCGATATGTGAAAGTGTGAAACCTGGCAGCAGGAAGAAAGCAAGAAAAAAAAAAAAGAAAAAAAAAGAACGGCAGCTCTCAGGTGCCGAATCTGCCTGGCTGTTAGTTAACAGCAGCTGAAGCCAGCAGGCAGGGAAGTCACTGAGTGACAAAGTGGAGTCATTTCTCAGTGCTCCAAAAGAGCCAGCACTCTGGGGATGCCTGCTGCTAGATCCGCATCACAAAATGGGTAAATAAAGATTGATGCAGAAAGAGATGGAGGTTGTTCTTCTTCCAGCTCTGTTAGGTTCACAAACACATTCAGGACTCTGCTACAGGCAATGGAAGATCAGACTGCTGACAGGGCTCTGAGGGTTCGGATAAAACACAGTGTACCTTGATAGCGGGGACAGTCAATGCAGTTTCTAAAGCAGCTTTTCAGTGAAACATTTGTTGAAAAAAAAAAAAAAGAAGAAGAAGAAAAATAATACGCACATCATTTCCCAATCATCATTTCATTGACAGAGGAAATGAAGAGTTGGACATATTCATTTTACAAATCACTGTTCAAAATGAGAAAAATTAGAGATGGAGGTGAGCCCTAGCATATTGGTGCATATGTATTAGGATCTTTTGCATGACATACAACAGTATTCATATGGGTGAAGTGACACTGGCTGATTTGGAAAATTTCTGAGAAGTGATGTGTAAGTCTGGCTGGGAAACAGTGACAACATCTTACAGAGGTTCTACGATACCTTCTCTAACAGATATCCAATCACCAAAAAGCCCTTTCCTCCCAGCATCTGCTCCTGCATGGCCACAGAGCTCTTGAGCAATTCAACCAGAAAGGCCAGCAGAGTGGCGCTGTGAAAAATAAGAGACACAATTTCTCATATAAGAATAAAATACTCATCAACTCACACACTCATAAGATTGTGAAGAAGTATTCTATAAACTACAGCAGCATGAAAAGTCAGCGTGGCAGAGGAGAAAAAGAAGGTCATTTTCAGAGGATGTCAGCAATCAGCTGGGAGCGCTCGCTCGCCACTTTCATCCCTATTCAAATTCAGAAGAAAAGGTTGGTTCACCGGGTTCTCTAGGGGCAGAGAGTTGTCTTTGGGGTGAACTGTAACAGGGTGTGTATGCATCTGCGTGTGGGGTGTGAGGGAAGAAGGTTCAAGGGGGCAGTGCAGTGCAGTGAAGGCATTTTTTTTTCTTTGTTGCAAGGCTTTTCAGTTGAAGCCTTTGGCTGAGTGACAGTGGTGCTTGGTGACACTTCTTAATCGGCTTTCCCTCACATCCTCTAGTGGTTTCCACTCCAGTGCAACAATCACAAGGACACAATCACTCCTGTGCAGGCTTGCCCATATATAGTGCACATACACCACATGCATACAAACTCATCCAATCACTGGTAACTTCAATCTGATGTGTGTCTGTTTGTCTGCGCTGTCATTTTGCAGTTCCTTTTTCACTACGGCTCCGACTTCACTGTAGCTGACTCAGAGTGAAAACATACAGAACTGGGTGACGCTCAACTCTGTGTGTTCTTGCTTTATCCTCTGATCCTTTACTGCAAGCTCAGACTCCTTCCAACTTGGCAAAGCAGTAGTGACTGATGTTATATCACCCCTGCTGGGAATTCAAGGTGGCGCAGAGTAACATGAAGAAAAATGTTTATTAAAAGGATTTTTTAAAAGTCTGTATTTGAGGGTGTTGTTGAGAACAACCACAACAGATCAGCAGGCCTTGCAGGGAGTTAATTGTTGCAGAAGCTTTGAACTCCTCAGCCCAGCAGGCTTTAGAAGGACTCAGTCTAAAAGCCACAGCAAGGACAAAGCAAAGTGTTTGGAAGAGTTGCTCACTGTGAGCCAAAGACCCCAACATGCAAGAGAGAAAGAGAAAAGAGAGCGAGCTGAGATGAGAGGAATCTACAGAGGCAGAGAGCTTTTGGGCATCAGGGATTTGTGCTGCTATGTGGCCACTCCTGCGTCCATCCATGTCGTTGAACTAACACAGGATTAGAGAAGGGCTCAGACTCCACCCTTGGAACACTTAGGAAGCTTTGGGAAGACCAGCTCAGGATGACGGAAATGAGAGAAGTCTGAACCAGGGAGTATAGATAATAATGAAAAGTGGCCTACAGATTTACCAAAGCTGGTGTATAATACAAAAAAAACTCCATATTATTTGTCCAACTGTTTGAGATTATGGGTGTTGAGACTTTATTTGCAATCTGTTATGTACTATGACATCAGCAAAGTGACTACTCGTCTTTATTCAAACACCGCCACCAACGCTTGCTGCTGTTTTGAAGACATTTCTAGTTCCATCACTTGCATTTCTGTGATATATACTCCTTAGCCATAACACCACTAACATAGAAATGATAATTACATCTTACATCTTAATTAGCAGAAATTAGGTACTTGCCTTCTGCAGCCGTTTTATTTTAGCCTGACAGTACAGATAATCATATACATTTACAGAAAAATCTACTCTTATTTCTGAAAAGCTAATTAGCATTGCTTTACTCTTCTTCTCTCCATCAGTTACAAACACAACCTCACACTCAAATCTATAAAAGTTAGTGCTCAAAGGATCATAAAATAATCAAATTCACACCTCCATATTCAGCTTTTTGTCACCTGTAATTTCAGCTGTATATTTTTTTCCTCCATTAGCTCAGATTAGCAAACGGTAAATTTGCATTTTACAGTAACAATATTTCTCTCTCTTACCACACAGTTGTTTCCACCTGGCTGTCGTTCAGTTGATGATAATCCAGCTGAGCAAAAAGGGGAAAAAGCACCTGGATGCCACCAATGGAGTGGATGGCACTGTGGATGGAGTGAGTCACTGTGGCTTTCACATCCTGTGAGGATAATATAAAACCCATAAACACACTTTATACTGACTGAACTTTAAAACCAGTGCAGCATAAAAAAAATTAATCAGTGCCCGAGGTAGTGTACACAGAGGCAGAGTAATGTGACTGACCTGTAGCATAAGGGCGTGCGGTGAGTGCACAAAAATGGAGGCATTTTCTCGAGGCGAGGACTCCAGGCAGAGCTGAGCATCGGTAGCCTTGGCGTTGTAGGTAAAGGCGATGGAGCTGGCTAATTTGCCATCATACAATACCTGTTTGTGATGCTCTGCTAAGTGGATATCGCTCTCTGACTTGAACTTAAATGTGCTCTGAAGAAAAAGAAAAAGAAGGCAGCTGAATAGCAGTGTGTTGGGGAAAACTCTGAGTAGTGAGTCGATGGTTCGAATCTGGACAAACTATTCTCTGCATGCCATTATTCCCCCACTTTCTTCCCCTATAGTCTCCCTCAGCTCTATCTATCAAATAATGGAAAAATACCCCCACTCAAAAAAAGCAAATAAAGCCACAAGAGCGATAAAGGGAGAGATGGAGAGAGTAAGAGTGATAGAGTAGCTCCTTCCTGCACATGCACCCTATCAGTGTCTCCTAGGTGTTATCTTTTAATTACAACTTGATGGAAAAAATATCCATTTAAGGATGAAAAATGACTGACACTAAGTGCGTTACAGTTTAGCAACATTTAAAAAAAAAAAGCATTTTCTCCATTGATTAAAGCTGTCCTTTTCATTTCCATCAAGCTGTATGGCTGCAATCAACAACAAAAGGCAACACTATTTGCTTTTTAGTGATGCAAACCACTCTTGACACAATTAACAGCTGAGCACACAAGCAGCGGAATGGAGCAGCAGCTTCAGAAGAAAATCTACATTTTAAATAAGAACGCTAGACAAACATGGACTGCAATTTCATTTCCACTAAATGAGACATATGATTCAATATTATTGCACATTTTAAAGATTAAAACATTTTAATAATATCATTTTTATGATTCCAGGCAGGCATATGACATTATATGGTTACGTCATGTAGATACTAGTTGCAAATCTTTTTTCAGTTGGTTTAATTTTCTTTTACTTTGATTGCTTGAGTGAAAGTCTTTCTTTTTTGTCCTCTGTGAAACATTGATGAAAATCTTCAAGTTCTAATGCAGCAGAGTACAATTATGAGGAGGAATGGGGCTGACGATAAGGATCAAAGCTGCTTTGAAACCACAGCTGATTGTTTACCTGCATTAATTTAACCAAGTCATTTACTCCTGCCTGTTCTGGAGCAATTTCAAGCAGAGCAGTCACTCCTGAATTCTCATAAAGAGACAATGAAATGGAAAAAAAGGCTCAGAGGGTGCACCATAAGAGCAGTCTTTAACTTAACACACAAATAAGCTATTTACCATTGGTTTCTTTACAGAATCAGTAATTTTCTGTTCAAATACACTCATAGAACAGAAGCAAATTAAAGATCATCCAATATGTCTGAAAACGTGTTTCAATTAAAGCTGGCAGTCTACAAATTACCTTTGAGTTACTGTGTCGCTTCACATCCATAGTAATCAGAGAGAGAGAAATCTATGACAATTTTACACCCTGCTGAGATTTCTATAAAAATGTACTGGCAAATCATATATATGCTACTCTGACCATTTTTGTCTTTAGTTCTCACAAAGACAGTGAAATACACTATTGATTTAATAGTTACAATGATGATTTAAGTCTTTATTATGCCTTCACAAACATGTCTCAGGACATTTTGATGCTGCATAAACAATCAGGTTCACTCAGTCAGTGGCTCAGCAACACATTCAATGTGGCTTACATAAATTGCTGATCGATAAAAGACTAGCCTTAATTTACTCAATCACTTAGTTGTTGACAGATGAGCTGAATTAATGTGTCAATGCAGTGTGAATTGAATATGCTTAATACCGAAATCAATTTCTCTAATCAGTAGGGCTGAATTATTAATGAATGAGAGAAACGCTTTTTTCCTTCCCTCTCTTATTCATTGGTACCAAGTGGATGGCGATATGATAAAGAGAGGTAGAAAGAGCTGGAGGAACATTGAGGAAACAACCATCTGCTCCTAGAGGGACTGTAGATAAATACAGTATGTTATGCAACACAAGCAAACAGGGTTCACGCACCTGCCTAAAAGGCATCTAAATCTGGGCTGCTTGCTTTCACTGAGAGAGAAAATGGATAAAAAAGGTGAGCTGACTCAGGATGTCAACTCTACAATGATTGTGCTTCTATTCCGAGTGCCTCTCAAGTGCAGAATTTTAAGTGGGCAGCAACCTTTAGAAGAAACATACAGCATCAAGTGTTTAATACCTTTCTTTTATATTGGACACTTGCTACAAATATTGCACAATGCAACAATGAAATCACCTTGAATCATTTCAAATGATATCTGTTCTGATCTTTGAGGATCCAGAAATGCTTTGCAGGCTTTGTTCAGTCCACACCAGAATAAAACAAATAAAAATGGGTCTGAAACTGTCATCCTTTCTTCTTCTTGATTATTTCATAAATGGATAATCAATTGTAACTCTTTATATCTGAGTTGTTGCTTTAGAATTAGATTATTGAATAAGAAAAAAAAGAAACATTCTTTCTGTATTTTGTGGTTGTGATTAGACTGTACCGTAAGATCCTGGGGGAGTCTAAAGCCAGTGACAGACTCTGTAGTGCAGTCGCATTATAGATGTAGCATATCTGACAACGCAATAATTTATTGGTTTCTCTATTTTGGGAGGGTCTGGGGATGTATGTGAACATTACTCATACTGTAGACTGGACCCAGAGGCCAAAGCATTATTATTAGTGTTCCTGTTGTTGATATTGAATAGAGTAGCAGCCTTCAAGTACCTTTTCGAGTGTGCTTCTCCCCAAATCCCCACATCTTCCCACAACTGACCCGGAAGGTGCGAATGTGTAATGATACAAATCCTGAAATACAGCCTAAATGAATGAATGAACAAGTAAATGAAGAAAAAAGGCTAGAAAAGTTTCAAACCCATTTTTCATTTGATTAATTTTGATGGTGTGAATTGAACAAAGTACTGCAGCAAGCTACACGGACCCTAAAACTTTATCCCCTGTGCTTCAAATGTTGCCATGAGCAAGTTAATCCTGTTGTTTGTTCCAAATGACATTGCTCAATATCCTTGTATACTGGCTGGTGTTACATCAGTTTCCTGACAGCAGCTTTTTAGCAGGAATTTTGCAAAGAAGGTCCACAAACCGAGAGGGTTGAGCCACATTTAATGGCATATCCCCTTCCAGTCAGATGATAAAAACGCATAAGAGATATTCTGTTCATCTGCTATGATCAAGTCCACACAGCAGCCATCATGCATCTCATCGTGTATTCTCTAACATCCTTCAAAAGTCCCTACTCATGGAACCCAA
Source organism: Amphiprion ocellaris (assembly GCF_022539595.1). NCBI lineage: Eukaryota > Metazoa > Chordata > Actinopteri > Pomacentridae > Amphiprion > Amphiprion ocellaris. Next base: position 28,762,516 of record NC_072772.1, on the reverse strand, counting down.
GTGGCAAGAAATAACAAGCTCCAGTGCCCCACACTTTTGTGTGAGCCGCGCCGCAGAGAGAAAATAATGATCTCATGGGCTTTGGCTATCAAACCCTGTAGCATGACAGCATCATTCCACAGACCAGCCAGTCATAGAAAAGAATTAGAGCACAGTTCCTCCTTCCTCTCCCTGAGCCAAACGCTGTCACTGACCAGGGACAACCCCACATCTCCCGGCAACAAACGGGCATTTGAAGAACTGAGACACTCCCTTGTTACCTGTGATCTGAGTGTGACCTCAAACTAAAACAATACAGTCAATGATGCAATGATGTCAAACTGAACAGATAAGAGTTTTCTTAGTATTGACTCAATGTTTAAAGCTGAACTTGCACTGAACATCAGTATGCTGATTGAATTTAACCATGTCTTTTACTGTTTCATTACCACTGTCAAGGATTTTGCTTTCAGTTAGTTTATTGCAAAATAGAGAATTGATTTAATTTATCAGGACTCCGTTCACTTGAAAAGAAGGTATCCACATGAATCCAATGATTGTCTACTTTGAATCAGATGAAAACAACAAATAAAATTTAACAGCCTATTGTCAAGCTTTGTTGGCATTACAAACTCCCTAGTTTTGTGAATGACACAAAGTTGTTGATACACTGACAGCACACAAGCATTAATGGGCAGGTATGTTTACTACAATACACCAATATCTGCAGCTATAAAAGGTACTCTAATATTTTTAGACTTGTTAGGTGTTTAGACACTTATTCTCACATAATCCCATCAGAAAGGCATCTGATCTGTTGAAAATCATTCAGGAACATGATCTCAACATTATTCAGGGTTTTCTATTTACTGCATTTTGATAAAGATAAATGACACAGAAAAGCTATTCACATTATTTCTTAAAGCATCTTCACTTGCCAGAAATGTATGTTAAGATAGCCTGCATAGTATACCTCAAGTTTTTCATACCTGGGAGATGCTCTATATCAGGTATTGTGTATCCTCCATATTTGCTTTTCCTGACAAAGGAGCACCAGAGCTGTGAAACTCCCTCATTCTCTTCTTGGGCAATCTGCTGTGCATGCTGCAGAGCAGTGTTGGCACAGTTTCAATGGACTAATCTGCCTCATGTAGAACACATATGGTAGAGATGATAGAGGGCAAAGACAGAAATAACTCTAAGTGCATCATATGAAAAGACGTAAAGTCACGGCTTAATTGTTTTGACTAGTCAAATCATTGACGAATACTTGGTGTGCAGAGAATCCGTCTCTGGATATTGCTGTGCTGGATGTGACTTTATGGCCAGGCTATTCCCCAGAGCTAGAAAAGGATATGTATGAAGAATAAGTAGGCAAAGAGGGCTTTTTAAAACAGTTAAGTGGTGTTTACTAGAATCCATTGTAAATTGTGGTGTTTATACAGTGTCCATGTCACAAAACTGGGAGGCAATTACCTTGCATGAAACCTTCAGCCCACAATTTCTTAGACTTTGACGAAGGATTAACTCTGCTAAAACAGCAGCGATGAATGACAGGAAGATATTACAGTCTGCTTCTGTCAACCTCAGTGTCTGCAGACCTACTGCCACTTCATGCCATCCCGGAATGGGTGGGAACATTTCGGTTCAGTCATAAAGCTGGTAATATAAAGCAAAACTTGTTTGTTGGTGCTTTAAATGAAATAACCAGAAGTCCATCTTAGGTCAGAGCACATTTTCACATACCGCAATATGAAAAGAGCCTGGGGAGCAGATTCTACTAACTGGTCTGTCAGATTTACTGCCATAAATCATAACATGCAGCAGAAATGGTAACCCTAGGCAGCAATAATCTGTGCATTTAAACTAACTGCAGAAGTTACAGCCATACCCAATACACTATGCGAGCAAGGGAAAGCGTGTCAAACATCAAACATGGATGAGAGGACCATGGTTCAGAAAATAAATTACACTGAACATCAGTGCAGATGTTTTTCTCCAACTGAGCTGAGTTTAAACAGACATAAGTCCAGTGCACGTGCTTTAACAGATGTATGCTGCGATCTGTTGCACTCACAGACTGATCTCTCGTCACCTCGACAGCAGCTCCCGTTACAACAACCAATTGGTGGAAACTCTCTGACCTTTCTCCTCAACTCACCTGTCCAGTTCTATCATATCCACCATTACAACACACTGTTCACAGCTTCATCAGCTTCAGGTAAATTACCTCCCCGGGACACGCTCTTCATTATTACAAGAATTCTGAACAACTGCTCCGCTGTGTGTTAATAGAAGGTCCAGAACCGCAGTTAAGGAGGGGAGCGGAAAATCACCAGTCATTAGCAAAAAAGACCAAACAATGAGCTCTCCCAGGAATCCTGAGGCATTCATAGACCTGATTGAAATCATTTCCAACAATGTCAGTTTTACTTGGACCACTTTCCCCTTCTCGCATAAAATAGTCTAATTTCATCTTAAAAACAGCATGAGAGGAAACAGAGGTGGCATAAAATGGCCAGAGATATTGTAAACTCGCTGAGACACATCCTGTGTTCAGAGCTGATTTGACAGCGCGTGTCATTTCTCTATCTGTGACAAGAAACAGCAACACTGTGGATAGCAGGTGAAAAAGTGAGACAGTGAGATGCAGAAAGAAGAATCTGGGAATAAACAAGCACATTTTGTATCATATTCAAGATAGGCGGAATATTTGTGATATAGTATAAATAAATACAACTAATTTCAATGAAAAATGCCAAATACCACAGAAAAAAAAACTTATATTTTGTCACCAGATGATAAACATTCACAGTCAAATCCCCTTCTGGGCAGGTCAGCATCTTTCTACATTCGCATTCATCTTTTGATTTTTGTCGAGAAGCTTGGGAGTGCTACACCTGCTGCAGCTGATATAAGCTGGCTCAGGACTCTATCCCCTCCGAGTGCCTGCTGCTTCCCTCTGTGTACTGTGCTATTATTCCCCAGAAGTAGGTAATTTATGCAGTCGTTTATCTGGGAGGAAAAGCAGGATGCAGACACAAGGCAAAGGAACTACGGCAGGGCAACACCGCTCATTGATTTCACAGATGGATAGGTGATGCAGACTGCTTACATGTAATCTAACTTAGTCACCTTCAAGCACATACCTTATAGCCTGGTCCGAGCTGATGAATTGCAAATATCTGTGCGGGATTGAGGGCCTCACCGAACACGTAGACAGCCCCTAGCTGCCCGCAGAATACTCTGTTTGCATCGGCTGTCTCGGAGGACCCCAGGAAGCACTTATCATAACTCTGCAAGAGGGACACAGAAAAAGAGGCTACATCATTTGGTAGTTTGGGACTAAAGAGACAAAAAAAAATAAAAAATACACAGCTGAAATAGACAGGGGAAATGGTAAAATATGCAATTTTTGATTCTGCAGATGGGTTACTTTTTGCATTGTGGCCTAGAAATTCAAATTAGTAATCCAAAACATCAACGTCCCATGTCATCCTACTGGCTCTGATTTACATAGATATGAACTTCAATATAACGTACGTAATAGTGGTATATATATATATATATATATATATATATATATATATATATATATATATATATATATATATACACATATATAAACATACACACATATACACATATATATATATACATACATATATACACACAGTAAATCCTGTAAAAATTAAAGACCTACACAAGTTGTACTGTCAAAAGAACCATCAGCTTTGTTCAGTTGATCTGTTTTTTCACACATTTTGCCCCGTTAGCAAATCTCATCCAACCAGACTTGTATGTGACGGACAAGCATTTAATGATTAATTTTGAAAAAAATAAATAAATGCAAATAATATGTAACACTGCAACATCTCTGAATAAAATACACATTACTACATAGAACTGTAAAATGTAAAATAATGCTACCCAAACTTTTAATGTCAGCCCTGTTTTTAAGTAGGCCAGAGCAAAAGGATGGCGACGGTCTATATTTTTGAAAGTGTGGACGTTAAAGACACAGTGAGGGTATGACAGGAAAAAAATTTATTTCAAGTTTTCAGACTGCTGAGCCACAATGGTAGGGAAATAGTAGATGTACAGAAACAGAAATTATGCTGATAATACAAATCATACATCTTTCTGCAGACCTTACAGAAGTACAGAAATGTCTTCATCCAACTTGTTAGTTTTGTTCATCTCATTTATATAGCTTTAAGCTTAGAATATTTCAGGGTTCCCACTCTTTCCCTGAAATTATTTTCCAGGACTTTTCCAGGACATTTTCAGCCGGTACAGACACGTTATCACGTCATACACTAATACATTCCCGTCCCCCTCATTCTTTGGACGGGTTCTTTACTACAGTTGTAACTTGCATTTACCCAGATTGTTTCTATTTTTATTACTCAGGCATTTGATGTGCAGTCTATGGCTATAATTTATCTATGAAAAATAATTATGACAAATGTATCATAGAATAATGCAAACACACCCACAGATTACAGCGTAGCACTAGCATGACAAACTGGAGCTACAGTGTTCAATTGGGTAATTCCCAACTCAACTTTCTCTTCTCTCTTACTTTCTCTGGTGCAGTTCATTTAAAAATATTTGTATATTTTCAATAAATCGCTGAAAAACTATTTCCTTTGTTTCATGTCAGTTTACTGCACAACTCAGATTTTTTACACACCTGGCACCAACATAATTAAAATCAAAATTACTCCCAATATACCCAAGCAAATCATAAATTGTCATAAATATAACTAAAATATCAAAATAAAACTTTATCCTGCAGTGCAATGAGGTCAATATAAAACAAAGCAATGTCATTCTAATAAAAATGTTCCTCATTTTTGTCAAACAATAAAAGAAGTGTGAACTACTGAGTGAAACGTGGCCCATTCAGATTACCTGTTCAGCTCCTGCTGTGCTGAAATCAGAGATGTTGCATCTCTCAGCTCACAGGTAACTCAGTAACCGATACGCCCACTAGAACTCTCCTCTGCCTGTCACTCAACGGAGGACAGAGAGGAGCCTGAGGCCGTCCACGGGAGAGAAAACCCTCACACTGGTGGACCAACACTAGCCACACTTTTCAACTTACAGTCACTAGTTTTGTCTCTAGGCGGTAAGTCCCTAACAGGGTCTGAAAAGCTGCTAAATGTAGTCAATTGGAAGAACTGGGTTGCAGAACTGCTCAAAGTGGAAATGCAAATTTTATTGGCTGGTAGCGTCACGTGGGGCGCTGTGCTGGCTAAAAGCAGAGAGAAGCGATTACACACGCACGCACGCACGCACGCACGCACGCACGCACGCACGCACGCACGCACGCACGCACGCACGCACGCACGCACGCACGCACGCACGCACGCACGCACACACGCACACACACACACACAAAATTAAATATATATATATATATATATATATATATATATTATATGCCTTAATGTTGCCCAGAAGATAAGGTGACAACAGACATGCATGCACATAACTTTTAACCCGTTTGCATTGACAGGGGGAAGATAAATATATTTCCAGGATAAGTTAACTGTTTCCAGGACATTTGACCTTTTTTTCTCATTTTCCATATGTTTTCCATGACTGGAAAATTGGTCAATCATTTTCCAGGTTTGCCAGGACGCGTGGGAACCCAGTATTTTATGTGCAGATGATTTACTGATGGTGGTGTGATCATTATTTGCAGCTTTATCCTATATATTTTACATGCCTCTCACTTGGTTGAAATAGGCCAATCTGATTTAAAATTTACTCTGTGTGTGTGTGTGTGTGTGTGTGTGTGTGTGTGTGTGTGTGTGTGTGCGTGTGCTTGTGTGTGCGTGATGCAGCTGTTCCTGCAGTCATCACATGAAAATATATTTACATAATGCTCCTCACACTGAAATTTCTCTTTAGGAGTGGGCCAGTCTATACACACTTAAATAAAGCAGCTGCTGCAATTTAGTCATTTTCCACTCTATGCATAAATGTGTTCTTCAAATGTTTCATATTGCATCTTCATGTCTATCTACAGCAGCGCAACTCTTTGACATATGAATGTTCACCTTAACACCAAAATTCCAGTCACATTTCTGAGAGAAAATGTTGGTAAGTTGAAGCTGATTCTGCTCAGTGAACTGAAGATGTGTACATTTCTTCACCCTCATAATTACACGCAATGCAAAACACTGATGTGGCAGCTCGTGCCAATATACATCAAAACCAGGGCAACGTGACAACAGTGAGGAGGAGGAAGAAGGAAGAGCACTTACATCATTTGTGTTGACGTGCCATGCCATGTCTCCATAAGAAACGAGCTGTCCATTAACATAGCATCTGATTTCACTGTTCCTCCAGCGGCTGTAGACGTGAACTATACTGATCATGTACCACTGAAGGAGAGCAGGGAGCAAGATGGAATAGATTTAGTATGTGAGCCACAGAACATGTCACTTAGTAAATAGGTCATTATGTTTCTTGTGTAAATAGAAAAAAAGCTTCAGAGGAGTAGCTAATATCCATAGTCAGTACTCCAATTATTTATATTTTTATTTATTTATTAAACAAAGAAATTGTGGTGGGCCTTAAAGATACTAGAAACCACAGCAGTGAGATTTGCTACCTAATGTTCTAACATCGAATGAAATGGAAGACAGTGAATAATAGATCAGAAGAACTCATGTTTCACTCTGCACAAAGCCACGTCAGACACCAGCTTATTTAGGGATGAAACACTAACTAAAGCCAGAGAGGTGACTTGAAAAGCTGTTATGTCAAGTAGGTACAAAAATCACATTAAAGACACCCTACCAAGGAAACAATGGTCTTAAACCAGGTGTATGTTAGGAGAAGAAAACACAAAGGGACTTTAAATCTCATACTTCTTAAAAATTGTATATTTACTGATATGTGAACATGTAAACTGCAACTGATTTGTGTTTATGGAGCTCTTACACTAAAAAAACTGAGAATAAAATACAGTCACTGTAATAATTTAAACTGACATGTTTAATAACAGCTCTCCCAAATCTTTTTTCATCAACTGGAGTAAACCTGCTATATTTGCTACCACTGACCTATATTAATTACTGTATGTAATAACAAATCATTCAATTTTGGGCAAGTGAGGCAAAGGCTCACCTGCTCGCAGTCCAAAAAAAAAAAAATGCTGATGTTGCTGTTGCTTGTGAATATACAGTTGTTAGATAATTTAAGGTAAGTACAGCAAATACAAAAGGGGACGATATAATACATAACACTAAAGGAGGACAGTAAATGCCCAGTTAGATTAATACCTGTTTTTTGTTGTTTTTGCACATGCACAGTAGTTGTTGTTGCCTCATCATTTTTACCACTAAAAATCTATTGCAGTAGTATTATATAGCAATAAAATAAAATGAATACGATTTATCCCATCTTCATCATGTCAGTGTTTATGCTTTTATGCAGTTTTGAACCTTTTTCTCTTTTTAAGTTAAAAAGGAATCTTTCAGTTTAGCCATGAGTCCAAACTTTGAGAGTGAAAGGAAACCACTGTGGTCCCTGCTTCAAATACTAATGTGGAGTCTTTCAGAAGTAGTGATGCAGAAACCGTTGCATCCCATAACTAAACTTTAATATATAAACATATTATTATTATAGCATTTCAGTGGTACAGCAAAAAAAAAAAAAAAAAACAGTGTGCGTGTAGAAAACCAATATATAGACAACTGTAGAAGTATACTGACTAAAAAAAGAGGCCTCAGATGTTCTCAGGACATCTTTTCAAAACAGAGTATTTGTGTTTCACGGACATAAGCAACATACACTGCTAGCTTTTTTAAAGGCTTTATTAAAAATACATTCTCTTAATATTATCCTAAGTTAAGTGCAGTCTGAGTAATGCTGTTACAGTGCAATCTCATTAAAACAGTATAGCTAGACATAAGAAAAAAATCAGTCCTCAGAGTTCTACATGGATTCACCACTCAAAACACACACAAGCTGTTCACATTATGAATGCTGGGTAAGAGTGGCTACTACTCACAGCAGTAAGGAATAGGTTGTTCGTCTCTTGTGTGACTGTGTGCCCACTGTTTATTGGTTTGACCCATGAAGGGCGCTGTGAGCAGTCTAATAGAATTACAGCTGTCTACACACAAAGGTAAGGACACTTAAAAGAGGATTCATGGCTATGAGGAGGGAGAGGAGCGCAAGCTGCCAAGAGATAATTTAGAACTGCACTTCTCCACAGATGTCTGAGCCCAAAATCAATTAGAAAACTTAATTCAACATGCTTTATCTTCCAAGAGCTCAAACAATACAATACCTGCATTGTGATGCTTGCAATGAGAAACAGCAGCCCCCAGGTGTTATTTGAAGCCTCTAACTGTTTGACACATGCTTTGAGACAGTTTCCCTTCTCTGCAGGGACAGGTACACTACACTGACACACCACGCTAAATTAAGTTTCATTTTCTCAGCTACATTTACATCCAATTAGACCTGTAAGACTCCTCAGAGATTTACAATCACTTCAGGTCTATATGTAGATATAGAGCCTTTACAAATAAACCAATGCCAGTAAAAGAACAGATGGTGGGCAGGGAGTCGAGGGTAAGTGAAGCCAAAACTATAGGGTGACTTAAAAGAGCAGCATATGTGTTGTGTGTTTCAAATAAAATCTAAAGCCTTTATCTCATCCCTTTAAAGTCAAGCCACAATAATCTGCAAATCTAACACTGATTGGCTAACACAATGAAATTCAGGTTTATATGTGACTAACTTAGATTTAAAGGAGCTACTACATATGTCTGGATTCTCCACTATTTCAATCCAAAGATAGAACGATATTTTTATTATAATAATAATTACCAAGAATAAATATGAAGTCCATGGGTATATAAAAATGACATACTAGTGCAGCTCAAGCAATTGCAATACTGTGAAAAAGTTTTTTGGGGGAAATTTCATTCAAAAAGTATAAATTTTCTATATTCTATTTTCATTATGTATAAAATAAAACACTACAAGCTTTTTTTGTTTAATTTTGATGATCATAGCTTATGATGAACACAATGATCTCTAATTATTGGAATATTTCATAACAATATCAATCAATTAAGAGAATTTACTATACAGAAATGTCCAATTTCTGAAAACTATGTTCATCTCTACACTCAATACTTGGTTGGGGCTCCATAACCATGAATGAATGCATAAATGCATGCAGTGTGGCGTGAAGGTGATGAGCCAGCGGGACTGCTGAGGTGTTACTGAAGCCCAGGTTGCTTTCATAGCGGCCTTCAGTTTGTTTATTTTAATATTTTTTTTCAACTTAATAAGAAAATAATAAATATGTTTCCTAAATTCTAATTGTCTGAGATACACGTGTATGTTTGGATAACATATCATACATAATCACATTGTAAAATAGCTGCAAAATATTGAAAGCCAACCAAAAACTGACTGAAAACCACAGCTTACCTTCCTGGGTTGAAAATCATACTTCACGCAATGCTGGAAACCTTTTCCTTTAGACTTGAGAGACGTCACAATCAAGCAGTTGCCAACAAAATGCGCAGAGTAGCCGATGCCTTTGCTAGTGCGAAAACTGTAAACAGACACATGCATGCTTCATATCATGAGGTGCAAACTTGTAAACTTGCAAAAATGGAACCTTAATTCATTTATCCACAAACAGAACATAATTCCAAACCAACTGAGGTGGAAGGATTTTGACTACCGAGTTATGAAATCTGCATCTTTGGTGATGAGGAAGGTCACACTTTAGTAATGCTTCCAGTGTCTAATCCCTCCAGTTTGATACACTTGACTCCACAAAACATATGAAACATCAGCACTGAGGAAATGCAAGCCGTACACAACATGAGCAGACCCGATACAACCCACACTCTGTGCACACAACCTTGCAATACCACAATAGTTTCCCGTTCTTTCCCAGCTTGGACTGAACATCTTTTTTACTGCTGACACGTACTCAATACACTCCTACAGTCTTTAGGTCTATTGCAGTGTTCCCACTTCAAAGACCCCCTCCACCACCACCCACTGGGATCATCTAAAACAAACAGACCTCTTTGTCAAGGCAGATAAAGAGAGTATAGGCTCTTACTCTGTGGGGAGGTTGAGAGGCCAGAGAGATATAGAGACCCACACCTAGCTACCACTGAGCCAAGACGCTCCTGTGGACAAGCTCGGTCCCACTCTGAAGATACAATTCTTTTTTGTTGTCTACATGCCCTGCCACTGTGCTGTGAGGCACTCGGAGCAGTGCATAAACAGGATTAGCTTGGCATATCTCACCCTTTTTGTGACTGTGTCAGTACGGAATAGCTGCCACATGAATACCAACATCTTAGCTTAGCCAATATTTCTTTTCTCCTTTTTGATGTTGCACATCAGAGAAACAGAAAAAGTCTTTCGAAGGTGAGTAGATTCTTTCATTCAGACTGTTAGATCCAGATAAAATAATGGCACCCAGTAGATGATAAACACCAAACTAACTGTTTCTAACCAATTAGTCTCCCCCGTAAGCAAACTCGACTGTTTCATCTTTATTATCCACTCTCCCTGTTTCATTCTCTTCTACAACTCTTTTATGTGCCATTGTATCCTGTGATTTTTCTCTCAAAGTTCCCTTCAACAAACAGAAAGTGTGGCAGGTAACTATCACTACACTTATTATTGATTGGTTATTGATTTTAGCCCTAATTATCCATAAGCCTCCTGCAAGAGCTGCTATGTGAGCCTTATGTGGCAGATATTCAAATTTAAATTAATACCTCTATAGTGTCTCCCACTGCAGCAATCCACCTCTACAGCAGACAGTTCCAGCCGTAGTTCATGCCTCCGTGGGTTTTAATCTCAATAATCTCACTTAATTCCCCTCTTTCTCCATTATAATTCATGAACATTATCTGGAAAAATGAAGCCCTTTCACAAACCACATTACATAAGTGTTTCCAGTGTGTGAAAAATAGTGTCTTTAAAACTAATTTAACCTTGAAAAACAAGTTGCAGTCATAATCTGCTTAGATGAGAAAATCCCTGTAGGTCACAGAATATCAGACAGCATACTGCTTTGTCAATAAAGCTGCTGGTAGCTTTATAGGTCTCTGCAGAGAGGACATGATTTCACATACAAAGCTCCAGCAATTAGATTGATGAAAAACAGTAAAGTGTCATTTTCCTCTCTTTAGTGTCATAATGTGGATTTACAGAATCCGAGAGAGCGATGTGAGCCTACCGAGGACTAACATATGTTTTTGTATACTCACCAGTAGAGATATGGTTTATCCTTGTCAACATTGATGTTATTTAAAGGATCCATTCGAAACCAGGTGTTGAATGTAAAGCCATTCTGATAAGGCCACTTTGCAATAGGAGGTAAAGCGATTGCCTATGACAACAAAATACAGAAAAAGACTAAATCATGTAATATGAGAGAAAATTTTAAGATCTTTACAGTGCCTTTGGATTACAGTTAGTTTATAGTTACGTATGTAATACACACTAATGCACATTATAGAAATCAACCAAAGTCAGGGTATAAAAACTAATGTGTTCAATATTTCTAAACAAACAAATAAAGATAATAATCCAAATCCCAAAAAGTTTTTCATATGAGTTTTCATACAGCTTTTGTAACTAATGCGAAAAATGTTTAGGTTATACAAATATGCACATTCTAGTTGATTTATTATGTTAGGTCCAATAAGTGATGTAAAACTGCAAGCATGTGGTGAAATCCATGATGTTATAGACCAGCTGATGACATTGTGATTCTTTCTCATGCAGAATATTCTATTTTGACAAGTGTCCAGCCTCTGAAAGAAATCCAGCGATGATTCTAGGTACATTTCTGTTTGAGTAAATTTGCTGTTAATCTCCAAGATTCTGGACAAAGCTGTTTAAAACAGGTCTTTAACCATGAGTGAAGCATTACTTTTAATGACATTACTGTGATAGTTCATTTACTTGTTGATTAAAAGTGCAGCAAGGCAGGAAAAAGATGCAACAAAGTGTAACGGATAGTGGGGAAAAAGGACTGCACAATATGTCACACATTTTTAGCCTGATAGTGTATTGTCCTAACATAGCCATCAACTTTCTAGTATACAACTATACAGAGTGCACACGGTGTGTAGGACACATTTTTTGGATGTGTATAAATGTGTTTTTGGTTGTGACTTGTTAATACAAATCTTTGACATGGAATGCTGTATGAGTTAAGATTGCTTGTTTTGTCAATTTGTTAGTCTCCAAATGTTTTCCTGGTAACCTGTCAGGTTGTGTAAAAAGGCAATTCTCCCATCAGAATGCACAACTCAAAAATATGAAAGCTTACTGCTGCGCTGCGACCAGGAAAGTTGAAGAAGGCATCTGGACCATGTCTCTGGGGCATTTGATTCAGCACCGACAACATTTTGACGGCATGCCTCGGCTGCAAAAGTGGCAAAGATAAAAGGAGCATTAACAAGACAGTCACAGCGTTCTGTTAGACTGGCTGGACCGTAGACACTCAATACCTTATCAGTTGCCTCATTCACTCGTTCTGCAGTTAGTCTGTTACAGAACAAGCCCCAAACAAATCTGTGTTGATGGATCTCTGGAGGCAACTCAAGTGACGGTGTCAAACCGCCACACACCTGGTATCACTTACCCAGAGGCCAGCTTCTCCTCGCAGCATGCTGAACAGCAACTTCAGTTCCTTCACGGTGATGCTGTAGCTGGCAAGCACTCCCAACATATCCACTAGCAAGTCTTTAAAGCAAGATGCACAAGGAGAAACAAGAGGACAAAGAGGAGAGGGCGGACAATCATCAAACACAACCGCATTTTAGATTTATTATAATTCATCTGCTCTGCACAGAAGACCCTCATGGGGAAAAGTATTCATATGCCTCAACTTCTGAGATAACTTTCACTTTAGCTTAGAGTTCATTGTCCGTAGAACTCTATTGTATTTAATACAAAAACACTTCTGCTACAATTACATGGACAATAACTACATAACTACTATCTACTAGTCTATGGTAAGTTGAAACACTGCAGTGAAAATGCATTTAAAATCCATCACTTGCAGCTTGGTATCATTAAACAGCTTAATGAGCAACATATAAAGAACTCAGCCTCAACTTTTCTCCCCCACAGACTGTGTTGTTCATAACCTCCCCTGTTTCTAAGTCCCCTTGTGTGAAACCATCATGCTACCAGCTACAGCACTTGTTACTATGCCTCGGTGTTGGTTAAGGAGAAATTCTGACCTGATGGCAGTGCCAGATTTCATGGCAATGTGTCTGAAACTTGACAAAAGAAGTACTGAGGTTCTGCTACTAGTGGGGGGGAGATAACTGTCATATTGCATTAAATATAACTGAAATATACTGTATAAATGAAAGTGTTTTGTAAAGCTAGATGACTAACTATTAATGGAAACCCACAGTGCTAACACTTGAAATTCACTTCTAATTAAAATTTACTTTCAAGTGCCATTGTGATATTTTTTTTCTGTAATAACTGCTGTCTCAAAGAACTGATTGAATTACTGGAAAAAAAATGAAAGGGACTGACAATGATTAAATAGTTCTAAATGAAACCTAATTTTAAAACCACACTTTTTATATTCATATTCTTTTATAATCTAGATTTTTGGTGTATGACTACTATGGAGAAGTCACCTTGATTGCTGAAGAGTGACCTTTTCCTTCTAAAATCCATACTGTTATTCTATTAGTTCATGGTCAAACTGCAAATCTGTTAAAAGATACATAGAGACGGCTTTCTAGCCCAACTGAAAGCCCGAACCAAGAATTCATAACTATAATTGCTGGACAATCACATGGTAGCAATCAATCTGAAAATAAAGACACCTGTACTTTCACTCCTATTGAACAAAATAAAGGCCTGCTCACATCACTATCATACCTGCAATCATGTCCTCCACTGAGCTCATTTTGAGGAGCACCTGCTGGATGAGCCCCACTTCGGTGCTTGTTTGCAGGTTTCGGACACTTTTTCGAAGGACGGCAGTGAACATGCTCCAGATTTCGGCCTGGCAGGTGATGTCACAGTGCTCCAACAGCTCCACCATGCAGCCGATGCTTTCTGCATCTTGGATAATGAAGTTGGTCTCCAGATCAAACTCGCCACCTACCAACTGCAAAAAAAGGTGGGACAGATGACAAACGTGAGAAAAGATTGCATTTTTATGCCTGTCACATGCTGGTTAAATTCTAGTCTGTGTTATGCTGATGTAGCTTGAATTAAACTAATTAATACACAGAGCACTGCTGTGGGATCCAGCTTTCAAACTTCTTCTTGATTAGGACTGTTTCTATGGGGAGAATTAACCAATAGGATCCTTTCACAAAAAATTCAGGTCACTACTCCAGTCATAAGGGGCTAGTCTGCACTGGAAGAAAGAAGTGGCTATCTCTTTAATACTGTAAGATTTTGATCTGAATTTAAACACCCATGAAAATAAAACTGTCTAGCATTTAATGAAAAGAGGAGGGAAATGGAGTCCCTATAGCCCCACTGCCCCTTTTAAATCACAAATGATAATCACTATTAAGAAAGTAGAAAACAACAATCAATAATGCGATTCCTCAAGTCCAAAAAGCATGAAATTAGCCCTCTAAAGAGGTGCATAGTATATATGGAGCTTACTGACAACAACTTGCTGGTGGGCATCAAAGCAAGCAGGTGGAAAATGGACCTAGATACCCACAGCACATTACTGTGATTGACAGGTAATAGCTAGGTGAGAGCAAAAGCAGACTAAAGCAGCAGGAGACTATTCCATGGAGATATGAATCGAGCCTTACCTCAACCATCATCAGATCTCGGCTCAATTACATTACAATGATGTATATCACTGCGCTGTTTGGACTTGAAGATCTGAGAGACAGCCTTTGCTAAGAGTGAAGTGGTTGTGCTGATAAAAATAGAGTAAAGCTGATGTATAGCAAACATCAATGGGCACAAAAAAAGAAAAGTGCTGTGCTATCTACATTCAACTGCTGTTGTAGGTTATGTAGATTAGGGCTGCGCAATATATCAAAATAGTATAGGTATTGCAATGTACACATGCACAACAGTCATATGGCAGGAAGTGCAATGTGCCTTAAGACAAATGAACTCAAGCACATTATGTTACAACTTATTTGCTGCTTGATACAAAAAGAAAACTTGCACAGTTCATATTTTCCATGACTAATCTGAAAGTCTTATAGAATATAATTCACTCTGATTTAAAGGTTCTCGAATACATAAAGTTTTTCTACTAACCCTCATCAGTACCTCCAATATCCTTTTATTTGCAAGTTGCATTTTTCAGTCCCTTTAGGTAGCTGGCACCCACTTAGCTGCTATCACATAAACCAAAGCTTATTTGATTCCAACCAGGTTTGTGGAGTTTTATATAAAAAAATCGTTCGGGGTCCATGCGGACCCCAGCCAGACTGTGCATTTATCCATCCTCTATACACCGCTTAATCCTAATTAGGGTCTCTGGGGGGCTGGAGTCTATTGCAGCTGACTAGGGGCAAAGGCAGGGGACACCCTGGACTGGTCACCATTCAATCACAGGGCTACATATACAGACAAACAATCACACTCACATTCACACCTGCGGACAATTTAGAATAATCAAATAACCTCATCATATTTTTGGACTGTGGGAAGAAGCCAGAGAACCTGGAGAAAACCCACTCATGCACAGGGAGAACATGCAAACTCCATGCAGAAAGATGCAGAAAGATCATTTCAATTCAGGAGTTCTTAGATTAATATTGTAAGCAATACACATCAGTAATCATTAATAGTAATCATCTGAACTATGGTTTATTTCTACAGCCCTTCACAGCAGCCCAAAGGGTGACTAAAGTGCTTCACGGTGAAAAACAAGAGAATAACTTAAAAACAATACAGTAACTTAAAGCAGGACAAACAATCACACTCACACCTGGACCCCAGTGGCAAAGAGGGCAGTTTTAATTAAAAGGACCATATATATGCTATTCTACTATGAACGATTAATGTCTCCTTACTTTGTACCATCAGAGGTATAATGCTACATGTTAATTCCATTTCCTGAACATGATTCTGCACCAAAAATCACAAAAGTATGAAAATAGTGAAAATGTTGTGTTACTCTCATTTCATTTACTCTTGAATAAAAACATCATAAGTCACCAAAGTTTCATTGTTTCTTTCATATTTGTATCTACAGACGACACACGTTTTACGAAAATATATATTAAGAGGATATATACAGGTAGAGAAATGTGAAACAGATGAAATACTACTGGGGTCCAGCTGGATCCTAAGTGTACAGATGAACAGGTTTTGCCACATGTACTGATGAGGGTTAAACTTTATTTACAAGACATGGAATTTGTTGACATGCAGGCTGCACATTTGCAGAGCAAAATGAGCAGGAAACAGGAAAAGAAACACTGAAAAAGAGTTGCAAAAAGAAACAATCTCACATGTCAGATATTAATTTGTTTGACCACTTAAATCAGCACCACAAAGCTGTATGACAAGTGCAAAGCCAAATCTGAACTTTATTCAAAGCAAAAAACTATTTTGGATGCCTTTCCTCACCTCATGAGAAAGGCTCTAAAACAGCTTTACTCAAATGATTATTTTAGCTTCTATGTAAATGATTCCCCCTACAAATTCACTCTAGAGTGATTAATTATGTCCACATAGATTTATTCAAGCCATCTGGTGAAAATTCTTATTTTTTTCCTTCTGCAATATATACTGTTAAAACAAAATACCACCATGTCAGTTAAATTCAGTATCATGTGGTCCTCATGACGGTATAAGTGACAGAATTACTCTAGATTCAGAATATTTTCAGCCACTTATAAAGACAATAAAGAGAAAAAGCTGCTGCCAATATTTTGAAAACCATCCCAACGTTGACATTCTGCCCAAAACCAGACATCTTCATCAGTGAGCATAGAGAGCAGAGACATTGTTCAGTGAGGCGCCAACAGTAACCGGAATTCAGAGCTTGAAAACTCATGGGGTGCAGGTAATACGCTGTCTGAGGCGGCTCAGTGGACAAAATGTGCAGACGACTTCTATAAAACCAAACAAGCTGTAACAAGTCTGTCTAAATATAGTCATTATGTTAACTGGTATGGAAAATTAACAGACTGGTGGAAAGCTTGTTATCGGTACACAGACAATTATCAAAGCCAAACTACCGGTTCCTCCTACCACCTGCCTGATGCCACGATGCATCTCCTGCTGCAGAATGTCAAACGTAGACTCCAATAAAGCAGCATTTTACTGCTTCATATTTCTGTTGGGTAAAACAGGTTGCATCTGATGGCCAAGTCTAACTGGATGAGCATTATATTTTGCACGACAATAGCAGTTTGGTGGCTAAACCCCCAATCATGCCAAAAGGTCTGGTTGGTCATACGAAGGACTATTACAGTACTGGACATTTTATTCACATCTTACAAATTCACTCTGACATTTCAGCATGTGTTTAACAAAACATACATAATTCAAATAATGCATCAAGATTGTCAAACAAGTAGACCACATACGCACACTCATATATAATGGACTAGCACAAAACAAAATCAAAAATACCT
Organism: Amphiprion ocellaris; assembly: GCF_022539595.1. NCBI lineage: Eukaryota > Metazoa > Chordata > Actinopteri > Pomacentridae > Amphiprion > Amphiprion ocellaris. Next base: position 28,744,904 of record NC_072772.1, on the reverse strand, counting down.
GACAGCACTATGAAGTAAACTGCCCCATTCCCTTCTTTTATGAATTAACAACGGCAACAACTCAGTTTGTACACACCACAGTTTACTAACCACCATGTGGCATAAAGAATACCTCAACATCAACTGATTAATATAACAGGAGAGACTTTTTAAGTTGGGTTTTAAGGCTGTTCGTCTGTAAGGAAGTTATTAACAGACAAACGCTCCCCCTGTTGCAGCCACAATGACAGTCATCACCCAACAGCACATGAAAAAAGGAGCAAGAGCCATGAGGTCTCGACGAAACCTCATCATTCTTCAGTGCTATTGCCATTAATCACGCTATTCACGGGCATTTCACAATCCTGAGAGGTGGTGCAATTGCAGTTTCAGATCCCCAGAATAATTTTCAGCCATTATGTTACAAGAGGTAAATAAAGACATTAAATCACTGATTACACACTTTACACTTGGAGAGCAGAGCTTATCAGAGCCACGCAAAAATTCGACGGAATAAAATCAATGCGCAGTTTGAATACCACTTAATTTAAGTGATGTAAACCCCATAATCAATGCAAATGACCAAAATCAGGGACAAACTGCTGCAGCCTGATCTTTCACAGTACAGCAGAGCAAACATAGCTGCTACATCGCGAATGCAGCCTGTAAACTTCAATTCATGTTCCGCCAGCACATTCCATGAGTGGTTAAATAAATTCTTACAATATGTAGCTGCTTCAGGAAGCACACTGGATGCAATATATACATGCTTAAATAAACTAACTATTTTTTTTTTTTAAATTTATATGGGCATTGAGCATGTAAACCATATTGTCTCCAGGAGTCAGAGATCTTTGTTGCATGTGAAACTACCCTTAACTAAACTGACTGCAGCTTTAACTGGGTCAGGCAGAGGTGTTTGACTTGTTCCTCTTCTGCCGGTGAAATGGTCGGGTGGTGATTCTGCATCAGAGTTTTAGAAATCCTTTTTACCACTCAACAAACGTTACATACTAGCAGGCTTGCTTTATGGAAGAAATCTGGGAAAAGGTATTTAAAAAAACTCTTTGCATCAACTAGAATTTATCCGAACAATTTCTCAGATTTGTTAGATTAGGATTATATGAGAACAGCTTCTGCTGGAAAGAGGGAGAACCTGCCAGAAAGATCTCTGTAACACGCCATTAATCAGGGCTTCTTGGGAGAATAGCCAGATAAATTCCTCTCCTAAATTAAAGGCAGATGGCAGGCTGCCTGGGGTTTACTTAATGACAGTAGACATGACAGCATAAAAAGAAAATATTCTATTATGTAGTAAGAAAAAACGGAGCACTGGCCTGAATATCACAAGGTAAACTAAGATGAAGTGAACAGCACGGCTCATCACCCGGCTAATACTGTTCTAACAATGCAGATAATGATGGTTGCAGCATAACCAAGAGGACTGAGGAAAGCAAACAAAGCTTAAAGGCGAGAGGTCTTTGAAGAAAGTCTGCAGATGGCGTCACAATGAGGACTCACCTTTCAGTATGACAATGACCTTTCAGCACAAGCAATGCTGCAGAGGCTTCATAACGTGTCTGAGTGTCTAGTGGCCAAGACCCCAGCTGGCACCTGGAGGTAAACCTGTTTAAAAATCTTTGGAGAGACTTGAAGAAGGCTTTTCCTTTCACTGTATCCATCCAGTCTGCCGGGAGCTGACAGGGACTCCACAAAAACAATGGCACAAACAGCACAAAAAGTGTGGTAGACGGTAAAAAAGTACATAACCTAAAGGTGTGTCTGCTGCAAATGTTGGCTTTGGAGGGTAATAAAGAGTCTGAATACCAAAGCAAATCAGACATTTATGCGCTTTACTGAATTTGTATCATTTCAAACATGTTTTAACTTTACAGCTACTAAAAAATATGTCTGCAAAAGCTATGTATTTAAAGTTTCCCGTGGCGTGAAAGTTTTAGTATTTTCCCATAACGTAAAACTTAAATGTTAGACTTTCTGTGGATGTGGTGCATTTCAGCTAAAGCAATGGATTACTCTATCTTCAATAGTGGCCACAAGGTAAATTTTTTCTTCCTCTAAAACTCCACTGTCAAAATTAAATATTTCATATTCCTTCTCACTTCCTGCTGGTTCGCCAGGACCCAACAACAGCAGGAAACACTGACAGTGAGAGAATGTGGCTGCACACTAATTTATTTTGCGCCTATCTCTCTACCCCTGATGGTTCCTGATGACAGAACACTGCTAGCCTTGGTCTGTTTACCACAGCTAAACTGAGCGGAGGCTCAGTGTGGTGGTGATGCTGAGCTCTTCTGCTAAATCCTTTCTCACTGACACTCAGAGATGATAGCACTATCAGCAATCTGCACAATAAAACTCCAGCTTTCTCTAAGACGCACGGGCCATAAATTCAGATGCAAATGAGGCGGGACGTTCAAAGAAAGAGGTTAATTTAACAATATTTCAAAATACCACATTTAGTACTGGGCCACTGTACTGATTTATAGTAGAAAGTGCTGCTATATTTGTTTGTAATTCTATGCGCTGAAAGATAAGTGCGCTCCTCAGTGAATGTATGAATTAATTAAAGGCCGTCACTGCTATCAGACTGTGTGGGGAAAAGAAGAACTTTACAAGATATTAAAGGAAATGAACAGGGATTACTCATAACTCATGACTGAGAACAAGCTGTGAAAAGGTACTAGTGTGTTAAAAATGGTTTGTAAATCGAGCAGTCTGTCTTTGGAAAAGTACAATACAATACTTAAAATTATGTAGGCGTTCATTACAGGTGTATGTGTGTTGAGAAAGTTGCTGTGAATGTGTTTGGTAAATCTGTATTGTGCCTCTCTTGTTCATAGCTGTCATTTTATGTGGTGATTTAAAACTTTGCTTGATTCATGAATAAATACTGAAAAGTATGTCTGATACATCACAAACAAAATCGCAGAAATCATTTTAGTGTCATCTTTTTACAAGTAAAAACAATACATCAACAAAATTAGATCATCACATCCACAGCCCACAGTCTGTAGACAGTTAATTGATAATATAATGACACCATCACAGTTTCCTCATCCACATGGGAGAGATTACCAATTCCATGTTTTCATTATATGTGGTTGGAGCATCCAACTTATCCAATTAATGATTCCATAAACATAATTCTCTTTTCTGTCTCAGTATCTCACTAAGGGGAGGAAATTGAAAAATGACGGATTTGTAGCGTCTTTCAGGGGCTACAAATGTTTGAGGTCTGCGTTGCAGCCGTAGCAAAGAACGACTTGTCAGTCAACAGCTTAAGCATTTATCATAGTCTTTGCACACCCATTTAACCAATCTGCATTCATGATGTTTCCACTCAAACACAAATGGAGTTAAAACTTTCGACACGTCTTTGAATGCACCGCGGTTCAACATCAAAGGGGCATCGAAGTTCAACATAGAGTGAATGCACTGAATGGTGGAAGCACACAAACACACACACTGTTAGAGAAGATCTTAGCCACGTGGAAGTGAAATGTAAGTGAGAGAAGCAAATTCAGCAGCCAGCAATTCATGCTGTATGATGCAAGTACCCATGTGCTGGTTTTAATCAGGGTTCTGCATACGGCAGTAAAGCTAACCCATTTCCCCTGTTCCCAGGAGAGCGGCCCACAGAAGGAGGAAACCTGCTTCCTGTAGCTACGGCTAATCATATAATTTCAATTAAGAATATCTGCTCTGGCTTATTAAGACGCCCAGAAGCTCAGTGGAACTGCGAGTTGATGATTTGCAAAATAGAGAGGGAGGTTACAGAAACAACACCCCAATGTGAGGCAGGAGAGTAGTAACACTTAAATTAGGCTCTAACTGGTATCTGTGCAGCTCAAGCTGGCAGATGTCAGGGTGACTGCAGCAGGACTGAGTGACAGCGAGCTCCGTTCAGACTCACCGCCAAGACAATACCTTACCATTCACAAACCACAGGTGAAACCAGATCAGCAACAACGTCTTTCAGTCACCCTTGCAGAATGGGCGATCACTCAGCTGCTCACAAACATATGAGGTTAGTCGCTTTCACCTGGCTGCCTTGGCAGTAACGAGATCCTGTGATATTACAGATAACCCAGCAGAGCTGGAGGAAATGAAAGCAGCCCAGCTATGTCAGGGATTTTTTTTTTTTTTTTTTTTTTTTTTACTGTGCTGGGAATAACACTCCACTAAGCATGCATTTATTTTACTGCACAGCAAAACCAAATATTGTTTATGTAAAAGCAATTAAGGTGTGTGCTTAAGTCATTTATTTACCCCAGTGGACACTCTTTTAGTGAAGCAGGGTTATGAGCCTCAATCAAGCAGGGTTTTTTTCCTTTTAAAAAGAATAACATTTATGTCTCATAGCCACAAGGCAAAGAATTAAGAGAGTTACATCTGAGCCCTCAAGAATCCCTCCACTTTCAGCTGCTTCTGATTAGGCCACAGCTAAAGGCTTGCTGTCGCCATGGTGATGGGCAGCAAAGATTGGACTTGAGACAGTTTCCAAAGGAAGCCTACAGTGGCCACTAAATTGGGTGAAAATAAATAGAACTGATGTCCTATTTACAAAGACTGCTGGTGTAGTGTGAACGTAGCAGGGAAGGAGTCCTTGGCAGAAGATGTGGAGGGAAGGAATGTCCTCCCTGATATCTCTAAAATGAAAAGTGCTGCTGGTTCAAAGACACACTCAACTAGACCGCTGGAGAGCAGCAGATGTGGACAGAAGTAACGTCCATTCTGTTGATAGTGAAGTTTGTTATTATGACATGTGTTTCCCATTTTTCAAAAAACAGTTTTTACACCTAATTGCAATAAACTGGGTGTTCTACAATGAGAGAATACACTGGATGGATAAAAAAAAAATCAGTTGCATTCATCTATGGTTTGCCAGCTGAGATTGTTTTGAACTTGCACCAAATGATTAGAGGCAAGTGTTCAGTAACGGTTAAAACACGATAAATATGATGTTCGGTGTTGCATTCACAAGCAGAAGTCCAGAAAAATTAAACCAACAACAAACTTATTTGTATTCAAAAGGACAGTATGACTTGGTGGCTTTTTCTAGCAAAAGTGTCACCAGTACTTGGAAGAAACTCTGCTAAAGTTCAGTTACAGAATCAGAAAAGCCTGCAGCTACCTTTTACTGTAAAACCCTTTCAGTCAAAGGGATAAAGTACGCTGCAAAAATGTGGTATACAGAAGTTAAGAGGAGGAAACAATGAACTGACCAGTCTTCAGCCAAGTACTTATCAGCACCAGAGGGAGTTAAACACAAAACACAATATTCGTACAGAATACTTGGATTTTGTAACAACTCTGCTCACTCCTTAACACTCACTACACAATAGGGTATTTTAAGCAGCAATGATCAAGGGCCCATGAACGTGTCTGAAGTGCAAAAGAAATGTTATGTGATGATAACATAATATATTCACAAAGAAACACCAGCATAAATAACTAAAGATGTAGACCTGCATTCTTTTTGAAATCTGACATTAAAAAAAATAATGAATACTTTTCAAATACCTGTATTTTGAATTGTGCATCATTAAAACCAAAAACAATAGAATTACACAGAGGGGTAAAAAGCATTCCCTACTTCTGGAACCAAACTAAGCAAACTTGGGCATGTTTCAGTCAAAAAACATGTAATTATAACAAAGCAATTGAAAACCTGAACCAACTGAAGCATAGACCTAAGGCTGAGCAGTCTAGATTTTTCTTTCACACCTTGCCAGGAAAATAAGAATAGACAGGCTAATTAATAAAGCAACTACAGAAAGTGTGGTGCTGAGAACCATGTGCAAAACTTTTTTTTTTTTTTAAAGCCAAACTAATGTGGAAAAACATTTATGTAAGACAATTTGCAAATGCACAAAGAAAAAGAAAAATGCAAAAACCAGAGCCCAACAGCTAACTTGACAGTATTTGCATTTCGTTCCAGGCTGTCATGACTGTAGAAAAATGTATGAAGATTTTATGTAAACAATAGCATGCATTGGGACAAAATGGAACTGCCACTGCAGGGAACAATTCTAAAGTGTTAAGCTGGAAGTCTAGCCGGGGCCATTCTTTCTTTAGTTTGAAAATGTCACCAAAATAAAGGTCAAGCCATTTAAGGCAGAAGGGTGCAGAACGTTGAAAAGAGAGTGTCAAATATATAAGAAATCAGTTTATTGCTTCTGTGGTTCCATTAAGTTTGATGAATGGCCTTCACACCAATGCTGAACTATGCTAATGACCACACTAATGCCTTATCTATCCATTAAGCACACGACAGAGCTGCACACTGGCTGAAAGTGAGAAAATAATTATTCTTTCTCCCTTTAAAAGGTAATAATTGTCTAATGAACACAGGGAGATATCCATTTCTATAATCGTGAGCAAAAATGTAATGACTTTTAAAAACACCAGGCTCAAACTTTTCCAAATTCTGTATAACTCACAATGTAGTTTTTCTTTGTGAAATACTGTTTGCATGTTGACATGGAAGGTGCTCGACTTACAAAAGATGATGTCAGACAAGGTACAGTGATGACAAGATAATTCCAGCTGGATATGTCTTTGACTAGTGCAAATTAGAGTGACATTGTCAGCTGCCTCCCCCCTTTCTCACTGAATATTGCTCAATATAGGAGAGAACAACTGCCATCTGTGACTCATCTATCAACACACTTCAACTACAAGTGCAAATCAAACAATCTGGAAAACTGCTGCAGTATCTGGATCAGCTCACAACAAGGTCAAGTCGTTCCCTGGGACCTCGTGAACAAGATGCCCTATAACAACGGGCACAAGTGACAGAAATAATGAACTCTATGACAACATGCCAAGAGAGAGCTTTTTGTACTTAATTATGAATTTGCAAATGAAGCGCGCTTATATATTAGTTGTCTTGAATTTAATTTGTAATTCGCTTCATTAAAAAAAAAGAAGAAAAAGAGAGAGTGGAGAGATAAACAAAGGAAAATACAGAGACACAGAGAGAAGGACTTGCAATATATATATGAAAGTCTCTAAAATGTGACAGCAGCACAGGACCATATCTTGCTCCTCACATGCTTAAGAGTCTGGAACATTTACTCATTTTTTTCTGCGTAATCATGATGTATATTTGTATTGCCACCATCACGCAATCATGTGAAAACCGCATCTATTTAACTCGGGCCAAAATTTTAATACTGGCCTTGTGGATTACTGAATGACAACAACGCAGGGATCTTGCACACACACTCTTCTCTGATTTCATGCTACAACAATAACAAACACAGCCAGAGACTGTTGCAAATCAACCAGTTACACCAACAGGCATCAGCCAGAAGTAAGAACCGATTATTTCTCATTTTGCTACAGGCTACAGAGCGGATGTGTGTGTCATAATTGAGAGTATAGTACATGACTGAGGAGCACTAAACAGACAGGTGAGAGGACACAAACTACATAATGTCTACTGTATTATGTCCACCGCCTTCTGTGTGACACCTGCAGAGCCTTCACTAAAAATTAAACTCAGTCTCACAGCCACTAGACAGCAGCCACCTGCTATGTCTGAATTTCTGAGTACATTTCATGCCATGTACAGTCAGAGTGTGGATACACAGTGAGACTATATTTGACATCCATATGTTTGACGGTGGTGGACAAATTTGCCAACACTTGTTTTTCTCACAGCTCATTCAACAGGGATAAAATGGAGAGAAAATGTGCTTTCAAACAGCAAAAAATGAATGCAATTAAATTAAGCAAAGAAACTAATAAAAACAGCAGTGTTTAAGTTGCTGGGTAACCAACTTCAAAAACCACTGTTTCCACACTAAAAAGTGAGACTTACAGGTGTATTTATAAAACAAACCTAAACAGGAAGGTTCACTGATCGACTGCATTTAGAGATTATCATAAACCTCCCAGTAAGCACTGGGAGCCTGGAGAGAATGTGACCTGAATAACTGACTAACTCCTTGCATGTGACCACACTGTGATAGAGACGTCAGGAGGTGCTGCTGTATTGTTTGTGGAAACACTGCTAAAGATTTAAAGATTGCAGTGTTTATGCTTCACTGAAGTGGATGCTTGCAGCATACAGATGTGGTTAACACGCCTCCAAGGAAACTAAAGATGAAAGGTGTATCATAATCATTCCATCTAACAGGAAGTCCATCAGCAAGGATTTTGGAAATCTTAACAGCCAACACAGTCATGTCGTGTTACTTGGCTTCTCCTAATTGCATTCAGAATAGCATCAATTTATCATCTTTGTGTAAACACCTGTTTGTTAGTTTAGCGAAAACTTTGTCTTTCCACCTTCTGATTATGAGCTGGGCTTAGCGTAGCCACAGAGGATCAGTCTGAGCATGTCTGCAGAAATTTACAAATTCTGAGACAATACACAAACAATCTGCCACATAATCCTTCATTTTCCTGAGCTGACAGTCAATCTGTCCTCCAACAGTTTCTGAAACAACTGCTGATGTTCAACAGCAACAAACACCAGCTTTTATGTCTGAATTGTCTGACCTAAGATTGGGAAACTAGAGGAAGAGAGATACACTGTGTTTGTTTGTGAGTGAAGTGGAAATAAGGCTGGCAAAGAGTACCATGAGCCAATATGTTTACTGAGGGGATTTCATTAAAAGAGCAGCTGACGGAAGATACGACAGAACAGCAGTCACATGCAGCTCAGTGGGAGAGTGTGAACAAGAGACAAAAACAGAAAAGCAAGACTTACAGGGACAAGACAGTGAAGTGGAGACAACATAATTCATTTGTACGCATTTGTTTGTATTCCACTCATTGATTCATTTTCACTTGCTTGTTTGCTTGCTTACTTAAACACATGCACTGGTGTAGAGGCAGAAAAACAGACCAGATAAAACCTACAAATTTTTTTTTTTTTTTAAATAGGGGGGTTCAAATCCGTGAGCTGTCTGTGAGGGGACATATCTAACTACTACTGAGGCGGAAAATTTAAAACATAAGTAAGACTTCATAGTAAGAGAAGCCAGAGAGAAATCATGTATATAAGGCCCAGACATGGTTGACAGAGCAGTGTATCTCCTCATGTGATCTTCCACCCATCCTCTGTGCACAGCAGAATGACTGTGCCCCACCATGCATCACAGGGACCTCATATATCTCATCTCATCTTCATCCTGACAGTGTACAGCTGTATTAAATGTCTCAGCCTCTTCTGCCTGCTACAACATCAGCAATATATGTGCTTTCACTTTTAAGATGGAATAACAGGGAAAAAGGAAAACACTAAACTGAAAGAACATGAAGTAAACTAGCTGTCAAACAAGCAAACATTGTATTTTAACCTCAACCCTGTAAAACTCAGATGTACCCCAACTCTCTCACACATTCACACGAAATATCTTAAATAAAATCATGTCAGGCCTGAAAATGTTTCCCTTAACTGACGTAACTGCTATAACGGTTTAAGTCACAGAGAAAAGTATATCAAATCAGCAGTCCCTCAGTAAATAGTATTTGTGATCTATTGAAGAGGAAGGGAATATGTGATCACACAAAAAGACCACAGAAGTACAGGAACATGACCTGAATATTAACAGCCCCTTCCACTGTCAAGAGACCTTACCTTGGGAAAGATGTGAACTCACTGTTTTCATCTTCTCTGCCAATAAATTAAATGGAAAATGAAATGCGGCAAATCTCAAAAGGCACAGAAAGTGCAATTTGTCTAGCTGCCTCGGCTTACGGTAAAATCATTGGGTTGTTTGCTCATGCTTAAATTAATAGCATGACTCCATCTACCATCTTATGAGAATGGAATAAATGGAAATATATGTCAGGTGTGGTGAAACCATTTAGTCTCATGTCCCATTTCATAATATGCGCAGTTATTTAATTTGAAGGCGAACGATGTAATGTGATTATTGAGAATTTAACCAGTATAATAAACATTCTCAGCAGCTTTTAACCTGCCATCTAACAGTTAGCAAGGAAGTGTTTAAATGAAAAAAGGTAAAACTGGAGACCAGTGGAATGGAGAGGTCTTGTTTTCAGAATATGAAGTTAAATTAGACCCTGCAAAGTTTTCGCCATCAGATCACATACTTAAAGCTCATCAGGAAAGACTTCGATTCAAGGGCAAAGTACTTGGGTCCTGAAAGATTCCTCCAACGTGGAAAACAGGAAAATGGCTGATTACCGCCGTGATAAAGACGCAGTTGAACAGCAGATTCTCGCAGCTCTTACCCTTGACACCAGCTGCCTGTCTTGATTTCAGCACTGAGGACAGCTCCCTTCTTGTGGAACACAGTGGAGAATCAGCGCTAGACTTCTGACGTGCCACACAGGAAGGTCCGCTTTAAGTGAAACTGACAGGTTTAGCTTTGTAACATGGAGTTCTCACTTTCTATGGATTCATGAATGTGTAAAATGCTTTTATGTGGTGTCTACACTGTCTACCCTCAGCTCCTCAGTTCCATGCCAAACCCTGTCATGCGGAGCGGCCAATGAACATAGAAATTAGGCCTTTCATCTGTGGCCAGTCTGGAACTTTAAAGCAGCCTGACTGATACAAACTAAAATGGGGATAAAAGCCCAATAAAGATGGTCTGTTTGCCTTTGAATGCCACTTAAGGAAAGACTATGAGAACACTTTGCCTTTGTTCCACTCCACTAATTAATCACACCTTTTAGCTGGCCACACTCAGTGGGGCAGTTAGTCAGAAAGCAGTTTGAGTCCAAGGGGGGAAAACTCCCAATGCCACGCTGCTTTTCCTATCTCATATTCGCAGCTTACTGTGTGGCAACACAGGCCTGTTTACTATTCTGGTGGGTTGTATCATGTGGTCGCTCCTCTAATCCCTTGAAATGCTTGGAATTGTCAAACAGGAGAAGTGCTCACCTCTCCAGAGGGGGAGAGGAAGAAAATTAAAAGGCAATCTTGCAGGAAATATATCTTGCAAAAGGAAAAAAAAACTGTGCTGTGTGAACATAGCTAACAGGAAAGTCGACAGAATGATAGTGCTAGTCAAAGAACAGACATCATCCAGTTTTAGTTATAACCTGACAAGGACCCAGGAAAGAAAAAAAAAATGCAGTCGAATTTCTGAAAATGCCTTTGTCAATAAAGGATTCTTGGCCAATTTTAGCACCACAGGCATCAAACAGTAGAAAAAGTGAAATATTTTGTACATCATCTGAACAGGGCCGGCAAGAAACGCTGCAGAGATATGAAGCTGCTCTATAAAAAAAACACACCTGAGTAAATTGGCACCTACAATAATTTAGTTATAAATTTGACCCAAGACAGGTGGTCACCTTGACTGTTCTCTGCACTGCAGCATACTCCTCTGCATGCCTTTGCTGATGGAGCCAAGTCCTGTGATATAATCCCATAGAACAGGTCAAGTCAAACAAAAGCATCTCCCTCTCCATCTCTGAACACACAAGTACCAACCGAGCTCCTCTAATTCCCAGTTAATTAGGCACATTAGATACGGAGCAACAGTTGTGAGCTTGTACTGACCCCGTTGACCTTGAGATACAATTTGGTTGAAATCAAGCTCACATTTGAAACACGTCAAGTTGCCGATTTGCTGTGGATAAAGTAGACAGCTGGTGGATAGACAAAAAATTCGATTTTTTTGTGATTAGTCTGCACAGTTTCCTCCTGCTGAATAGTGCTGTCAAAAAACATATGTTCTCCTGATGTCTCATATATTACGAAGCGCATCCATCCAGATATGTGTGCTGCTAGTTTCCATCTGGAGAGGGAAGAGGAAAGGAAGAGAATAGGAGGAGGATAAGGAAAGGATAGGAGGAAGATAGGAAGAAGATAGGCAAGGGAGAAGAGAGGAGAGGAGAGGAGAGGAGAGGAGAGGAGAGGAGAGGAGAGGAGAGGAGAGGAGAGGAGAGGAGAGGAGAGGAGAGGAGAGGAGAGGAGAGGAGAGGAGAGGAGAGGAGAGGAGAGGAGGGGAGAGGAGAGGAGAGGAGAGGATGAGTTTAAAGGCCCACTGCTGATATAAACATCTCTTACTTGATAGAGGGAAGAAAAGTGCACTGCAATGCAGATACCAGAGGCACAGATAGAAAAGAGAAGACGGAAAACAGAAACAGGGTTGAGGTAGACCTTTAGAAGGCTAGAACGGCAAAAGATGAAACGAGTATGACAGTCGAGGGCTCTTGAATCTGTCCTCTCCAGACCATCAAAGTGTCACTTCTCAACCAGGCTCGGACTGGGACAAGATGTCCTCTAGGTTAAAAACAGGGATCAGTATGCAGGTCACAGAACTGATGAGGGGAGAGCAAGAAAGTGGTGGAGACAGTCCACAGTGTTTACTGCAGCAATTCCCCACTTCCTCTTTCTGACCACAACTCTAATGAAGCCGTTTCCTCACAGACGATTCATCACGCTCTGACAGCAAGCCACACTGGCTTCTTTCAATAAGTGATTATGATATTGTCAAATGAAATATGTTACCCTGACAGTAACAGTGTTAAACATAAAGTAATTGCTTCTGCAGAAAAAAATAAAGCAAGATAAATGTGCTAGAAAACGTCCCTAAGTTGAGTTTTCCTTTCTATGGCAGAAATGCAAATGCAATGCACTTAGGTTAAACCTAAAAATATAAGCTTTTGTAGAGGAGTAATGCCAACTTAAAGCATACAACACACATACAAACAATGTCAACTCTGTTGTCAACCCACTGCTTTCTTTCTTAACCACGATGAGCAACTAATTACACATCCTGTGAGTTTGGAGCTGTCTTTCCTCCTGCAAACTGAAAGTCCTTGCAAAAAGCGAAAACCACAAGAATACACTTGTAGCTACTGAAGCCAAAGCTCTCTGCTGGATAGCAAGTCAAATATTTCATCAGGGTACTTCGGTAACATTCCATTTCCCCACCGGGTTTATGTACAATTAGCCAATTAAATAAAGAAAGGATACATTTCTTCATTAAAATTCATAAGGGCAAAATTTTCATTTTTGAGCCCGTAAACAAGAACAGAGCACTTGTCACACTCACCCTTTTAGCACCTAATACACGCATAAGCATCATAAAGCATTCTCCTTTTTTTCTTTTTTTAGACTCTGATTCCCACGCTCACATATTCTCCCCTGGGGCATGTACATTTAAATCCTCTTAATCTTTCTCCCCTTTAATGTAATTTGTATTGTAATGTACCACCAACCATCCATCCATTGGCCTTACTTCACATTCTGGAGATGTCTTACGTGATCAACCAACCGAGACTTTCGCATCAAGTCGATCTGAGCCACCTGACAAACAGCGGAAATTAAGTACACACAACAAAAATGTCCACAATACCTACAAGACCTCTTCCCTGCTATGCCATCAAAAGGTTAGGATGAAGGAAATATAGATATTTCATAGCACAAGCTTTCATAAGGCAGATTTTAATAATTGCTGAAAAAAAGACTAATAAAAATAAAGCATGTTGGCAATGGTTTAATGTCTCAGTTGTAATTACGGAGAAAATTGCATTTTGCTTAAGAGTGTGTGGGCTTTCTAGTGAGTGTACAGCCAGTCTTATAGCATCATTCAATGGTAACACACACACACAAAACACAGGGGCGGCAGGTGAAGATTAAATGAAACAAGATGCTGGTTGTCCTCACATCATTATGTACTAGATCCCAGGTTACAGCATGCTCTAACAACCAGTAGATGAGGACAATTAATGAGAGGTTCAAGCTCATTATACGTGCTTTTGTAGCGGCACCACAGTTTTGCATATTCAACATCAGAATGAGGCAGGGGTCAAGAGGGATACCCTGCTGTCTCTTAGTGCAGGTGCATTAACAGCTTCATGGGAGCTTCAAAGGCCTCTCCAGTCCAGGCATGCTGCTGGACTAGTAGGAGGGAGGACTCTACTGTCATCTAATGCTGTTAATTACAGTCCAATAGCCATGATACACTGGCCAATTAAATCTGGAGGACTTGCTGGGCTGCTTCATCTTTTCACTCTATTGGTCAAACTAAACAGTGACACAGGCAAGTGCTAAGAGCAACGAGGTGTCGAAGCATGGTATTAGATGCCTTCCTCCACTCTTTGGGACTCTATGGCAATCTCTTGTGACTGACAGTGGTTAAGTAAAGCCGTCGCTTGGCCGTCTGCATACTGTCAAATACTGTCTTTCCAATAAGCTCCCTCTACAAGGTTCGACCGATTGGTTGTCTCTAGCCTCACTGCTTGTCGTTTCTTCAAGAATCAGCTGCCCTCTCTCACCACTGTGTCACCTCCACAGGGGCAGGTCCGGCCACTTCAGCCAATCTCAACACCTCAGAATCCTTGCAGCGCTGCCTTTTCCCCCTCTAGTCCTGCAGTGTAATTACTTGACTCCTTGCTGCCTGCCCCAGCTGCCTGGCCTGTCGGTCCTGGAAAATTCATGGCCATTACCAATAGACAAAAGGACAAATCTCAACCTGTGCTGGACCCCATTTGCTCCACTTGATGCTTTTGGGGAAAACAGTACCAAGGCAACAACAGTGGAAGTTGGCAAAATTATTTAACTGCAATGTTCAGCACTGTTCATGTATTCAATGCGAGTATTTACAGGAGACTGAGGAAAAGGATTTACCTATGGCTGCTGGTATCATCCCTGATTCTCCTCTCTTGCCAGTTAGAATACAAAATCAGTGTAGTAGAATTTAACAGAGGCAGGATAGACACACAGTGGGTCTTCAATATTCCTAAATCAAAAAGGATGCATGTTGCTGGTGAGCTAATAGAAACCTTCACAGTAATATGTCAAAGACTATGTTTACAACATTGTTTGTATTAATGAAAAAACAACTAAACAGCACAAGTAAGAAAAATAATCAATCAGTAATAATCAAAGTGGCTACTTTTAAAAGCTGCTTTGATGAGGTACCTCTAAGGAGTTGGGAGGGCAAGTCTTGGGCTCTTTGTTGCATTCCTTGAGCCGTTCCTGAGCAGATTTCGTTTTGTGGTAGGGTGCGCTGAACTGCTGATTAAGGATACTGAAATTGAAAAATTTTTCATAAGGGAGTGTGTTTGGGCTGCAACAATGTCGATTTGGGCCGTATGTGTCAAAGTGACATCCATATTAATACCAGGACCCGAAGTTTCCCTGTACCTGTCAGTTGACTCATGTTATGGCTGCTGATGATCTTATAAGCCCGGTTGTCATGTGACTAAGTAGTACTCTATGGTAACTTCCACGGACTGCATACCGCACTGTGTTGGAAGCAGCATGTTGTCTAGAAAATATATTTGCATGCAGTATGTTCAGTATACAATTACGACTCCACCATCACATTTTACATCGATGTGATGGACTTGTTGGCAAAGACTTGCTTATTCACACATCCAGAATTTACAGATCTCCATGACAGCCCCTTTTGACATTGTCGGTGTTGCCACATTGTCATGTAATGAGTTGTTATTATAACTATATTGAGCTATTTTAACTAAAATCAATTTCACACAAAAAGCATATTACACGCTGCACAAAAGTGTTTTTGTTGTCTGGCTACTCTATAGCTATGTTGCTGTAGAATATTAAAAAATATTACATATACAAGTAAAAAGAACAGCTTCCAGATTGAAGTTTGAAGAGTTTCCCTGGACAAAAGGAGATTTTGACAAAAATAAAAGGTTAATTCAAAGAATTATATTCCTGATCCGTCCAAACATTTTTGTACCTTAATACTGGGGATCCATCAACAGTAGAAAAGAGTTTGCAAATATTTAACTCTTGATGTGGTGGAAAAATGTTGTCCATACTTTGTTAGATTAGTTAATGTGCGTTCACTTTTCCCCAGTAATAACAGTGTGGACCAAAATTATTGTTATTCAAATGTTTATAGAGTTCAAAATGCTTTATTCACTTAGTGAGACTTTATAAAATGAAGAGGAGAAAAAAAGAAGAATGCTTCCTTAGCTCACTGCAACCTCTACCTCAACCCTGACTGTCATGTTCATGCTGGGAGAAAATGAAAAGAGAATGAATAATTCAAGCTTTGCCTGGGTTCTCTATGGCGAAAAGCAAAGTATGGATATGCATTAAAGCTTGCAAATATGTAGAATTCAGACACAAACACAAAATCTTTGCAGTCTGCTGCAGGACTGTACCTGAATGTGTGATATTCACTGATACAACCCATTAAACTGAACTACTAGTGGACAGAGATGCAGTAGGAGACGATTCTCTGCAAGAGAGATTTTTACAAGCTCTGAAAGCTGCCATGAAACAAACCACGGCAACATAAAACAACACAACCAAGTGCCATGCTCGGTTTACATCAGTCAAAGACAAAGTGCTTTTCACTTTTCTTTCCAGCTGAATGTCAAATATGTTATCAAACACCAAAAACACAAGACAGCAAGAACAAGCCAGAATCACCTGCATGGAAAGCTTCTATTGACAGTCTCGTGGCAGTGAAGCATTGAAGGAATAACTTGTAAAAATCAACCAGAAAAAACAACTGTATTTCAGGCAGTAAGCAAACAGATGCTTGAAAAAATGATACAAACAGGGCTGCTGGTTAAAACAGAGGATATCACAAACACATACTTGCCATTTTTTCAGAAAGAATGCCTAAATGACTACAGTCATTTTATCAAAATGGCTCTTATTGTGTGGTTACACACATGTGTACTGCATGGCTGTGGTATGTTTGCAGCACAGTGATTGATGGCTCTATTATGCTCTTATTTGATCTACTGTGTAATTACTTGCATCAACACAATCTGTCAGCTTCAATCTGCCTGACGTCATGAGGCCGCTGAGCAGAATGCTGCTCACTGAAAGTGGGAGTAATGTCAACAATGCATCCCTCTCATTCACATACGCTGATCAATTCCAGACAGAATTGCAGACAGAGCACCGTCTCCAATTCTTTCTGCGGCGTACATCCATACTCATCCAGACTTAACCACTCAAATGGCCAAAATGTGAGGTTTGTTTGTTCAGCGTATGGGTGCAAGCGTGTAGATTAGCAACCAAATAAAATAAGACAGAAAAAAGTGTGGCACGGTAATTATTCTGATCATGTTTGATGCTTTAGCTTAAGGGATTTCTACCACACAGTGCTTGAATGGCATTGCAACGCAGTAATTTACTTTGTAACTTGCTTTAGTCTGTCAAAAAACATTATTCAAAATTAGTCATTTGAACAAAAACAGAAGAAAACAAAAACAAGTTCCTCTCAGTGTCACATTTCAACACATAAACAGGAGTCATGTAAGACACAGTAATTTCCCAGGTTAGGAACATGACTAATGAGAAGTATTACCCAGCTTTGTCACCACATCTTTTTTGTTTTCCCCATATACAGTTATGTGATATGTTGGAACCAAACAAGCATATTATTTATGCATGAGATTTACATGTATGTGTGAATGCCTGCAAACCACTGCCTGGGCCTTGGCATGCTGTTGAATGTATATGTGAAAGAGGTTTTATAAACCACCACACAAGAGAAAAATGCACTCTCACACCATTATGGATAGAGCTTCAGTTTCAAGTGCTCCTGTACTCATGACCCGGCAAATAGGCGAAAAAGCAATGTTCATCCAAGGTAATTACATGCACACATGCTCCTGAAATTAGCAAGGAACTGAGAATACTACTGATGGCAGCAAAGACACCAATCTGTATTACTGCAAATGAAGGATGGAAGTCAAGAGCAATTATTATTGCAGAATTTATGGACACAAGCACATGTGGACATTCATTAATTATAGATGGAGCAGGGTGTGGTGAACAACCTGAGTCTAGACAGACAGTGGAGCCAGATGGCTGTGAAACAGCAGAGTCACACTACAGTGCCAACTGAGGAGTATGCCCACAGCGTGAAGCCCTTCACTTCATCCTCAAAAAGCACAGCAATTACCTCCAGAAGTGGAGGAGAAAAAGCCAAAGTATGCTTCCATAATTACATAATGGGCAAAAGATCACCAACTAAACAAGTGAAATCCAGCTTAGCTCTAGTAACATGGCTTGCCAGCTGAGAACATTTAGACAAACGCTGCAACAGGTGTAACGTTGTTTTTTTTTTCTCTGATTCAAACGGCATATTGACACTTTCAGAAAATCCGCTGCTGCTTTAGTTTTCTTAAATATACAGGTTACTTGTGCACAAAAGAGTCCACTGTGTCTATTCCGGTATACAGGCAAGTTAACACAAACTAATGATGGCTGAATTTGACAGTCGGGTTAATATGAATAAAACATATTAAATAAAAAACTAAACAAGAATGGTTATTGGCTGAAAAATGTGCACGCTGATCATTATTTTAGATGCAGATGTAGCTGGGGGTGATTTCAGACTAAACTTTTCAAACATTGTGTAAACAGTGTTCCAGTATTGTTTCTCCAGACTGTCTGTTGAAAAATGCCAAAATACCCAGTTCTTCTTCTTGTGTTGAGAAAACAGACAAAGTGTTGGACAATAAAAATATGCAACAAACTCTCATTAGCAAGCATGTTTTTGTTTTTCCAATGCGGCAAATGTTTGTGATAGCAGCACAAGTTAATTACTTTGAAGGACTCCAAATGGTGCTGTGTTAACACTAATGTGAGGCAAACAAAAGAGTAGCCAGCCATACCGGCCAGTATCTCAGAGACTCGGAGGACAAGAAAGCGGAGGAGAGGACGGGGTGGCCAAGAAACACAGTCACTCATGCAACACACACACTAATCAGCAGATGCCCCGAGTGAGACTTGGCCATGCTCTCTGACACATGGCAATCACACGGCTCAGTGCAGAAACACAGGCGCATGGTCTGCGACACCCCTGACTCGGTGACAGACCTGGAAGCAGCAGCTGCCCCTCTGAGCGAGACTGAATGTACTGACGGACCGACTGTCTCTCCCCCCCCAAAGTGTCGTTCTGGAGCATTTACAGACAGAGAGGTCTGAGCAGCTGAACTGTGAGTATTAAAAGCGAGGATTTGATTCAATCAGTGGGCACTTTCACAGGCATGGAAACTTCCATCCTTAATCTGGTTTGTAGGGTAATCTAGGGTGTAAATGCCAAGTTGTTTAGTATAACCCGGTTGAGCTCTGACTGCTATTATGGAGATGAAGTCATACTGCGATACATCAGCTTGTAAACTGTAAACGCTCACTGATCTCATTTTTGGCAAATAATGTCTCTGCCAACTGTATTTCATTTTTCAGTCCTGTTTATATTCTGATGGTAACAAGAAACAAGTCCTCACATATGGTGACTTACAGAGCCTAACTGAGTGTTTTCCAAAAACACAGCACACAGGACAGACTGTGAGGTTTACTCATTTTTTTCATACCCAAGAGAGATGTTTTGTTAGACATTACCAAGCATTATTAAAATGACAACATTAACACATTAGACAAGCTGCTCATCCCACAGTAACTTAGCATTTCTGCCAGTAATTGAATGTATGCAGTGTTTAGATCCATAATTTAATTTCAAGTCCGACATGAAAGATGACAAATTAACTGAAGACACTGGGGCCCAGCCAATGAAAGGGCTACATACTGCCTGAAGGAATAAAATATAGCTGAATATGACAGCAGAGCAAGTGTTACATTCTGAATTCACTTTTTAGAAAAAAGATCTTTCATACTTTGCACAGAAACAGTTCAACAATTTTGTTCATTTAAAATTATACAATTTACAAGGCAGGATTTTTCCTGCATAGAGGGATTTTTGGCATCCACCAAAGAGGTCTTAGCAGGAACCAAAGGAAAATCACCAGTGTCAAAATGATAACAGAACAAAATTCAAAGTTTTAACCATTTTTGTTAATCGGGGTTTACTTTTCTCAAGCACACAATAAATAAAAGGAAAAGGCAAAGATTTTTGTCAAATAAGGTATTACATACTCACTGTGTTCACTGTACCCGGACTGATTGTGTTTCCCGTTGTTCATATTCACCCCAACAAAGGCTCATTCTGAGCCAGCAGAAACTCTACAATCATTCTGTGGACTAGTGGCAAACTTCATTAATGCTAATGAATGCTGTGCATATTGTGTTTGTTTTAATGAAAAACAAAACATTCCAGCAATTTTTTCAGCTCACATGAATATATACCAATGATATGCATTAATATAGTTCTTGTGGGGCTGTAACTGAGGTTCTACTTACATCACACTGATGGAGTTACAAACCAGAGCCTCTGGTGTGATGATGACTACTGCCAACTTTGTTTTCCTGTGACTCTCAGGCTACTTTCTTCTTTTCCACCTGCCACACTCAAGACGACCTCACATTTAACAGGTCACACGCTCAGTCTTCTAAACTAGCGACAAAGCATTGGCCAAAACCTGAAATATGGTTGACTGCTAGAGGCACAGTAAAATCACTCCCACTCACTGACTGAAATGACAGCTGTCAGAGTGAATGAATGAACAAGAATTCACTGACATAACACGGCAACTGAAAACTCAAAAATAGGAACACTATACAGTATATGCAGCTGAGATGCTGGAATGTATTTTGGTAGTGTGAAATGCGAACAAGCACGACCAATTTCTCACGAAAAGATTCACATTTTAGTTTGTTTATAATGAGTGATAAAAAAATCCTTTGTGGCATCTATAGCACAAAGAACGGCAAAAAACATCCAACTGCTGTCTTATAGAACATCCTCTACAGCAAAAGATTGTTTAAGAAATAAGAAACCTTGCAACAGCAGAGTCAAATTTGGTGAAAGCACAAAAACAAAACAAAAAAACATACAGTACTGCCTAAGGCAGACTGATTAAATTAAATTAAATGGACATTGCAAAGGCAGATATCTTTTATCTGGGATCAGGCAAAAAGTCTGACTATTTTTATAATAAAATGGGTTGGTTGCAGCATATGTGATTTTGGGCAGATTTCTTTCTTTTTTCTATTAATATAAGAAACCAAGATGCTTCACTGATAATCTGTGTTTTGAATAAAGGCTGTAATAAGACAAAATATTTAGAATGCAAGTAGAATTTTAGAAACAAACACTTGATAAAGTAACTCAGACTTTTTTGCTCTGACATTTCTGTCGAGATGTGCTTTTGCATGAAAAAGACTAATAATTAAGAATCTGATTGTTGTGGCAGACTGTTAACAATAATGTACGTATTTAAATGTAATCAGTCTCCCTGTATCTCATAGTATATGCTAGCTGGCCCAACTTCAGAATATGACATTCACACTGCTGTTTTAAGCTTTCACAACCTAACAGTGGCTCCAAATTTAAAACACAGATTGGTCTAAGACAGAAAGAATAGTGTGGTCAGCATTGGCACAGGATCACTGGGGATTTTTGGAAGACTTGTACTGATTTGTACAAAGATGTATGACTTTTTTAGACTTGGCAGTATAAATACTTTCAAGCCCCAGTGACATTTCTGGATCAGTAGTAGCTCAATAATTTTCTCAATGCTCTTAATAAAGTAAACCAGGCAAAACTATTCCAGAGAAAGAGCAGACCAGCTTTGACCACAGAGAGTGTACAGACACTTGAGGAGATCGTGCACGTAAACCGTGTTTATTAAACTCAATCATACAGAGTTTCTTTGAGATTGTCGAAAACAGATCAAGTGTAAACAAAATGCAGTTTTTACAGAAAGGATAGTACTGAAGAGCTATTTGTGAGAAAGGAAAATATCAAAACTGACCCACAGACACAGAGCTGCACGCTTGATTGAAAATGTTAACAATGGCCACAGGAACACCTTCCTATTCTTAGTCGTGACGATCAACTTGGAATAATCTAACTAGTGTAAAGCCGAAGCTGTGAACACATTGCTATAAAGTGCAGATGCAGTTGCCACATGGATTTCGCATGGCTGTCCTCCTGTGCCCTGGAGTAGCATTGAGGCTGTCCTGAACTGCTCCTCACCTCACTACCCATCCCCCATCTACTACCCCCATGTGGTGAAACAGCGCTTTTTCCAAGGTTAGCAGAGCCCTGTATCAGCCATGCCTGCCCATGTACGATTGAAGAAGAAAGCAAAAAACATGCTTACACCGCTGTGACCAAACCCAGAACTGTAAAACCAGCTGTCAAAAACAAGCCAGACAGCATAATTCTCTTCTGAAGCAGCATCACTCTGCACCAAAAGGAGAGTTAAATGCATTCATTTTATTAATATTTAATATGTATTCATGGTCAACAATTAGGCTCAATTTAGCTGTCACACTGCTCGTATCTGCCAAACTGAATTATTCATTCCAGTCACCCAGTTTGGACATAATGACACTCCTCGGACGCTCAGTGAAAGTAATTCTGGCCTTGGTCGAAGTGAAAACCTGCAGTACTACTTTAGCTTTGTGATGACATATCCACAAGCTCCTTCTAATACTGTGACACCAGTAATATAAATAGTACAGCCTGATTCTCTCCAGGAACGTGGAGCCCCATATTTACCTGTGAAAGCGAGGTTGGTCAGCACAATAACAGTGTGCTTTCGAGGAGAAAATATGCCACCTCCGAAAACTTACACCTGGGATACAGAACCACTCTCCTCACTAAGGATTTTTATCCTCTTTTGAAGACGCATAGCTGCAGTTCTTGTGTGGCTGTGGCCTCATTCACTTTAAATATCAGTCTGAATGGAAATCTAAATGCAGTAATGTTGATGTGAATATTTAATTTTTAAGTGCCTTAGGATAACAATGGGGCTGCACAGATTATTATTTTCACTCAATGAGAGCAGTCCACTTCTCAGTCACAAACCTGACAGCAGTAACAAGATAATAATACATAATATATTCCACTGTCTAGTTTCCAGAGGGACCAAGAAAATCTTTCCAGAGTGACTTGGAATTTAGAATTATGATGTGGGGCCATTTCGCATGGTCAGCATTACCAGGTCTATGTATTTCTTTAACTTCCTCAAAAAAAAAAGGGTGCCACTCAGTTGAGCGTGAAGGTTTTAAGAGACCCCTTTGGAAGTATGGGAGTACTTCAAATGGTCACAGAACAAAAGCATGGTTTGTAAACTGTGGGGAGTTTCAGTAGCAGACCACAACAGCACAGTGCAATGCGTGAACAGAATAAGAGAGAGACAAAGCTGCTATTTGATGTGGAGGCACTTGACATGTTTGCTTCTCTCCTGCTCTCTGTGCTCATACAGACTGTATTTTACCACAGCTGAAATCACAATAAAGCTGTTCTTATGTACATATTATTCCATTTCTCTCATCAGACAGCAGAGCCGGTATGACATAGTGACTGAAATGCTGTTCAATAACACGTGAACCACCAGTCATTTTCCAATTTCCATGGTTATAAAATCCAGATTTTCTAACCACGATGTCAACTGACCACTCATCAATGAGTTAAAGTCGATAGCTGTGCAGTGGATTTTGATGTATAGTCAGAACAGTTACAACAGTTACACAATAAGGAGAAAGAGGTTGCTTTAGCTGCTCCATGTCCATGTTGTACTTTGTTAAGAGATTTCACTTCACAAATGACTTGAATATTAAGCCCTTTTTAAAATTGATTTTATCATATTGGAGTTTCCAGTTTAACCCTACATTTTCGTAATTTAACCCTTACAGTTCATTATTTAATGAAACAGTTTGTCAAAACAAAATTAAATCGTCATTTTGCCTTTGAAGGAAAGTTAACCATTTAGATTCTCTGTCTAATTGGTAGAATAGTCAATGAAATGAATTGATTGGAAAACAGTCATTAATGTCAGCCCAAAAGAGGAAAACCTTATCAACACTGATTAGTTCTGTTTATTTCTTACAAACCAGCTGTTTCAATTTTTTCATTTATTTTGCCTTTAAATGTTTTTTATATCGTACACCTGTAAGATTTGTCAAGTAAAGGTAAAGCTTGAGGGAAGAGATGGGATAAAGAGGTGGGATACATTTACTGTGACAGATAATATCAAAAATCAGCCTGCAGCTTAGGAAAAGCTACATCCTGCTGAGAAACAAAATCCTGTCAACAAAATTTATATAAACAAGTGAATGTAAGCTGTGTCCAGAGTGAGGATTTTCTGCCCAACATCAGGGAATATGAGATAAACAACTTAAATATGAATCAAAGCCTGTATTATCAGTCTGAAGCCCGATGCTTGGATTCAGCAATCTTAGCAGTCTTTTACCACTCCTAACACCCTGTATTCATATTAATAAGAAGAGTAAGACTGTCACACTGTCCCAAGCCATGTTCCATATAGGGCATCTAATTCCATGCTAAATCATCTTCAACCAAATGCCACGGCAGTAATCCGTCTCTGCTTGAGACTCTGGAGCAACAGTGAGGCTCTCCAGCCAGATGTTCCTTTCAAAGCAGTCCAGCTCTCACAACTAATAGCATTAGCCCGAGACACATTCGGCATCTCGTTTTTGCTTGAAATTGGGCTTCAATATGCCTATGGATACAACATACGGAGAGCGAACTGAATCCCCAAAGCTACATAACTGATGCGCACTGCAGCATGGAGGAAGGCTAAAGATACTATTCAGTATATTTGAGATGAGCAGCACTCACTCTCTGTTGTTCTATGGAGTTAAGCATTGTAACCTTGATACTTTGACTGCATATAACTTACATTTTTCCCTCTCCAAATGATAGTTTCGATCAAGTAAACAGCAAGCACAACCGTACACGGGTTTCAGCTACATCAAAAGCAAATCAAAACAAGCTTAAAAAATATCTATAGGGTACCACACATTATTATTATGTCCATAGTTAATGATGCACTCCCAGATGAGAGAGGACAAACACTGAGCTACCTCTAACTGGATAAGCACACTCTGAATTGATCACCTGAATAAGAGAAATGAAGTTGCCATTTCCAATTCATTTAATTAAAGAAGGGAAGTAGAACACAGGTAGTTTTCCATTAGTCTCTCATGTTTATATGCATGAGCAAGACTTTTGTGCTGAGGAAGTCTGACGTTAAATGGCATTTGAATTTGAAGTTATGCTCCACCGATGTTTCATTAAAGGTATACCTAAATATGCACCAGCACACGATGAGAGACTATCAAAATCTGGAAGCTGGCTCACTGAACCAGATGGAAAGTCAAGCAGACAGCAGACAATGTCCAAGTGACTAATCATAAAAAGATCCAGTTAGAATGTGGCAAGAAGGATAATGAGCCATAAAAATGGATGGAGTCTTCGTTCATTACGTCGATCCCTTAGTATTAATTATAATCCAAACCTCTAACTCTCACTAAGCCCTCCATTATTTCTCCCTTACTTCAGCTACATTAAATCAGTGTATGATCAGGCTCTTAGGGAGTCCTTCATGCTTCAATATCAGCAGGAAATGGAAACATCCCAGCTGTACTGGAGCAATAAATATAAACATCTAGGAGATTGATTACACTAACCTTTATCAAAAGAAAAACCCTCACAGGTTTTTAAAAAAGTATTGCGGCGGGATGAACACATGCAGCATCCCGGCCTCTCAGACATAATGTTAACACCCTGCAGACAACAGTGCTGTCGCACTTCAAGACCAAAGGGAATGAAGTGTAAATGAAAACATAACATATTCCAAACAGAACCATCCCATCAACAATGCCAGCTTTGTCAGGCATAATGTAGAAATCTGTATTCACAGCACACATCATTAACTGCCTAGTGGCTCGTGTGCAACAGAGAATTATAAATCTGTCACTTCCTGTAATACGGACATCATTCCTTATGCTCCACCAATAAAGTGGGCTACCCTCTGTCTTGTATGTGCTCTGTTACTAGCAGAGATGGAGAGAAGAGATGCTCTGCCTTCTCACTGGGAAACTCCTGTTGTATGACAGTGAACATGTGTTCAAGCACCTGTATTTCTGAAAGCACAGCACTCAGAACGATGACTTATGTTAGAACACACAATCCTGACAGATCTATTCTTTCATTCACTGCCTCCACAAAATGTAACATAAGGGGCACAAGCATATGGATCTTAATGTTTTTTTTCACCCCTAGACCATACATTATGTGCATGTTTTACTTTACTCACTTTTTGTTCATCACCTTTCTAATCACCACCTGGTTACAAAGACAGTAAGAAAGCCGAGTAATCATTTCCTCCTCCATGTGAAAAAAGTTCATTCCTACCACATCCAATACAAATGCACAGGCTGTTTTCCAACATTACAGCAGATGAGGACATGTCCTGGCTTTTATTATCTGTAATGAATCCTATGCGTGTTTATTCATCATGTGCGAATTACACAAAGATTTTGTTTCTTTCAAGCACCACTATAACACATAATGACTGTCAGTAACAGGGCCACAGATTCTATTAGCACCTTCGCTTTGTAGTTATCAAATCTTTCTATCTTTGCTTCTGCTGCATCTGCACTGCGATGTGAACACTTTGCTACAGTGCTGTTATTCTGCTGCAGCGAGCAATATGACTTTGCATGTTTGCCTGATCAGAGATGCAGCTCATCTCCATAGAAATGAGCATGTGTATGCAGGGTTTTGTCCCTGCGGCGGGAGACGACACATTAACACCTAGGCTGGGATTTGGGCGACTGCCAGCACCAGCTCCACCAGGGAGAGAGCTTGAGTATTCACATTGTTGCTACTGATGATGATGATCCAGCACACTTGTCCCTGGCTGTAAACAAGTCTTGGTAACAATGGTGCAGTAAGTGACCACAGTTGAGTAAGGCTAACAGTGTGTTATATGTAATAAAGATCATTTTGTTCTGTCAGTGACTTTGGCATGTAAGGTGTAAAATGTACCTATGTCATTCAAAAATATGTTTAATCTAGATGAGCAAAAACAGAGGGAATTCATTCATATATATATACAGTATGTAAAGTATGTACAGTTGTCTAACTTCATCACAGACTAATCTCTACAGGCAGACTGTAACATGGACTTTCTTGCAATATGCCCTTCGGAGGTTGGAGGAGGATGAGTGATGCCAAATTGGATCAAACATCAATGGAATGTCTTCTCAGTGTAACAAAGAATTATCATCACAGCACAACCGCAAACAGACATCTGGCAAGAAAGCAGCAGCATGCTGTTGGAAATACTTTTATGCAGCACAGCCAGGAAATGAATAAGATTTGAAATCTGAATATGATTTTTCCTTGTGAATAAATGGCTAAACGCGCAAATAAATGAGCAAATACAGTAATACTTGGTAAGAAAGCCACCAGATTTAAGGTGGTTTTGCGAGCAGGCAAATTTAAATTTCAGCTCAACCTAAAACCTTCAGCTCTCAGTTTAGTGGGTGTGCAAGTGCATGTAGGTGTTACTATACCATGTCCTGGATAGTAAGGAAGCAGAAAAGATTACTTAGAACAAAAGAAGGGCTTTTTGCCATCTCAGTCCTTTTTAATCATCACCTCTCTCAACATTTTCCACACTTTTCTACATCATAATGTACTGTAACACAGTAACACACTTCCATCAGAATAAGCCCTGAAAGACAAAGTCCCCACACCGAGGACTCAGTTGTGTCCCTGGTTAACATCACCCCACTGAATTGGGGGATGCATGCTAGAATGCATCCTGACACTAATGTAGGCAGCAGCCAAATAATATACTATCAGCATCTCTCTGGGGTAACAGTGCACAAGTAGGACGGATGAATAGCGGGAGAAGAGTAAGGCCAAAGGGACAACAGAGAGAAAATAGACCCGTGGCCTTTTCAATGCCGTTTGACCCTTCTCTTAATATTTCCTTACTGCACTGGCTGTTATCAGTGGAACCATTTAAGAAAAAAACAGCATTTCCATGTTGCTGATGTTGCCATAATGAAAGCTGGCTTACACAGGTATTCTAAATTCCTAATTCAGCACAAGTGAACAGACAGAGAATTAAATTTCATTGTAGTACTGTTTTAATAAGCAAAATTTCTTTATCATGTGCAATATTTCATAATCATTTGTGAGGCTTTACTATCTCAGTATGGTTCCTAGTATTACTTAATACTTTTTCTATTCACGTCCTATTTTTAGTCACTTATTTTCATTTCCAGTAATGTATCCTGCTTACATCTTTTTGCTTTTTCTACTAGGCACTGCATTTCTCATGTCATCTATTTTTGTTTTCTGAGCAATATTTGGGAATAGAATTTTCCATCTGGATTAATAGAGTTGTATCTCATCTTTCGTATCTCTTATCTTAATTTGGCAAGTAAAAGTATGCTAGTAGCCCAAGGAGTTGCATGAATAATGACTATGACAGTGTTCACAACAACAACTAAAAATACAAATACTACTGTTCCTTGTAAGCACTGTATCTCTTTTTTAAAGTGCAACAAAAAATAACTTAGTGATAAAAATAAGATGAATTGGGCAACAAGAACGTTTTACAAAACCTGCAGAGACCTCATGGAAATTAAGAAGGCTGTTTTACTTAGATATTAAAAGAAGAAGCATTTGCTGACATTGCAGAATGTAAAAAATGGTAAAAGTACAGTCCTTCGCTTTGTCCTTGGTTGAGGACAGGAAAGTGCATATCAGCACACTCCCCGACTCAATTGAGAGTTCAGATAAATCACTTTTAAACAAACAAATTTGCACAGAATCAGAATTTCAATTTTCCCTCAGATCCTAAGAAGATTATCATGGAGTAGATCAGAGAAAACTGCTGTTGGCAGAAATTGGATGGCTTAGTAGAAAATAAACTTCACTACAGAAGCACAGTTTTACTGTACTATAGCTCCCTACAGTGCATGTGGTTCAAACTGAAAAATATGAAAGGCTCAGTAAAGAATTCAGGAAGGTAAGTACAGCTGCTCCTGATGAATGATGAGTTAACTCTATTATCATATAGAGGATGTAGCATATTGGTATTTTTCCTGGTGTATCACCAGCATTAATATGATACTTAAATCCATGTATTCCAATGATCTCTCATTACCCTACTCCACACAGAGGTCTGAATGTATTCAACTACAGGAGAGCATCGGCAGGATACAATGCACAGATCAATAGGACACTTCTACAATTGTTTATTCTGTTGAACAAATCCAAAAGCAGACTGCGATCTCAGAATGATTCTTCATGTCACTGCAGACTTGTTTGTATTTTTTCCAGCAGAATTTCTGAAAAATGGACTAATGGAAAATGAAGTGTAAATCAATTACATAGTATGTCTAAGGGGGATGCCATACATGCTGTGAGCCTTCGGTAAAAGCAAAAAAAAAGGCAGGATCTCACGAGCCAATATTTCTAGAAAAACACACACAAACAATGGAGTGAGTGTGATATCTGTAAAACTGTACCAGCACCCAGAGGTCAGATTGATTCAAGATTGATCAAAGTGTGCAACTGCCTGAACAGCAGCAGAGGGACCCTCACAGTGTCGGCCAACCATAACTGAAAGCAGCTGAAGCCACACACAAGTCTCAGCTCTTCTCTTTCATCTATTATGCATTTCCAGATATACTGATTGTCCCTCGACAGTAAGTGAGCCGCAGACTAAAGTAGTTTTCTTATTTGTTTGTTTGTTTTTGGTCCTGTTTTGCTTATTTGTCAGGGATTTTTTTTTTGCTTTTGTTTTTTTTGGGAAGGCAGATGGGGAAATAAAGGTTTTGCTCTGGCAAGGATTTCAGTTCAACAACACTGTGAAAGAAAAGTTAATTAATTTTGCGAGGGTATTTCTAATTAATATCCATATGCAAAACATTTCGTTTGCAATGCCTGATAAACACTGTTTTCAACTGCCCCAAAGAAAAAACATACATGTTAAAATTACCATCACCTCTTTCAGCTTAGGACAACAAGGATTCCAGATGCTTCTGAAGACAGCCTTCACAGAGTAGGAACTGAAAGTCTTCCTTTGAGTCATGGTCTATACTAAAATACTCATCAGTGGCTGATTTATTGGAATGGCAGATGTTCTCTTCATCTGTCAGAGATCAGCATTTTGCAACAGAACTACAATCTATCAGGGTTTCAACAGAAGGATGATGTATCAAAGAGAAAACGTACTTAATTAATAATATAATAAATATTATATTGTTTTCATTTTGTTGTTGCATAATAATATAAAAGATTGTGATTGCTTGAGGAGGCTGTTGCATAAAATGAGCATGTTATCTGTGGTTTTTAAAGCAGATCTCAGCGTTAGGCAGGATGACCGAAGAGGCCACGCGTGATGGACTTCAAAAGTTCAGATGAGGTCAAACAATTGACACCATTTTAGTAATTATCTAGAGAATATTAAAGTAGTGGCTTGACTTTGGGGAGAAGACATTTGCTTCTTAACAAGAACGGCACCGAATCCATGTCGAATCTTGAATCTATAGCTGAAAAACTGAGACCTCAGAAAGCTTCCCTTGATCCAGCACTGTCTGCTTTCCTTTCAGTGGAAGAAGTTCAATATTTCAACAAAGTCTCTTAGCGACTGGCAGATTAGCTGTTGGCAATATCATCTAACAACTGCAAGCAATTTTGACAAGCTGTTACAAACTTTACGTGGATGGAAGCAAGCGACATAATGAGGCTATGAGTTAGCAGAGAACAAAAGTAATAGTGGTGCCAACATGAAGTGGAGTTTACACAATGATAAAATTATGTCACATCTGTTTTTCAGATGCAGGCAACAATCCAAGGCCAAAATGCCTATTATTGTTTGTCATAATCACATTTATCAAATTCAGCTCTCAGTCTGGGTAGCAGTATTATTTTCATCTGCAACATGTTTCTCTCAGGTCTTAGTAGCATTGAGAAATTCCAGCTGGCACATAATGTAGTCTTACTAGGAGGAAAAAGAAAAATAACTCAAAGAAAATAAGTAAGTATATAAATAAATAATAGCACCAATTCTGCCTTCACACCACTGGCTTCCTGCCTCATCCAGGTCAGACTACACACTGCTACTTATTACCAACAAAACTCTCGGTGGATTAGTACCTTCCTATTTTGCAGAACTCCTCAGACCTTATATTACACCACGTACACTCAGATCACAGGAGGCAGGCTACTTATTATTCCAAAGATTATTAAGCAATCCATTTTCTTAGTACTTCCAGTGCTGTAGAATACATTACCTTGCTCAGTGAGACAGGCAAACACCACAGAGGCTTTTTTCTTTTTGTTTTTTAAATCAAGGGACATTACTACATTGATGCATATCTAATATACAGTGACATGCAAAAGACAAACTCCATAGATACAAGTAGGATAATGTCTCTAGGCAAAATTGCAGAGCAAAAGCTTCCCTTTGTTACTGTATTTAATTCCTGTGGAATTACATCAACCTTGAAGGCAGGACTTTGCAACCTGTCTTATAACACATTATCTTAATTACAGCTTTCATTTGAGCCTGACTGTACATGAAAGATTAATGGCATCCCCTTTTAATTAGTTTTGATAAGGGACAGTGGCACAAAAACTGGAGCATCGTAGTGTTTAGCTCATTCAATTGCTCAATTGCACAAACAAGATTTTTGGGGGTCATGCGGGGCAATTATGTCCAACTCTTACTTCATTAACTCGCTAATGTTTACAGTGAAACAGTGTCTGTTGATGTGCCAAACGGATGTTTCCCCAAGCTGTTTAATCAATCACTTAAATGGAACATACAGAACATTCTCATTAGGTCTGTTTTCACATGCAGGAGGCTGCAGCCCGTCTTATTATTTGGCTGGCAGAGGACAAACAGTCTCTGGACACATCATGAGCCCATGATTGAGGCCAGCTCAGACAGAAAGTAACTTACCCTCACATCTATGAGCAATTTAAAGCATTCGCTCTAACTAAATATCTGGACAGTGGGCAGAACAGCAGCATTGGATACAGATGTGAGGTGACATCTGCTCACTTCCCCATCACAGATTTCTTATTGTTTTAAACACACACAACTGTAATTGAATACAATACAGAGGTGAGATCAAAACTTAGTCCCTCAAAACTGCTCAAGCCAACTGCCTCTGGGGTAAATGACTTCTCATATACAGACAGGTGAATAATTAGAGAAAAAAGCAGCAGAACGTGTCTTAGTTGGGTCACCAAGTGTTGCCAGAACAGCTACAACGGACCTTGACATTGATTCTCTACGTCTCAAACACTCTACTGGGGAAAAAGAACAGGATTCCTCCAAAAGATAATCCCTCAATTGGTGTTTTGATGATGATGGTGCAGAGCGATTTCTGACACAGTGGTCTAAAATCTCCCATAGATTTTCAAATAGGTTGAGATCTGGCGACTGCAAGGGCGTGTGATTCACATCATTCTCATCAAGCCATTCAGTGACCCCTGGTGCCCTATGGATGGGAGCATTGTCACCCTGGAAGATACCAGCAGGATAGAAAGATTTCATCACAGGATAAAGGTGATCAATGAGAACTGCTTGGTATTGATTTGCAGTCACTCTTTCCTCGAAGGGTACAAGTGGATCCAAACCATGCCAACAAAATGCCCCTCGACAGCATAACAGAGCCACCGGATCACCTCGCTGAAGGGGCCGAGGGTCCTTGCTTTAATTTCCCACCCGTCTGTACATTCTTTGCAGCGATTTGCATCCTGTAGTGACATACAGAACTTAGCCTCTCAAAAAAAGGATGTGAAGGTTCTGAGATACAGTGTTTTCCTCTTCACACTTTGTCCCTAAAGAACGCCAACTGGCTCCGTTGCAGTCTGATTAAAACTACCCAGTGACACAACACTTTCAAAAAGAGATTTATAGCATACTTCTAAAATTTGCTGGCTCGTGCCAAAACTATTGAGCAATTCAGGAAATAAATTCAATACAATTTTCCAAAACATAATTCATATTCAAAGAGAAATTAAGTCCACTTTTTCGATTCAACTAATTTCCTGCACAAAATACATGTTTGACAGAAATCTAATGTCAGTCAGATTACATTTTAAACAAAAAGCATGAGGAAATGTTTTATACAGAATATATCACAGGCAATATATTCTATTCAAAAATCCAATCTTGTATCTTGTTATGATGACTACAGCATTAATAAACTCATTTATGGATGTAAACTATATGCAGTCATCAGCAGCACTTGGTTCTTACGTTATATCTTTGGATCACATATAAACGCACTCCATGTCATGTATCCTATCTACACATTTTTAGCTTTTCAGTTGGAGGGAGTCATTCATCAAGACTACTTGGCAAGAAATGGCACAAAAAATAAATAAAAACATGTATTGCAATGACAAGCAAAGGGACTTGGCATTGTATTCATACACTATTTTGTGACCTCAAGCTGCTTTAGGAAAGACCACTAAAGAACAATCGATAAAGTTTACCAGACACCACAGTAGCTCTCTAAATTTGACCAAAGAGCTTTTGTTTCCTGAAGCTAATCACATGTGGGACTCAGGCTACAAACCCCAGATCCAGCTGTAACAGTCTTGAGCTTTCAAAAAAGAAAAAAAAAAACTGCTGTGCAAAAATCTCCAGGTGGATTATGTCATTGTGAAAGAAAATTACCTGTATTTAGCATATATATAGCAAACTTGACTTCTCAGGAGTGTGAGTACTACAAACCAAAACAAGTTAGAACTTGTGGAACCTTAATTATCACAGGCAGAGTGACAAAGTC
Organism: Amphiprion ocellaris; assembly: GCF_022539595.1. Lineage (NCBI taxonomy): Eukaryota > Metazoa > Chordata > Actinopteri > Pomacentridae > Amphiprion > Amphiprion ocellaris. The sequence continues at coordinate 28,711,462 of NC_072772.1, read as the reverse complement.
CTATTTAGTGCAACTGCTTGAGCTCCAGATAATAACACCACTCTGTTGGAGCATTCACACAATTCAGGTGTGTCAGCTTGCACTGCTTTTATTCAAAAGCTGAGCATGTTAGAGGTTTTGAACAGTAATGCATGTCCTTTCTTTATATGGTTCCTATTCTGGGAAATTGTTCTCAAGAGCATGTTGGAATCAGAAACAGCGAGGATCAGTGATTACTAAGTATAGTTCAGTGTGCATCATTGCGCCTGTCATAATGTTAATTGTAGTAGCATGTGTAATGTCATTAATCTAGTGATAATTGATTTGGCAACTATCATCAATAATGTATTTAATAAAGCACTGAGGACAGATATAACACCAACATATGCTGCTGTGCTCTCCGTCTAAGCTGACAATACAAAGCTATATTAAATAAGCAAAAAGTGGGCCTCCCTACAGTAAGGACTTAGCAAGTAACAGAATTTACTGTAAAATCACGGACACAGATGGAAAGGGAATACTGCAGTAGCAAGAGCAATCTACTTCTGTTAGCAGAAGAGTTTTCTGAAAATGTTTTTCATAAAACCCTATGTTTGGCAGCTGGTAGAGGATTTCATGCCCCTTTTATAGAGCCAGCAAGGTGAAGCATGTAATTGAAGTGATAACGCACCAAAAATCTTTTCAGCATCCAACACCCCCTGTAGGCTTGAAAGGCCATATTGGCAGTTTTGTTCTTCATGGGAAATTGCGCTTCTGGTCAGCCTGAGCTCAGATCTGCATATCTCTGTTCATCAGTCCCATCAGTACTTCAGAATCAAGCCAGTCCTGCAGCATTTTTATCCTCTCATGTTCCTTTAACACACAGTGAAAGCCAAAATCATTTGCTGAAAAATACTTCACCTGTTTGTTAGCTTTGCTTAAGACAAGACCTTGAGACAAGCAAACACAAACTGTTGAGTGCAGGAGCTACAAACAGAAAGTTTGGCTTCCTTGGGTAAAATATGAGCATACAAATATAGAGAGTAAGTGGATTATGTTACAGATTTCAATGAGTGTTTTGAGATGAAAAATTGCTGGACTTGATGCAACTGGTATAAAGTTCAAGTTGATGACAGCTCAGTAGGAATATTTTAAAGCCTACCTTGCAAGCCTGCAGGGGGTTGTAGTTTGATACTAAAAACACAGGATTTGGGTGAAGCATCCCTTTATTTAGGCCTAAATAAGCTGTGATAATTAACCTGACATGGCATACATGTCATGCTTTTGCTTTAATATCAACAATCTGTTGACAGCACACAGGAACCCTGTTAATCCCAAATGTCAAGCTCAAGATGAAGATGTGCTTTGAAAGCATTTCCCTAATTTTATAGGTGACACCAGCTTCTTTTAATGCCAATCTCTAATGTATTATCCATCAGAACATACTTGACTTTGATTATGAAGATGCAGGCTGAGTAATGTGACCTTCTCTTCTGTCAGAGAACCGTTCATTGAATGACTCATTTTAGGTGGCAATTATCGACTCCTATTTTCTCATCTTGGAAAAAGCAGTAGGTTGACTACTCTAAAATCAGAAAATAACAGAATAAGAAACATTTTCAAATGTTCAAGCCAATCTTCAAACCACAATTTCTTTTCTGAGCTGTACTTTGGAGATGAAGAAAAACACTATTATTTTATTACTACATAAATTGGACCCGATGAGATACAGTTTGGAATCATTCAGAATCTTCAGACATTCTGCACTTGAAATCCAACCTGAACTTTTCGGGACACAAAAATCCTGTTAATGGAATCTGACAGACAGGCGGGTTAGTGCACAGTCTGTGATGCAATTTAGATGAAGAGGCAGATATATTACCAATTACTGTGTCGTCTGGTCCCAAGATTGCTGCTTTATTTGTAGTTTATTTGTATGCACATTGTTTCGATTAAAGAAGATTTTTTTGTTCTCAAACAAGTCAAGCAGAATCAAATTGATCTGATCTCCTAAATAGCTAACCACAGCAGTGCACTCTGTTAATTAATTCTGTCATTCAAAAGTTTGTGACCTGTATGCAGCTAGGAATTGTTGGAATACACAGCATCCTACTGTATGTTACATAGAAGAGCACTGACAAATTAGTTTGAAAGAAAACATGCACCAAGGAGCACAAGGCAGCCATGACAATTTATCTGCAATTAGTAGGTCAACAGAATCAAGCAACGTAGAGAAATGACTAAAAGATCAGTCTCTAGTGTGTATAAATGTGCAATTTTGTCTGGAGAATCAGTATTGAAATGACACAAGTGTGTAGCGTATTATTCCTTTTGCCCTGTGCACACTTCCTATGAGCATAGCACTTCAAAGTGTTAGGGGGCAAGGTGTCAGAGAGAGTACCACTCTCATGTCTGAACATGCCAAAGGCTACAATTTGTCCTGCTCCACAAAGTGGATCTCTGTTGTGCCAGAACGGTTTGTAATTAATCTCCAGTGTACTAACAAGAAGAGGCCAACGACTCCAAACAGGCTCTGTAATACCCCTGCAGATGGTCAAAGCCAAAAGGTATGAACTGGCTTCACAGCCTCTTTATTCCGTGTTAGCTCACGCCGAGTGAGATGACTGGTTTCATTTACCAACCCTGGTCGTACTACGGGTTCAAATCCCCAGACACCTTGTACTGAAATCATTACTTCTCGCTCTCGACTCACTTTGCTGCAGCCATAATAAACAATGAATTATGAGAATGGACTCTTCAGGCCTGTTTAGACAGGGGGATTGAAACGGCTGCAAACAAATACCCCGTGGGTCAAAATAAATGCCATCATTACACAAGTGCACACTTTAGTTATGAGCAGAACCAGAATATTCATCCTGTTTACCACATTGCTGAGGAGCTGCACTGATCAAATTATTAGGGGTGCTGTGGTACTTCTGGGCTCCCTGAAAGCAGCTTACCAGCAGCTATAGAGCCTGGCATGTTATGAGGAAGGTCTGGGCCCACTGAAATCCCCCCCCACACACACACACATGCCTGCTGCCTCTGCTCATTCACCTCCACCTAAATGCAATCTGAACTAGTGCACCAGGAAGGCTACAGAGAACTCACGTTGCTCCTTAAATCTCCCCAAGTGTGCAAGTCACCCTTACTTACACGAGTCAGGAAAACACAGGGAAGTTTGTTGGACTGCAAAACTTAAAAAGTGGCTTTATTTTTCCTCAGTGCACCCTGTGTGTGCATGTGTGAGTTTTAAATGTTCACCACTCTCACATATCCCGGGGCACCCAGGCTTCCTCTATCAATGCTGCTGCAAATAATTCTCACAGTCTAGATGTTAACAGTTTGTCTCATGCCAGCATCACATCACTCCAGATTTTGTTTTTTAGGCAATGATGTGACGGAAGGAAAAAATGTTTGCTTACCAAATTCAGCACCGTTTCCACAATATCCCGGTTGCTAACCTCTCCAACCTGGATCAGTCCGATGAGAACAGCAAATTTCATCTTGATATTCCGGATAGGAAGCGCCGGGTTTATAATCCCAGCCGGGAGGACCACTGAACCTGAGCCGGACATCATCGTCGTCTCGCCGGCAGCAGCGGACACTGCGGCCGCGCGTTGCCCGTGACCTGGAGGAGGTTGTCGGTCCGAGAGCGACAGAGAGCCCGGCATTGTCACCGGTCTCTCGCTTGTCATTTCCCCCAGAAGCTTCCCGTTGTTGTTGTTTTTTTTCTCTCTACCTGTGTGTGTGTAATATATTTAACCACTGCTCTGGAGCATTAAGAGGAAAAAACAATAATAATAAACACCGGAGAAAAACAAAAAACAAAACAAAAAAGCACGCTCTGTCAGTAAAATCCACTCCGGAGAGTTCCAGTGAGTGAGCCCGGCGTGCTGTCGGTGGCAGCCGGTTAACCGAGCTGACTGACACGCGCTGCGTTCACGGAGCTGCGTAGATGTGCGTGTGTGCCGCTTTCCTGGATGCGCGGCTCCGTGTCGATGCTGCTGCTGTTGCTGCTGTCACCGCCATGTTGCCGCCCCCTGCCTGCGGCTCCGCTCACCACGCCTGCGCTGACGGAGCTCCGAGGCAGACCGCGAACACCGTGTAGGCGAGAAACGTGGCCACTAAGTAACAACTTCTGGAGGGTTAAAAAAAAAAAAAAAAAAAGGTAAGCCATCCTCATGCATTTAATATAGTGTCTTTCTGTCAGTCAGTGAAACCAGGTGGGTTTTAACCAAACTACTGCGCAAAAACTTTGCTCTCCCAAGTTACCTGGCTTAAATTTCCTACCTTGAGCTTCCTGCAAAAATTGCATAAATGGAGAAATAATTAAACAATTGGAAGAAAAGTAACAGAAAACAGTTTAAAAAGTAATACAAAACAGCTATAGTGAAAAAAAAAATCTACAAACAGTGAAGTAAATGTTCCCTCTCAACTTGAACCGTAAAAACACAGGTGTTCCCAATGACGTCACTAATAACTTTCGTGCACGTGTTCCGGAAGTAGGGTGCCACACCTGAATGAAGGCACGATCAATAATCTGTTGCATATTCAACTAGAAAGGCTGAACAGTGATTCTGTGGCTAGCACTGTCGCCTTGCAGCTTGAGGATCCCCGGTTCGCATCCCAGGCCCATGTCAGGACGCAAACCAGAGTTTGCATGTTCTGCCTATGCATGCATGGGTTTTCCAGCTCCCTCTCACAATCCAAAGACATGCTGAGGTTAACTGGTGATTCTAAATTGGCCGTAGGTGTGAATGTGAATATGCTTGTTTGTCTCTCTGTGTATCCCTGTGATAGACTGATAACTTGCCCAGGATGTCCCCTGCCTTTGCCCTAAGTCTGCTGAGATATGCTCCACCCCCCACTCTTGCATCCCTAATGGAGATTAAACGGTGTATAGAGGATGGATATATAATCAACTAGAAACCTGTGTTGTAAACTCATGTCATATGAAGCTTGAGCATCCATTGTGCAGGTGTCTGTGCATTTCTGACATGCAGCCTGTTTTTGCAGTTTTTTCTTTCCTCGGGTACATGTGTAGTTGAGTTATTATAGCTGAAGATCCAGGTTTATACAGTTTATTGATCAGTCTGCAAGGCACAAAGGTGACCCTGGATAGTCTGCGCAAGGCTATGCAACTCTCATTAGAGTTTAGCATGAAGTTTTTTTCATCCCAGTTTTCCTGGTGACACATTTAACTTTAAAGGTAATGTCCTTTTTCCTAAAATGAAGCAATCAAAGGGATTGAGTTCACCAGTATCTTATATGGCCTTTTTGATGTTGCCTAGAATCTAATGCCAAAAAGATGCATTGACCCCAATAGCAGGAAATACAGATAGAGTCATCTGTGTAGATACATTTTGGAGCAATTTCAACTTATTTGGGAGCACAAATGTCATTTGAAAAACATCAAGTTCCGCTTGTTATGTAAAAGAGACCAACACTGACAGTTTGGCAACATTTCTGTCCGTCTGCCAGACTGACTTGCATTTCATGACCTCATTAAGCTGATCTGTCAGCATGGCTTCAAAAGAGAAAGAAATTATGTGTGGCTTTCTACATCTGTATCTATCAAGTCTACTAATGTACAGTTTGAATGTTTGATTATTTTTTTTTTTTTTTAGATTTAAAAAGTGCCATTCTGGCTATTTAACCTGCTCGCATATGAATAAAATATAATTTCATCATGTTATGTTTGTTGTTTTGTAATACACTGAAGTTTTTATTTGCTACAGTAAATGTTTTAATAGAAAGCTGCACTATTAGATTGTAAGGAGCATGACGAAGTACTTAATAGACTGTGTCCAATTAAGCTTGACAGAATTAGCCCTTGCATGTTTTAATTTGTTGTCCCAACATAACGATGCATCTGATAGTGCTCTTTTAACATCAATAGGAAATCACTATCAGAAAGTCAGTCGCTTCTATCCTCCCATCCTTACTGTCAAGGTTACTGGTCCCCATTGAAGTAACAACTATAAACCCCGTCAGAGCTGAAGAGAGGTCAGTAGAGGAGGTTTGACCTTACCATTCACACTTCAGAAAGAATCCAGACTCAATGACTGCACGGAAAGGTTTGTCGATTTTCAGGTAATGATCATTCTGCAAATTCTGGGTCTCACCATCTTCACCGTAGAAATGATCCCTTCACACACTTTCATATCTCAACTTCCACAACCTTTAATTTGATCTCGGTTGGGATTTTAATATTTCTCAGTAACTGGTAACTTTTTTTTCAAGCCATCAGTATATTTTAATATCTAACAAGGTTGCAGAGTTGGTGGCATCTCTAAATGTAAACAATTAGTGTAGTTGCCTCATTATAATTGGCATATTCGCTTCCCCATTAGATATCTTGGCATTAAATATCTACCCTCTCACCCATACCATCCCCATTTTAAAAAAACAGAAAATACCTGTGACAAACAGCAGTATAACTGCAATATTGCCATTAGGGAGAATAAAATATTGCCCCAGTCATGATGAATATTCTTCTGGTCACAAAGAGCCATCTAGTGGACAAAATAACAATCAAGCAGGTTTATATGCTGTGTCCACATTTTCCAATTTCCATACAATTTCTGAGCAAAAGTCAGAGAAAATTATTTTATCTTCATTAACATTCCGAATCACTGTTATGTTTGCATTAAACTGAGATTAAAGTGGACATATGCTGTACTCTCTTGTGGACTGCTTAGTCACGTGTTGCTTTCAAATAGCCAGCAGAGGTCCCTCTCATCCCAGATCAGACAGAAGTGAGTTTCCGCTAGGTGATTTTGTAGCAAAAATTAAGAGTCCGTGCATACAAACATTTTACAGTTTTGATAGTTTTATTAAAAAATGATGTCCTGGTACCTGACTGCACAATCCAGTACCCTAAAGCAGGTATGACCAAGTCAAACCTTAAGTCATTCTTTTCACAACCACTGGAGGTCAAAGTTTAATAAAATTACACGCATTCCAAAATGGCAATACTGAAGCAAAGTAAAACCAGCTTACAATTTTGTACCACATGTATTACAGGAAGGTTGACACAGTTAAAGAATCAATATATCAGGAATTAACATATGTACTATTTACCCCTTCACATATGTACAATATATACATTTGCATTTACATTATTTTCACACACACATATATACAGACACTTGAGTGTACATCATAATAATCATAGCTTTAAATCTGACATGAATAACATATGCATGCTTCCCAGAAGCATTTAAGAGCTTGAATGTCCTAGACATTGTAGATTATAATAACAATAACACAATAATATTATTAAAGATAATTATTATAACATACGGGTTTAGCAACATAAAGGTAAATAAAATCCTAATGTCATGAACATTGGCAGGATGATAAATTTCCCACTGAATAATTCTGCTCAGCACCTATAAGATGTCCTCTTTTATTATTGTGCAAGTACAGAGGAGCTTAACATTATTTTCAGAGCATTTGTACTCAGAAATACAAAATTTAACTGTGCTTTAGTTCTGGGGTCCTGTCTATGCTTTTGTGTCTGCCTATTAGCAATGACTCAAAGGCTCAATCTTGATCTCAAGGCTGAGCAGACACAAATGGCAAAGAATTTTAGATTTTGGTCTCGGGGCCATCTGTGATTAGCGGCTGAAAGGAGCTGCGGATCCGGGCAGCTTCTGCAGCACAAAGGTGACCAAAGGCTTTGTTGTACCAGTCTGGAGTCCTTCCCCTGCAAATCAAAACAGTATATTCAGTACACTTTAGCATATATGCATGTACATAAAGCTTCATCTAGCTTAGAAATACTCCTAAAATTGTGCAAAAATGTGTTGTATAAGATTTGTTTTTTAACATTTGCTAAAATTATGAGTAGCAAAATGTTGTATCAAGTTTCTTGTTGAACTTACTTCAAGTCCACCCTGCAGATGCGAGTTAGTCTGGACTTTCCTGAGCCACAGGGCTCCAGCAGGTAGTTGGACTCCAGGACTATAGCTCGTACCCCTCCTATCAGAGAACAATCTTCATGCTCTATAGACACAGACACCAGGGAGCAAGCACCTTTGGGCAAGTCTGTCCTCCAAGACCTTGGATAAACAGAAAGAGATTGAGAATGTACTCCAAAAGAAATTCAATTATGGCTACTTAAAATCAAAGAATAATATGCTGTCTAGTGTTTTTGTTTTATCACCACTCACCTGAGAACCACAAAGTCCCTGCTGGGATGAGGCGGCATGCGATTGAGGACATACTGAAACACTTCTGTCTGCTTGTCTAGTGTCTCACACACTTTCCACTGAAGCAGGTCCATGTCCCACAGGTGGCGCTCTCGCAGCACCCGGTTCAACACTACAGATGGCGGCGCTTCCACCTCCACAGACACTCTCCAACGTCTCAAAGGGTTCCCATCTCCCACCTGTATGAAGACATAATCCATCAAATAAACTTGCATCATGACCCATGCTTGAGATCCAAAAGAAAATGACTGTTATCAAGCCTTGCATCTTCTTTTTTGCTTTACTGATTTCATAATTCGGAGTTTTGGAGATTGTTTTTATACACTACTAAAGATGACACAAGAACACAGTTACCTTCTTATAGTAGAGTTCTGTGTTATCAGAACTGCTGCATGACACCCAGTATTTGGACTTTTCCCGAGCCTCTTTGAGCAGGTTCTGAAGTCTCCCCTCCATATGCGTTTGGTATGTTCCATCATCATCTTCCAGCTGCTTGCACAGCTCGTCAATTGTCGGTGCATGCAAGTCGGCCTCCACATATGAATTACGCGACTGAGTAACCATCTCATGAGGGATCTAATGGGTGTTAAAAAAAACATGAGGTAAGACAAGGGGTAAATATAAACAGAGCTGTTATTGCATCCAGGCTTGAAATTCTTGCTACAAATCAATTGCAGGTTCTTGTACCTCAAACAGACGATTGCACTCCATGATCATATGAGCGAGGCCCTGTGTTGCTGCTAAATTTTCGTTCAGATCCTTCTGGTCTGGTCTGCCTGTGGCATATTTCTTCTGCATGGCCCTGGAGATGAAGGTTGAGAGAAAAATTATTAGGCCAACAGAGGCTTCAGGTCAGCGTCCCCGAAAAGCAGTATAGCACCCTTCTTCCGCACTGCAGGGTATGCCTTTGATCCCTTTAGCAACAATTTCAGCGTGCTAAATTAGAGAGTTTGCTTTGTTTGTACACAGCATGATCTCATAAAGCATTAAGCTTTAAAAAGAGTGTCATAGCCTTTTAAAAACTGGCCCAGAAAGAGACTAATCTACTAAACCCCCAAGGCTGAGCAAGCTCTGTAACCCATTTTTATGCCCGTCTTTATGGAGTCATAGGTGAAGATAATCACAGTGGAGTTAATAGAATGCATGCGTGTCTTGTTCATTATTTTCGGGGGGCAGCAAGTAGCAGGCGGACAGGCTGGTCCAAAATCACAGGCATCAAGTTAATTGTCACACAAGAAAAAATTACCTTGGTGAGAGATTGTCCTTTTTCAGTATGTTGAGATGGAAAAGGGAGGGAGCCAGGCACACAGCAATGTTCATGGGAGTCATCTGGTTCTCCTCCACAGACGAAGTGACGTCGCTGAGGAAACAGAGAAGTGTCTGCAGCACCTCTCGGTTTTCATCTGACATCAACATGATGGCCGCCTGCACAGCTTGCAACCTTTGGTCCTTCGGCACATCTGCACATGTGAAAGAAAGTGTTTTTATCATTTCTGCTTTACAGATGTAATGACGGAAGAGAGAAAAGCAATCACGAAGTGCTACCCTGTTAGTTCAAGGTGCTATTTCACAATGTCTTCCACATTTGAAACAAAAATAAGTGAGAGATTAAAATTAAAATGTCAAGCTAAGAGAGATTTGTGTGCTTACACTGGTAGATATGGAGGAAGGTCTCGCCCAGTTTGCTGGTGAGCAGAGGCTCAGGTAAATCCCTGAAGAACTGCTTCACCATGTCGGCCACATCATAAGCAGACTGATCCTCATAGTTCACATTGTCTGGAGAGTTTTCATTCAGCTGCCTCAGAGCTTGGATGCGAGATTTCACCCCTGATTTACGAAAGAGACCCACCTGGGAGCAAAAAAACCCCACAAAAAACAGAGGCTTTAATGTTGACAGCTGACAGCAGCTTCTAATCACATTGTACAGCAGTTCCGCTATAGACTGTCAGCAGAACTGATAAAACCTATGCACTGAAATTCTACACCATATTACACATGCAGCCTGAGAGGATGTCTGCTGTTACTGACCTGGTCAAGACACTGGCTCCTCAGGTAGCGCAGGGCCTGCTGCAGGCCGAGGGGCAGAGGTTGTCCCGAACGCTGCACATGAACAATGAGAGGAACTCCAAACACATTCTTGTCCTTATAATCTGGTACCTTCATTCTCTTCATAAACTTTGGTACAGACCTGGAATAGACATCAACACAGCTTCTTTGAAATTGTGCTCTAGTGGCTAAACAAGAATGCAGCATATACACATTTATTAAGCATGAAATTATATTTTTAAAATTTGTTTTCAGTTATTCATTAACACATGAACTAACAATAACAAAATGAGCAAATACAGGTTATCTACTTAAAAAAATCTGATACAATGTATCACACCAAAAGTGGACTTTGAACGTTTTAAATAAGATTTACCAAGTCCAGCCATGCTTGTTGGACATTGAGTACTTCTCCATGATTGCAGTAAGACGCAGCAGAGAAAACTTCTGTAACAAACTCAGCTGGCCTGCTGACTGGTTTGTAATCTGCAGGGAAGCCACCGAGTGACTTAGACGATTAGATATCTGAAAGCTCGGCCATCGTAACCTAATGACAGAAAAGATTGGAAGCAAAGATGATGAAAAGCATAAATTTTGTTTTTGTTTATAGAAAACAAATGAGTTCATTTTTATGAAATCCAATACAGTTCCATGAGTCTTACCTATTCGGTCTTGTGAGTGAGGCGCCTACTCCTGAGTCTCTCCTTTCCCTGAGCCTTGTAGATTCTGTCTCAGCAAGTGATACTTTGTCTCTGTCTCCATCACTGCGTGTGGTCTGGCTTTCTGTCACAGAATTCCCCTCAAAGTCCAATGTGATCTGACTAGAAGACTGGAGGCCTCCTTTATCTTCCCTCCTCCTGTCCACCTGCACTTCTCCTCCAGGTAACACATTTTTTGACCAGTGGTCCACTATCTGCTGCAGACCATTGACGTGTAGCAAGATATCATCCAGGTGCGGAAATAGGTCCTCTTTCTCCAGGTCTATCAGGTCTCCGGTGCTGGCGTACAGATGTGAGCCAGGAACATTATCGTACACGCTGATACGGCTGCCTCTGGAGCAGCACTGTGTCACAGGCCTGCTTTCCTTTCTGCATTGAATCAAAGGGGCGTCCAGGTGCATGCTGCCGGTGTGCCAGTTAATAGAGGCCCCGTTGGTTGGAGATAGGCTCTCTATGGACAGTGCTTTGGGGAAAGTTCCTGGCTTGTGGTCTTTGGGAATGTGGACCACCAGGTCTTCATAGGAGCAGAATTCATTTCTGCGGTTTTGTTCTGCGACCTTATTCTCCTGGGTGTCTGAGAAGATGTCGATGTCCTCCAAATACATGCCGCTACGCTTGTAGTCTGCTCGGTGAGGCTTACGCTCTTTCAGACTCGGTGTGCTGACAGCGCTGCCACTGGAATGGCTGCTACCTTCACTACTGGACTGGGACGGCAGAGCTTTGCTGGACGGCGGTTCAGGAGCCCCACCATCTCCGTTTATGATTTCGACACACCGTAGCGTCTTCAGTGCCTGGGCTTCCTGTTGCAGCACCGGAGAACTGATGACCAAAGCCTTACGGCCCCTACCAAGAGTTCGTCGGGAGCTCAGTGTCTCCATGCGCTTCAAGAAGTCTTTGGCACGGGTGCGGCCTGTCTTGCCATGTTTGTCAGGCAGTGAGCCGTAGTGAGCGAATTCTTTGGGGATGTGAGGCATTGTGAGAGAAGTAGAGTCTGGCATTGCTGCAGAATCTGAGCATGTGCGGTTGGAGCAGTCAGAGTCCTCTGTGCTGAGGCCTCTGTGACCGCTGCCCCCACTGCTCTCGCTGTGCAAAGAGGAAACCTCCGGTTCGCTGAGGTCTGTCAGAACACTCTCGCTGCTGGTGGTGGTTCTTAGAGGCACACCGTCCCTGGAGGTCTGACCCGCTCCGTGGTTTCCCAGCAGACAGTCAATGTCCTGTAACCTGGACCAGCGCCGGCTGCTCCACTCAAATGTCCATTTGTCACTGATGGCCAACAGGTCTTCTTCATCAGAGTCTTCACTCTGGGGAAAGACAGATTATGGTACATCAATTACCGTGGCTTACATAATTTAATCTATGAATATAAATGTTTCTATTTAGGTCTCTCAAAACTATATTAAGAATTATCCATAATTATAATAATAATAAACAGGAATAACCACTATTAAATTAAAGACCTCATACCTACAGTGCTTGCGACTGTGCACAGTATGAAAACAGAGTAATTATAAGAGTGACGTAAGACAAACCTTTGCTAATTTCATTAAATATCGCTTGCGTATGTTTCCTGAGCTGGCTTGCAAGGTAAAACATGGCTCAGAACTAATAACATTATGCAATCAGCCAACCGTGAGATAACAGTAAATTATTCCTTTGAGCTAGAGACTTTTCCATAAATAGATCAAGGCAGGAAAAAATCATTAATATGGACGAGCAGGCTGCATTGTAATGTGGGAACAAATATAAAGTAACAACAGGAATGGATATAACAATGGTACCATCTAAAATATCATTGAATGTGGGTCAAGAGGACAAAACCAGGTTATGTTTGTGTTGGTGCAGAAAGCACATGCATAACTTAAGGCCATTTGTAAGGCAATACCATTTCTTACAAAGACACTGACTTTTGTCTTCAGTTGTGTAACAATTTCAAGCAACCAATGTGATATTTGAGTCAAGGTCAAACTTTAACGGATACATACGATCCGTAGAATTTCAAACTATTACATACACATAGAAAGAAAGCAACACACTTAAGCCTAGCTCTAGGCTGAGAGAAAAAAAAACAATGTGTTATCATATATATGTGGGAGGACTGTGTTTTCCCAGAATACATACAGTGCTGCATCACACTCGTCATAGCGCTGCATTTTTCATTCAATAATCAGCCTCGAAAGTGAAAGACTCAATACTTACTTTCTTCTTTGGAAGATTCACGTCAAGTTTCATGGAAGCACACTTGTTCAAAGTGTTGAGTCGCCTGAAAGAAAAATGGCCAAAGGATGAAAACACCACTATAGTCTCCTAATGAGCAGACTAGAAATAGACCCCCTTCTGTTTGCTATTTAAGTGTTAATCTGATCCCCTTCTGTTCTGGATGCACAACCACACCCAGAGGGAAGCTGAGTCTGTCCGCATCATAATAGCCTAAACCTAATGAACGCCGGTAATTGTCAGTTGCTCTGTTCTCTTCCTCTCAGGGTTGGATATAAGTGATTGGGTTGTGGGTGGCAGTTCTAAGGAAGGTGAATTTAAGGTCAGCCATGTGCAAACACAGCCCGGTTCACTGAAAATTGTCATCTGTAGACGTCAGTCTCCAGTTAATGAGCCGGTGTTTGATGCCATCTACACCCTTGGCAAGCTAATTGTGCATACATATGATTTGGAGAGATCATGCTTTCCAAAACTTGCAGTTTATGTTAGTATTTTTGTAGTTTTTGATTAATAAAGTCACATGACAGTGATGCTTTCCACCCTAAACTAATCTTTACAAAACTCAGACAAAGAGTGAAATAGTTCCAGTATCTATAATTAACAATGGAGAGTCATTCTTTGAATGTGTGCTGAGTGATTTGAGTTTACTACAGTTTGTGGGTGTGCAGCAGCACTAAAAACTGTACATGAACCAACAATAGCATGGGGAAAAGATGACGGCATAAGAAAATACACTCCAGCTCAAGTGAGTGTTGGCTTCGGACAAAAAGAAATGAATTTGCGGGAAGATAATTACAAGCTTTAACAGCTCCAGATATCGCTAACAGTCTTTTTTTAACTGACTGACTGACTGTATTGTTCTGTGACAACCAATGACCTCGGCTGGGGGCTCTAACTTTACTCCATTGCTGTAGATGATAGGGGTTAGTCAAACAAGACGTTCCCATGATTGTTACTGTAGATAGCGGGACACGACTGAGGAGAGGATTTCTAAGCTTGGGCCCTTTTATTCCACAGGCCTAAAGAGCTTTGAATGTGGTTGCTAAAATAGGAGGCTGCTTAGGCAGGGATCAGAGAGAGCACTCACATGTATGAAATATCTATCAGTTTCACTTCTATCAAAGACACCCACAGAATGTCGGGTGGTATTTATTTTGCACGTAAGACTACAGTGGTGTAACTGATTATAAAGCCGTCCTTTTGTTACCATAGAGATGCCGAGAAGTCATGAGTAAAATCGCATTGGAGGTGGAACTGTTTCCAATTGTCTTCTATTTATCCCGTGGCTAGTTTGGAATTTAGATGAGTTGCTTTAAGGTTGTTTAGAGTCACAGTATATTGAGCTGTGCGAGGCTCCCCTCATGCTCCTCCCGCCTCCCTCTACGGATGGTTGCCATAGTGACTGTGGTAGCTGAAGTGCTGTTTTCATCTTGGCTTGAAAAAGTACATGAGCTGTTTTGCCCTACAAGGGTGTGATGTGGAACCACCAGTTGCTGGCTGAACGTACTTTTATATTCTTTATGCTCTCTGGCAAATTAGGGAAAAACACTCATGTCCAACATTCCTCATGCTGTTATGTCAGAAGAAGAGAAGAGGAATCTTATTTATTAAACCCTGGTTAATTTCAGTGCCCTCGGATGGGACTGGTCTGATGATGGTCTGTATTGATTTATTGATTTAGTAAATGCAATTTCTGCGGTGTTATGTAATGTAAGAGTGTGCAAATTGAACTTTACTCATGAGATTCTTTACAATATGTACATTATACTCTCAACATATGTGATTTTACTTCTCACAAAGCTCCACTTCCTTTGTGGCCCTAACTTTGTTGACTCATGGATGAGCCACCAGCTTTCCAGTGTCAGATAACTGTTTACCTGCACAGAGGTTCCACAAGATCTTTATCCAGAAAGTCATGATCTCTTTTCACAGGAGTAATGTCAATGGGAAACTGGGAATCTGCAGAAAAATAAGAGAGAGTAGCAGTGTTTGAAATTCCACTTGATATTTCAACAGTTGGGATAAATGGAAAGAAAGATCTGGAAACCGCATTCTTTCCAAGAAGTACGTTGAAGGCCGGGCGACCATCAAACTTGTTTTGTATGTGATGCTAATGAGAACAGGCAGAATTTGCCCAAATAACAGCGCTCTGGCTTGTGTGGGCATTACGTCTTGCTCTGGGTATGGGCTTACATAACTCAAGAGACTGAATCTGAACATTCCACGGCATTCATGTGAAGCTGTTAACTTCTTATAAAAAGCAGAAGCGGCACTCAGACCTCAACAAGGCTCTGTCTGTTCTTTCGTTAATATCATCAGAATGAAGCTCTTTGCACTCCACCAGCATTATCAGTGTACATTGCTGGAGTTTTCTTACTATCTTCAAACTGTCCGGAAACAAAT
This sequence comes from Amphiprion ocellaris, assembly GCF_022539595.1. Lineage (NCBI taxonomy): Eukaryota > Metazoa > Chordata > Actinopteri > Pomacentridae > Amphiprion > Amphiprion ocellaris. Next base: position 28,695,903 of record NC_072772.1, on the reverse strand, counting down.
ATATTGCACCAAAGCACATCAAAAGATCTGTGGGAGTAGAGCTACTTTAAACGCTGATAAAAACCCATTTCTTCCCATGACTTCAGTCTTTAAGCGCAGAAGACATGTTTATGTAGTAACCGTAGCTGGGAAAAGATTAGACTTTAAAAGCAGCTGATGTTCCGCTTGTTTTGTGGTGTCTGGGGATCTGACTGGAGCCTGAGCTCCAAAGCTTCCTGAGGACAGTTGTGTGAAGGAGGCTCACTATGCAGCCCATGAATGCATGGTTTTGTGTACAGTGCTGAAGCCAGACCAGATGACACTGTGTACCATTATTCACTCATCATGCAGAAAAGCCAGTGTTCACGCTATAACAGTGTTTCATTTCATAACAGATCTAAAATCAAAATTACATTTTGGGTTTATCTCTGAACCCTTTTTTATTGGTGTGCTACCTCATTAATCTCTGTCTTTTAATCAAACAGCATTTCCCGTCTTTGTGATGAATGTGTGTGGGAGAGCTTTTATTACCTTCGAAGAGCTGAGCATACTGGGGAAATCCTGCTGCCCGCAGCCAGTCACACGCCTCTTTCGCCTCGATTTCTGAAACACAAAAAAATGATGCGCTTTAAGAAGAGAGATTTATAAAAGTGAAAGCCAACCGCTTAAGATAAGTTCAACAAAACAGCATTGTGTATCAGGTATCGTACACAGCAGACTTGGAGGTGAACCCCCTCCACATGCATAGAGCCGGAGATACTACCATGCATAAACCTTAAAGAGATTTAACTCATTTTGAGGCATTAACAAACTTAAATAATGATAGAAAACTACAGATAAGGTTAAAATGATCTTATTCAGAACACTCCTTAATAGAGTCCAAGCAAGCAAACATTTGCTTGGAGTTTCTGATAAAGAACTAAACCCCCACAGTCAGGATCATAAAGTGGCCCTACAGAGTGAGCCGTCTGCAGGCTTCAGAGCCCTGATGACAAGGAGAGGAAACTGACCGTTGGCACCTTTCCATTAATGCTAACAGAGCTGGGTGCCATTTACCGCCTCCACGAGACATGATGTCTGACAGAGCAGTGCTACTAGATGCTGGTTTACATTAGGAGAGGAAATATTTAATGCATTAAAGAAAACTGAATAAAGAAGAGAGCCTCAAACATTATATTTTAATCTAAGTTACCATATCAGTTATTTGAAATGTATTCTTTAAATACTGCGTCTGAGCAACAAGAATTGAGCTGAGAGCTGAAATGACCAGCCGAGTATGAACAGAAATATTTATAACTGATTATTTATTTAAGTAATTTTTTTAAAAACAACAACATAAAATGCACTAGTTCTAGCTGCAGTTCTGGTTATAAATGTGATTACTTACTGTTTCTGCAGCTTTTTGGGGGTCTGAACCTTTAGTGTGATGATGCAGTTAATTTTAAGATGTCACCTTTGCTTTTGGTAAACATTTTTTGACTACTTTCTCATATTTTATCGACTTAACAGCAAATTAAATAATTGACAAACTGACTGACAGATTATGTCATGATGACAATAATTGTTAAAATAATTGTACAGAATACACAAGCTAATACTCATAATTTACAATTTAATTGAATTACTTACTATCTAAAGTCAGTCACTCTACAGCTACACAACTGAGAGTTAGAGATCACATTGGCCATGGGTGAAATGACACAAATTATCTAATGTGAAAAATATAAAGCACACACTTTACATCTAACATCAAGATATTCTTACCAGTTCCGGTGCTTTATAAAGCCACAGATTTGATAAATGTCCCACTGGCTCTTCTCTTGAACACACATCTGTGCTTTAACAAGCTTTCCACAATGTAGAGAATCTCCAAATCATTGCAAGAGCGTAAACATCACATCCAAGGAAAGCTACACGAGCTGCAGCCACGGCTGACAAATAACTCTGCCATCACACATCTGAGCCCTCAGTTCCAGTCCCTGTCTTCGCCTGACGCACGACAGCCGAAACATGAATCGCGCTCATTCATCACACTATACTGAGTAATTACTGAAGATACTACTATCACCTGTTTTACAAAACTGTGGATCCACGACTCACCTTCTCTGCTTCACGTCTCTGCTACTCAGAAATCAATGAAAAGTGACTTTGGTCTTCAGACTGACCAGCAACTGAATAAATATTAACATTTCCCTGTGTCCTTGGATAACAAAAAAAAAAAAAAAAGTCTACTGTTTACTCCCTTAACCAGCAGTTAAGTCAACATGTGTACGCTGCCAGGAGCCGCTCTGCTCTGTTCCCACCTGTATCAGCAGGAGCTAAAGGCTTTCTGCTCAGCTAGGCTTCCCTCCCAGGTGGATAATATCGGGCCTGTATTATTCAACTGCAGCACACAGTGAGAGAGTTGCCAGGTCCTCTAGTGTCCCACAGCCACAGGTTGGACCACTGGGAGCAAAGTAACATGATCTGGGAATTCCTCTCTGTTTGGCATTCTGTAACACGATACCGAGACATTCTGTCCTCTCATCCTCTCTCTAAGGAAATTTCTTGTGGATAAAAGGCTGGGCGGGCATCACGCCAAAGAATGAGAACTTGTGTTTGCTCTCTACAACTCGCAGCTTTTAAAACTGTGTACAGTATAAAATTACAGTTTCACAAAGAGATGAAGCCCACTTTGGCTGTGACACAATGGCCTAGAATGTCAAAAGCTGTGTACGACTGAAGTATCTGTGGCGAGGGCGACTCCTTCCCTTACAGTACACTTTATGCAACGCTGACTATCACGAACACTAGTTATGCAATTCTTTGCTCAGATATAATGTGGAACAAAGTGCTGCAGGAGAAGATATGGCACTCTTGCACTCTTGAGCTGAGTGGTGCCAAAATTATGACAGTTTTAAAGGCTCAACTACATTCCACTCCACACACTTCATAAAATATTCAGAGACAACTACAAGAGCAAAAACTTTTTGAGGATTTTAATATGCCTTGTTTTGTCCTGAGCTGCATGTTTGACATTGAAGCTTCGTGACTAAGTGTAATCCTTTTCCTTTCATACTGTTTTGGAGGACAAAAAAACACCAGATTCATTCAATCAGGCTTCATGTCAATAAAAACAAACCATCATCCTCACAGGCCTTAATGTGCCTCTTCTCCAAAGCCCTTGAACCAACTAACCACTGCAGTTTCCTTCCGGTTACAAATTTGTTGTGTACTTACGGGATATTTTCATCATACAGCCAGAGTGGTTCATATATCCATCAAGACTTAAGAGTGTCTCTCAGCATGTCAGAGCATCTTCATTCCCACGCTGCGCCACATTCCTGCTCTCTCTCTGAACACAGCTTGCAGTTTGAACTCAGATCCACAGCTCCCTCTTTCCCTTCCTCTTTTCCATCTACCCCCAACCACCATGTGCCTGTCCCAACACTAAATCTCTCCCTCAACCCACCCCTTTCTGTGGCAGGCTCCCGAACGTTCACCCCCACCCCTTCCTCCCCTCCGGCTCCTTGTGCCCGACCCTCCTACCCAGCTCTGCCCACGACAACTCTTTTATACCCCACTCAGCACATTTTTGGCAAAGATCTAAGCTGCAGCCAAACAGCAAAGGATCGCCTCCATATTCTGAGACTCTCTTTTATTTCAAGATTCAAACATGTGGAATTTACTGCCATTTCCTGACATATGTTTCTGTTTTCAGTCATTTCAGCCAGATTACACGAGGTCAGCTTTAACAGTCTTTCGAAAATTCATCCAAGAAGTGTTAAAGCTGATGTGGGAAATGTTGAACTTAAACAAACAAAAAGGAAAACGTGGTTTTGAGGAGTCCAGATGTTGATCCAGCGGGTCAGTGTAATGGAAAAAACGTAGGCAGCTGAACTCGGGGAAAACCATGACATAAACTGTCAGCAATCAGCAGCAGTGAATCATGAGGCACTGAGCTCACAAGACTCTGCACTAACATCATCAGAATGATATATTTGTCTGTTTCACCTCTGTCTCTGCCTCTTTTCAAAAGCAGAAACAATGAATCAGAGAAAAAAAGTTGTTTCAAAAAACACAATAAATTAATAGTGAATGAAAATGTGCTTGCAAATAAATAATGACTGACTGTACTGATAATATGTTTTTGACTTTTCATTTCTATTGTTTAGGCAACAAGTTCCACCCACAAGACAACAATGTTATTTTAAGAACACACACTCATAAATCAAACCCAAGAGGGCAAAAAGACTGGATTAGCTGAGTGAATACATTAAAAGCCCAATTTTACATGAAATTGAAAAAGATGAAATCACACAATCTATGATTTATAAGGAAAATCTATTAGCGAAATGTGTGGAAAAAGACCCATTAAATTATTGCGGTTTTCCGTGGCTCTGTGATTATGTAAGGATATCATATCCATCCATAATTTCCTATCATGTGAGTGGAATTCCAGATGTAGTCTGCCTCTACTCTGCCTGCCTGATTTTGTGAAGTTCCTGCCATTTCCTCTTCTGAACTAGTGGGGCCAGAGCTGGGTGTAAAGCTCCAGGCACAGACAGAATGACGTAGGAAATCCACTTTAGTCACCTTAACAAGCCATTTAACTGTAAATGCCCTTAAGATATATCAGAAGTTTGGAAACACTCAAACTACTTAAATGTGTAAGTGTTCACTATGCAGACTCATAGAAATGAGTTTGGCCTTTCCTCCACCGCACCACGCTGCCGCAGAGTGAATCAGCCTGACAAGTCAGTCTGTGACTGAGCACGGAGATTGTCTATCTGAACACCTGGAGACAGACAGACTTTCTTTTTTTTCTTCCCATATGGGAAGAAAAAAAAAGAAAGATTCCACTAGTAGGTGTCGTCATGCTGGGAGGCATAGAGGAGAGGCCTCTCTTCCCCTTTGTGATGCTAATTGCATACAGACACCCACTCACAGCGAGCAGTCAGTGAAGACTAGACAGACAGCCAGGGGAAACACACACTACCCCCTCTTCTAGTCTGCCCAAAAACCACAACATCTGATGTTCCATGCCCAAAATAGCCTAACATTCCTCCTGTCTCATTTTACGATTGTGCATAAGGGGGATCAAATAGGAAGCAGAATTAAGGATGAATTACAGCCAAAAGATGAATGTGATGCCTGAGAAACATGATTGTGGCTACAAGAGGCATCGCTTCAGGTACTCTAAGGGAAACGCTGGCAATTCACAAGGTGGATTAATAGTGCAGTGCCCCATGTAATTCACCTAAAGTCATGGGAATAAAGCCTTTCTATTTTCAAGAGTAGGTCTTAATTAACAGAGCTCTACATGTTCCTCAAACTTCAATATCCTCAGCACAATGTGCCACAAGCATTAGCCAAACAAGAGGTGCCAGTGGGCAGCATCACAACGCGTCCTGAGTTCATTTACAACATCAACAAACTGATTGACAAGGAGGTGATATAAAGAACAATAGTCAAATCTAAGAGATTATCTGTCTTCAAAGGTGAGTAACAACACAGTGCCTTTGTTGTTCATGCAGTGATTGGCACATGAGCTATCTGGCTCCACAGGCCGAGTAATTACAGAGAGGCAGTGTTGAATCACCCAGAGACCTCCAGCCCCCTCATTTGATCCTGTGGGGCACACAGGGGACCTGTTATCCTGCCGTCGACACGGGATGCAGGTTTAAAATCATCAGCTCGAGGCTGTGTTGCTAAGACACCATAACAAAATTTCCTCAAATACAAATGAGCTAGCAAATCTTGGGCATACTTTTGCCCTGTGGTCCACGCTGACCTGTGGAGAGTTCCTTTCAGTGGACCACAGGTCTCTGGTAACAAGTGGATAAAGCAGAGCTCAATGCCTCCCGGAACACAGAGACTAAAGGACAAACAGTACGAGCCCAGGAAAAGGCAGTGCCAAAGAGGCATTAGCATTCCGAACCTGTGTAGGTCAGAGTTTCACGGACATCCACAATCAATTGAAGAGCCACATTATACATCACAGATGAGCCTTTTAAATCTAATACCTATCATCAGCATCATTTTCTGTTCAATTATTTTTGTTCTCTGTTAAAAGGCAGATTGCAGGAACATGCTGTTCATATATGAAGAATCTGCTTCAGGAATCTTAGTAATTTTTAATGGCTCCACTGACCAGAGATGAAGTCCACCTTTCATTTCACAGCAGACACGCACACTCACAGCAAGAGCTTATTGATTCTGAGAGTAAATAACATAACTATTTGAGCTAGGGAGCTGATGTTGTTGACCATTGCCAAAGCCTGCTGGGTCAAAAGTCATCTGGGCTGTGTTTTTCTCTTGAGGTCCTGTATTGAATTTAAACAAGAGCAGCACAGCTGTGGTAACACTCTCCTTCACCTCTGAAGGACACCCAGAGAGAATGCTCTTTCATCTTCAGGAGAAACAACCCAACAGCTCTCTCTCTTTCTCTTTCCTTTTGTCTCACAAAAGTCTGGAAATACCAGTCACAGCTATTGCAGCATTTACAGGTTACTAATGATTAAACAATGCACAGTGACACGACTAAAATACCCAGACGGTAATTCACATTCACGGTTATTCCTGTGCAGTTACCGGTAGTCTTGTAATAAAAGCTGGAGCTGATGAATTTCTTTGAAACAGTCCTGCCTAAGAGCACAGTAAAACTCAAGCTTGACAGGGGTTTTTACAGTTAAAACATGTGGGGTCAGCATGTTGTTGTTAACATTGAAACTATGGAAAATCTCTACACTTTGTGCTCCAAATCACCCAACAACAGTGTGGGAGAGAAGGATTATCAGAGTTATTGTCTCATCCTACCACAAATAGCCTTTCAGTGAAGGATTTACAAATTATCCCCAATCCAAACTGTAAACTGATCCGGTCGGGTGTCACAGCTAGAAGATAAATAATGGGGTATGACGTTTGGGCCGCGTGGCCTCTGAGCAAGCCAAGGCTTCAAAGTTCAAACCATTAGCTCTGCCATGTTTTCATCCGACTCGTTAAAGTGTCTCACATTCACTCAGTTTTGAGAAAATGTTGTCACAACCACATGTTGATTCCCTGTGGTTGCTTAGCAAACAGAAAAAACCAAGGGAAGTGTCAAGTATTCTCCGGCTTCACAGACAGGTGTTCAGCTTCTACCCCTTTGGTCACGCTGCAGGACACGTTGGCACATGACTTCTAGCAAGACACCTAAATAGAAGAGTCCTTTACTAGAAAAACGATCTCTGACCCCAAACCTCTAGGAAGGAGGAGAAATCTCATCAATTTCCACATCCCAATGCACCTCCGCTTTACTGCCAGCAGCTCCAAATAGAACAGAAATCAATCAGCTTTCTGCGAAATACTACAGCAACTTCCAAAGCGGGATGCACAAGCTAAACACTTCCAGACGCTGGACTGCAGCCATGTTCCCACGCATGCTGAAGTGTTCTGACAACCGTCTTGGAGGCCTTTATGAAGGATTTGCTTTCTTTGGTGATAAAAACATCAGCTTTGGCTTTTGCAGATTTCCTTCTTCATTTCAGCTGGCCATACCTCCCTGAAACCCTGGGCTATTTCTTCGGCCCACTGTTGATCTTTGGAGAGTAATCATTGTTCTAGTTGTTCAGTTGGAGTTATTCACCATTATCAACAGCTAAACAAATAACAGTGCAGGATATTTAAAAAATGAAGGCTGGACAGTAATGGCACATCAAGAGCTTGCTATCTGCCCTAAGTAATTTTCATCTTTCAAAATGTTTATTTTTTTTACCAAATATCTTGTTTTTGCTCCTCATGCCAACATAGGCAGCATATAAGCAGTAAGATAGCTTATTAAAACAGACCCTGCAGAGCTATTGTACCTGTACACATCTGTGCTATCCAGACTAAAGGCCTGGAAACAGACTTCAGAAAGGGAGAACTCATTCTCTGGGCCTGTCTGACTTTCCCCCAGCTCTCTTTTCTGTCCACTAAAATCTTCTTGGAGCTGTCGACTCCCGTCTTTCTCTTCCTCCTCCCTGTCTCTCCTTCTCTGTCTTCTCTCAGCAAGACTCTGATCTGGGCTTTTTCAGTTGTCTTTTCAGCTCCCTCACAGCTGGCTCCCACAGTTTCCCATGTGGTCATGTAGTTAACTGTATCCCTCTTTAGCCCTACAAACAAATTCAACAAGTTCTTAAAGCTCTTTGCTTCTGTTTGCGCCCTGATTTAAAGTCCATACATGTCTTCTTTTAGGTAAAGCTCAGCAGGCTGCATGCCTTGCCATGTCATGCTGCCTTCCCACTTATAATACATGGTTGTGTGGCTGTAATTCTTCCTTCCCTTTGATAGCTTATATAAACACTGTAATTTGGTTTTCCAGCAATGTCATATAACATAGCTAAAGGCGGACTTTGAGTTACTGACAAACGCTCAGCAAGCTGACCTAAAAGCTTGACTCAAACATGGAAAAATATTGACTGGAAAGCTATCAACACGTGTTCCATAAGTCGTGACACCCACACAAATTAAACATCACACGCTCAGAAGTTCAAAAACACTGCAAGATGACAAATTGTGTTTAATGTGTGACCACAGGTCTGTAAAGTGCAAATATGGGGGGCAAAAGGAGGAGAAAAACCCTTAGATGAAACTCCTCTGAAGTTGATTCCTGCAGGTTCTCCTTCCTCTCATTTGGACTGGATCCCAGAGGGGACTATGTGGGGTTCCCTCCTTCTCTGGGAATGGCCTCAGAGAGTCAGAGGGTAGAGAGGGGGCCCAATGTCAGAACAAGGGCCCCTACCGTGAGAAAGCCCTGTCAGGACCTCCACAATAAAAGCATGGTGCCATCCCTAGGGACGCTGGTCCTAATTAACAACATCAAAGTGAACAGCCACAAGACTTCCTCAGGAGCCTCGCAGCAAACATGCAACTGACTTGTGACTTGCAGCAGAGAGAACGATACTGTCAGCACAAACTTGTGAATGATGAGGTCCAGCTTAGTTTACCAAGAATGCATAGACAGAGCTCAGGGATCGTTCTGCTTTATCAGAGCATTCACAGTTTCTCCTTCACACACACACACACACACACACACACACACACACACACACACACACACACACACACACACACACACACACACACACACACACACACACACACACACTCTCACACAGTGTGGCCATCAATGACAGGCTGTGTTCAGACGGTCACCCTCCGGCTCAATGGCCTATAAAGTCAAGAGACAGCGGCTGAAAGTCTGCGGTCTGGACGCATGCTGCCTTTTACACCTCTGTCAGTCTTTCCAGTTAATGACATGTAATGCACATTTCTACCACAGGAGGGCGGCCAAGTGCTGACCTCTGGCATGCTTCACATGCCACTGAGGAGAAAATGTATTGTAAGTTGAATACATAGCGTTGGATAAATTATGGACAAAGAATGCAATGTGCTTTGGAGGATGAATATTATTATAATACAAAACTAGTTTTCATATTTTGTAAAACACCAATCTACTGTAAGTAAGTTGAGATTTAACGTCTTTACATGCTTCATTTATCGTTGACTTTGCTGTAGCTTTAGAAAAAACAAGTCAGATCCTCAAAGTCACTATCAAAATAATCGCTCCTATCACTATTGACTACTGGGGTCACAAATTATTTACTTCAGAGGAATTTTTTTTAACTCAAGTTTTCCAAAGCAGACCTGTTAATATGTGACTTTCGTTCCTGTTACAGTGCAGCTGGGGCATTTCTGAAATCTGCACTCAGTAAATGATTAGCAGCGCACATGTGGCAGCTGTCAGCTACTCTGACTGCGTAGGAACAACACTGATTCTCATACAGGAGCTCAGGCTGCCGCATACAGGCAAAAAGTGGAAATCTACATAAGAGTGACCTTTCATGAATGTGACCTTTATTTACCAGAGGTTGGTTAGACTGAGTCCGTTTGTTCCAACCTCATTCTGGAATCATTTACTCGCTCTTTATCAGCAGGGGAATAAATGACTAACGACTACCAAACACCTGTTGGTACATTTTAGCTTCAGATCCAATGGGAAGTACCATAACAACCAATCAGAGCTGCAGATGAGTCACACCTGTTCACAGCCTATGTGTGATCAAGTTGTTCATCAAAGGAAATAAAATGTTCTTCTCTGTTTTTGATTAAAGTCATCTGGATTCAACTAGGTGTCTTGTATTTCTTTGTCTGGTAAGCAACATCACAGTAACCAAAACAGCATCTTACACCGTCAATGTGTCACGAGACGTTAATATATTTAAAAGAGGCATTCTCGAGCATTTCAGAAATTACTTTTGGAGAAATTTTCACCTGCAATTGCTACTTTATCCCCCCAAAACTGAACTAGTGATACAACTTGACAATGACAGACTTTCATTTTTCTATTTTCTAAAATTCTGATCCTCTTTAGCATGAGTTTATCCCACATATACATCAGAAAGCTTACCAGTCTATCACAAAACGAACAACATGCAAACATCAGCATGTCCCAAAGCCACTCATCTGCTAAATCTATACAGTATGTACTCCATCCTGTCATAGGTAACCATTGTACCAATGAGAGCACAGTGATATCCAACATAGTTTTACATCAACAGGAAATAATACAATACATGCGATACTGGATGCCAATCAAACTGCCACTTAGCGACTGCCAATTAAACTGGAAGTCTTTTGAAGATATACTTGGATTACATTTGGTTTTCCAGACACCACCACACTCAATTCATTTTACATTTTTCCTTCTGTGAGCTGCTGAGAACAGTGTACTTCAATAGCATCTAAAAAAAAAGAAACTATTCAGTATGTATGCTGTCTGAAGTTTAATTATACTGCTTTCCCCCCAAAAAAAATTTCCGGTGCTAACACAGTACATACTCAAACTTAATTATAACACAGTAGCATTTCGTCACCTTCCTATAATAATGGCTTAAGTCATTTTTGGACATTTTGTTTCTTATTTTTTTTGCCTAAATCATCTCCTCATGATGCTGGCCACCTCTAGTACAATCACCCACGTCCTCAGCTGAACAGATCGTGTGATTCTACCCCTGCAGCATAATGGCCTAAGTCAAGGTTCAGTGTGGTGTGGTTCAGTTTCTTGTGTTTTTTGAAAAACCTGAAAAAATAACATAGGCCATTATTTTTAAGAGGGTGTCGATTTAGTGCCTGGCAATGAGCAAATACCAAACCATCACAACTTGATGTGGAATTGTTTTCCTATTCTATCAATTTTGTTTCATAACTGCCCAACAGAGCATGCACAGAGAGTACAAGCCATAGATTTAATAATTTGAAATGTGATGACTGTATTTGATGCAGACTACCAGCCAAGCACACTGTCAAGTTGTTCTTCGCTCACTGTCAGAATTATTTACTGCCCCCTTAAGGTAGCAAACAAAATCTGCATAACAATCTTGTTTACAACACAGAATTTCATGAATAAAAGATAAACCCAATTTATATGAGCTTAGTAAACAATGTGCTACATCTTCACTTATCATCAAACCCCCATTTGAATGAAGGAGCAGTTGTATTTGCTGCACTCTCAGATGATCAAATGTGCCACATGTTGTTGCAGACCATGGATGAATAATGCAGTGCTCTGCAGAGTGGAGTCCTGAGAGGGAAAGGCCAGAGTCTAATTAGATTCCTTACTTTGAAGAGCCCCTTTACTGACACAACCTCTCAGAAGACAGAACAATGCAAACCTCTTTCCAATAGTGTTTTCAAACAATTACCCATCTTCCAGTCAGATGAGGAACAGATGAGGAACTCTCAACAAGCTGAAGGGTTCCTGTCTGCTCTTGGCAAAGTATTTAAAATTTTCAAGTGTGCAAGCGTTTTACACATTATCCTGCTCAGGCATTTTCACCTGAGTAAGTTTCCTCTGTTGAACATCCAAACTTTGCAGAGGATTAAAACTTTGTCATTGAACTTTTCTTAAATTTGATGAACAAGTACTTGGGGGTTATAAGATAATATGGCAGATAAATAAAATTGAATTAAGCAAAAACATGCACTTTAAGACATACATATCTATAAATGCACTGTGGGCTAAAACTGCGTACATAGTTCAAATACTGATATGTGCCAGCATAAGAACAAATGTGTCTGACAGCACAATAACCTGAAAGACACAAGCCTTTCAGCCCTGACTGCGACATAAAAGGCTCGCTTTGTATCTCAACACACACACACACACACACACACACACACACACACACACACACACACACACACACACAGATTCACTGACATGCACACAGCTGCTACGCAACAACTTGTGTCATTTGACAGGAGCCGTACAGCGCCATGAACCGTGGCAGAATGCATTAATGGCATTTCCAGGCCAGAGATCGGAGCCCGATGGCTGCACCAAGGTCAATAAGGCATGAAGGAGGGCCATGGAGGGGTCACACTGGACGGAGCTTCTTCTAGAGACACAACGGCCCCTCAGTGACGAAGAAGGACCAAACGGTCAGCAAGCCAGCCTTTAGTCACGGTGTGGCTTTCAGCTGCTCAGCGTTTCCAACAAAGTGCTGATGAAGTTTCCAGAAACTTTTCCATGGCAAAACAGGAGGACAGACTAAATATGGTTTGTGAACAACATGTGAATACTCAGGTTTTCACTGCAGTCCAGTAAAGTGTATAGAAAAAGTGTAGAAAATCATAATTTCTAATGCACTGAATTTGCAAATTCCTTCTTTGAATGTCTTTCTGATGCATGAGTAGCTACAACAGATGCAGAAATCCTGAGAATCCTGACATGGGCTGAGCAGGGAGGATATGAGGCAGACAGAAAGACAGTAGCCCTTGCAAAGTTATGACAGATGGACTACGCCTACGAAATCTGAGCAATAATTTCAGGAAAGGAGACACATTCCTCCATAATAAAAACAGACCCCTTCACTTGCACATCAACCCCTCAATGTGCCTTTCTTTCCATCCCATTTCACAGTCGTGCACGTATCTACTCACCAAGCATTGGAGACAAACCGGGCATAATTTCTGGACAATGAGAACTTGTGGATCTTTAACCCATCCCAGCACTGAGGACTGAACAACCCACACGCATAGCTGTGGTGGTTCTTAAATGCCATCAAATCGGAAACATAACTAAGACCAAACAGACTTCCCTGGAATTTGGGGTGAAACAATACATGAGTAACTCTGCCGGTCACCATGGCCCCCACTCACTTTCAACCTGCTATGTCAACAGGACCATCCAGCTGGAATGCAGGAGCCACTGCAACACATGAAGATCAATTCTGTGGCAGTCAGCCCGTTAAACCGGTACTTCACTGTTATCGCCCATATTTTTAAAAAAAAAAAAAAAGAATAAACAAGGTGAGACATGAAGTATGAAAAATAAGATTGGTACAGGGATAAAATGGAAGGAAAAAAGGAAGAAAATGTCCAATTGCAAGATAATGGCTTAAAAATGGCTTTTAGGGCAAGTCAGAATAAAATATTACAATTTCAAAACAGAATTTGTACATTTGCACCTAAACAAACTGATCTATTGTGGAATTCATTCACTGGAAAGTTCACATTTAGTGTGGATTCAAGCCTTCAGTACCTCAACAGTGCTGATTTTTAATTCACCGCTAATGAGAAACAATAATTGTGAGTTTGAGTAACAGTGAATTGTAATATTTTTGAAAAAAAAAAAAGTTTTCATTTCCAAAACGTATCTTTAGACACTATGAAAAACAACACACAAGACACCAAACCAAGTAATAAAATCTGTCAGATGAATGAGAAGTTAATATTCAACCAAGTATTGGTAAAAAAAACAAACTAAAAAAAAACATCCACGCTACTCCTCAAAAACATTACAACTTTCGTTAAACATAAAAATAAAAGTGGTTAAAGTGACACTCAAGACATACATATTTTCTGTCCATGTCACAGATGACCCAAATTGTTAGTTTGCCGTCAAACCAGACATCTGCAATCTGAAAACACATGCCAGGCTGCATGACTCCACACGCCACCAAACATCAGATCATGAAGATTCCCCCTGAAAACAAGTGCACAAGCACACAGCTTCAGGACTTTCACACATCAATCCAACAAGAATCTTTGCGTGTCTTTCACATCATCAGAATCAAAAACACGCCTCGTGCTTTGCCTCAGTTCTCGGTGGTTATATGAGAAATCTTAACCACACAAAAGGCTGCATTATCTGCATTATAAGTTATGACTCATGCTCTTCTTGGTGTGACTGCGAAGAGAACTATGCTGTGTGTTGCCATGTGACGGCTAAAGTTTCTTACTGGTGAGGCTTCTTCTCTTATGAAACGCAGCCACCCTTTGATCCGGCGTCAGGGTGTTCACATCTGCAGGAGGGAGCAGGAGTCGTAGCATTTCGTCCTCCGCATTGTTATGCATGCCTTGCCCCCTCCCGGCCTCTAGGGAGTGACTTTAAATCTCCAGGTAAATGCAAAAGGCGAGAGGTTATAGGTCCTGGAGAAAGCTGGATGGGAGGTCAAGCCTTGCTGTGCTGAAAAAACACTACTATTGCTCTACTGGCTACATGCAGCAGTTCACAAATGAGCTGAGGGCTTGTAAAGCTGTCAAGCGGGACATTCATTGATATCTCTTGTTTACACTGTGGGCTCAACTCTTCTTACATAACTGATCCTACAGCTTATCACCTTATCGCCAGTCAATACTAATTATTTACCACCGCTGCACCCTTGACTTCCTATTGGCTGAAGGTCAAGTTTGCCTTTATCCACGGCGACAAACATAAACACACCCTTATATCAGCATATCTTAAAAGATTATTTCTATCGAATCCAGCTTTAATCTGGAGACAAGTGAGCGAGTAAAAAGCCTGAGATATGAAGTGACATTTGACAAACGCAATCAGCTGATCCCAAACATAAAAGACTCACTTGTGAGCATGTCATCTGATATTCATACGCACATGTCTTATTCACAGCATGTTTTGACTACCAGCTTTAACTGTTGGTCTTTGCATTCCTGGAAGTATGACACAGAGAGATTCATTTAAAGAGACTACCTAACAGCTGGCTCTAAGCCATCAAAGAAAGGTTGATTTCCAATGAAAAGACTGAACCAAAGTCTGAACTGTCACTCCAACCCAAACGTTTCTCCTACCTCCAGCAATCTTCTTGAGTAGCTGCTGCCTGGCAATGATCCTGCCCAGTCTATAGCCGGAGCGTCTGCGGTGATGGTCCATTCTCAGGTAGATATCCTGAGTCTCTGGGGTCATACTCCCCAGACACTCGCTGCCGGTGGACTCTGGGAGTTCCCGAAACATAACTGTAACACTGTACCCCAAGACAAGCCCCTGACCACTGGCTGAGACGCACTCACCCACACACACACTGTCCCACCAACAGAAAACTTCACATACATGCGCAAAAAGCCTAAAGTGAGCTGAGAGGGAGGGCACAGCAGAGCCTACGGGGAGGAGTGCCAACACTTCAGCGTGTCTCTGAGGCCCATGTGACCAAAGGGCGGCCAATGGGATGGGAGCAGTGGGAGTACTGCCCACCTTGCTGAGCTGAATCCAATGTCTGTGTGAACGCTTGTCAACTTTCCCCTGCTCTGGAGGGAAATATAAATACCATCGGAATGCCTATGAACTGAGTAAGGAGAGCAGGAGTGGATGAAGTGGGGTGTGGGAGGGCTTACAAAAATAGTGGCTTTTGAACCCACCCTGCATTAGAACAACTCTCCTGCTGTTGCTGGTCACACAGGTGCCAACTTTACTGGACAAGAGCGAGGGTGAGCCATTTTAGAGAAAGCTACAGAGGAAAGAGAGGCAGAAGTTGTTTTCTTGGTTGGAGAATGCTAATTTCTGCTCCCCCACCCCCACCACACTACCACTACTTCCAGTGACAGGAAGCCAGCTCAGTGGGTCCCCTAGAAGTGTCAGCTCCTCAGGGGAAAAATAGATTTTAGCTTGAATACACAAATGACCTAAACCCCCTTTTAATAAGACAAAAGTAAAGATCAGACTCCAGCATGTAATATAACATCAGCTCTGAGGGTCAAAATGAAAGAATCTCCTGACACAGACATGTCTGGTCTTAGTTCCATACTACACAATTAATGTCATGTAATTATCATTATTTACTAATAATGCATGGTTTATGTAGCTAGTTTACAAGGACTGAGTGTTCTTTTCCTTTTTGTGGCATAGGCCAATGGGCATTAAGTAAACTTTAAATTGTGAGGCCATGAAGAACAAAGGAGAAAAAGCAGGATTTTCAGTATTCCATTTTGAATAATAATACCCTGAAATGATCACTATATAGTATTATATCTTTTTCTTAGTGTACAGTTATTTAGAAGTACAGAGAGGTATCATAAAATCAAACCTTATAGACAACAATCTCACTGAGACAGGAGTGCAATTAATATGAATGGAGGAATTTAACTGACAAACAAAAAAGGAAACACTACCATTTAGCATTATTTTGCAGAATTTTATGTGAATTTACATACTCAAAACCGCCTTAAGATGTCATATGTATTTTGTACACAGTCAATATCTTAACATTTAGTGGTAAAACCAAAAATGAATCTCCTGTGAGTTCAGTCTGACTCATCGAACAAAGACAGCCGGTACAAGCCCTTCCCTTCTGCTATCAACAAGTTGTTGTTTTTTTTTTTTTTTTATAGTTTTGCAGAAGCTTTGGATCATGAATTAAGGCAATGCTGCTATTTTTTTTTTTTTTTTATTCAAGCGAATTAGCCATTTAAATGACAGTGTTTGCCTCACTGTATGCAAAACTTTCCACTGAAGCTATTCCCCCCTCACTATTTTGAGGCATCCTTGGCTTAGCGCTGGCCAAGACGATTATAATTGTTTATTAAAAAACACACAAACAACAAAAATAGAGATTTTTCCAAAATAGCAGAATGATAATGAGGTGCAATCACACCATTCTATAAAAGAATGCAGCATCAACAAAGAATGGTCTGATGATGCGAGACATGAATAGGCGCAATAGCAAACTTATACCATTTGAAGCTATATTTTATATAAAAACTACAACATACATCAGCCGGTTTGCAACATGACACAACAACCTCCTCACACCTGAAATGAAGCCCACATCTGTACCTGCAGAACCCACCCAGTGCCAATCAAGCCCCCTGCCACTCTGCTTGGGACCGTCCTGGCCTCAGCATACAGGCTCGCCTGTTTAGTATAAGCATGGCGCCATACATGTGAATAGAGCGCAAATGGGAAAGCGACCAAGTTAAACACAGCCCCTGTCTGTTCCTCTCCCTGCCTGGCAAAATCCGCCCGAGCTTAAGCTCACAAAGACCACAATTCAGCAGCACACTTCAGAGCACGCTGCACATTTTCATAAACTTCTCCTGGGGTTTAATGGCCCTCCCCACACCCTCAAGTGGAGCTATTTTAATACGAGACTGTTGCTGTTTTAAAGTACTAGGTGATGGTGTGACACTGTTCAAATGATTTCATTGGGCGGTGACTCACTTTTTGCACACACAAACACCTGTATTCATTCATCCTGTAAACGGATCGCTGAAGGTGTCAGACATGAAAATGAGTGGCAGCACTGTAGGGAACAGTGTGATCTCCCTGAACCCACTTCTCTGTTTCTTATTTCCTTCTTTGTCTAGACGATGAGATTCAGCAAGTGCATCACACGTATTGCATTACAGAATCAATCACCCAGTGCTAGGCAACATCATAATGAATGAGACTGATGGTGTCATTGTCTTTGTCCGCATTCAAATCCCTCAGCGGGGATTATGAAAGAGCTACAAGATCTCCTGTGAGCTCAGAGGTGTCCTTGTGCTTAACTTTGTGCTGCATGCCATGAAGAAATGGCTGTAGTCTGTCCTTAGAGGGAGCACTGTGACTCCAGCCCTTATCAAACTTGTTTCAACACGCCTCTGTCTGGGTTTCAGAGCTCAACTACTATACAGCATTGCAACAGGAATCCAGACTCACATTACAGACATACAAACACATACCGAGGCTCTGCGAGAGGCTGGCTGGGCTGACAGGGTGGATTTTATTGTTCATCATAATGAAGGCAGTAAATGGTAAATGAATAAAAAATATGCTGTGAGGAAAAAATATATACGTGAGAGAAAACAAAAATGAGGGTGAATTAACTCAACGTCATATCCTATTTATATACAGTGGCACAACCATTATCACTATTATATATGTCATTATGCCAAAGCTGTAATGCACGTATTTAACGCCTGTCTAACCTTCATTACTAACACTCAGCTGCAGTCAGGTGCGATTACTCAGGGAAACTTATATTCTGAATCAGCTTGCGGCCCACCGATGATGAGCGTGGAAGCAGTAGACGCCGCTCTGATGTGGTTTGAATCAGCAGCAGACATATGTAATCTGCACTGGGCCGTCCTGGTTCTGGTGTGGCTGTGCTTCCTGTGGTTAAGGCTTAAGAATAGCCAAGTGTGACAGAAGATTTCCACCTCATGAACCACTAAATGTCTGAATTGTGAGCTCAGGTCTGGATGTAAATCAGTTTAATCACAGTTGAGCTGCGTATCTCAGTGGATGAGCTGGTCGATTGCAAACTTTTTAACCCACTACAACTCTCAACTGTTGACACAGAGAGGATCTTTAAGCAAGACTCCATGCGTAATTATTTAGATCTTAATCTTAAGTGTAGTATATCCTCCAGCAGCTGCTGGGTTGTTCCCAAAACACAGGTGTGTCCCGAGATATCCAGGCTGCTCCCCTGCATATTAAGTTCTTTTGAATAAAAGTTCTCTTAAGAAATAGCATGAGATAGTGCCAAGTAAATCTCATACTTTATGAAAAACATATTCATAAACCTCTTCATGCTGTGAATAATCCATCTAAACACTAATGAGATTAGTTAACTAGACACGCAATATTGACTAAGACTAATAATGTAAATTTAAAATTACATCTTACAAGAGAAAAATATTATGGAAGAGGGAGGTGTAGCTTAGTAGTAAATAGACTTAACAGCAAATCAGATTTTATATTGCAGGGTCATTATTAACATGCTAAGCTGCAATGCGGGGGTGTACAACATATCCGGCTTTCTATTTGCACTTTAAAACTCAGATCCAGTCAGATGTTTTTATAGAAATAATGCACAGTTGAAGCTTGGAGCCCACAGATGATGCACATGAGGGCAGTGTATTTTGGTTAAGACAAACTCTAATGTCTTTAATTCAGGAGCAAACACGTGCATTTTGCAATAGGTATTCCTGGATTGAGCATGGCTAAGTTTCCCAGCACAATTTGTCAGAAATAAACACATATTAGCTTTAAATTCAAGGGGTTTATGAAAGCATGAGGACAGTTTCCAAGCCACCAAGATCATTCTTCCATCAAGACCGTTTTTCTGAAACATATTATTGAGACAGACTTAACCAAACCATCAAGACAACACCTTTTATCAGCTGTAACTGATGTTCAGTGCAACGGCACAATGCAATGCAATCTTGTATATGTTTTCACTCCCTAACATAAATTAGTTTAAACAGTGCCTGTATAGTGAGCAAATTAGTGGATGCTTTTTAAAGATGAATGTCAGAAAAAACTACTTACCCCAGAGTTCAAAGTTAAAACAATCAAAACAGAGAAGATATTCGCATCATCTTGCATTTTCATTTCTTTAGGAGTTGAGTATTTCCCTCAACTCAAAGTCGAACCCTTACCACAGTACAATTATTTCATTTCTTTGCGATATATACTCATCTAAACAGATTATGACAGCTCACATGTATCTGTATTTGGTTCCTGCTATATATTTAATCTGTATATTTTTCATACAGGTCTAGACAAAAGCAGACAAAAATCTATGTATTTGTTGGAGGGTTTTTTTAACCCCTGCCAAGGAGGTTAGGTTTTTATTACATTTCCTCTCTATCAGCAGGATTACACAAAAACTATCAAGCCACTGGTGGCAAAGTGGGCAAAGAAGGAACCCTTAAACTTTGCTTCAGATCTGGTTTAAGTTGCAAAATTACATCACAAAAGAGTGGACTTACTGGCCCTGGTGGAGGTCTGTGCTCTCTGCTGCCCTTTTATATTTGGTTTTTGCAGAGTGACCTTCAACATATCAGCAGGTATAAGATACAATATATATTAAAAAGTTTGAATGTCGAAAGTTGCACATTTTTGTCAGTATGCCAGGCTGGAGTCAGTGATTTAAGGTTCAAAAAAGACTTTATGCAGCTCTTTCTCAAATTAACTTCCTGAGACAGCTGCGATCCACCAGTGTTTGGCTGTAAATGGGTCACCTCCTGCAATGTGACATGCATAAATTTGACTGTTGGCTGGCCAAATCCATCTCCGATGAGCAAGGAATTAGCTGCCCGGTGCCAAAATCTGAATTAAATATTGTATAAACTCAGAAATCATCACCTTGTTTTTTCTAGTGAAAAAAAGAATCAGGAGTTTGAGATCTGCATAAATACCCACTATGATCTGCATATACACTGAAGCAGCAAAAATGAAAATACATAAATTTGCACTACAACTTCCAGGGCTCAAAAAAGTAAAATGACATTCAGATCACTCAGTCATCTGTATGAGCCTGGTCTATATATGTGTCCCCTCATTGTTCAGTGAGTATTTCAGCAGCTCAAGGCCTCAGGACTGCATGGACAGCCAGATGAATGGCACTCATCACTGAGATACACGCTGTATATGGAAAAGAATGCAAGATTAATGTGTCAAATCTCCAGACATCACAGGGCTCAGCAGCTGCATCAGTGACGTGCCACAGCAGGCTGCACAACTGAGCCGAGCACGTATAATACACCACTCTGTGTGAAAATCCAACAGCAGCTTTGAATCCCATTAAACAACAGCCAGTGGGTTCTGACATATCGCATAAAACATCTGCTCCCTATTTGTATGACTTCAGCACTTAAACTCCGCCTGAAGAAGACTGAGCCGTTTTGTAATTCATGTGGCTTTCCCACATGAGCCTCTAAGTGTGGTCAATTCACTGCACCTGGTGGTGCACTTAGGCAACTGCACAAATGATTGATTTCCACTGCTGACACACAACACTCTCCAAACCTTTGGTAGAACCACTGCAGCAGCCACTGACCTCTAAATCTTCAATTTTCCCTACGTTCCATCCAAAGGAGCATAAACATTCTCCACACTCTATAACACATCACATATTTTTCCGTGCTTCAAATAAGCAAGATATTGCTTCATGTTGAATTAAGTGTTTGAATCCACATCACTGTTCTTTAAATGATTGCATCAAATGGAGGATTCTAGATCCCCTGAGCATAATTTCACACACATTATGCAAGAAATATACGCTTGAAGAGACTGTGCTGGGGAAAAATGAAGTTCAACGTGACTGAACAATGCTTGGCAGCACAACATGTTCTGTGCTCTGGTGAGACAGTTGAGTTTTAAGAGGCTGAATCAAGCACATATAGAGCATTTCACTGGAGTCACATTGAGAGGAAACTGCTTGAGTTCAAGTTTATTTGCAGCCAGGTACTCTGGTACATTAGCAAGGAGAGCAGATGGAGATAAATGTGTTTTTTTCAATGTCAAAGAGGTTGACTGAGAAGCAGAAACATGGAAAAGTGAAATAAGGCTTTAAAACCAAAATTAATTAACACTGAATTATTCACTAGATAGATAAACGTGTAAGTTCTTGTTTTCCTGGTATACATTTTACCCAACTATTGTCATTCATCACTCATCTTTCATGCACTTTCCATTTCATTAAAGCGCAAAAATGACGCATCAGCGCCCCTCTGCGGCACCACAAGGACTATAGACATTTGAAACGGAAAAAGTTGGTGTTAAAAGACTGTAAATAAAGGCGAGGTAGTTCTGCACGTGTTACTATGTAATGACAATAATCACACAGTGTTTTTAGTTGTTAAGCCTAACTATTTACGCACACAGTTCTTCACTTCAGAAGTTAGATTTTCATTTTTTAACTTGCACCGGACCACATTATGCGCATAAATAAAGTAATTTAACAACATATTTTGCACTGCATTTACCAACTCCCTAAACTCATCATTATAAACAAATTAAAAGAGAATAAAGATACGAATACCAAAAAGAAATTAGTCCAACACCACATCCATGAAATGTTTTTCTCCAAATTGCACTACTTTGGTCAATGCACTCTAGGGATTATATCATCCACGAATTAATACAAATCTAACAATAAGACAGGTTGGTGGGGTAACCCTTCTCTGCACTCTCTTCTGCGGGCTCAGATCTCCCTGATTCGGACTACTGACCTGCCAGTCTCCGCTCCCTGACGTTCTTCCAGAGTAAATCCCAGGCTTTGGATGTGGAGCTTCGCAGCTGCTCGCTGAAAGACCGCCGGAGCTTCAGTTTCGTACAGTTTCTTTTAGAAGTCATCTCAAATCCTCCACTCGAACATAATAATAAAATCCTCTTGGATCCACAAACACGTTAAAGTCTCCGACGCAAAAAAAAATCAATTACTATCTCTCTCTACCACAGCTGCAAACCTGACTTTTGTGTCCGCTCTTCAAACTAAGTTGCCAACATTTTGAGGGGAAAAATAAAGAAAAATATTCCTGTCAGTTAGAAATCAATAGCAAAAGTAGGAAAGTGACAGTAAAGCGCTAAGACAGGCTTTCACACTTCACACCAGATGTGTGTGCGTGTGTTTGTGTGTGTTTGAATTGATCCACGTTCAGAGAAGCTGAGAAGCAGCCGTGACGCCTTCAGGGGCTGCAGGAAACGTGGGGATTGAGCGCAGCTGAGCAAATATGATCTATCCAACAAACTGGTAAAATAATCTGTCTGGAAAAGAGGATGGAACTGAGGGTGATTGCACGTTACATTATTGTATCATCTCGCTGTTGTGGCATTTTAGGCCTACAGAATGTCCAACAACTCCAAGATAAGCCCTGAAGCAGAGTTTTACGTGAAGCATTTGAAGGCATCACAAGGTGCAACCCGCGCAGCACCCTGTCACTGCAGATACAGTGTGTAGGAGGAATCACTCAAATGACAAGTCAAAGCTGAGCAGACACATTCACTGAGCTCATCAGAAACTCCACAACATAAAAACTAAAATCCAGCAACATCAAAGCAACTTTAGAATGATGCTCAGTTACAGGGAAGCCTGTCTTTACAATGAAACCACTTAATAAAACACAACACCACTTTCTTTGAGCTACAATGGCAACAGTAATGGTAATAAGTTTTTCTGGGGTGCTATTTTTTACCTACAACCAGCAAGGTAAACCCTTTAAGAACACATCTATTTTATTTAAAAATATACATACAGTATGTGTTGAATGTCAATGTACACAAGAAGTCTGCTTAAGTGAACACATTTAAAAGACAGTTAAATTAAAACAGACGATAACTGTATTAATCTAAAACTAAATGTAAAGTCAAAGATAGGAATCTCACCTCATGAGTCAAATTAAATTTATGAGTAAGACAACATTTATATCCACTTTTTGATATTTCTCTGGCTTTAACAGCAATATAAATATTACATAACACATACAGACATTATTTTTGATTGCTTTATACAGTTTAATTACTACACCATACATTTTTAACACACATATTTAAATTACTGACATCAAGCTTAGAGTACGCAACTGAAAAATTTAGGAGGCAGGTGGAGAGCTAATTTTACGAGTTATCCTACCCCTTTTAGATTGCTAATAATACATTTTAATTACTGGTTAGCTATTATGGTATTGTATTAGATGATATTGTACATAATTTACCAGAAATTAACAAGGCCACAGTATTCACACTTATTGATATCCTTCTGTACACTTGTACATATTACAAAAACATCTGTTATTTTATGTGTTCAACCTCCACATGAGTCTTATGTTAACAGTAAAACTGCTTCTAATAGTAGAAATTACAGAAGCTTATTTTCTACTGTCAAAATATTACATTAACATACTTTAAAACCACTTGTCTTGACTTCCTCAAACCCATCTCTTATCCTGGTTTGCCCTGTTTCATTTTTTGTAGATGCTAAAACAAATGAATGACGCAGACTTATTATTATCAGGTATTTAACCTTCATCAAGACGACACTGTCTGTTATTTTAAAGCTAAATAAAAGTTCAGCGAGTTCTCTCCAGGTAGACTGAAGTAGGTCAACCCTTCAACAAAAACATGGATTCAGTTTCAGGACCATTTACTTTTGTTGATACAAAAACTTGCACCACAAAACCCTGATAAAAAAAAGAGAGAGAAGAAACCTCAACTCATGTCTGAAAAATAAACATGATAAGCTTCTGTATAAAGCTGCTGCTGCCTGCAACACAACAACAGCTCAATGATCCTTCTACCATAATTATTTTAGGAATTTCCTCCTATTATTATATGCCCATGCAGGCAGTGCATGACCTAAGAGCAGTGATATCATATCAGCTGAATTCATTTCACGGTCACCAGCTGGGATTACTGTTATAACAGGTACAAATCCACTCTAAACACACAGCGACTGGCTCAAGATTGACAGTTTCTTAAATGAACAAACCTCTGCCGACCTCAGTTTGACCTCTCAGTATGAAGCTGAGGTAACATTACTTTATTTCAACAAGGAAACAGACCCTGTGTGCCACTGAGTAGGACACATGATTTACACGTTATATCCAGGTTGCATCATGAGATATCTCAGCACCAAAGGAGTGAGCAGCTGAGAATATTAATGAATGCCTTAGTTTTCTATTTGTTCTATCTAAAAGTGAAATTATGTGCAGTCAGGAAACTCAGAAACTGCATATAAGAGACCCAGAGAGCTGCTCTGATCTCACTGTATCTGAAACATTAACATCTACATATTTCCGATTTAATGACACAAACATCAAAGACTTCCTACGAAGCAAAACCTCAAAATTTGCAGAGCGAGGAAGCTAAATAATTCTCACAGTGTGACTGCTTTTCATCTGCATTTGGATCTAAGTGAATTAGTCACCGTTACTTTAGGGTTTAGCAAGTCACAGGAATGAAAACTGTGTGAGAAAATACATAGATGCTTGTGTTTTTTGGGTTCAGCCTGGACCACCAGCTGCTATTTTCAGCCCCACTTGTCGAACACTTGAGCTGAAATGCAGTTTGGAGGACAGAAAATACACACACTCACACTTGTCTAGAGAATCTGCTGCTTTGATCCTGTGACTTTTCAGGAAGGGTCAGGGTTAGGCCGAGTCAAGCACCTCGTTTTCCGCTGGTCACGTGAACCAGGAAGGCCACAGAGGAAAAGCCACACGAATACTGCTAATTCAACCCAAACAAATCGTAATGACCTCATTCCTAATTCAAGATAATGCAAGTAGTCTCTATAACACACATGTGAAGGCGTTTTTCCATAAAGAGCCCATAAACAGCATTCAAAACATCATCCGTCCATCATCCTTCGGTGGATATAGATTGGCATGGGTTGAAAGCAAGACAGTGTAGGAGGACAAGATGTTGATGTTGCAAACAAGGCGTTAATCTCCATTCCCAGTGACTGACAAGGCAGGAATGGACAGACGGACAATAGAGTCCCTGTCAGCCCCCCCAAGAGTAAAAGTGATGGAGGAAGTGCAGCAGCAAGGTTCTGACCTCCCTTGACATGAATCATTGCAGAGGTAAACACAGCCTGTGCCTGTCTCACTCTGAAAAGAAACCACTTGCGCTATAAAGATGAGCATTATCGCAACAAGGATCATTGTGGCTAGACAATGACAGAGCCTCTGGAGGGGTCTCTGGCGGAGGAAGTAATAGCAGATGCAAGGAGAGGAAACATCAGTCAGCTTGAGAATGTTTTCCCTCCGCTGACTCACCCACTTGTTTGTTTTGGCCGGGCAGCTTTTAGAGAGCACTCGTTTTCCCGTTTTCCCTGAAAAAGTGGCACGTTTTCTGTTCACTCTTTCTCCCACCCTATCATAAACACTTAGATATAAACACACATATTTACTGAATCATCTACATCCTAGCTTGTGTATGTGTGTGTCTATGTTGTCTCTGTCCATGTCTGGTGACTGATGTGGAATGCCGTCCCATAGCTGCAGTGGGAAAATCCCAGATGTGAGGAAACTGATTTCTGCTCTCTGAATGGGTCATGTTGTTGGCCAGGAGGTCTTACACCAGGCCCCCTTGAAATGTCTGGGAGATTGCGCTTCCCAGCCCTAATGGAAACAAGGCTCGGGGAGCGGGGAGCGGGGAGATCTCCCCTCCACCTCCATCCCGGCCCCTGAGGGCTCGTCCTAGGCATGTGCTATAAATTTCCTGACCATATATTCCCAAGTCGAGTTCATTTTTCCAGAGGAGCCACACATGTGGTGTATATCTGGGTTTAGATTATGCGGTTGGGGAAGGAGGAGCCGACTTTGGTCCCAATCCATTAAAGTGGCCACTAATTCTGTTTTCTTAGAGGGCCGTCCGTTGTAACGTCATGGTTTCTTCCGTTAGCGAAGGTTTGCCTTTGTAGAATCATTTATTCCCAAACAGATGATCAATTACATCAAATCTATGTTTAAACACAGATGAAGCATTCATTGCCGATTTGTCAAGTTTATCCATATAGCTTCTCCCTGCAGCGGTTTGTTACATAACTGGACTTCTTGTATTTAAGTGAAGTAAAAATAGAAAAGCTCAAAAAGCCTTTTCTTTAAATATAATGAAACATCTGTAAAAGCAGGAGTTTGTAGGGGTCAAAGTTTGTATAAAGAGGCTCTAAGAATGTAAAACTGGCATGACAAGCGTATGTGGCTATTGTTTAATTGAATGACAAAGCATGTAATACTGTCAAGGTCTGAATCTGTTAAGGCCACATTGCCCACAAAAATGCATGGGAAAACATTTACACCACTGTCCAGCACCTGGTTTCTATTAGAGCAATGAGGATTTAATCACAGAGGTACATTTCTCTCTCAATCATTCTCACTCCCCTTATTTCTTTCTTTTTCTTGTCAGAGGTAGCAGATGTAAAATAAGCTAATGTTTTATTGATTTTAAGTAATTTTCAATCTGGATCTAAGTTTCTTTTTTTCCCACCAAGGACTAATTTTCATTACCTTCCTGTTGATGTGAAACGTACAGTAGATTAGGTTTGGCTCCGAGGCACATTCAAAGCAATCAGCAATAAATGTAGTTGACAGGACAACTCTTCATAAATTACATACGCTGTAGCTTGACATTAGCAGCTATGAAACAAATTCAAACAGGAAGTTGCTGTTTATATTTCCAGATGAGCACTGTCCCAAGAGAGAAACCGGAGTTAAGAGTCTGACAGAGACCAAAGGAAAAAAATGACAGCTGTTTAAAATTAAACCTACAGTATGGACTTATAGTCTCCTCTGACCACTGTCTTACATAGAGTCCTATTTGAAGCCTTTGCCTCCAAAGACCTCAAGCTGCTACTTCTGGTTCTGTAAATACAAACAGTTATACAAGACATTTGCATTTAATTGAAACCACACTGAATTTCTCAACTTGTGTGTGAACATTTTAAGATCTCAGAGGAGTTGGGTTAACAACACAGAAAAAATAAATATTTGAACTACAAGAAAAAATGTCTACATGAAATTTTTATGCCTCCATGCTATAAAAAAGATAAATTCTTGCTTTTGTTATCATCACGCTCTCCAAAACATCAGCAAATTAATGATCGGTTTTATTAACAACGCATTTGTGGACTCACTGTAATCACCTCATCCACTGCCAACAATTCTGCTCAACTCATCAAGCATGATAAGCTGGAAGTACAGTGCAGGTATTGTTTTCAAACTGAGACACAAACAAGTCCTGCTGGGCCCTTAAGTTTTAAAGCAAGAGAGCACAGAGGATGCAGGAAGTCTGCTCTGCCTCTGCCTGCTATTGCTCTTTGATTACTGAGCCAAATTGTTTAATCAGGTCTGAAACCACAAGAAAGCCGTGGTGCTACATTGCCCCAGGACACAGAGCCTCTTTTAACAGCCCACTGTGTTTTTTGTTATCTGGCTACAGGTGGAAGCGCACAGCTATGTAAATCTCCAGTAGCATGGTTGCCTGTGGCCGTGCTTCAGTGCAGAAACACACAGAGTTTGGTGTGAGCGGTGCCACGCGCTCGGCCAGCCTGAGGATGTGGAGGCGAGTGCTGCAGGCTCAGCGGAGGAGCAGACTTTTTGCCTCCCTGCAACATCTGGAATCTCTGTGGTTTATGTGGGAATTTTGGGAGGCCACTGAAAGAGCCAATGTAGTTACTGCATCTAAACCGACCCTGCGGAAATGTTCTTGGCTTGGAGACTGTAAGTGTGCGTGTGCGTGTGTGTGTGTGTGTGTGTGTGTGTGTGTGTGTGTGTGTGTGTGTGTGTGTGTGTGTGTGTGTGTGTGTGCAGGACCACTGAGGTACTACAAAGTGGAGCAGCAGACTTGATGAAGCTTTGGATGAGGAAGAAGTTATTGTTTGGACACATTTCCAGCAGAGTGGTTAGGCATTCACAGGAAAGGTACATACAGACAAAGGGAGATAAGACGAGGTGAGAAGGTTGACTGTTTAGTCACTAACATCCTGGTGTGGGACCCTGAAGTAGTGTGGTCCTTCCTGGCTCATTACTTCCTAAATCTTCTTTCTGCCTTTCTTCTCAGTTGGCAGCTGAGTGCTGGACCAACCTGTTAGCTTTTGTGTCGCTTCACACACACACACACACACACACACACACACACACACACACACACACACACACACACACACACACACACACACACACACATAGAGTTCCTGTCCTCCTGCAACTGGCCTGCATCCTGACACGGCTGCCCGTGTCTCCTTCCACTTAGTTTACAAAACCCAGGCCTGAATTCCTCAACACACACACCAGCACACACAGAAAACACTCTCACCTTGGTCTTTATAAGGAAGGTGTTCCGTAAAGGATTTATTGACTGCCTCTTCTCTAACTAGCAGTGTGGATGTAATCAGGAATCAGAACAATAAGCCTGTTTTCTGTTGCTGGAGAACATAACATTTTTTTAGATAGATTCTGTTCAAACAGCTCAGAATGCACAATGATTTATACTTGGCAAGAAATTACACCCAGAGATTATGGAAATAGTAGAACATGGTGATCACACGCAGTATAAGGGACTTCAAGACATTATTAAACAATTTTATGCGCTATTATATGTGTGATGGTTACAATAATTGCAATAAAAATGTTGAAATTGCAGTAAAACGTTAAAAACACTTCAGAGAAGGTTAACCAGATAGTTCTCTAATGTTTTCACAACCTTGACAAATTACTGTATATACAAAGAAAAGTCCAGAAATACTACCAGGCTTTTCTTTTCCCCCCCCTCTCGCTTTCCCTGTCAAACAGCCAAGCTGGCCTCTGCACTCAGGAAACCACAAGTCATTTTCCATCTTTCCATGTGTGGAATTTTCTATGCACTCGTCATGCCAGCAGCACCCTTTATAGTCTGAGCTGCAGTTACAAATGACGACTTGCATATAAATTTAGAAACATGATGTCACCGATCTGGCACCTGTTAGCCAACGGATAGAGGGGGGAACGAAAAAATAATGGCACAATTTCACAAAAATGAATGTACCTACAGCTTTAAATCAAAACATTTTACAAAGTCCAGGTCTGTCTTTAAACAGTCAGAACAGATGAGAATGCTTTGGCCATATTCAAACAGTGTGGTGGAAAAATGTACTATGTTGCCTTTTCCTTTCAATACCAAAACCACTTCTAAAGCACCACATTTGTTATTTGGGGAAATACACAGGTAAGACATAGTCATTGTTTTCAAGCTAATTTAAAAAGTCCTATGAATTTTATTCACAAGGAAGATAAGGTCAAACGTATAGAAACACAAAATCCCAAAGAGGAATCATTGTTCTGCTATTGATTCCATTTTTAACAACAAAAATAAACCAAGCAACATGTAACTTACCAGACTATATAGAATAAAACACAGGCTCATACTGCAGTAGTCAAGTCAACAGTGTCCTTCCAAGTGTGGGCAGTAGTTTCTCTTTTTCCAATACAGCACAACTGCAGTGCACAAAGCCAGATCTATTTTAAAAATCGTCTTTTTGGGAGAGTGTTGGAAGAACCTGACTGTCCTACACAGAACTCTGACCTCAGATTCATCCAACACCTTTGGGGATGAACTTGAACTCTGACAGCAAGTCAGATCTTATCGTCTGTCACATCAGTGGCTGACCTCACTAAAGCTTTTGTAGCTCAAATGGGAGTAAATCCCTGCAGTCGGGTTGCAAAATCTTGTGCGAAATCTTTACCAAAGAGTGGAGGCTGTCATAGCAGCATATTAATGCCAGTGGGTTCTGAGAGGCTCAACAATCTCTTATGGATGCTCATATCTTTGTAATGGATTTTTATGTCATTCCTACTGAATTATTATATCGAAAACAAGCTTCACAAATCATTCAGAGCACCTTCACAGAGACAGAAAACATGTGTGTGCAATTTTAGACAAATAGGAAAATGGCACCAGTTCTTTGAAAATGTTCTATTCCTCAGCCTCTCATTGGGAATAATGTGACACTTCGCTAAGTTTGGACTTTCACTATCACAACAAAACAGATTTCATAATGAAAGCAGCAGTGAGGTCAGAATCTAACAGAGACCAACAAATTACGACACAGTTAATAATCCTTGTTACAGCTCAAAACATCTGATTTTAATATTCACCCCAGCGGCCCGCTTGCCTTGTATATGTTCTGACTACGGCTACGTAGGTGTCAGACTATGTCATCTACTCCTCACTTGTTGCCATGAAGCTCTTGTGATGTGTATATTATCGTCCCTAACAGGCCTCCAGAGAGCGACTGCAGCTGTCTGAGGTCGCTGTCGGCCTCCAGCAGCAGGCAGTGACCCTGAGTTCTGGACTCTGAGAACAGCTGAGGAACACGCAGGAGTCAAAAACAGATAAGACACCCCGGCTATAACGTATTAGTAGCAGTGGGCATTATATAATACCCACTGGTGTTTCATCTATAGCTGGACTGCAGATTTCTAATAGCAGTGTGTACATAGGACCCCAGAGAGGAGTCACTTCACAGTGGGGGGATTCTCAGATTGGCCAGTTTTTTACTGTGGGATACATGAGTAAAGCTTGTAAATGGTTGCAGCCCTTTTGTGCAGTTAATCCAAATCATCAGGGCTTGTTTTAGGTTTTATCTGTGCCATGTGGAATTATCCAGGGAGCTTAGCATTGTCGTATTAGTTTTTCACTGTTAATCATGTCTGTGATGATGTTTCGTATCAATACAGCACCTACACAAAGCAAATTCCACTTAATCTCTTTGGGTTGTGTGCTGCCTTCGCTGAGCCTAACATCAGTGCTCCTGAATAACTGGCATCACAAAGCAGGTTTTCAACTGGATCTGTTAACTATGGATTTTCCAGTCTCGCAGTGATCCATCCATTCAGAGCAATGAGTGGAGCGCTTCATATGAAATGTGATATACTCACAGGAAAATCTGGTTACAAGTGTGTTGGCAGTTTGCCTGATTAAGTTGAAATATTGCCTCTTTTAGTCCAATGAATCTCAGAGTGCTGTAATTCAGTGTGCAGTTCCATTACTTATACAGGAAGGATGGACACACATCTCTCTTGACATTAATCTGCTTCCCAATACCATTTTTTATTTCATTAGGAACATTTCCTGGCAAGTGACACAAAATTTCACTAGATCACACCCATTTACTACTTACTTCATCTCACTTTCACATTCCAGAGCACCTGTCAACGAAAATTCTCAGTACCAAAACATGTACCTCCATTAGATTGACCTTAAATGATAATTCATTTAGGATGCCATCATCAGGTGGCATTTAACACTGACTTTGAATTTTTTAAAAATAGCCAGTACAAAACTCTTAAAACATCCCCTTTGTATTTCCTCTCCAGCTTTTCCCCGGGAGTCATTCACACTAATGTGTGAGGGACACAGGGCTTTACATTACTTTCCTTGCAAATAGAGAGAAGTCCCCAAAGGATTTACAGAGTTTCCTCTTTGTTTTTCTTATAATCAGCAGCAAGAGATTTGTACATTGAAAGTAGATTAGCATATTTATTCAGCGAGAGGATCTGTGTAAATGCACACAGTTGGTTTCAAACCTCAGAGGCTGAGAGGGAAGCCTCAGCCTGACAGTTCTGGGCCAGACTCTTCTGTTTAAGCTGCACTTTTGTAATTCTCCCTCAGAATGGCGCTTGGGAAGGTGATGTTTATCATAACAAAGCACATGACCATTTATTTGTGCATGTTAAAAGTCATTTGGTTCTGCATAACTGCTTCTCCTTGCACCCTGGCACCCTTTCTGTTTGTCTACCCTTTCCACTGAAGTTTTTGTTTTATATAAGACACAAATATATTTACAATATACACAGTAGCT
Organism: Amphiprion ocellaris; assembly: GCF_022539595.1. Taxonomy (NCBI): domain Eukaryota; kingdom Metazoa; phylum Chordata; class Actinopteri; family Pomacentridae; genus Amphiprion; species Amphiprion ocellaris. Next base: position 28,663,576 of record NC_072772.1, on the reverse strand, counting down.
GTGCACAAAATCCCAAACATGTCCATTACAAAACCGTCTGTCCATTCTTGAATACAGGTTTTAGTCGAGTCAGACAAAATCAGCTTCATCCTCCTTATCTGTACTGTATGTCTGGCAGGAGCCCGGCTGGATGTGCAGCTTTCGGCATTAGAGTGTCACTGCAGATTCATTAATTCAATGATTAATGTCAGTCAAGTCAGCAGGGTTTTGACGATGAACACAGTTGCCTCGTCTCACCAGAGGAAGCCATTAATTTCCACACTGCAATTAAAGAGACTGCAGGGAATAGATTTCCATACAAATTACACTGTGTGTGAGAGGGAATAAGACACTTTTGGCCCATAATCTACTCAAGATTTGAAAAATGTTCTATAACTGTTGAGTAATGCCTTCAGAAAATAAACATTTGAGATTGAGGATTAAGGTTTTTCCCCCCCACTGTAAACGAAATCTTCTCTGAGTATATCCATATGTGGTTTTAGAATGGAGCTCTGGGTTTTGTTGTTTGCCCCAGGAAAAACACAACAAGTCAAGAAGGTTAAAAGGTCTAGTGTTTTTTCCAAAAAATGCCTTGCAGGATTTTAAATAAAAAAACAAGTAAGAAAAGGCTATTTCTGAAATCTCGTTTCTACGTGATGCAGTGTTTAAGTTTTTGCTAATAGGAGTGCAGTGTTATTCAAAGCTATATAAAGCCATTTGAAAAGATATAACAATAACATGATCTACACAAGCACATTACGCATTAATAATCACACAGTATGCATTAAAATCTGCATATGTTTCCAGCAGATAGCACTGCAAATCTGAAGACACTGCCAGCAAGTTGTCAGATGCGATATGACAAAATAGACTGACAAAATATGATCTACAGTTGCATGAATGAGATTTTAAACAGATTCACTTTCATACAAAGTTTCTTAAAAGTTTGCATTCAGAATATTTTATGGAACAAGCGACTACAGATGAAGGTGGTGCAAACAAGTCATGTGTGTATGAGTGGAGTAAAAATAACAACACTGCTCATTTATCGCACAAAATAGCAACAGTTTTCTCACTGCTGCTTTGCTATTTTGGAACCGGACCCAAAGAATGTGCTTGCCTCTCCTGGACAACGTCAGTTTAATGAGGTGGACAGTGTTGTTATGGTCGGCACTGAGAACCATCTGGTCGTCTCGTATTCGTGTCTTAAAAGAGGTTTCCACAGCCCAGCTGTAAAATACAACCAGGGAATATCACACCTAATGTGTCTGACTCTCTGCCAGCTTTGTCCTTTTTTACAACGCCATCATTCCCCAAGTCGTTTTATCATTCAGGTTGAAACCATGTGTAGGTTTAATTTACTTTATGGCTCAATAAGGTTGAAACTGTCATTGTCTCAGATCTCATTTATCTCAGACTAAATTAAAAATGTGGTAGAAAAGGTATTCATGAATGAATTTGAAGTGAATCTCCAAACAGCGTTGACAAACTTGATGTTATTCACAGTGCTCTCACACTCCGATTTCTAAGGATTACAGTTAGCAATGATGAGCGATCGGTTACAGCACATATATCACACACAACAGCAGACCACACATTAATTAACTGCTTCATAAAAGTGACACAGAATTTTTCCAGCCCCGAAAGTCTACTTGTGCAGAACCATCAGCATCATGCACAACTGAGGTCATGTGAGAGTGCAACCTGAGTCTAAAATGGCATCTACCCAAATCCCGCAGCTGCCCCCCAAGGGCCACATCACACCAGGCCAAATATTTTCCCTCAGCAAAACAGAAACAATGATCTGGCATGCTGCCTAATTTTAACTGCATCCCGCCAAGTGACCAATATATGAAAGGCCTTTAAAGAAAGAGACTGTGCATTTGGACATTCTCGAGACAGCGACTGGCAGGGAGGGGGCTGACACCTGTGGCCATCATTCTTTTTAACATTGTCTGGGGGAATGAGCCGTGCCACTATGCAAGTCGGGGCACAGTGCAGCATCGGCTTGCAGGGAGATTTTCATTATGAGCCAGACAGCATAGCAGCACCTCAATTACAGCACAGTGACTGTAGACCAAGACCCAAGACTCCTTAAAGCTTTATGACTGATCCAGACATAAAGTTTCGAGGTACTGGAGTTTCAAGTTTCAGGGTTTAAAGTAGTCAAACTGTTAGATTTAAAGTGTCTAGAAGAGAATTCCACAAGGCAACAACTCTTTTCTTATAGCATTTGTAATTGTCATTTCATTGGCCAGTGAAGGGAAATTATGTAATTTCCTGGGAGATCTGGTGCTCTTCCAGCTAAATCTTTGGTCAGTGTCTGAACTAAAATGAACATAAACAAAGCAATTTCAGAACCCTGAAAGCTATGTCAGTGAACTGTCCAACTTGTATTTTAATTTCTATTGTATGTGAATAAATCTGTGGATGTTCTCAGTCATCCAGGTCATGATAACTGGACCTCGTTAACGAGGTTAGTCCAGTTGCCATAACTTATGCTTGCTTGAGACTTATTGTATGTGAATATAACTACCATTACAATCAATGTAGTACAGCATAAATAAATACATAGGTACAAGTATGCTAATGTCCACAAGTCTCTGAGGCTTCTAGTATCCATTAGTATCAAATGCTGTCACGTTTACTCATCTTTTTTTTTTCCTTTAGCAGCTTTATATTGCCTCTGGATACTGTCCTATCATGCACTGAGCAAAAAGGAGGACAATCAGCCTAGACAGGTTGCCATTTCATCAAAGACTCAAGACAGACAGAGCATGTTTGTTGAAGGTAAAATCTACACAGCAATAAAGAATACAAGCTCAAAACTGGCTTGTTCTCATGAGAGGTAACAGTATGAACTTTTTCAAGAGCAACACGGGCACATTACAGTTAAAAAGCTATGGGAAAAACACCAAAAAGTTTAATTCTTACCTGCACCTGCTGCATTGGTCATCTTATTGAACATCTGCAAGTCAGACAAAATAACAAATTATCAGTAAATATATGTTGATAGAAACCTGGACTTCATTTTCAGAGGAAGCTACTCATCATTAGGTGTTGGAGAGCTGAAAGCGTTGAAGACAGGCACGTGAGTGAGGTCAATAAATTGCTAACGTCATTATCTTTTGGCTTTATTTGAATGTAGCTCCATTTTTGGAAGCTAAGAAAAGCAGCTCATATTAAGTGACTTTCCTTCTGTTCTGTGAATTCAGGAATAGAGGATGTCTTCCGGTATTCTTCAATAGAGCAATCAGTGCCATAATGATAAAGTCAATAAAGAGTCAGTCTGAGAGCCAGATCATCAGTCTGCTGTCACTAATATTCTGCTGTCACTGCAGTGGTGATATCTCATGAATTAAACCAAAGTTTGCTCAAAGTTTGAAGAACATTTTACTGAGATGTGCTCTTTTTTAATCAGAAAAGTTGTGATGATAGATGTCATAGAAAGTAAAAACAGATCAGCATGCTCTATAAGCTCACTTAGAAATATCATTTTGTAGTTAATAAAATAACTGCAGATGCCAGAGGACTGAAATCTCTTCCTGATCTGGACCAGTCAGGATCTTTTCCCCTCTCTTACCCAACTCTCTCTTGCATTTCCCCTCTGCGGCCCACTGGTCTGATTTATGCGCTTGTTTGCTTGCCCCGTTTCCACATTTCTCCCCGGCATAGAGAAAATGCCGCATAAACTCCCAAGATGCCTTTCTGTAATACTGCTGACCCTCCATCATGACCGCCAACTGGCAGTCAGCCCACATGGCCCAGATTGGAATTTCCATCAACATATCTGCAAAGGTTTTATTGTTAATTTGGACTAAACACACTAAGTTAGCCATGTGCTGCATGTTTCATGAGGGCTCCGGCCTTCATAGTGTTGTCATGGCAGCAGAAGCCCTTGGCTGGTTGAGCGACCTATATGGCTGCCACAGCAAGAAACGACCTGATTGGTTGGACTAAACAGGACAGGTGGGTTTTGTGTGAGCGAGCTGTCATTGTCATGCTCTGTGACACTTTTAGGTCACTCGGCAAATGAGGTCAAAGGACAACAGGCACCTGGCAGTCCGTTTTTCATTTATTTAGATTATAAAGAGGATCTAAAGCAGAACAGGAGTCACAGCCAACAGATTTCTTGCTGGTTTCACCCCTGAACCACCAGGGGTGTTCATATAGCTCCAGGCTTAGACTCTCAGAGGGAAGCAGAGAAACAAGTAAATACAAAACAGGTCATAAAAGTATGACTCATACCTTCATGTGTGTATTTTTACCGCTGTTTAAACACAGAAGAGTCGAGTGGGGCCTCTGAAAAATGAGACATATAGCCACTGATGGATCGCTCGTTATTGACTGCGAGATTTGGCACAATCTGGAAGAATTTCATCACATATCTGAACAGTTCTGTAACAAAGTGAAGGGCAGGTTTTTAAGGTACAGACACAAACAGGGTCATTATCTTCATGCTTTAAAGATTTTTCTGTGAATGCAATGGTCCTGATAAGCTGGTCTCCAAAGACCAGCTTTAGACCCAGTTTCAGAAATAAACTTGTGAAAATTAGCACTCCAAAAATCCGATGCAGGGCCCCAGAGGAGATGTACCGATTTGACAAGGCTTCAAAGGCTTGAACACGTCACTCTCGCTCTCTCATTCCCGACAGCCAAGAGAAAGTATTTCATCCTGGCATATCTCAAGAGCTGGCCCACTTTAAATACACATCGCCCCAGTTCAGGCCAATCGCAGTCAGATGGTAGACACATGTCAAAGGTTACAGGTCAGAAAAAGTGACATCCTCCTCAGATAATAAGCTCAGAGTCCCTTTCAAGGCTGTTGTCAAAGGGAAAACTTCCTCTCTGCTTGCACCAACAAGGATGTTTATATGGAGTGACAGGTCTGTGGTGGGTGAATGATAGATGCTGTCCCAGCACAAATGACAAGTCAGCGGGGCAGTTATAGAGCCGGCCGGCCTGAATGACAGACCAGCGTGTCCTCTGTGTGCCCGTCTCTGTCAACAGCAATTAAAAGTAGGAATCCTCAACCCAAATACGTCTCTATGCACCAATAATAGACCTCAGAGAAAAGCTGGCCTCAACCAGACCATGTGCTGAGCAGTAAGGTCAAGATGACTACAAATCTACATACAGTTTGGTCTTCTTTCATTATTGATGAAACTCTTGATTATTTCTTGTCAACTCACTTAATGTTTAGTCTTTAACATGTTCGAAAATATGAAAATTGCCTATAAATTTTTTTTCAGGGACTATGATTACGTTTTCCTGCTGCTTGTTTTGTCTGACCAGCAGTCAGAAACTTAAATATTTAACTTACAGTGAGGGAATAAAAAGAAAAGCAGCGAATCATGTTGTTCACGAAGCTGTAGGCAGTGAATGTTTGACATTTTTCCTGACAAATGGCTTATCAGAGTACTTTTTTTCAGCTGACAGTTTGATTAATGTCCCTTAAATACAAGAATGGTGTTAAAACAACTAGTAGAACAAACAAAACAGCCTCTTTAGAGCAACTTCATAGCTACTTTAAAGGAATAAAACACCACATTTTTTTTAACTTTAACTTGTTTTATCTACAGGAGTTGAACATAGTTATTAAATATTGACTTAAATATCGACAAGGTTTAGAAAATCTGAAGGCTGGAGCTTGAAAATGATTATTATTTAAGTAACATTACAGTATAAAGACCTAATCAGGAGATATTTGGCAAAATAAGTTCCATAACTTCACAGCTTTCTATCTTTGCAAAAAAAAAAAAAAGAAATCCTAATTACAGATTTTAAGATGCATCCTGTTCAGAGATAGAATTATATAAATAATATAGTATGACAATATTGTATATTAACTGTCAAAAAACTTAATAATTCTTTTTTTTTTCTCATTGCTGTTGAGACTGCATTTGAGGACACATCCTGAAAAGCAGGTGCAAACCATCTTCCAACAGCTATTGTGTGAGTGATGATACAAAGAAAAAAATAAGAAAAATCTCCCTCCAGCAAGACATGATCTTAATCAACACCCAAGACATTCCAGCTGAGATGGACTCTGCATGCATGATGGGCAGCAGATTGAGAGCGATTTGAGATGCATTCCAGTTTTTAGAGATCATACAGAGGCAGGGGGGGTTGAAGCTTGTCACGAAGGTGCCAAAAACCTTTACCAGATACTTTCATAAAACATCTCTCAGGTCATGTCATAACTACTAATCTGAGCAGCATGTACTGTCTCACATACTAAACTGGTTTATTCTTCGACCCCAACACTGTTCTTCAGACTCTATCACATTCTCTTTCATTGCTGTCAGAAGTTTCATATGGACTCCAGAGCTCTCATGCAAGACTCCGAGGAGGAAAAATCTCTCTATGCAGTTGTTTTTGTAAACTTTAGAGGATCATACTTATATACGTACTTTGACATTTAGGGAAATACACCAAGGGAAACCAGAGTTGCTGGTATGTGACTTTGTTTGTTTATGGACAGAGCCAGGCTCGCTGTTTCCCCTTGTGTTCAGTCTTTACATTAAGATAAGCAAACTGGCAGCTCCTTTCATATTTACCAGACATCAAGTGGCATCAATCTTCTCATATAATGATCCACATTTCCCAGAATGGTAGGTCACTCCTTTAACTTAAGTTTTTCTTAAGCTGATAAGATTCAATCCTGATTTTCTGCAGATTCCAGCCTTTCATGCAGAAAATGGCTAGTTTTAAGGCATCACTTCATCCTTTTAGCCTACTACTTACCAAACGCTCACAAGAACATCAAGTTGTGTGGTGTATATATGTAATTTATGGTTTTATTATTGTTAAAAGTATTCAGCAAAAAATGCCATTAAACTTTAGAACACTCTTAAACATGTCACCACCAAATAACATGTGATCTCATTAAACTCAAGATTACACTGCAGCCAAAATACTCTTGTCTGTCACATATGTGAACATTCCCAGCTGTCCCCAAGCCAAGTTTTGACCAGTGCTGCTGTCATTTTCAAGAGGTAGTTATGGGCTCCACTGAAGAGACAGATGGCATCGACTCTGAGAACCAAACTAGTTTTAATTTGAAGTGCTAAATGCCCATGAACAAAATCATCTTTGAATCTCTGCAGTCAACAAAACATCGTCCATGCTGTGGTCACCTATTAAACTAAATAAAAACTTTGCAGATCATAGAATTAATATTACAGTGTGACAGGATGACAAAGGACAAATACTGTCAAATATATCGGGAGTATTTGACTGGATGTTTGCTGTTTTCCTCATAAGCAAGCTATTTACCATCACATTGCATCAGAGCCATCAAGTATGCACAAAGGACAAGCTGAAAGGCTTTGAATACAAATCCGCCCTGCATTCTGCAAATCTCTCAGTTGTCTGTTTCCTTTAGAGCAGCTGAATAGTGACATTTATATACTTTGTCCAGCAGAAGTGAGTCCTGCTTGTGTAAGAATGCCTAAGCTGACCTTATTCCCAACGCATACCCCAAATATTTACAGATATACAGAGAGGAAAGCCGCTGTACAGAAGGGAATCTGAAAAGATCAGATGCCTGTTGATGGATTTATCTTTAACCAGGATGTACTTTTTTAGTGTATCCCATTATGATTTTGTGTTATTTAAACACTGTGATCAACACACTGGGCTAAAATCTCAGACTACAAAAAGTGTTTTTACAGAGTACGATGTTCCTCATGAAGGAAACGTGTGAGAAAGTTTGAGAAAATATATAGGGAGATGCTGAATCACTCTATTTTCATCGATCACTTATCAGTTCATCAAAACTAGACTGGATCAGGATGATAATGCATCTTACAGAATCTTTTCAGGAGCCCAAACAGCATAAATTAAAAGAAAGAAATAAAAACGCTCTGCCAAAATTCACCTACAAAAACTAACCTAAACTAAATTTTCACTAGATTATTTCCTGATAAAACAGTCCAAAGATGAATATTCTAGATAACATGCTTGATGTGTGCTAATTTAGGATGGACAGAAAGCGAACTTTTCCCAGACAGACAAGAAGTTTGAATTAGCACAGACAAATACTTTTCACAGGGCATGGAGTAAACAGGTCATGGCAATCACCCAAAAATGCAAAAGCCCGATTTGAGCTGAAAAAAAACAATGTTGCGGAGTCAGATTTGAATGAATTTAGCAACAAGGAGGTTTGAACAGCAGCATTGCACGTAGCAAGTTTGCTTGTACTATACAACAAAGTGTACGCATACGTTCTCTCAGAGAGACTGTTGGCTGCCCGCAGGAAGCCGTGATTCTTAGAGAAACTTACCATCTTCTTGGTTCTTGCTCTTGTTCCCAGTGAGGAGCTGCGAGGAGCAGAAAACCTGTCTCGGCTCTGACATTCCCCTCTGTCTGGTCTTTGGAGAACTTGGTCGTTCAGGGCTTGATTTAACGTGGACTTTGAAGCAGCACCCCACTGCAAGAACATCACAACAACAATTTAGACTGGGTCTCTCTCTGTCTGACTGAGCTGACGAGGACAGGATGGACTCAACGGTGGCCAGGGGAAAAGAAAACAAGAGGCTGAGGTCAGCGGCTGGGGAAGTGAAATCTCCACTCTCAATTCAGCTTGACAGAGGCGCACAAAGGAGCCTGTATGTGTGGATCTTCTTTGGAGAGGACAGAGATTATGACCTTGTCAAATATCCCAGTAAAGATGTCTTGTCTTGCCCAGTCGCTTGCCATTAGTTAAAGCAAGTAACAGTGAATGCCTGGGATGGTTATGCAGATGCCTCGGAGGCATGTAAGCCTCTCTCAGCCATTTCTAATGGACCAAATCATACAAACTCCCTGCCCATACAACAGCTCCTCTGTGCGGTACATACATATGAAGCTGCAAAGAGCACTTCTGTTCCCGAATGCTAAACTCTAGTGGGATATTTCATGAAACATGCCACCATCAGAAGGGCCCTTTTTTAGGAACAAAGTTGCATGGTTCCAGTCGCAACGTCAAAAGCACAATAGCTGCCTGTTCCTGCAGCAGCGTTCTGACTGAGCTAAAGCACTGTAGACTCCAGTATCACATCTAAGAGCTGCAGACCTACAGCATAAAACAGACTAAGAGGCACAGAAATGCTTAAAGATGGTCTGACAAAGCCCATATTGTCACAGAAGATCAACAAGATCTCACAGATCAACAAACTACATCTCCTTTCAGTTTCTGGGTTTATGGTTTTCCACTGTTAAATCTGAGAGAGCTTGTTTAAATCTGAATCTAATGTGCAACACTTTAAAAAATGAAGCAGGATATAAAATTCTGACCACCTGTTGCTCACAGGTTGGAATAATCCATTGGGATTTTCTCTCTACAGAGCAAACTAAATTGATTTAGGGATGTTTAAAAAAGCATGACCAAGTATGCAGCATACGCTTGACAGGAATGTGCACACTACCAACCGTGACAGTGCACATACCATCAGGGAGGGAAGGTGGAAGCTGTGCAGGCCACATGCTGCTTTATAGCACAAAGTACATTCTGTTATATCTGTCCTAGTATCAAAATATGTGACCAAATGCTGCAGTTATGAAACTAGGTTGTGATAAAACTCTCACCTGTTTCCTGCGGGTGGTGCAAGGAGTGTTGGATGGGGACGAACTCGCACTTAAAGCCTCTTCTATGTCCAGATGAAGCTGGTCCAGTTTCCTCATCAGCTGGATCATTGATTCCGACCAGGGAGACTTGAACTGTGGAGACTCCTGTGGGTAATTAGGGAAGCATTCAGATAAGATGGGAAAAGCTGTTCCTGTTATGGTATATAACAGAGTTAAAGTCTGAGCCAATAACGGGGCATTAATACACTTTTTGCTCTTGTACGGTCTCAATTTTGTTGTTGGTTTGTTTGCAAAATTTGTATATGTTGAACACAACTGTTTGGATAAGAAGGTGCTAGCCGACACGTGTTTTTCATAGTCTCTTGCCAACTGTAATAAATGCCTTTCACTTTTAAAAGTCAAGTTGACAGTCTGGATCTGGATTTTTATGCCGTTCTTTTTTGGGTTGTAATTCTTCCACACAACTTTATATTACCGTCCATGAGCACTGGCTGTTGTAGTGGAACCAGCAGCGTTATTCTGACTTTTTCTCTTCACAGTTGTCTTGTTTAATCTCTTTCTTTCTCCTTCTTTTGATTCCTAAAATTGGATTCTTATACATGATATTCATATTTTATTTTAATATATTTTTTGTTCCATCCAGACAGTTAATATTTGAATTAACTTCTGCATTTTGAGTGTTGCAAGCTGCACCAGCAACAATAATAAAAAAATTAAACAACTCTTTCATAAAGTTACATCAGCTCAAATGGCAATGCCCAGGGCTAAAAATGAAGCCAACATGGAAGTGCCAAAAACTATCTGTCCACTTTGGGTAGGCTGCAAAAGCATGTCAATCCTTATAGAAATATTCAACTTTACAGCAAAAAAAGAAGAAAAAAAATTCATTCGCGTTCTGGTACAAAAATGTTTTCCGTCTCTATAGATAATTCTCCCACTTATTACAACTGTATGCATGATGAATGTTTATATGGTTTCACCATTTTCTTTGTATCAATATGCATAATTAAGGCCGCGGTCACTTTGAGTGACATATGGGTGCCGTCACAGTTTATGACTGAGAAACGTGTGTGTGGCCCACCGTAGGTACATTCAAGTTCCGCCTCATTTTTGGATTAGCCGGTAATTAGGACAAGTCAGGCTCTGTCAAGATGGCAACAGCTGGAGGTGAACACTGAGCTTCAAAACTGCTCTCCAGGAAACCTATGGATCACACAGGGTTCACCCATCTTTTTCTACAGTCTATGTATCAAAACTCTATACTGACTATGCAACCACACTTTGTGATGTCGGCAGCACTCACTCAAAATTGCATGGTATCGTAATTAACTAAAAATGTAAAGCTAGTTTTATTCCGGTTTTCAAACCTAAAGGGAAAGCAATAGAAATGTGGTCTATTAGTTAGTCTAGTAATTGCTTTTATCCTTGACATGCAAACTGTTACGTAAGAGCATCTGTGAATTTACCACACTGCCCTAAACTCAGAAAGAGTTACAGACAAACCCAAAAAAGTATCTTGTAAATTGCAGATGCTACATCAGTAGACTGCTTTGCTGCCACACATGGAAATGTGATCTCCTCAACTGTGTTTCGGGGTTAAAGAGCAAAGGAGGAGTGTTCCAGACATGTGTGCCATACAGAGCATGATGGAATACCCTGCACCGGCTTTCACTGCTCCCCAGACACATGGTGTATATAAATAGACCATCCTTGCACAGACAGGAGATGTGTCTGAGGATCTGGACGTCCAGCCTCATAAATCAGCTGGATGCACCTCAGTCATCAAGGCATAAATTATGATTGCTGTTCTGTAATCTGAGCAGAATGTCAGGCTGACAGAGAAGAGATATCAGTGTGTGTGTGCTTCTTGACCAGTTCTGGAGAAGATCAAATGTTACACAATCTCCAACAGCACCACGGTGGACCCTTTTCAAGAATCCCAGTATGAAATCCCAAAACCATGTTTTCTTCTGGAGAATTTCTCTTGTAAATTGAAGAGACTGACTTTCTCAGTTCATCAGTAAGTTTTTAGAACAAGACTTTGAAGGTTATCAACCAGGAGATGCAACTACAATCTTTGCAGGGAATGAGTCAGATGACATAAATCTACAATATTTGTTTTTCTTCAGTAATCCTAATCCAATCAACGACAACCCTCGAGTAAATTATCTAAATATTCAAAAGTGTAAGTATAGCCTGACATGACAGAGCTGCAATCTTCAGTGAAATGCTCAGTCTGACTTGTATTTACCAAAGCCACTGCGATACTATTCAAGATCTAAGAAGACTCCAAGATTGCATTTAAGTGATGCTTCGTCATCCCATTTCCATTCAGACGTTGTTTTTTGGTTCAAAAACAACTGACGGATAATAACAGCATGCCAATCCTAATTCCAAGCTTCAAAATGTCTCCTAAGAATCACATAACAGAAAGCAAAGTGCATGTGTTTCTTTTGTCGATTGTATTTTATAGTTTTTCTCAGTCACTTTGGTATATTTCTCATATCAGAATTGAAATTCTCAAAACTGCTTGTTCAATCTTCACATCATTATGTCACTTGTGCACATCAAAAAAGCAGTTTCTCATTTCTTTGAACAAGTTGCAGATGCTTTGGTACATCCATGCAAATGATTCCAGACAATTCTCTGCTGTTTCCTACATTATCAACTGATTTTGTCATGTTGATCAAAATGTATTACAACATTTAGGCATCAGCTCATCGCATAAGTCTTTACATGCAAAATGGTTGAACAAGTTGTCATAATATGTCAAGGATATTTCTACACACTTCCATTAGACTTTTTTTCTAAATCTGTCCTGAATTGGTAAACTGCTCCCAAGTGAATCTTGACTTTCTCTTACAAAGGGAAAAGTGTGAAGGGTTAGGATTTTCTGAAATCGCTCAAAGGTGCATATCAAGAACCATCACCTGGCAAGTATATATATAGCTGGAGCACAACACAATGTTACAATGTCTGACAATGGAAGGACAAGGAATTGGACATGGTCAACAGCCAGAGAGAAGAAGAAGAGGAAGAGGAGTGAGGCTGGGTGGTGGAGGAGTTGGGAGGCAAAACTGAGGAAGAGATACATTTCTACTTTTTTTCTTTTCTTTGTGTTATGCATTGCTGTCTTTTCCTTTCTGTATCGTAATGACGTGGTCTGTTAACAAATTGCAATACAAACAGTAAAAGTGTAAATGTGAATCTTGTCCAGTCTCTTGCAATCAATCCTCCACATACACTAAGGTGTAACTTACAGTTTACAATAATTGTCATCAAAACTTTATCTATAGTTTACATCAGAGCATCCCTCCAGAGAACACTGTTAGAACGACAACATGACTAAGCGATTTGACTGTCTTATCCATACAATGACACAAGGACTTGTCATTCTGATGCCACTGACATGTTCATTGACACAGATATTTACTATTAAGAGATGAACTAATGATTTTGAACAAGAGACTGGCTTCTGCAGGTAATCCATGGTGTTTTGCTATTTGTACGAATTGTTTTGAGAAATGCACTTACTGTTTTGCAAATGTCGAGGATGATTCGAGTAATGTACCAAAGCAACTGAGAAAAACTGTAATGTCAACTGACTCCAGCTTAACTTAGAAATGACGCATACACAGTTAAATTCAGCTGATCATCAACAGCTCCATATATTGAAACCATGTCCTAGAAATAAAATTAAATCTCTGACTAGACCTACTGTCTGCCACATTCTCCAAAACATTAAAAACCTCTAAATGGACAATCATTTCATTGATGTGACTTGTCACTGAATGTTCTGATGGGAAAACCCCCAGGACGTCTTGGACAGGGTGTGGTTCTAGTCAAAGGGGCTTCAATAGACTTGTTTTCAGTTTGAAAACAAATATGATGCTTGTTTTAGCATTTCCAGTCAGTCTCTGTGGTTGAACTAAAAATATCTCAAAAAAAAAAGAAGAAAGAAATGAAAGTCCAAATGAGGACATGACATCTTTGTGACCAGTTCTGTGAGTCATTTTGCAATCCATAGACTGTTTATTTTCAGTGAAAGAAATACTATTCAGTTGAAGAAATTAAAACTATCTTTGGTTACATACGTCTCTGTAAACACTTAAAAATTTGGCATCGAAGTATGTTCGTGACACGATTATAAACAGCTTCCTGCAAGCTGCAAATTATCTTCCACGAAGAATAATATTACAAATTAAAGCACTGACAAACTCATATTGTGTAACATTCTCCCTAAATTGAGAGGAAATAAGGGACCAGACAGCAGACACCATTCAGCCTGCTGACCACCCAGGGTCAGCTGACTGACCCAGCACTGGAAGAAAGTGCTTTTTTCCACTCAATTCCAGAGGAATGATCAAAATCTGTCCAATCTCCTACCAACCACTGAGGCCTAAGTGATCATCCCAGGTCAGCAAAAGGAAAAAATAAAACTTTCCTTCTCTGCTATGTCTGTATTTCAGGCACGGTGCCCACCAGGGAATAAATGTTTGACACTGGATCAGTATGTTTAGATATCTCAATCCTCTGTGTCCGCTTCACAAATAAGAGGAATTCTCATATTTATTGTAAGCATCTACTCCAGAAAACAACACAGACATCACAAACAGCCTATAACAAGTGAGACAAGAATAATGTAGACAAATCCTTTATTAAACTTCCCTAAGCTTTATAATATGATACTATTTCAAATAAATACACACTGATTATCAGTAAATCAGTGCGCCCTTTCAAGATATGCTGTAGATGTGCACCTTTAAAAGAAATAAAGACTGAAATTAAAGCCTCATTCACAACAAATGCCTCATTCACAAACTGCAATTTTATGAAGTTCCTGTAACTCACAAAAACATCTGAATGATGTTATAAGAATATTTTTAACTTACCCATTTCATTCCTGGTAAGTAGTGAAAAAAGGATTGTAATTTGATTGGTAATTTAACAGAAACTCTAAAAATATACAAATTGACTGAGAAAAGGAACATACTGTATAAGAGAAGTGACTGTAGTTCCTAATTATGATTCCACAATTGAGCCAAAACATTTGGTGAAATAAGTGTGACACCAAGTTAAAAGGAATTTGACCTGACATTTGCCCAACTGAAACTAAGACAGAGACCGAGCAAACCATAAAAATCAGTCTAGGAAGCTTTTTATTCACTTAAAGAAATGGAATTAAGCCTAAGTGATGGTAAATGCCAAGGCTTATAAAATGTTGTTGAGCAAGAAATTTACTTCTGTGTTTGTATCTGCCTATTTGAACTTTGTAGATTGAAAGCAAAAGCTGAAATACACTTTAAAAAAAAACCCTTTTTTTCAGCCCAATGATTGAAAACGGATAATAAAAGGAAGCTGAAGATCTTGCGTGCTGGACTGCTAATTAACCCAAAGTGCGAAACAAACACAAATGCAAGAAACAGATGCCCCATTCTGGCACATGCTGAAGCCAGATCTGGAACACACTCACACTGTCTCTTTTCAGTGACATCCCCACAAGGTGCTGCCCAGGAATGTGGCCACTTCTACTTTAGAATTAGACAAATTCCTGAGGAGGCTTGACGCTCAAGTGAGACACTACCCCTGATTCATCTCTCAGCGCCTTTCCCCTCGATCCGGCCCTGGCAATTGTGTGGAGCCACCACTCCATGGCAACTGAGCTGGTATGAGTCAATCCCTTAGATAAATGCATTAATGTTATCTTCTGGGGACAGCAAAATGTGAGCCGACTATAACTTTATCAGCGCAAATTGGCCACATTGTGAACCCCAACATAGCGGCTTTGACATGGAAATGAGGAGTTAAGTGTGTGAGCTCTGGGCTCGGTGCCTAGTCTACGCCACCCACAGAGAGTGCCAGAGATCACCATGGAGGTATCCAAATGTAGCAGTCGGTCATGCGAAAGGGCAACGGCTACCTGGCTACTTGGAGGAATAAATTACATTCTTAATATCCTGCCATGCAAAACACCATGTGAGTGCAGCCATATCTGTAGAGGAGGAGAGGGAGGTGAGGACATGTGTGTTTTTAGGGGCAGTTAGTCACAGATGACCAAAATGAGCTTAAATGAAAGAGGAGTCATGGAGCGGAAACTTTATGCAGATGGTGCCCTCATATGGTAAATGTTAACCACTGCATCCTCCACTTCAAGATTTAAAATCATCAGTAAAACGTCTGCATGCAGAACTAAAATGAATAGTCAGCTGGAAAATCTGTAATCAGACATATGCTATAGATATGATCAAATATTTATTACTTTTCTATACCAGTAATGTCTGTTCATCCTTCTTGGACAGTTTGAAGCAGTTTTTATGAATAATGCAAGATCGTATTAATTTATTATGATCATACCCTCAGTTTTTGACTGTGACACTTGACCTCTAACATATTTCACTTTCAAAAACTCACACAAGAAACCAGTAATCCTACAAAATTAGTTGACTTTTTGTTCTTCTTCTCTTTCCTCACAGTGATGCTCACATCACAGCCCACCACACGATAAGAGAGTCTGTGGTGTGACAGCACTAGAAGCATTTACTGCTGTCCTTTGATAATATTTACAACAGACTTCACGGATTC
Source organism: Amphiprion ocellaris (assembly GCF_022539595.1). Lineage (NCBI taxonomy): Eukaryota > Metazoa > Chordata > Actinopteri > Pomacentridae > Amphiprion > Amphiprion ocellaris. Next base: position 28,647,445 of record NC_072772.1, on the reverse strand, counting down.
CCTGCATTCTTCCGCTCTTCTCCAAAACAACCCATTCAGAGCTGAGTGTCATTCTGCACATAAAGCTGGCATGACCTCCACATCTTGCCCAACCGACACACAGAGAGGCTTATGTCCACCAGCCGTTTACTCTGCCCTGTTTAGATGTGCGCTTTTATCCACAGACTGTTTAGAAAAGCATGGCAGCTATGTGCAATTGGATACGTTCCCTCCAGCTGTAACGGAACACATATTTAGTGGATTAGGAGATATTTATGAAAGCCCAGATGAGGGTTTAAAAGGGGCAATAAAAAGGCAGGGATGAAGGGTTACAGAGTCAGGGTAGAGGTTATGTGAAAAGGAGACTCAAATGAGCCTTGAAGAATAGGGAGTATGAAAGTTTAGTAATGGGGGGTTAAGTTAAGAGCTAATATGATCAACCGTGGGCTCTGTCAAAACACTGCTGCCTGCTGAGGGAGTGGAAAGAAAGCAGGAGCTGTTTGCATTCCTTCTGGATCTGCGTTTCACCAGTACAAAAGTCAGTGTACTCCTACACACTTATACCAACTGTGGCTTATCTCACAGTGAAATGATAGCAACGTAGCAAATATGGTATGTTAGAGTATGACTGTTTCTTGTACAGACCAATGATAGTACTAAACTTAAATAATGTCACTTCAATTAATATCCTTCCACTACATTTTGATTTTAAGTTTTAAAATTCTTTATTTTATTTTCTCTATAAGGCCCATGTGATTATGTGACGCCATTCACCTGTTTAGAATGAGTGGAACACTATTATGCATATTGTAAATTCACATTGTAAAAACATGTAAAATTCACACATTTTATGAACACAACGTTTTCCAACACGTTCAGTGAGTTTTGAGATATTTTAGATGTGCTTTTTCAACGGGATATAAATGTTTCCAAGGACATTTAGACTTTTCAAGTATTTTTAAAGGCATTATAAAGGTTTCTTTGCCTCATGCAACACACAATATTAAATACCATGACACCATTTAATGATGGATGTACTATTTTGTGCATATTCATGGTGTAGAATATATAGATTTTAAAAGATTTTTCTTTTTATCCCATTTTCAGGGTGCCTCTCTGACATCTGAAACAGACAAAAAGGCACTTTAGGCGAACTGACTCAGTTATATTTTGTTCTGTTCATCAGTCAGGTGTTCTTGTCACCTAAACTCCAAAAATCTCTTTTAATTTCTTGACACGAGTTAATCAGTTGACTAATATTACAGTTCAAGGGCAGCACCGGAGTGATTTTAAACTAATATCATCATACCTCCTTACTGCTGGTTTCCTGTTCTTCCTCATTACCACAACAGCTCTGTGAATGATCGGTTTCCACTTGTGTGCTCACACAGCTTTTCCTCTTCTGTTTGTCTTTGCTTGTGCTCCTCAGTCTGTGATTGATGAGCAGATCTCTACTGTGAGGCAGCTCTAGGAACACATCATCATCATCATCATCATCACCGTCATGGTGACCAAAATCCTCCTCTTCTTTCTCCTCCTCCTGTGATGATTCTCCATCGTCGGAGCTCTCGTTGACAAAGTTGCTGGCTGTGGAGGGGCAGGTGCAGTCTGAGAAGGTGATGGAGCTCTGCTTGTACTCCACGATGTGTGGTAGATCCAGAACTCTCCGCTCTGAATCAGGAACACTTTCAGAGAACACAAGCGTAGAGGTGGAGTCCAGATTGAGGATGGAGCCATTTGAGATGGACTGTAAGTTCTTGAAGTCTGCTTTCACACATTCACAGTTTAAATCCAGCATCTGATCAGGATGATTCTCAACCACCTGATCCAGCTGGACTTCTGCTGTAGGAGCAGGAAAGTTACCACAGCAGTCCTGAGCTGACCTCGATGATATGAGCACAGCTTTTGCCTCAAGAAGATGAGCTGTGCCCAGTGTTGCTTGTTCAGGCTCCTGAAAGCACACACTCTCAAATTCAGTGTTGTCATAATCAACACAAACAAAGCTGTTCCTAAGCCGGGGTATATCCTCATCTGGCTCTAACATGGAGCTTTGGTTTTCAGGTGGGAGGTAATCATCACCTCTGTGGTCGAGTGAGTTGTTAGCTGGGATAGCAGCACTTTCTACAGATGACTCTAGTGTTGAAACTTTGTGCGATCCTACAACCACATTCACCACAGGTGGAATCTCCATTTTTGTTTTCATCTAAAGTTTCTCATAATTCAGTACATAAATCCACAGATACTTGAGTTTGATATATCGAAGAGCCATTTTTTATCCAGTGTGCTCAGTCAATCCATGGAGCAGATAACCTGAAATAAACAGAAATAATCTGTATTAATTGGTTTGTAACACATCTGAAAGGCACAGAGAGAAGATTATTGTTTCCACAGATCAGAGGTAAAACAAGGTGATGAATCCTTCTAGGAGTGTTTCCTGTGTCCTGTGACTATCAAAGCCTCAGTACACATGTATAATGTAAAGCTCGTAAATCCAACTGTAAACAGCTCAGAGTAAGTGTCATCCAGCCAAAACTCTGCAGTGAAACTTAACTCAACATCTGGCTCAGGCTGGGCTGTTCAAGTCTGGATCTGTTTCACACACGATAGCGGTGACATCACTGTGCACAGGAATCTGACTGCTCTTCCCCAGTTGTTGATTTACTACACGCTACACCATTCATCAGGGCAGAAGATGTCCCTGGTCGACTGTGGTTAACATCCCGCTCACCCCTTCATTAAGCCCCTCTTTAAAACACACCTTGGACAGATAGGAGACATCCGAAGCACACGTGGAAAAACAAACAATTGCACTGTTGTGTCTCTCGAGAAGTTTATCATCATGTTCAACCACAAAGACTTCCCTCTGAGGATGATTTCAGATGGGATAACAGCACAACTGAACCGGGAAACTTACACAATAACTTGTGGCAGACCTGCTGTCTCCAGTCAGCATGTTCTTTACTTCAGGTTTTATTAACGAAACACTTGATTGTATAGATGGAAGCCCAGAGATTTTAGCTATAAATGATCAGTTTATGTCAGTGTATTTACCTGAAATGTGCTACAGGGCAACAGGAAGTTCATGTGTGTAATTTTGTACACATGGGTCTCTACTGTTTGTGTGAGAAAGCTGCAGTTGGCAGCGTCTTTAGCATTTCCTTGAGATACTTGACACGCAAACACTCACACACAAACACGTTCTTTTGCTTTAGAACACAAACAGATAACAAATCTCCATCAATTACAAAAATCTAACTATGAAGATACTTTTAATGAATCTTCATAGTGGATTCATGTATTAGTAGATCCATACAGCAATATTGCATAATAAGTAAACAAAATGCTGTATAGTGTCCCCAGTGAAATCTGCGTACTGAATGTGAAGAGTACAGGCGATTAGGGTTCCTTCCAAGAAGCCCCTCTTTTAATAAACACTATGCAAAGAAGGTCTCATTATTCTTGGATGAATGCTGGATAGATTCAAATGGAGGGAAGAAGTCAGAGTGAAAATGAACTGGGTGTGTTGACTGGCAAGGCCAGACCACAACTTATTTAACAAAGTGAAAAAAAAAGAAGACATCAAGTGTTGGAGAATTTTCAACAGAAAGGTCCTGAACAAGTCTCCTCATGCAGAAACTATCTATAAAGTATAAAGCACAAAGTCAGCCAAGCATGGTTAGCCGACGGAGAAAGTGAGAGCTGTCATTTTCTTTAATCCATCATAACAAGATGTAGTAGAAGTAATTCATCACTGCAAACAGAAAAAAACACTTACCTGCTGAGAGGAAAAAGAGTTGTGCTGCCCGAACAGTGCCAGTTAGATGATGGCAAAACAGTTACAGTGAGGCTGGTTCCCGTAGGAGCAGAGACAGAGCTGGACAACCCCTCACTGAGCCACACTTATGTTCCCATAGGCCTATTCTGGCAAGCCTGCCATCACCCCCTCCCTGCTCATGTGTTTCCCCGGGGGGCTGCAGGGCCGATCAGCTAGCAGTGACTCAACCATTCAGAATATGCGTAAGAGCAGGGGGAGAATGTGTACTTGTCGAGAGATGGAAAGGGGGAGGAGAAAGGAGCCGGGGGCGGGTGAGGGGAGTGGAGGCAGCAGCGGTGGTTGGCACTGTAAAAGAACAAGGTGAAATGGGTTTCCAGAGCTTGCAAAGAGGGAATGACTGACTTCACCGGACTGAACTATGTACAGGAGGAAGATGAACTGCAGACGTGACCTGTCGCTTCAAAACAACACACTGAGGAATGCTTTCAAGTCAAAGGGGGGAACTGTGATGCACCCAGATTTACTGAAAGATCCTGCATAGATTAAGATGACAGCTTGGTGGGAGAATTTGATGTTGAACTGAAAACAAAAGCAAATTTCCCTTAAGTTTTTATTTGACACTATAAATAAACTCCCAGCTAGGAATCGCTATCACACAGCAAACCAAGTCACATCTGATTGACTTTAGTGATATGTTGTAAGTGTTTAAATGTGGCAGTTAAACGTCTTCCTTCTTCTCGCTCTAATCCTGCTTTCATCCTTTAAAATCCCTGTAGTCTTCACATATTGTCTATTTATAGTTTAAACAAGTTATTCCCAGGAATCACAATTCAAATGTAAATGACTACCTTAGAAATTCCATCCATGGTATTTCTCAATCTCCTGGGAATCAGTGAATGCAGGCAGAGTCAAGTAAATGCATGAAAGTGAGAAATAAGCATGGAGAGTGAGGGTGAATATTAGACCGGTAAGGTTTAGGATGAGGTTGGGGTCAGGTTAAGCACCATGAGGCACAACGGTGACCTGTTAACGCTCTAAGGTCAGGTTCAGGCTAAGTAAGACATACATATTGACATAGAAAGTGTCCATTTTGCACAAAATCTTCTTAGAAAACCAGGAATCTAACACTGACATGAAAAGTTCACATCTGAGTGTTGGCTGATATTTTTGGCTATAGGCTTTTTGTTTGTGCTGCTTCTGGACTGGATCTCGAAGAATTTTCTGACTAAATCATTCGTTACTTCATAAATTGGTGTTGGAATGTTCATTGATTGATAGATTGATGGATTGATTCACTCTCTCCTTCAGCCTCCCCACCACGAACAAGGTGTTGAAGCCGCAGCCACAAATCAGCACTTGGACTCAGTCTGACCTCTGGCCAGGGGGAGAAAATGAGTGCTGACTCACTTCTCCCATTCATAGAATACTTAGAAATGTGCCTGTGGCTGTCATTCTCCCTCAGCAATGTTTCAAAGATTCTTCCTTGTTTTTTTCATTTTTACAAGGTGTCTTCAGCCTCCATCCTGCTCTCTGAAAACACATGCACTTTAGTAAATGGAGATCCCCATCAATGAAGCACTGTTTTGGCTTCTGTGCTCATATTTTTACAGTCTGTTTTTGATTATATTATGAATTATGAATACACTAAACTGATTGAAATTGAGATTCAAATCATGAAAAAGAAAGACATAAATAATTCCATGCATATTTGAGGACCCATGCTTGACACAGTAGCCACACAATGGCAATAACTCCAATGTTTAACCAGTGAGATAAGGTGTACATGTGCAAGGTGTAATGTTATCTGATCTTTTGTTCACAGTGAGTGACATTCCTCATGTTCTTGATTTGAATGTCGGTGTACATTTCCTCTGTTGTCTGAACGCTTACATGGAAAGGTACACAAGAAGTTTGGTATGTGCCAATAATTAAACAAGTTAAGTATTACACTGCAATCAGACCTGTCCCAGGAAACTCCTTAAATTAGTTTTAAAATATATCTTCTAATATATATATATATATATATATATATATATATATATATATATATATATATATATATATATATATATATATATATATATACTGTACATCTGTCGTGGATGTGTAAGTATGGACAAGTGTGACTATGAAGCAGCTGGCAGAAAATGTGCTGCAGTCCCGTGTTTTTCCGGTTGGGAAAGGAAACAAAAGTGTGCAGGTCCATGTGAATGAAAGGGAAAAAAAAGTGGTGGAGAAGCAGAAAGAGTGGACGAGAAGAACAGAGAGAGGTCTATCAGAGCCGTCGAGGTGAACAGTCCAAGGCCAGTGGGAGTGAGAACAGTTTGACTTAAACACAGCTGGATGTTCTCACAAGCTAACCTAGCCGGCCTGTCTGGCCCTGATGGAGGGAAAAAAGAAAGCATGGCCTCTTTTTTTGTGTCAGTGCAAAAAAAAAAAAAAACACAGACTTTGCTTCCAAGTGGGATAGAAGTCAGTATTAGGACCCTGAGCAGAGGGAGAACATAAAAGAGGACATGCTCTTTGTATATTTAAAGCAAAGTCACTTTACTCTGGCCAAGCAGCAGGCTCCTTCTCTGTGTCTCAGCTAAGTTTGATTTACTGTCAACACCGTTTCTTTGCCTCTGAAGTTGGAAGGCTGCAAAAGAGTCCTGTTGACTTTTAAACAAAGTTTGTGACCTCTTTTTTTATATCAGCATTATTTGCTGTTCAATCAGTTTGAGGGATTCCACTGAGAGTCTGTAGTTGAGCCAGTAGCTCTGTGAGGCTGTTCACTGCATTAGTTTAGTGTATTAACTGGCTAACTTTTGTTATTACTAAATAAGCAAAGTGTGACCAAGACTGACGGAGATGCCATTATTTTACAAGTTAGTCATATTGCAAAATATTGGACACATTAAAAATATGACCAAATGATAGCACAAAACAGAAAGTTTATCCTGAGGCGAACATGCACAGACATTCAGAGTTTTTCATTTTCCATTTTTAGGTCTGGAGCCTTGCGGTTGCACCTCATCCTAAACTGAATTATTAAATCATAATTCAGGAGGACATTGCCCCTACCATTTTCCATTCAAAAACACTTGTGCAATTAAAATAGCATGTAATTTCTACTTTGCCGATTCAATAGTTCCAGTCATTTCAGTTCTGAGCATCTGACTTTCAGCTCCTGCACCTGAACACGAGCTGAATTTTCATGGATGTGATGCTGACAGTGGCTTGACTAATGATTCCTGGCGAGGCCCAGAAATTGGACTGGCTCTGCACTAGAACACAGAACAATTATAAAATGTCTTATTGGATTTCCTGAATATATTCTCTGGGTTATCCATCCCGTATTTCATAATAGCTATTAGAAATATCACCAGGCTCTCCAGCAGTCACAGAACCGGAGCTTTTCAGGTTATCCCCCAAATGAAATGCCCTCGCCTAAACATTATGTTAAAGACAAACCGAATTCACAATACTATCCACAGCTATAATACAGTGTACTGATCACTGATGGTGTATTTATTTTTAGTCAATCATTCGCCTATTTCCAACTTAAATGGCACTTTTCAGAAAATATGCCTTTTCCCCGTTAAATTCAATATGAAGGTGATGGTTTCTTGACATTTATATCATAATGCTTCACCTGCTGCCCTGCTGGTGCCTGCTGCCCTGTATGAAGTTGCTGCATTCATTAGTCTATTAAAGTGACGGCATTCAGTCATTCAAGACCCTTTGTCCCATGGAGGGATGCCTCTTAAAAAGCAATAAGAGTTTTGATTATATGGTGATTTAATTTAGTTTAACTAGCAATGATGGGCTATTCATAGTTTTTTGCAACCACAACAGTAAAAACACACAGCCTTGTGCATGTCATTGGGCTTTGAATGTGCACATTAACTTCTATTGCAACCCTTCCAGTAGGTGTTGAAACATCTGACTCAAAACTAAAAAATGTGAACCTCATGGTGGAGAAAAAGTAAGATGTATACATTTCAAAATCTGTCCAGTACTTAGTGTGACATTAGTGTATGTCTATGCATTTTACAGATCTTAAAGTTGTTTAAAGCAGATTTTTAGACTTACATATTTAGATTTACCATAAATATAAATGACATTTTACTAAAAGCTCCTGTAAGTAATGTGTTGGGGCCTGTGTGCAGATTTGAGTTTCTGTTTTTAGTGGTCCTGAAAACTGACATTTCCTCAATGTCAGTGCAAATGCAGCTGATGAAACTTTAGTCATAAGGAGAGCTGTGATGAAATAACTGGAAACAAGACAAGACTTCCTGCTGTAGATCACTGCTATGACAACTATGTTAGGACAGGACTGGGAGGACTTGGACAGGCTGGCAAAGCAAACTGCCAGAGACGGCAGACATACCAGGGCCAGAAAGCAGCAGGCGGAGCAGCTCAGTGCCCTTCCAGAAAGAAACAAACGTGAGTTTAAGAGGATATTACTGTTTGCTTTTGGCTGATGTACAGAGTGATAAGAATGATAATGTCCCAGTCTGTTCACGATTCACTTCAGCTGGAAGTATAACAGATCGAAACTGACAGAGTTTATGACTGAAGAATTAGAACACCCGAGGCTATGCAATACTTCTGTCAGCCAGATATGAATCTTAAAGCAGGCTGGAAATATGTACTTTTAATATAACATTTTATCAACCCATTAAACGCACTTGTTTCTATTTTGGATTATTTTCTGGTCTGTTCTTGTTTTAGAAATATGACAGTTTGACACAAGACGACTTACTGACTCGAGCTTGGAAGACATTTCAGCCCCCAAGAGTTTACATAGCCGTCTGAAACACTGTAAAAATACTCAGTAGTATAAACACCTCGGTGCTGAAAATCAGTGGCTGCATTAGATTTAGTTCTATTCACTAAATAATACCTTTTCACAAATATATGTTTACCACATGGGCATCTAAAAGCCTAACCCTAATCCTATTAAAACAATATGCCTCAGTAAACCTCTTTGGGGGGGTTAATACTATATTTTTGCACCAATTTTTGCACCCTTTTTGTAAATATCAGCATTCTTGGCATCTTATTTCCTTATCTATCTTAAATTTAACATGTGAACTACCTTAATACATTGAATTCTGCCAAGGGGATGAATAAAGTATCTATCTAGTGATTCAAATATTAACATAAACTTAAGGGAAATCTATATTATTCTTACAAGGCAGAATAACATATCAATTAATCATTGAAATATGAGGAACCTGTGGATGTGTTGAGCATAACATTATGTGTAATCTGTGCTTGCTGTATCAATAATGTATCATACAACAGTACATTAAGTTAGATTTTTTTAAAATGCAATTAGACATGGACGAAAAGTTCAAGGTGTCACTGCTAAAAATTCAAATATAGTAAAATGTTTATGGGTAACGAGTTCAAACAATAATAGATTCTTGTGCGTTAACTTTATTCTGGCTCAGTTACTTATACTGGAAGGCTTATGACTTGTTTTACAGTGTATAAGGAGAAACACACTGCGCTGTCATTTCACTTGCACTCTCTTCTCTCCCTCTTCGCCTTATCTGCGATATCAACACGCTGTCAAGACGAGGCAGACGCTCTGAAGTGCCTGTGGTCTCCACATCGTGAGATTTAAGTGAGGGGAAGAGAATGGAGCCAGCTGTGTTGCTGAAACATGTGGCTGTATGGTGGCAAGTTTGCCTGCCAGCGATACAATTTCTACACAGAACAGGAGTGCATCTGTTAAGACAGCAAAGCCTGACAAGGTTCAACTACTTGTACAATATGGAAAACTATTACATATTACCTGCTCCTGCAACACCGATAACACTCACATCAGTGTTGTTTATTTTGTTGCATTCAGCACTCTTAGGTAAGACAAACTGTACAGAGCTGTGGCAACAGACAGGTACAATACAAAACTCAAACATCATTAGAAAACATTCCAGCAATAGCACAGTCTGACTCAATATCTCTGCTGCTTTTCAACTCCCCTCCAGATTCCCAGCATACCATAGAACATGGCAGATGTTCTGCATTATCACTTCTATCTGTAGCCTCGCTTTGTCTCAGTCTAAAGAGCCGCTGAAATCATCCCACAGTTGTGTGTGCAGATGGTCAAATTGTGTTCGTTTTTGTTTAAACAGGTACCAAGATAAATGTAGAACTGCTATAAGGCATGTATGCGATTCCACAGTCTGACTGCACATAAAAACACAGGAAATCTGGATTTTTTCTCCACAATCAAGCTTAAAAAAAAAAAACTGTGCAGAGACTAATAATACTATGGATAATTCCCTTAATGAACAGAAAAACTGTTAGCTAGCTAAACAGATCATCTATAAAATAAGGAACTTGCAGTGGCAACATTGAGCAAAGTAGATAATCATGGAAATTAAAATGTAAAAATCTTTAAATTCACATTTTCACTGGTCACAACATCCAAGAAAAATGCAAAAATACAGTAATCTGAATCAAAATAAACGCAAAGAGAACAATGACGACTCTTGTTATTGTCTTAAATCTGATTTAACATAAACAACATATCCTATAATATAGTGCAAAATCCTCCTAATCTGTATATTCATCTGTATTGAGAAGTGTGCACACATGCTAAACTGCTATTACACCATATAATAAATACTGTCGACATATTGAGGATCTTTCAGCATTCAACCCTTAATTACAATAACATCTCTTCCTCCAACACCCCACAAGAGCTTTTGGCAGCCAGCAGATGTTAATTCGATTTGATAATTGGTTGGAAAATGTGTTTTCTTTTGCTGATAAATCAGTTCCAGACACTAGCACCTTGAAAAGAGAGTGATGTAATGAATGTTGTTTATGCAAGAGCAAATAATCAGTGTGAAGAAAAACAGAATGCAGGTTGATTACTTTATTTCAAACATAAATTCAGTGATTTTCATAGGCTTTACAATTATTCAGGTGGGGAAGTTGAGTTTAAAAGTTGAAACTCTCAACCACTGGTGTTAATGTTGTTCACAACCAGAAACCCCCTTTATGAATTGCAGGCAACAGAATATGTGATGAATTGTCTATCTACATGCTCTGGGCCTGCCAAATATTTTTGCATGCATAGTTTCGGCTCATAAAGTCCTAATATTGCTCACACACAACACAGCACAACTAATTAAAAGTCGGAAGGACATTCTCAAGCAATGACAGACACTAGAGAATAAAGTGAAGATGTCATTTCCACTGATCATGAATGGAGAGATGTAAACAGTGACTACAATGATGGTAAATTACACTCCAGCACAAACATTTCACAGCCCGTCTCCCCTGCATGTCTGTGATTACACAAAGACAGGGGATGCATGAGAGGTGAACCAATTCAGCTTTTTCATGTGACCGGGCGGTTGCCTCGGAGGGACGAGGCGGCAGGCCGTCACCGTCACACACAGACAGCAGCTACAAATTAATTCACTCCAACAACAACCTCTGTCCTCACCTGCTGCAACACGCTCTGCCAGCACTCGCAATCAGCCAGCGAATTCCTTCCGCTGAGGTGGAGGGTGAGGATGGAGGGGTTTGTGGGCTTGATGTTGTGATTGTGATGTTGTGTAATTGACAGGTATGTTCATATCCAGTGTCTGATGTAAACGCTACACCACCCACTCCTCCACTGGGGTTGGAGCGTGAAAATACATGCCAAGATGACAGGGCTATTCAGAGATGACAGGGCTATTCATTTGGTTAAACACACATTGTGTGCAGCATAAAATTGATGCCATCTATGGCTGAACCAAAGCTGTGGAATAAATATGGTCCAAGGGAAGTTCATTTGAATTTTAACACTACGTGTTGGTTTACTCCTGCCACATTTTTACTCACTGTGGGCTCATTCTTCACTGTAATACAAAGTTTTGCACCTCCATGGAAACAACACAACTATGACGCGAAGTAGAGAGGACTGAGAAACGCTTTCTGTGCAGTATGACATGGTGCAAAAGCCATAAAATATTGAAGAGGGGAGGGGGGAATTGAATTGATTATTTATGTTACGAAAATTTTAATGAACTGGTGACCATGTGCACAACATTTTCCAAAGTGTTAAGTTTCCCAATACTGGAAAACCACAATTAATGTAGAACTGTTATAAGGCATGGAGTTGATTTTCCATTTTTGACAAAAATATAGGAAATCAGCCTGCTTTCTCCTCAGTCAAGCTTAGATAAAAGTAAGAACCGATTAATAATAAAATAGATTTAACTAGGAATAGAACGCCTGCTAGTTAACTAATAAAACCAGCTATAAAAGAAGCAACTAGCAATGGCAACAGTGAGCAAAGTGGATAATCATAGAAAATCAAGTGTAATAATCTTTAAATGTGCGGTTTTTCACTAAACAGGTCACAAGATTCATGATGAAGCCAAGATAAATATTTATCTGTATCAAGGAGTGTTTCACACTCACATTTTTACTCATGCAGGCTCATTTTCCACTACAATATAAAGTCCAGCACCTCTATGGAAACAGCATAACCATGGTTAGAAGTAGAGAAAACTCAGAAATGCATTATGTGCAGTATGACAGTTAAAAGGCTACAACATATTGAAAAAAAAGGGGGAAATTTTTTAAATTGATTATTTATGTTGCAAAAATTTAAATGAACTGGAATCCATGTGCAAAACATTTTCCTAAGTGTCCACAGGTGTGACCAATACTGGGCAAAAATGTGCAAACACAGCCTGCCGTTCAGTCGAAAAGTCCTAGAATTTTTGTCTCTTGACCATTTGTGACGAATAGCATCTTAGCTGTTGAGGAACATAATATTTTTTGTTTTTACAGAATCTGGTTTGTACAAATGCTTTATTTTTGTCAGTCTTCAAATGAGACATGTGGACTAAATGATTTTGAAGAAGTATTGCAATCTTACGCTTAGATTTGGTTCAGTTTCCCGACAAAACAACACATTACAGATGACTCCGGTCAAAGACAGTGAGAAAGTTGAAAGTACAATAATTGTTCCCTAGCCCCTGGCTTTAATATATTGTGCAACTGTGAGGATTATTTAAAGAAAACATGCCTTTAATGTTGTTTCTGGGTTCAGAGGGTTATTAACATAATATGTTACTTTCGAAGCAAGAAACCTAACGACCCCTGAAATTATTCCACTGTAATTTATGACAACACAGTGCTGAGAGGAAGAAAACAGTCTACAGCCAGCTGACTTAAGACAGCCTGCTTTTATTTTTACTAATGAGAAAAGAGAAAATCAGATCAAAGCTCAGCAGTTGGCTGCTTCTTCTCTGTTGCTGCTGGGAATGAGATGCAGAGCTGCAAGGCCTTGAAAACAGCTGCCCTGAAGGAGACTGAAGCTCACAGCTGACTGTCAGCTCTGGGTTTGGCTTCACTATTAAAAATACTAAAAGAACCATGCAAGTGTTTTAACTCTTACTACAAATAATGCTTCATTTAGACTCTGGTGACTATTTCAAAATGCATTCACTGCAGTTTTAGATTTTTAAATGCTCTTACAGTCCTTCATTTTCATTGATTTCTGTATAAAAATGGACTGGAAGAGTCTATAAACATAATCTGTTAGTTGATCAATACATGGTGATGTCATTCAAATTCAGAATGATTGTTAAAACAAATAGTCAATTTATTGATTAATGGATCAGCAACAAATGATTTGGCAGCAAATTTATCATTTGATTATTCTCTTTCCAGTGGCTCAAGTGAGTGAACATATACTTGTTTACCTAATCTATTATTATAGGAAACTTAATATATTCTGACTGTAAATCAAGCAAAAAAGCAATGTTATCATGAACTACAGGAAATTGTTGATAAATTAGGGAATTATTCCTTAAATCTGTGACCTTTCAGAGATCAAAACAATGACTTGAGCAGTATCTATCAGCAATTAACCTGTGATTCACTGTGAGGGATTAAACACACATCTGCCGCTAGATTTTCATAACAAACACATACTTGGACGAGTTAAAAATTTCTTTTAAAAATATAGAAGGAAGGTGTGAACACTGAAACAATTATCTGTGTGATGTAGATTACAAGTGATGTGATGTGTAACAGTGAACACATGCAGCGGTGTGGAGCTTTTAAACGACTAGATGAAATGTAGAGAAACACCAAAGCAGAAGCAGAACCGAAAATCTATATGTTAATGAATTAATATAACTTTTATCGCCTGCACAAAGCTACACAATCTCTCTGTCAGGATGAATTGGGGTCTTTCATTTGGAAATTGAGTGCCCTCTCCTCCTTCATCTCTCCCTATTTGAAATGTCTGTTAACAGGGCTGAAGTCAGAAATTGATTTTACCGCTCTAATCTCTTTTCTCTATTATGAGGAGATTTCTCCTCTGCACCTGGGGCCAACAGGCTTGTCTTTTTTCTTATCTGTCTATGAGTACACTAGCCCCTCCCAGGGGGCTGCAGTAATCCCCATCACCAGGCTCTTCACACACACACACACTCATGGAAGATCCTCAGAGTCGACAGTACGCCAGACAGCGCCTTGAGCTGCCTGCCAGCGATGTAAAACAGACAGATGGAGCGGTGAAACCAGACACAAAAGTAGCAAATCAAAGGCCATTTCAGTACAGTGACATGAAAACCACAGCATTATGAAGCTAAATGAACACATTTTCCATCCACAAAGAGAGGTAATCTGTCCAAATGTGAATATTAAACATGTTGTGCACATTGTAAAACACAAGGTTATTATTTGAATCACATTAGTTCCCTTTAAGCCATATGATTTGATTTTGAAACATCCCTAAAATCAGGTTTACAACAGCTAAAACTAACAACCTTGGGCTCTATAAATAGGAGAACTTGGGAGGATCTAAAAATACAACAAGATTTCTAATCCTCATCAGCAAGTCAGGTTACTTGTGCCTGATTAAAACTACATTTTAGAGAGTAAATAACAGCCCTGTAACAATGAGTCAGTGATGCTGATGTTAGTGAGTCTGATCTAAACATCCTTAGCTGCAAATCTGATGCACCAGACATTAAGCACAACAATCACTCGTTCAAATCACAGCAAAATCAGGCAGCCTCTTCACTTTTTAAACGCATCTTGAAAAACTGCGCATACTATTAATAGAAGCAGCCAGATTCCTCTAGGTTGTAAAGGGTTAAACTGTATCATGTAGGAGTGCAGCCAGTGAATCTCTGAGGCTGAGTCTGACATTATTTCAGCGTGACACCATAAATGCTCCTCTGTCAATGTGATTAACCACTCCGGCTGCAACATTCTTTGACTTAACGGGAGTTGACTGTGATGGCTGCAAAGGATGAGGAGAGAGGCGGAGTGAATGAAGATGGTCAGACAAACATCAGAGAGAAAGAAAAGAAAAAACAACCACCCTCATGATTATATGTAAATACACAAGAAAGGATGAGCAATTTGTCACAGGGTGAAAGCTGAAAACTCTAAATGGAGCTTTGATCGTTTGATGAAAACCGAAAAAGCCTTGTGAGTGATAAATTAACCTAAATTTGCATGACTCGTCCTGGCTTTCCTCTCAGAACGAAACAGTGTGCAGAAACACTGTCAGTGGATAGGAAGGGAGGCTAGTATAAAACAGGATACAACAGACTCAAAGTGACAACTACTCTTACTGCAGAATTCATTCAGTCAACAATATAACAAATGTATGTTCTGTTTTTTGTAAACCACCTCTAAACCGTTGTGTTCTCCCCTCCTCACTCAGGAATCTGAGCTGCTTGCTTCAACACATGCCGCTCACTGATGTAAAAAAGATGTATAACCACAGGAATCAAAAGAACAAGAAGCAAATCGGCACCAGAAAGAGCAACATCATGACCTTTTCTACAAACCAAATGCTCATCATAAAGGACTCTGAATGACCAGAAATTAACAAATATGTTTAGCCCAGCCACAAAGATCTAAATACATATTGCACCATTTGCCTATGTTCAGTAAATCTCAACCTCTTTGTGCCACGTTTCAATGCATTTTTTGAAAGAAAAAACAATCAAATGTTCGGTTGTTTGGGAATAAAAAGAATGGAACATCAAAAAGAATATGGGATTCATCTTGAACTGCTAACACCAGTAACATTTATATTTAATGACTAATCCAAGTGCCCAGCTTCCATAAAGTTCAAAGTAATGATGCAGTGAGCCAGCCATTAGAATACAGGGTCTTCTTGGTTGTCTGAAACAACTACGGATTTGCAGATTATAGCTTTAATTGTCCAAAAAACAAATACATAACGTATCACGTTTTGGGGAATCCCCTTAAAAGAAACAAAATGCTTTTCTGTGTGTTTCAGCGTATAACAGACTTAAGCAAAATGACTTGTGTATTTTAGATATTATCTAAAATAATTGGAAGCAAAAAATCATATTCTCATTTAAAAACTGGCTGTTCATTTCTCAACTTTTTCTCTTTGGAATAAATGTAAAAAATTAATTTATGACTACATAAGCAGAGATGTTTGTTTAAAAACTTCTCTAAATATGCATGAATCCATGACAGTTTTTGGATCATTACAGCCCAGATGTTGAAAAAGTTTCATCTGATTGCAATGATCTGGATATTAAAGGCCATGTTTTAGTCATTGCATCTATTACAAACTTAAATTTAAAAGTCTGGTTTTCCAACAGAGACAAAGTAAGTTTTCCCTGAACATTCCTAACAGAGTAGCTCTTCGTGTTTTAACTCCGCAGTAGAGAAGTGAAAGTTACTGCTAGTGACTATTATACATAAACTGTGATATTTTTATATAAAAAAATATTCTAATTGGAGCTGAATCCACAGAAATAATAGTTGGGAAGACACGTGTAGCAGGAATTTAATAGCTAGTATGATAGATTAGAGACTATGTGCATTAGTAGAAAGGACGTATGGACTTTAATTATGTTGTTTGTTGTTGTTGTTTTGATATACTTAAATATAAAGATACATTGATCATTAGTTAATATTAAGCTATTTAGAATAGCATATACAACAGGACATGCAGATTAGACTATATTCAACTTTTTAAAAATTATTGCACAGAGTACAGCAGCAAGTTTAGCATCTAACCAAAAATACAAAAGAAGAGGTGCATTACATGCTCATTACATCTGTATGTATTTGTTTTCAGCTCTTATAATCAGCATTGCCCTTCAAGTCCAGTATTAGAGTTGGGCTCTAATCCAGATTCTTGTATCACAGATATCAAGTTTAAAAGACATATTTAAGGTTTAATCTGCAGCAAACTCAACACTCAGTTGCAGAATCGGATTTCAGAATCCTTTTCCAACTCATTTTCATCTGCAGTACTCACTCAGGTCAGCAGATGGCGACAGGGACCCACGGACTGGAACACGTTGTACGTGATATTTCCACTCCACAGCAGAAGATGGCAGCAGTTCAGAGCTGATCTCAGTCAAACATCCGTCTCAGGACTCCACCGGCTCCTTCATGGTCCTCCTGGCTCGTTTCATAACATCACAGTGCGTTAAACTGAACGTTGTTGTGTAATTGTCTGTCCTTCAGCTGTTGTGCTGATCAGAGCAATGACCTGCATGAAGAGAATATCGTTTAAGAGGCGGCTGGTCGCTGCAGCTCTCAGCTCCTGCAGGCGTTTCCACGCTGAACTAGTAAGAACGTGTTTATTTAAATGAAGTAAACTCGTGTTTCTTTATTTGGGACTATGACGAACACACATGCATTTAACTTGACCTGCCGGCTCACCTGTTCACCCCGCAGGTGAGACATGAGTCCAGTGGACTTCCCATAATCCATCACAGCAGGTATGTATGTGAGCTGCCAGCCAACCACAGGTTTCCGATGAGCAAGTTCCCCAGAGTTTTACACTTTCTGCTCAAGGACCAGGTGGTTACAGACAAACAGGTGAGTGAACCATTGATATGTCTAATAGAAAATAGACCTGTAAAAAAAAAAACAAAAAAAAAAACTGTTCATTAGTTGCATAGACTCTAATTATGGACAAATCATTGCAATATTGTCACTTTTGATCAGTATTTCTATTCATGAGAGAATCAGTATATTACTATTAGTATGTGAAATATTAGTATTTTACACATCCAGAGGAATTTGTACAATCTAATCCGTTTTTTATAATTTTTTTTTCTGCTCATGTTCCCTATGTGTTTGCACCATAGGCATTTTGTAGGTCTTTTATTTTGTAACATCTTTTTTTTTTTTAACCATTCTTGCATTGGTTTTCATATGAATTAGTTTTTCCTGCCATTTAAACTTGATGATTAATTTGCTGCCGATGTGAAGCACTTTCAAACATGTGTTTTGAAAAGTGCTATATAAATAGTTTATTATTATTATTGTTATTATTATTAACCCCCTTTGCTGCTGTAACACTGCCAATTTCTCAAATGTGGGAATAATAAAGGCTCGTCTTATACTAAATAAACAGTCTTGTGCCAGATATTGCTCTGAAAAATATACAACATGATATGTATAATATAGAGAAATAATCATGGAAATAATATATAAAATATGACATGATATAATCAGCAACTAACTTGGCTGTTTATTAATGGGTAATGCAGATTTTTTTTTCTCTGTTCATGCATCAATTGTTCATTTTTAGAGGACAAAATTATTTAATATGCCCTGTTGGGTACTTTGGGTTATATAAGGAAACTTAATATTCTTTCATTGCACAGACTGATTATTCAGTGACATAAAATGCTGGTAAACTGATGTTAAATCGCTGCTAGTACAGCAAATACTATTAATATCAAAAGCACTTTCTCCCATTGATGTGATTTTCCTTCCTCACAGTAGGTGTGGGTCCCAGAAATTGCCTCTAAAGATTTACTGAGCAGTGTGCACACTGAGGATTACCTGAACAACTTCATAAACGGAAAAATAGATGAGCGGGAACAGAGGAGGACGGGGTTTCCCTGGAGCGAAGGCATCGTGAGACGCTGTCGATATGAAACAGGTGAGAACTAGAAGCAGCACAAAGAGGACGACTTGACAGCTGCTCGACGTGGAAAGATCACACTGCACCGCTATCACCTTCTCTGCTGTTGACAGGTGGGACTGTTCTGGCTGCTGAGGTGGCTCTGCAGAGAGGTCTGGCCTGCAGCACAGCAGGAGGAACCCATCACGCTTTCCCCAGCTACGGTTCAGGGTTCTGTCTCCTCAATGACTTAGCAGTTGCAGCCAAATATGTGTTGAACACCTCTTCGACCAAGAGAAAGATTCTGATTGTGGATCTAGATGTGCATCAGGTGGAGTTAACTTGTCACTTTCTCAGAACGACGTTTGATTTCAACACCCCAGCTCAACTTTGTGTCAATCGTCCTCTGTTTTGCATCCGACAGGGCGACGGTACAGCTTTCATTTTTAAAGAGGAGCCATCTGTGTTTACATTCTCGGTGCATTGTGGGAAAAACTTCCCCCTCCGTAAACAACAGAGTGATCTAGATATCAGTGTGGAGGATGGGCTGGAAGACCAGGAGTACCTCTCCACAGGCACGTTAAAGCAGGGCACAATAATAAATGCAACATGTGTTCAGTGTTTACAGGAAAACAGTGTCACAGTCATGTCAAGATAGAGCACTGATATCTTCATTTTGTTGAAAGTTCATAGTTTTTTGCTGTTTTTGTTAAAGCAAAATTAAAAATCCTAGAATAAAACTATTATAATTGGCAATATTTCCCCTCAAGCTAACTAATATGCCTGATTGTGTTCTTAACAGTAAAGGAACATCTTCCCTGGCTGCTGGAGACTTTTCGCCCAGATCTGGTCCTGTATGACGCTGGTGTTGATCCTCATTGGGACGATGAACTTGGGAGGCTTCGTCTGACAGACCAAGGTGAGCAATTCTTTTCTTTTTTATGCTCTTTTAGTCCACCTACACATCGCTTGCAGGCTTTTTTGAATGACTACGTGTCTTGTAGGGCTCTATCAGAGAGATCTATACGTGATGAAGACGGTGGTGAGTAAAGGGGTTCCTATAGCTACTGTTATAGGTGGAGGATACTCAAGAGACATTGATAAACTGGCCCTCAGACACTCTATCGTCCACAGAGCCGCAAGTCAGGTAAACAGAACACTGCTCCTTAAACAGATTTTACCAAATAAACCAGTTCAATACAGAAATAATGACTTAAATAAAGTGAATGTTGTCATGTTCTTTATATTTCAGGTTTGGAGGGAGTGTGGGATGTAAAACCTTCATCTTCTGGAATGTTTTTATATCTTAAACAAGCAACAAACATGTTATATATTTTTTTAAAAATGTATATAATCCGATATGAACTCAGGAAAGCTGGTGCATCGAACTTCGTTGTACCATATATGGTACTGCCTGTTGGCTGAAGAGGGATTTCAGAAGACGTTCAACTTGCTGTTTACCTCATCGAGATACGTTTATTTGTATTAACTGTACAACTAATAAATACTCCCTGTTAGTTACCTTTTACATGGATGTACCATCATTTTCCATTTTTACTTAGACAATACTCAGACATCAGGACGCTGTAAGTGGATGGTGTGAAACCTCCTGCAGCCAAATGCAAATAAGACAGATATTTGATCAATGGTCAGGTTAGTGCAAATACCCAGATATCATACAGTCTTAGTTTACTTCAGTAACTCAGCACTGCAGAAATCTTGCTCTCATTTGTGATTTAAACCTCAGCTTATACAAACATGTTAAATCTGTGGTTCAATCCTGCTAATTTCTTTCTGCCAAAAATTTGGAAACTGTTATTCGCACCTTCACAACTTGTCGTTTACATTTTTAGAATTACTTGTTTCTCTGGCAATAGTAAAAAAAAACTCTAGCTCATCCATAACTGAGTTAGAAACATGAGCACATCTCATTACACCGGCTATTACCTTCAGAATCGATTTTAAGCCGTTATTGATTACTTAAAAAACCCTGGGAGATCTCCCTCCAAATTATTTATTAGATCTGCTCATAGACTGCCTGTGGAGATCTGGGCTGCAAATTCTGCCTTGTGTTTCAAATCAACTTCAAAAACCCACTTTTGTGAAATGTTTTTGTGACATTTTAACTCGTCCTAGTGTGTTTTATTCTTTTTTTTAAAAAAACTGTTTTGAAAGCTGCTACAGAATTAAAGTTCATGATTACTGAACTAGACAGTTTGTGATTGTTAACGTATCGCATGAACAAAGGTATATTGTGACTAAAAGCAACACGAAAACACTCGTGACCAAAAAATGTTTAATAAGGAAAGTAATTAAAATCAAAGTATTTACATCAGGTCACATAAGACATTAAGGTACTGCTGTCACTTCAGAACAAACACAGTTGGTCCACACATACTGTACTGATGAGAAGATGCACCGTCCGTGGCACGATGTGGACAGAAAACCAGAATGTTTCAAGTTTCACCTATTTCCATGTCATTCACTGACATCAAGCAGCGGCATATTTGTGGTACAGTGCAATGTTTATTCACAGTATATGAGGCAGTTGATTTGCTGAAACATACGAGTTATATATTCAGCCGGTTACAAGACAACACACAACTATTGCAAATATTAACATCGAGCGCACACACACACACTGGCAACGTGATTTTTGAAACACAAGACGACAATGGCACTGTTTTGGAAGATATTCTGCACAACTTAGAGCTCTTTTTATGATAGTGTTGTGATAGATTACACATGAGCAGTTTACAGAAAGCCTCACTAAGAAGTCTGGACAGATATTTGCTGCACATTTGGAAAGAACGTGGGATTGTAAAGCAGGCAGACACGACGAAACTGAGATGTTTCCACTGATATCAGCGCATAAAAACATATAACAGCAAATGAAACTGTGTACTTTAACCTCCCTAATTCATCTTGGGCTAAAATTTAAAGCCCAAAGACAAAAATAGTGCATTTCCTAACATTTCCTTTAAAGAAATGTTCTTTGAAAACAGTTAAAATCAGTCGCAGCCGTGGAGCTCGCTATAGAAAAAAACATAAAATATTTAAAACTGATTTCCGAAAAAAGACAACACTGGTGATTTGGATACTGCTTGTTGGCTTCATGTATTGAAACAGAATAAATACTTTAAAAATGTGTTGTAGTATACAGTAAGAGCCATTGTTGAACATCCTCTCTGCTGAAATATTACAGTGATTAAAACACTACAGTGAGTCAGCTGGTTCCAGAACTCCTTAAATAAAAATTTAAATAATAAAAATCACACTTTCAGTAAAGACTGTCAGCAGTGGAGTAGTTTAGTGTTAACTGTACCTTCAACAATGGCTACATCTGTACATTTCTACACTTCTCCAGTATGAGAACGCAACAATTATTGAATGTGTGATTCAGTGCTAAAATTTGAGGCAGAGGCAACGCAAAGTAAACTATTTCACATCAGATTTTCCACAACTGGACTTTCTCTGCCACCACACACCAGTTGGCGTGATCGAAGTAGGTGTGTTTCACGTGCAGCTCCTCGACGTGATTCTCTATGAGCTCTGCCAGCTCTCCCTCCCTGAAGACGTGATAGTACCTCAGGCAGGAGCCTTCCACCTGCCCTTCACTTCCCTGAGGACTCAGCGTGCGTCTCTGCTGCTCTTCTCCCTGCTGCCCTCCCTCGCTTTCATCTTCAGACTGCTTCAGGGGCTCCCGCTGCAAAGAGACCAGATCTGGCAGAGCCCAGGAGCCACACTCCTTGGCTAAAGATACTGAGACGCTCTGGTTTCCTGTGCCGGTGTTGTTGTCGCCTCTGGGATGGTTCTGTCCCTTGTGCAGGTCTGTGACGGAGCCGAAGACGTCCTCCTCCGATCCGATCACAGACGGAGGGGAAAAGAAGCTGGAGACCTGCTTGATGAGGCCTCGTCCTCTCCCGCGCTGGTTGGACTTGTTCCCCTCGTTTTCGCCCGAGGTGGAGGATAAAGTGCTCAGGTCTCTGGAGGACGACCGGGAGATGGCTAAGCTCCCGAAGTCAAACACAGAATCCAGAGACCTGGAGAAGAACCACAGTCTCTGAGTCCTCTGCTGCGGCACGCTGCGGGACAGATCTTCCTCGTCCGCCACAGAGGATGTGCTTCTAACCTTCCTGTGCTTTTCAGTGTTGTCTATGGCTTCGCTCACACTCTGTGCCGTCGCTCTCCTCCGGGGTTTGACGTGCTCCCCGTTGAAGCCAGGCGCCACGTGAGGATTCGGGTTCCAGGGAACGAAGATGTCCTGCTTCTCAAACTTCCGCCGTTTCTGCTCCATGGCCCACACGTAGATCATAATGCGTCCACCCACTCGCAGGGTGCGAGCCATCTCCTTTATTGCTCGAATACGACGCTCTTTGGTGGACAAGTGATGAATGACTGCGACATAAACATTCATTTGTCAGAATTAAGTAGGCTGGTGCGTAGGCATTTATTTAATTATGATGTTGTGTCACATTCAGCACTCGCAGTTAACAGAACACATCATGTACACAGTGGAAGGCGTACAAGATAAATTAACAGTGTGGGTGTCTGTTGTCATCTTTGGGCCTAATTACACTCTTTTGTTAGAGGACACGTGAATTATTTCACACTGTTGGCTAGGCAACACAAGTTTATGGTGAACTGAGGTTTATTATCATGAGAGTTTAATTTCATTCCACGCAAACGGCAGCTGCAACATGCATATAT
This sequence comes from Amphiprion ocellaris, assembly GCF_022539595.1. Lineage (NCBI taxonomy): Eukaryota > Metazoa > Chordata > Actinopteri > Pomacentridae > Amphiprion > Amphiprion ocellaris. The sequence continues at coordinate 28,624,100 of NC_072772.1, read as the reverse complement.
AGGGAGTGATTTGTCCCTGAGTGGGAGGAATCAGCAACATCCAAACATCTCTTTAACTGCGTGCATGTGTTTATTACCTGCGATAGAGAGCACGGCATCGAAGCAGCCGTCTCTGTAAGGCAAATGCAGTCCGTCACACATCTGGACCTCGTGTCCTTGGCTCCAGGCAAAGTCCACCAGGGGGCGACACACATCGCAACCCAGCTTGAACACTTCCTCGTTGATGTGGAGATACTTGCCATTGCCACAACCTGTCAAGGACAAGACGGTCAGTTAGAGGACAAGAGAGTGACTATGACAGATAAGTGGCCTGATTAGATTTAAAACATATCATCCTTCTCTTTAAAGAAAGGACACTTTAAGAAATATGTGTTGTGTTTCCAAAAACAACAGAAAAAGCACCATATATCGGTGATCAAGTGACACGCACCAATGTCAGCGACGATGCTCCCAGGCTGCAGGTCCAGCAGGAACTGTCGTACCTTTGGCCAGGCTTTGTAGCGGCTGTCGTTGAAATATGGAGCAATCTTGTCATAGATACTGTGCACATGGTCTCGCTCGAGCCGACTGGCAGCCTCCTCCATCATGTTCGTCCAGGCTGCCTCATGCAGCGGCCTCAAAGCATCATGGCTGCAAGGACAAAATAATCTCTGCTTACTTCTAAATGGCTAATCCATTACATAGTGACCCTGTTTCTTTCACATGTAGACCCCTGAAGTGGAACAGCGCAGTGGTGTTCCTCTAGACAGACATGCTTGTTAAGGTCTAACAAGGTCAGCTGGAAGCCTTAATCAGCAGACACACTCAAACATCTGTCAGGCCGCAGCGGTAATTTAATGCCAAACCCTTCGCTTTGTACTTCAAAGTACCAGCAGCATCAGTAAGGAGTCTCACATCCAGCCGGCAGACCTCCTCGAGGGCAGGCTGAGGTGAAACATCTCTAGCACAGCTCAGTAGGTTGAATATGCCATCCTTCGGTTGGTAGAAATTAACTAACCAAACCAAGCAACGGTGAGGAGGCAGATCTCACCTCATGAGGTTTATTTTCATGGCAGCTGTGGCAGATTGTTTTTACAGTAAAACAGAGGTGAAAAGTCAATGCATAAATCATTTCTGTCAGCAACAAGATGCAGAACGAACAGCATCGATCATGCTTGAGTTAATGATTTTCACTGGATACTGGGCTGCCGCTGGGGTTTACATGCTGTCATGCTTCCATCAGTGTTAAAAGCAGTGGGAGATTTCAGCATCAGCTCTTCCTCCAGGACTCACGCTCACCTAACGTGACCCTCATTGATTCTGAGGAGGACGTTCTACTTCCCCGGAAATCTGTGGCTAATTTATACACATGTGAATAGACTTTCGGTCTGATTGCATTATTTTTGATTATCTGACAGCACTGCAACACTAACTGTGTTACTGCTTTAGTGGAGGTTGTTATTTTTTCCTCTGATACATAAATGTGGCTACTTGCAGGGTAGTTTCATATGCATGTATTTAACACAAAATGTTTCTGCTCCTGTCTTGAAGATGTTGAAATAAGGACTTTAGAGCTACATACAACATCAAATATGCAGCTACAATCATAAAGAACGATCTCCAACAACAACAACAAACCCCCTACATTTCTCTATACAGTATATGTATATTAAATTCTCAGATTTATCATAGAAGTTGGGACTCAACTGAGAATATTAGGGATTATGTAATTGTGATGTTTGTGTTATTCACAGCTCCCACTGCAGCCATCTCAGTTTATTAGGATGCAGCCCACAGCTCCTGCAGTGCTGCTGTTGTGGCTCCCTCAAGCACTACATGTACAAACAGTTGTTCTACGTTATCATCTGAAGGCTTCGATTGTTACTTTAAGGGAAACTGTCTCAATATGCAGAGTTCTCGTTTGACCCGTGTGGTTATTATCTGGTGGCTGAATTAATTTCATGCAAATCAAACCCACACAAAATGCAGTTTCCATCACGTCGACTCAAGCATTTGTGTGTAAACTGCAAATGTGCAATCAGACTATGTTAATCCTATTAAGACTTTCAGAGCGGCCGTCTTCCAGACACATATGTAGGATAAATTTATTGCATGTTTTCTTGTAGCACAGCATCAGTTGGTTTAGATGAGATAGAATTGGTTTAGCAAAAATGCAATACTGTATGTTGATTTTTATTACATTTAGTATTGTATAGACTTTAAAATTAGAAGTGTTTTGTTTATAGTATTGTACAGCAAGTTTTCGGGAGTATGTACTAACCTTAATGGTAATGTTTTGTCTTATATTATTATATATATTTGAATTTCCCTCGGGATTAATAAAGTATCTATCTATCTATCTGTCTATCTATCTATCTATCTATCTATCTAATTAACATACAATTCATTCATCAAACTGAAATCATAGTTGTTGCCTGCTCTGACTTTATTTTCTGCTTTTAAAATCTTTTTAAATTACAGATATTAAATTTTACTCCTGAGGGAGTCTGTAATCAATGACGACAATGCCATATTAAATGTGTCATCAGGAAAACAGACTGCTTCCCTACAATTTAATCAGACAGACGCTACTTCTGCATCTGCATCCAACATCATTTTTGTAAAAATGCTGATATTAAGCATCAAATCATCATTAGATCACGCAGTGCATGACCAGTCAACTGTATCTTTTTTGTTGCAAAGCATCTGTTTGGAAATCACACTTCAAAATGTTCACACTGTGTCAAAGATTTTCTGCTCTATGTGACGTAGAGACGAGCGAAAGATACAGGTTGTTCTTTTGAATCAGGTGTGATGGATGAAAGCTGTCGGTGCTGCTAAACCGCCCCAGCAGACACCATATATCAGTGTCAACATATATCTGACAGGAGTGGCAAAATCAATAATCACTGCAACACATACAGAGAATATCTAACTTAAATCTTCCGCCTGGAACATGAGGAAAGTTTCCCACTTATGTATATCTCTAAATGCACTGTCTAATATTTATTAGCTGTCTACTTCATCCTCCATCCATTCATGGTGGGCTGTCAAACTGAATATAAGACTGTTCCAAGTGAAGAATTTCACATTAATCAATCTAAAATTGAGCGTTGCAGCCTAATGAAGCGTGTTATGCCACAGTGCACTTTGCTGATGAGGTCGACCATAAGCGAAGCTATCAGACGTTTCCCCTCCACCTCTCTTAAAAGACACGAGACTGATACGTCCTGGGATTTATTATGTACTGGTTCCCATTGTGCACACAACGAGCATTACTGGGAACATTTACGGCAGGATATTAGCAACAAAGGCCGACCTCTGCTGCATGAAATGCAAATATTTCCCTCTCCCCTCCCTGTGCAATAACAGGCTGTCTCCTGCTCTCCTGCGGTGGTAAATACAGTGTATGCAGCATCCTTCACTCAGACCTATTTCTGGACCACCATCATCTGCATCGCCCCAGCCAAGTGGAAGTGAAATATCCCTTATGCAATGCTGTAATCTGGGCCTCTTTCAGTGTTGTCTGTGTTCAATTGCGCCTGAGTTTTCCCCTGTGTTCACTAGACCATGGTAGTCCTCAGCTGATATTATGTAACCAGCAGCTGGGGAGGCTCACAGCACTGCTTCTGACTGACAAAGGGACCTAAAATTAAATCAGAGGACAGAGGCAGCGTCCAGCACACAGATTTTTGTCTGAGGTGGAGGACATTCAGAGGATAAAGGTGGAATCAGCCACTGGTTTGATCATTTGTGGCTGCCTGTAGCTTCCCTGGAAAATGAGCCGTAAGTTGTATAGGAGGATATTTTGGTTGCACAGCATTTGCCTTTGAACCCTCCTTGTGTTATTCAGCACATATGTGACTGTAAACTGATGTTCCTGGTCCATGTTGACAGTCGTGACCTCAGCTGTGTTATTGTGAGCAGCCACAGAGAGAGAACAGGTTTATCCATCAAGTATGCCAGCAGTTAATGACTCAACATGTGGTGAGAGGTCGAGAGGTTTAGTCTGCTCAACTTAGACTCCCTCATTACTGGCACTAGATGCTAAAATGTGCAGCAAATAAAGGCATTCAGAGGCAAAGCATAGAGAGAAGGACAAACAACTGCAACTTAATTAAATCATAATTACAGGTGCTCTAAATTAAAATCAACTGCATTGTTCAGATTTTAGAATTTAAGACTTCTGTATGTGAGATGCTACTTGAACTCTCAAAGTTTGTTTTTTAAAACTGATGCAGGTTTCACCAATCTGGATTCTTAAACACTCACACACACATAAGGTTGTTTTAATCAATTAGAATGTCATTATTACACTGCAATAGCTGCTATTATCTTAGAGAAATTCTGCACACACTTCCCTCAAATACACTTCAAAAATGCAAAATCACTAACCGTGGACGTAGCAGCCACTGTGCAATAATCCGCCTCAGAGCTCAGGTCGCTGAAGGTAAACTTCCCTCTGATGGATCTATATGATCGACGTGTCACCGGGATCGGAGGCAGCTGCTCCACACGGCGGCACCGGGTCCACCGTCACCGACATGGTGAGGACCGACACCGCGAAACTGAAGCGAAGACCCGCCGAGGGTGACCGCCAGCAGCGCACTGCCCGCAGGACGGCATCAAACCCACAGCAAGTTGAGCTGCTCACCTGTTAAGGTGGTGAGAGTGCGGAGCAACACGTCCGGGGAGGTTTTTCAAAATTAAAGCAATTCTAAGCGGAACAATTTCGTGTTTGTATCATAACTTAGGATTTTTTTTTTCCATTTGACTGGCAGTACGATGACATTATTAATGATAACTGTGATATTTTAAAATAGTTCTGTTTTAATAATACGCATAGAAATATCATATAAATCAACACAAATCTGGTTGATACACCAACATAGGACCAGCATACACTGTTAAAACAACAACAAACAACAAAAAATAATACCCTTCATAAGGTTGGGGACCTGAAAATGCAATAAAAACAATCTCACAAAGTACTGTAATTTTTTAAATAATTAAAATATATTTTCTAACCTTAATTTTACAATAATCTATCATATTTTTGGCCTTTTAATGTTTAGCATATGATATTTACAAGTAAAAAATAATGAAATTATCTATGATATATAAAGGTTATATATATATATATATATATATATATATAGATAGATAGATAGATAGATAGATAGATAGATAGATAGATAGATAGATAGATAGATAGATAGATAGATAGATAGATAGATAGATAGACAGATAGATGAAATTACAGAAACTACACTTGTGTTTGTGCTAACTGTCATGATTTGTATTCAGTTTTAGAAATACATATTTAGTATTAAACTTGATTTTAACAGTTTAATTGAAAATGAAAAAAAACTAAAATATTGTGCATTTTGAACACATTGCTCAGATTTTCAAAATGCACTGGCTCCCTGATAAGCCCCTTCTTGCCGTATGAAACTCTCTGAATGGCCTGGGACCAAAATATATCCAGGATATGTTTGCTGAGTACAGGTCTGGAAGGTCTCTAAGATCTGCAGGGACTGATCAGTTAGTTGTGGCCAGAGTTCAGACCAGAAATGGTAAAATGGCATTTAGTTATTACGCTGTCTGCTGCTGGATCCAGATCCCTTAGATTGGAACTCAGATTCACCACAATTCTGGACATTTTTAGGAGCAAGCACATGACAATTCTTTCTTTCACTGCTTTTAACTAATCAGTTTTATCATAATGTCTAGTCCAAATTGCCTGTACTTTTGTTTGACTCGTCTGCACTTTGATCATTTATTTTTTCTATTTATTGTATACTCTATCTTTCACATGCTTCATTTTTTTTCTAAACCTTTTCCTTTTTCTCCTGTTTAAATCAATTTTAATTGTTCTATAAAATTTGTAACTCTGTTTAACTCTTCTGTTTTGGATTAATCGATTTTTATTAAATTTTTATTCTGCTGTATATGTATATGTATATATTTTGTGTTTTATTAGTTTTATTTTTTCTGTTTGCCTGTAAACAGCTTTGATTAATTACTGTATCTGATATGGTGCTATATGAGTGAACTAGCTTCCTTGCTTACCAGTACTTGCAGATTTATATATTTTTAACTGTTTCTATACAGCAGTAAAAGTAAGTTTTCTTTGCAAAAAAGAAAGACAGAGTGACGCTTTTATTTTGAAGAACGTATGAGCCGTTCTTTGCTCTTATTGTGAAGGACTTGACTCAGCTGATGGTCGTAGGTGTGTAAAAAGATGACACGCTGTGCGGCCGCAGAGCTCGGCTCTTATTGGCTGTCAGCCTCACGTGACGACCACAATAAACAACGTGAACCATTTCTGACAGCTCACGAGAGCTTTTATTTTCTGCTTCATCCGTTTTCCCATCAGGATTAACGACCTTCAATTTAAATTCACTGTTTGCATCTGAAGGCTGCGACTGGAGGAAAAATACAGATTAAAAAAAAGCAAGTCTGCTGAGCTAAATCTGGAGGCTGAGAACAAAATATAAGATGAACATTTACAGTATGGACTTAACCCATATGGTGGAAATCATCACTGTAACATAAGTTATTTTATTTTTTAATTAAAAGGAGGTTTGTTTGTAGCCCTGTCAAGCATCTGTTTATCTCTTTAGCCTCAAACAAGTGATATCTTGAGCTGCAGTTTCCTGATTTTCCACTTGCAAAGGCATGAAATGTATAAATATTAAAATGAAATAAATTCTACACAATTAAACAGTGCTTTTCAATGCCTACAAATGTGATGATTACAAGATATTAGCTCGTCATGTCCAGTTTCTGTTGTTCCCACGTGAGTGTCAGCTCTGATTTATTCTGCCCTTTTTGCCCACTAACATGCTTAACAGCAGCAGTAATAACAGTGATTCTCAGCTGCCATTCAGTGGCTACAAAGCACTAATCGTAACTGTCAAGCACTCGTGCTCTCTCCTGCTGCAGGATTCTTACATTAACATCATACATGCCCGTGCAGCACACAGTTCAAACACATTCACACTGCTGGCCAGTAAAACAAAGTGGGTCGCTGAAGGTGTCAGCAGCTGCTCAACTGTCTGTTCCTCTGCCGCTGCTCTGTTAAGTCTATTCAGCTGTGAAATCAGTTAGTAGTCACGCACCATCCTACACAGCGTTTGTGTTTCGAGGACAGGATTCTTACCAGCCTTCAGTCTGGAGATTGCTATTTCTCATGCAGCTGCAAATGTTCCTCAGAGGCAGCACAAAGAAAATGCAAAGCGGAGGTAGATAATAGGTAACAGCTGGGCCACATTCAAGACACTGTCATTTACAATATATTTGGATGAATTCTCTCACATTCAAGTAGCCTCATTTTGTTAGAGCAGGTGAGCGGCAAAAACCCTCAGGCCTCAGCAGGAGACTGGCAGTCGGACACACGGAAAACCACACTAAGATGAGATATTGTCATCTTGTTAGAGGCCACCAAACAAGTGATGATGTTTGGAGCAGACTGTCCCATCGGAGGAAGGCCTGGAAGATGCATCTGAAAAGAAACTCCCCAAATATGCAGGAGTGCTGAATATGCGGCCCGCGGGCCAAAACCGGCCGCCAGAGGGTCCAATCCGGCCCGCAGGATGACTTTGTAAAGTGTAAAAGTTACAGAAAAGACTTTAAGTGCAATTTGTAAATTTGTAAAAGTATAAATTTAAAATAATTCCTAGACCTTGACAAGTTGTTTTGGTCATAAAGGAAAATACTAGATTGCTCATTGTTCTTTTGTCATTTTGTCTCTAATTTTTGTAATATTTTGTCTTGTTTTTGTTGTTTTTTGTCTGACTTTTATCGTTTGTCTCATGTTTTTGTTGTTTTGTTTCTCATTTTTGTCATTTTGCGTTTTGCTTTATTCATTGTTTTGGGTAAAATTTTTGTAGTTTTGTTTCATGCTTTCATCATTTTATGTCTTGTTTGTCCATTTTTGTAACATTTTAGTCAATTTTTTTGTCACTTTTTGGTTTTGTTTCATGTTGTTTGTCTCATTTTTTGTCATTTTGATTCTCGCTTTTGTCGTTTGTATCTCATTTTTGTAATATTTTGTTGTCTTTTTTTAAAAAAGTAAAATACTATATTGTTCAGTTCCAGATACCTGTGATTTTGTGCCTTTGTAGATACTGTGATCTGGAATTTGTAATGTGTAAATGATAAACTGAGGCATAATATTGTTGAAATTGAATTTATTTTTCTGAAGAAATTTCAGGTTGTTCATAATGTTTTGTAGAAAGATAATTCCTTAAATGTGAATATTTTCAGAATGTACTTTTTGCACTAAAACAAAGGAAAAATTTGGAGTTGTTGTTATTTATCAGTTTTATGTTATGATTTTACGAGTCCGGCCCACTTGAGATCAAATTGGATTGAATGTGGATCCTGAAATAAAGTTAGTTTGACACCCCTGCTGTAGAGGCTGGATCAGGGTTCTGGGTAGAAGAGGTGGCGCTAGTACAGAGGCAACAGTAATGTTTGTATCTGCTGTTCTTGTGTCAGATGCACCGCGAGGTTGTTGAACAATGGTGATGTGTGAAGGAAAATCAATCCTGTCAGGCTGTCTGCCACAGTGTGAATGAATGAAATCCAGTGCACAGGCTGCATTGTGTTGGCCCTGAAGGCTGAAACTCTAATAGTAGGAGGAGAAGGCTTCAGCAAGCCCAAGCAGAAAGAACACTTCCTCACACAGCATCTCCTTTTCTAATCTCATCATCCTTCCCTGGTCTGTCTGTCAGAAATATGATTTTTAATAGAAATAGAAAAAAAAATGGAATCAATGTTCTCTGATTGATTGTGTTCATATGACAAGGAACACGACTGACCAGCAGAACTGCTTCAATAAGACGACACAACAGCTGTGTAATAATACTTCAATTTAGATCCCAGCTCCTTGCATCCACATCAGACAATGCACAAAATGTTTCTTGGTCTTTGCAGAGATGCATTACTGGTCAGAGGAGCAGACCTGAACTGGCCTTCCTGCTTGTGCATTTCTAACTAACTGAACGAATTCCCAGTAAACCAGAAGTTAGAAGCTGACGTTTACCCATCTTCTGTACCTTAAATATATTTACCACCTCTACCAATGACCCCTCTGCATGCAGGGATGTGCTCCTGAGACAACTGCTCTACCCGAATTTGCATTCACATGACTCATCCCCTGTTGGGAAAAGCCATTGAAACCTAAAAAGGAGAGGAACAGATCTGTGAGCAGATGGCTCCTCCAATCAAGCTCTTGAAATGAAAACCCAGTGGCCCAGCGCTTACATGAAACATGCGACTGAAGCAAAACCTCGAGCAAAACAAGATGAGGGAAACGAAACTAAAACAGGGAACAACTGCTGCTCTTAGTCCAAACCTACAGCAAACAAACAAATAGTTCTTATACCTAAATCCTGCATCTAATAGAGAAAATTTTAATATATGAAACCCCCTCCCTACTGGCGATAAAAGACTTCACTAAAGGCCATGTGGGCTCCACATCATACACAGAATAAACAAACATGTCTTTTCAGCTTGGCCAGTCCTAGAATAAACCTATATATCTATTTGGATGAGGATTGTGTTAAAGGTCAGTTACAAAAATAGAAATCACACATGAAAAAAAGGTTAAGCAAGCTAATTTTATAACAAACTTAGGTAATTAATGGCTCATCAAGGAAGTCAGAAATACATATAAAGTGTAACAGGTTCAAATAAAACCATAAAATCAGAACCAAACTAGCTGGAGAAGATCTCAGAGTGATCACGCCACTTAAATAAGGTGAGAAATTACTCAGGTGTGTTTCTTTTCCTGAAGCAGTAGTCCTTACCTACTGGGCCAGTTGGTTTGTCATACTAGTACATCAATATACTACAACGCAAGGAGGCATCCAGTGCTGCAAAAACACTATATTTCTTACAAGAACCATAATCAGCAAAGGAGGCACTTATAAGAAATTGTCTTTCCTCCTGAGAGGTAGGTCTTATCAGTGTGACTTTAGTTTTTTAAGCCAGTTGTAGAAAAACTTCCATTTATCTGAATGTGTTTTTGCTGTTACCTTTCTGTTCTTATCTGTTTTTCTTTTACAACTAGTTGTATTTTTTATTGTTTTATTTAACCCATATTGTCCATAGTGTCCCCCTGGTACCAAATCTTGTACATTATCATTGTATTGGCTTGTATTTGTATTAATGTAATAGAGTCAAATTTAATCAGGTTTATTCATTAAGCATGTTTAAAACAACCCCAGATGACCAAAGTGCTGTGCATGTTAAGAGTTAGGCAGCACCGAAAATCAATAACTGATTCGAAAAACATGTATCTGCTTTCTCTGCTGAGCATTTGAGTTTTCTAAGACAAAAAAAAATCAAAACAAAATCCAGGTTTTCATAAAACCTTCCAGACTGTAGCTTTGGACTCCCACATCTAACAACTCCACTGGTTGGAGCCCATTTCATTTTCACTTTTTATGAATTATTTACCATATGACCTCAATAAATGCTAGCGTAGTCAAGTACACTGATGACTCAACTGTATTAGAGAGAGAATCAACATGCTGAGTTGCAAACCATTACTGAACGAGTAAAAAATGAATAAAGTAGTGCTGAACACTATGAGAACTAAATGCATTGTACCTGGTAATAGGAATGTTCTTGTTAATAACACTTTGATTAACCTGTCGATATCAGTGGAATCATGTGGAATAATACCCCTCAATCTGTCACACATCTGTTCAAGTGCTGCTGAAAAACATCTTTAAAAAAAAAAACTTTCAATTGTGCAGAACAAAGCAGCCAGTTTCATTCTTCACTGTTCTTTCTGTACTCACATGTATGAGATGCAGAGACACTAATTTAGCTAGCAGTAGAGGATAAAATAAAGTCAATTCTGCCACTATTTATGCAAACTGTTAGAGTGCATAAGACACTTAACTTTTGTCATGACAAACTAGTTCTGTACTGTCTTTTGTTGTGGAAATATGACATGTCAGGTGAGTTATGGTCAGCTGGTTATACCTGTAGTCCACGTATGAATTAGAACTGCTCTTTATAGATGTTCTTCTAACTGGAACACTGTCAAACAGATCACAAATGGGGTTTCTTTCAAGAATCACTAAAGAATAGAATTCCAGCATAGATGTGATTGTTTGTTGCCCTTGAGTACCATATCTCATGTATGCTTTTATATGTTTAATGCATATTTTTAATATCAGTCCCAGCAGGACAAGTTGCACTTTCCTCCAACGCTAATCCTAAAACATAAACCAAATCATATCGCATTTAATGCACATTGAGGGTAGTTTTTGCTTTTCATATGTACGTACAGGTTTCTGCTGAGTGTTTAGAGATTAGTGATTTTTGTGCAGCCAGGATGAAGCATCGGTTTGTTTGCTCCTCCTGAGATGATGACTTTTCCTGCTTCTGACGTCCTGTTGTTGAGCTGCATAATGGGTCACTGTCGCACAAATTAGTGTTGCTAGTAGTTTTCGAGGTAATTTAGATCCCTGTGACCACTGCTAATAGAAGATACAGTGATGTCGTGATGGAAAAGGTTGTAATATAAGTATATATCTCCTCACCTTGACACAATTTAACCATTTTAATCACAGTTAAAACCTCCAATATGCTCATCAGAAAAAGGCTTGTTGGAGTTTCTGGTGCTGAAATTTTGCATACAGAACAATAACAAGAGCATCTTCTCTTTCAATAATTGGAAAATATTTTCTAAGCATCCTTGAAGAAAGCCACTGATTGAAGCCTGCCTCCATAAACTGCATAGCAGACGCTTTTTGTTTTACTCTAATCAAAGCCCTTTGGTTTCCTTGAAAGCCTTGTCTGTGACAATCGTGTGTGAGCCATTCAGACCGACTACCTGCTCGAGGGGTTTGAAATACCCCTATTGTAAAATTACATTATTAGCAAACAGAATCTTCTTTTCCTATGGAAATGAACTGTTTCCTACTGCAGTTCATGCCTCCACCCTCAGTGTGTGTCAGTGCTTCTGCTCACGTACTGATTGAAGCTTTAGGTCCTGCTCATTGAATGGCTCCATGATTTCAAAGGTCAGAGCTTTTACTTTAAAGATATGGAAGGCAGCTGTCACCCTGCTGCATGCTGACAATATGATGGTGCTCTCGAAGGTGAAAAGAGAAAATGTACTCTACATTAAATATTCAGACAAGAGCGATGGAGCCATCAAAGATTCTTAAATACTGATGAAGAACACTGGTGAATGGTACAATTAAGTACAAGAATCACTCTCATCAAAGGCTCATTTTTGCTTTAATAGCAGTCGGACGTCACAGTTCTCTTCTTTCATACTGGCTCATTTTAGGGTGCTGTCTCTGCCTGTATGCACCAAGGTTTTAAATGCCAGTAAAGCGTCAAAGGCTTCATGTTTTAAAGAATTAACAATAACTCAAACTGCTAACTCTTCATTGCATTTCTACCCACATGATGGGAACCCATTTCTTTAAAACTGCCTTCACATTGATTTTCTACAATCAAGGTCGTCGTTATCTCAGGGAAACCCAGCTAAACAGCTCAGCCTTCATATCTACAAAACAGTCACCAAACATGTCTATTCTTTGTTTAAAAAGCTTTTATCAGGTGGAAAAAAAACCAAAGTAACATCCTTGACTGATGCAGCACCTCATTCCTGTCTTTTAATCCCTGCATTACTCTCTCCATAATCGCACTATTGCAGTTGGCTACATTTAAACAACTCAATCATTTATGAGGATTTCTTGGCAAAATTACAATTAGTCACATAGTACAATTCATGAAAAACTCTCTTGATATTAAATTCTAGGAATCTAAATGACGATTTAATATCCCTCTGGGTTATAGTGACTCTGCTCAGGAAATTATAAACTGCTTTTTTACTGTTGTGTCATGAATCCAATTCTTAGTTGATGGCGACTATTGACAGAGATGGATCGCTGTGATGAAAATCATCTCACCATTATCCATCATTTCACTTTGTGGAAAATGTGTTTACAATGCCAAAATGAAAACGCCCCTCTTTGATTTAATATTTGCTTGACACAATTAAATTAGAATCCCACATCATGCACCTCTTTGTGTTTCTGCCTGAGCTTTAGATTCTAGTCTGTTGCAAATGATCTGAATTCAGTTATATGTCAGCACACTGACAAAGTTTCCATTGTTGGTGGATATAAGGTTAGTTATATGTTAATAATCCTCAAGGGAAAAGACAGTATAATGAATACCTTAGTAGAACATAGAAATAGAAAAAGTAGAAAACAATGTTTATTAATTGAAAATGATCAAACATTCACTTTATTTCCAATGTTAGCATAATAAAAAAACTATTTGTTGGGAGAATCATCACATTCTCCACAACTAATGAGTGAATAAAAGCAACTGAACAATTGAAAAAAGCACAGCAGCCAAGTTTAAAGAACACTGAAACCTGTGTGACTGTTCAACTGGAAAAACAACTAAAGTAAATCTCTTTGACTGGTTGGAGGAACATCAGTCCAAACACTGGCAAATAAGTTAACATGTCTGGGAGAGATTTCAAAAAATTAGGACAGAACAGTTGAGAAGGTAAGAATGCTAGTGACAAAAAAGATAAGTGATCACAAACAGACCCTAAATATCGTGAACTGAGAGAACATGACAACGTAACAAGCTAGAACCTTAAAATGACCAACAATACATCACAAAACTCACATTTACTTCTGAGTTGTTATTGTCAAATGTTCCTGTTTTGTCCACCACCCATGTTGGTATTTTAAGCTTTTGCTGATCATCTTCTCTTAGCCAATGCCAGCACATACTGAAAAAATCTTAGTTTATGCGCTTCCAATTGTCAGTGAGCTATTTTTAAACACGCTCAAGTGGAGTGTGCATAATGTAAAGCAGAGAACAAGAAAGTTAACCCAGATCTGTCACACAAAGCTCTGCAGAAAATTACTACCTTTTCCCTAATAAAACGCTTGTCTTATGTGGTATTTCCTTAAAAACTACACACTAGCAACATGTAGAATTCCAAACAGAAAAACAGGCTGAGGTCCAGAGAAAAACAACTCCGACTGGAAAAACAAAGCATCAAGTCAACAATAAAGGACCTTTGTGTGCTGCTTTAATGAACACCGGGGGGAACAGAAAGGCAAAATGTGATTTCCTGTGAGACGCAGCAATGAATGCTATTAGACAAAGACCTCAGCACACTCACTGTTATTGATATGAGATGTTTGAAGGTCTCTATACACTGGTTTACTGCAGTAATTTGCTGCGGGATCACAGAGGTTATTCTGTTATGACCAAATGTTCTCATGAGAAATTCCGTACATGCCAGAATAAAACAGTTTATGAGTTTTCTGAACTACTTGTAAATGTGTTATTGCTTCACTTTCACACTTCAGTCCATAAATTAATTTTATTACTTTCCATCCTAACACTGACAGTTAGTGTAATCCTTCCATATGTTTATACGGATTTCAATGTAAGTGATCCCATAAAATCCTGTGCTTTATCTGTGCAAAAATATATTCAAATGTTTAAGTGAAGCTAACAGGAGTTCTAACAGTCTGCAGTAAACAAATCAAGTGATGATCCTCCAGTCACAGTCTTTTCCATACTTTTTGTTATTATCCTTTCTCTGCAGCTCAACAGGGAAACACAAAGACAGACTTTTGTATTAAGCAGAGTCCAGTTCCTTTGTTCCACTTTGATTGTTGAGGTGTGAAATTAGTTTTAGGTAGTTTGACAACTGTGGGTTTAGTTCACCATCACTTGAACTGAAAACAGATTAGAAGGGGCTGGTACGAACAGGAGAATTACAACAAGAAAGACCTCTTCAACTGTTCATTTGGAAAGCAAAAAAAATTGGAAACGGTCCAATTCGAGAAAGTACTTAAGCTTTTTTTCCCTAGCTGTCACACAACTATACTATTATCTGATAAAATATTACCGCTGTAAACTATTTTTGTGGAAGAAAATAACTTGCCACCATATAGACCTCACAAGAGTATACACAACAGTATCTCCTCAGATACAGTTAATCTGCATGGAAACCTCCTTAAACAACTAATTTCCTGAGTGCTGAGGTCAGGAGTTAAATAAACTGAATCAATTTCATGCTGATTAAAATGAAATTTGGCACTAGAAGGTATTAGTCACTTCCTGGAAGAAGACTGAAAACTGGCTTTTTGTGTGCAATTGAAAATGAAAGTTTGGGTTCATCGCAACAGAACTGGATATTTTCAGGGGATTTCAGGAAATCAGAAGATGCCAAAAACTGTTAACAACTAACTGGTAATCACTTCAGACAGGAAGATGACACGAGGCAGTCAGGGACAACCTTCTAGTTTTCCGTGTTGTTGCATCTTGGACTGAACACACAAACAGCAAAATACAAAAATACTGTTGTTTTCATTGCCTATGAAAGATATTACACGTCAAAGTAATTAAAGCTTAGTCAGAAAATAAATCTCTTCTGTTTTTATATTAATGTACAATAAAAAAAGAATATATTAAAAATTCTGTATAAACAGAAGCGAACAATATTTACACCAGTATAAAATTGTTCAAGGCAAATGATTTGGCTGTTTGGTCCCTGTAAAAACGAATGGAAATCTTGCTTTTCCTCATCACCTGTGGCTGCTCGGGTGATGTCTCTGGTGCACATGAGGTGGTTCTTGTGAACTCATGACAATGTCTACCGATACGGGAAATGAAAAACGATCCAACATCTTCGCAATCTTCTCATGAGGAACACCATGCTTGTTCCTCCTGGAGGGACAGCAAGGCGATAGTATTAATATTTTTCAAATTCTGCAAGAGCACGTACATATGATAATTTGAAAAATCATACTTCTCCAGCTCGTAAGGATCGAATTTCCATCTGGTGTCAGGCTCACAAAAGTCCACTTTGTATCCTCTTTCC
The DNA here is from genome assembly GCF_022539595.1 of Amphiprion ocellaris. Lineage (NCBI taxonomy): Eukaryota > Metazoa > Chordata > Actinopteri > Pomacentridae > Amphiprion > Amphiprion ocellaris. Next base: position 28,608,217 of record NC_072772.1, on the reverse strand, counting down.
AAGGCCTATTGAAAATTTAAGAGGATCTTTGAAAAACAAAATACTAACTACTACATATGAATGAATATGTAACACTTACCATTTTGACATATGGCTTCATTTCCCAGGCTTGGATGTTTGTATTATCAATAATAATGGGAGACCGGCCATCATGCAGAGCATCTTTAGCTGAAACACACAAAAGAACATTTTGTAAAGAAAATCTAAATTGCTTCAAACAAGCATTTCATTAACTACAAAGTCAGCTTTTCAACATTTCAAGCTTAACCGGTGGACAACCACAACACAGCAGCTGGTACTAATATACAATTGAAGACAAAATTATTAGCCACGCTATGAAATTTCACTGTTTTTTTCACAATTTTCCCAGGTGCATTTTTAAAACAACAGAGGACATTTAACATAGTACTTCTAAACATACTAGTTTTCTTCAGTAAGCATAAAAGAATTGTTTTTGCACACAATAACAGAATATTTTTTCAAAAATGAAAAATTACAAGGGTCAATATTATTAGGCCCTTTAGGACATCAACTTTTTATTGAGCCAAAGCACAAACCACTGTTGTACAATCATGTGCTTTAACTTTGTAATGCTCACAGCTTGCTTTTTTTTTTTTGCGATCTACTTACTTTTGATTGTGACATATTGTCTTTTTATTGCGACCTATTGACCTTTTATTGTGATCCATTGTCCTATGTTTTATTGTATGTTTCACTGTTATGTTTTCCTTGTGTACTTTTTGCAGTGTGCTTTTATTGTGACTTATTGTTTTATGTTTCACTGTTGTGTCTTTTTTTCTTAGGGACTACAGATGTAAATTAGCATTGTGCTATTATCCGGCATATTTACGCCCATTTCTGAATAAATGGGCATTCATTAATGTGCACTGTCCCTACCAAATAAATAAATAAATAAATAAATAATCAGTCAAGTTAAAAATGAGGGTCATCATTCACTTTACACACAGTATAAAAACTTCACTAATGATCTGAGCTGTCACTTGAGAAAGCTTCATGCCAAAAACAAAAGAAATCACTTTAGACTTGAGAAAAAGAATTGTTGATGCTTACAAAGCAGGAGATGGGTAAACTAAGTTATCACAGCGTTTCCAAGTGTCAAGAAGTGGAGTGAGAAGTGTCATCAAGAAATTCAAAGAGAGCCACAAAGTACAGAATAAGTCTGGCAGAGGTAGGAAGCAAAAGATTTCAAAGACTCTGCAAAGAAAATTTGTGAGAGATGTGTCTAAACATGCTAGAACAAAGACCAAAGACCAGAGTGAACATTACTAACTAGCCTGCACAAAGCCCTGATGTGAATCCCACTGAAAATCTGTGGGGCCATCTGAAGACCAGGGTCCATGTCAAAACACTATCAAATCTGGAAGAGCCTGACAGATTTACCAAAGAAGAATGGGCTGGGATTCCTCAGGAGATGTCAGAGACTAGGTACACACTACAACAAATGACTGCAAGCTGTTGTCCAGCAAAAAGGATATACAACTGTCTATTAGCATCAAGGGGGCTAATAATTTTAACCCTGGTAGTTTTTGTGTTTTGTTAAATAACTTTGTTTCTGTGTGCAAAGTAAAATAATGTAAGCATCCAAATAAAACCAGGATGTTTGGAAAAACTCTGCTAAAAATTTCTTGATCCGTTTACCAGCACTTGGGAATTTTTTTGGGGAAAAAAAAATTCATAGGGGGGCTAATAATTTTGTCTTCAACTGTATGTCTGAAAACACCCTTAATGTGAAGAAACCAGTAAAAACCGTCCTAACAAAAATGCTTTAGTGGTTGCTGCAAACTTTTTACATGACATTGAACTTCAACGAGCATTTAAGCAGACAATACCTCTGCCCTGGTTCCATTCATGCGCCTTTCCAAGAAGGCCCGGCTCATACTGGTAGCCATCATTGTATGCAAAGTAGTCATCTGTGCTCAAAATGATGCCACTAGGACCAGTGGAGAGCAACTCCCTGCAAGACAGTTGTTTACACAGCACACATTTCAGGTAAGAACAAACTTAAATGGACAATAAGCACATTTATGAAACTCAAGATTACCTGGCCAGTGTTGATTTTCCAGATCCTGGTAATCCCCTCATTAAGATTAGCACCAAAGCTGAGTGGTATGTATGACGACCCTCACGGGGCTCGTAGTGATGATGTCGCTCCCACGCTTCATTTTCGGAGTCAAATCCCTGCTGCCTCTCATATTCTTCATCAAAGTGAGAGCATTCTTCCTTTCTATCTCTAGACCACCTATCAGTTCCATTATCTACAAGTGCATCATAGCTGCAATCTTGTTTGTCCCTGTCAAAGTGATGTGGAGAATCTCTGTGAAACCCCCAAGAGGGAGGACTGCATACACTGGGTGGTGGGAAGTGGGAATATGTTGGAAAATGCAACTTGTTTTGATACTGGTTTGTCAAGCCTGAACTGCTAAAGCTAGGATTCAGATGCGGTGGAGCATTTTGTTGATTTGGGAATGCAGGTGGGGGTGGTCGATGAGGTAACGGGGGTCTGTGAAATGTTGGGTTAGGTGGCCTGTTCAGTGGTGGACAATTGTGCCACTGGTTTTGGTTTGAAACAGCGTTACCAGAGCTCAGGTCTAAACCTGGCCTCGGTCTTCTGGGGTAGTATGGTTCATTTTGATACCAGTGAGACCAGGATGACTGTTTCCTTCCACTACTTTTCTGGTAGCCATCTATTTCCGTGACATCTGAGTTTCTTGTGCTTTGAATTTTCTCCTTGGGCACATCCTGAGTCTCTTTGCTTGTAGGCATTTCAGGAGGTATGAGTGGTTGTACAAAACCTTCATCTTGTTTCACTGAGTTACCATTAGCACCGTCCAGTGTATCAATCTTCCCAAGCTCTTTGTAAAATTCACTCAGTGAATCCTCAATATCAGACTTGACTTGGGTAGCTGGTGGAGGAAATGCTGGACCAATGAATGCTGTGCTGGTGAGTCCTACCTCCTTTAACACACGGTCCCTCTTACTGGTGTTCGGACTACTGCAGTCATCTCTACAGTCTCCAGCACATGCACCCTGACAAGGGTTTGCTATGACATTAGACGTCGTACAGGAGAGTTCAGTCTGAGACATCTGCATGAAAACAGATAAGAACAGTTAGTACTCTGGACAGCCAGAAAAATAAAAAGAGCTTCAGTAAAGAGCAACTCCCTGTCTAGGTAGAAGGAAGGTTGATTTCTGCTTTTGGTTCTTAAAGACATTTCACTGCTCAGTTGAACGGCGTCTTCAGTTGTAGCTGACTCTTTTGAGACCAGACAGATGGTATGAAAGTGTAATGAAGGAAGTAATCTATGTTAAACTGAAATAGTCATCTGTAAACAGATACATGCAACACTGCTTATCTGCTACTAACACCGATCAGGCATAACATTACGACCACCTGCCTAATACCGTGTTGGTCCTCTTTATGCTGCTAAAGCTCCTCTGACCCAGTGGGGCAGGGACACAGGACCTCTGGGGATGTCCTGTGGCACTGGGATGGTGGGTTGCAGGGTGGGACCTACCTAGATCAGGCTTATCTGAGCACATCCCACAGATTCTCAATAACATTTAGATCTGGGGAGTGTCGCAGCCAAGTTAACAGCTTAGCTTTGTCATGTTCCCCCGGGCCACTCCTGAGCATTTTTTGTGGTGTGTCGGGGTGCATTGTCGTGCTGAGGGCGGCAATGGGCATCAAGGACTGCTTTTGCCATGGGAGGTTGGGGGTTGCTTCACCTGCAATGTTTAGGTGGGTGGTACATCTCAAACATCCACATGCATGTCAGGACTCAAGGTTCCTCAGAATGTTGCACTGTAACAAGATGATCTATGTAATTCACTTCACCTGTCAGTGGTCATAATGTTGTGGCTGATCGGTGTATAAAGAATTTGAGTCTGGGGTCGTTTATGGGCCATTAGTCATCTGATTTGTGGGTGACACCATCTATCCGGGACTCGCCATCTTTACGTTAGAACTAAAAAGCCTCTTGAATGAGATATCAAACGTTTTCAGTACCCAAAAAGAAACGTCCAGTTGCCTTCTCCTGAAGCTTGTTAGGATTACCATGACTGAGATAACCGTGAATATACACAACCACTTAGAACTAATAAACACTTATTACCGCGACTTCGGTGTAAAATTTCAGTGAGTAGTTCAACGAGTTGATACACTAAAGTGTGTATCCGAGAGTACAAAATGTTTTTGTATTATTATTATTTTCAGGATGTCACCGAGTTCACTGAATGTATTAATATACCGAGACCGAAACTGAACATACAGTCAACTGTTAACCGTTAGCTAAAGTGTCACCACCTCATGACGATGAATTAAAACGAAATACAAGTAAATAAATAACTTTCTACCTCAGCGTAACAATAAAGAGTACAGTCGCTATTTATGAGTGCTTACCGTTCACATTCAGAAAGCATAAATGAAAGTCAAAAGCGACATTAACCTAACACCCGGCGCTGATCTTCCACATTGCAGTTGCCTTCTGTTTACGGAAATTACGTCATTCTTCTTCTTCTCATTTACGGCGGACGGACTTTTTCTGATGAGCCCGACAGCGCCACCAGCAGGACTGCAGCGAGACAGGCATTTCTGAAGATGGCAACAGAAAGTGTAAAGGTGTGGAAGATATGCTGTTATATACTGTTGATGCTAATGACCTCTAAGTCCTTATTAGTATAAAATAATATTTGTGGTAGTAATTTAAATGAGCTTTTTTCCCATTGATTACACACGGGAACACAAATTTCAATATCTCTCTCTATATATATATATGGCAAATTTTTTCTTCATAAGTTGCAAATTAAACATGTCCTTGGGTTTTTGTTACTAGTTTATTTAATAACTTAATGTATACTCATACGGCGGTGAGTATGTAGCATTAATCGATGCCACAATCCACCACATTTATAGCCAGTCAATTTACGCCTTTGCCAAGATGGACCTGTAAATTACAGACCTCAATAAGAAATAGATGAGGGACAGTGCACAGATTCCACATTACACACATTAAAACCACAGAGCTCAGAACTCATAAAGAAGCATTTCTTTGTGACTATTAAAAGTGTTTTGTTCTCAAAGTAGCCTTAACTAATTTAAGTGCTTAATATTTTTGCCTATAGTAATCACAAGGCTCAGATTGTTTATTATTCTGCATCTTTTGAAGTATACAGTATGTATTTTAGAAATCACTTACAAAAAACAACTACATACCAGTATGTCACTTGTAGGCCCCTTGCATTGCTATTGACCTGTCAATACAGCAAAAACAGGGAGTCGAGGAAACACTTTACTTTTACTTTATAGACAAAAAAGTAGACAGAAGAGAAGACTACAGACCAATGTAAAGTGATGACATGATTTTACTGTTTAAGAACTTTCCTCACTTTAATGATTCAAGTGAGACTACAAAAATAACCACGGAATACGTTAAACAGCCTTAAATCTTTACATTCAGTCGTTTGTACAGTGTTTCATATAAAAGCTGTACTGTGCTTCTCGCCATGCAGTCAAAAGTAACTACAGTAAATCACCACCATGCAATGCCTGAGTATCAATCATAGCCAGTTCCTCATCATGAACCCATTCATCCTCAACCAGTGAGTCGGTGGGTTTGTGAGCTGGGGTCTGTACAGTTTTTAAAGTGCTAGGAGTCGCAGACCTCCGTGGGGGATTGAACGTCTTATTTACACATGGAGAACCAACTGAGCCCAGATGGGAGAGAGGTGGTGGAGACGGGATACGAGACAGATAGTCCAGAGCTCTCCTTCTTTTCAGACTTCTGGGGTCTTTTTCTGATGAAGATGTCGCTGCTGGAGGGTTCCTGCTGACGGGTGTGAAAGATCCAAGGCTTCTGTTTGGCTTCTGTAAAGTTCCCTACATAAAAAGACAGTGTATATTCAACACACAGTGATTTTGACAAATGCATCGAAAAGCCCAAGGTATTACAGCATGAACATAAACTCACACTGGTTTTTGTTTCTTGTCTTTTGTCCGTTGCAGAAGCTGGGGTTTGTGGTTGCAGAGCTGGAGAAGTGATGGAGCTGAGGCCATCAGATCTGATTAAATGCGAAAGCTTCTCTTCAGCACTTAGAAAGAAGTTCTCGTGATGCTAGAAACAGATGACAAAAAAGAAAAGTCATTTTATTATTTAACAACATTTTATTGTATCCAAGCGGAAGAGAATAGAAAAATGAGAAAATGGTTCAGGACAGTAATCCAATTATTTGTCTATCACAAACCTTTCTGTGTTTACAGCCATAACTGTGCAATGCACTTTAAAGATTTCTGATAAAGCAGACATTTTTCCTTTCAAGTGTGAAATGATGAAAAACAAGATATATACAAAAAAAGACTTGTTAAAGGTTAAGAGATCAAATTCAGCCCATTTTCTACAAATCCACTTCTACCACTGTTCAGCTCAGTAAATCTGACAAAAATACTTTCTATTTCATATATCATAATTGTAAATTAAGATCTCCTCCTGCCTTGACTGAACTGTAACTTATTTCAACTATGATTCTGATTCCCTAAAAAACATGAAGCACTCGAGGAGAAACAGTTTTTGAAGCAAATTAGCAGCTTTGAAGTTTTTGCATTTTAGCACTGTACCTGGACCACATTTCTGAGTTGGCTGAGGGATTCTTGAAGATGAGCTTCCTTGGGGTTTGTAGAGAAGACAGTCAGATCGCCTGCATACACAACAGGTGTGGGATGCATGGACTGACCTCTCAGCTGCAGGTTGCTCAGAGCCAACAGGACATTTGGTTTTACTACATCTTCCAGGCCAGACTGAGACAAGCTACTGAAACAGCGCACTTTCACAAAGTTCAGGTTACCATCGGCCAAATAAAATGCAGGAGAAGGACCTGTGACCAAAACAACAAACAATTATCATCGCAATATAGGTATGAAAGAGCGTTCATTAGGAGTTAGCAAAAAACATCACCTACCCTGTACGTCTATGACACTGATGACGCATCCTGTGAGATCAACCTCTCCACACAGTGGCTGGAATTCTGGGTTCTGAAGAGTCACAAAATTTGTTGAGACCCTTGGCTGGAACCGTGCTGATAACCATTCCTGGGAAGCCTGAATGTTAAAATAAATCACATCTTAGAAAATCTTTGCATCAACTATATAATTTCTATACTACATGACAAATTCCAGATCTAAACTAGATGTGCTGAAGGCAGTTGGTTTCCTGTTACCTGTAGCTCTTCAAACTGTGTTTTCTTTGTCCCAGTGAGCTGAACAGATTCAACACTGCTGTGTTTCTTTCCGTCTGAAGTTGTGAGGTTATAGACTTTGTATCGATGACCTTCCTTCAGTAGTGACTGAAGATCCGAGGTGGGCCGCCAAAGACTCAACTGGTAAACTAAAACCAAGAAAAAAATTTTTTTATTTAGGCTCACAATACTATATCAAAGTCTAACGATAAGTCACAAAAGAATTAAAATTAAGACACACCACTGCCAGGTTGGCCCATAGAGTCAGTGATGCAGAGTCTCCACACAGGTGTTACATCTCGTTTGGGACAGCTCCCTTCATTATCCTCGCCTTCTAGAGCGCGACGATATCGATCCTGGAGTTCAGCCTGTTTCTTCTCCACCAGGGAACGCCTGTAGGTGTGAAGAGTCTCCATCTGTTGTATGCTCAAATGAGCCTAGGACATGGATGTAAAAAATAAAAAAATAAGTTAATGAAACTATTAATAAGAGAAAGCAAATCAACATTCTATAAAGCAAATGTCTTATCACCTCAAGGTAAGCGGGGTCATCTCCCACAGCTTCATACAGTTCCTCTCCATCCTGCAGACTTGCAAAATTCTGACGACTCCTTCTTTGTCTTCTTCGTTGAGGTTTATTATTCCCTGAAGATGACAATTTGTTAAAATTTGCACAAATTCGATCAATACAAAACTGTGGAAAGCACGATTTTTACTTTTTTCCTCCTTTTCAAACTCCGATTGAATCTTGGTAAATAGAGTTTCCATGGCTTTTTGTTTGTGGTTGTTGTATCGTCTCGCCTCTTTCTCTTCGGCACGAACAGAACGGAACACAGCACCTCCATCTGTTTTCCTCTCCATCCACTGGAAAAAAAGGAACAGAACATGAACCTCTAGAACTAACAGCAGCAATATAGTACATAAAGAAATTGACTAAGCACACCTGTATGGGGTAGCTTCTCAGTATGATGATGTCAACACATCCTACTGGACCTCCATTACTATACAAAGAGGAGACTGGAAGCAGAAATGGCCGTGGATCCCTGTGAAATCCCAACTTTGCATCCCAACGCGCAGGTCTGCTGCTATTGGCACAAATCTAAACATATAAAGAATAAATAGGACAATTTATCACCTGGTTGCCTTGTGAACAGACAGTAAAACTCACCACCTCCCCCATAATCTACCTTTAACATGAGAGATTCAGGCGCCTCCAGCGGGGAGCATGCATCTTGTGATCCCACCAGCTGAGCCCCATGGATGATCAATTTGCCACCAACAGCCAGTCGACCTTTGTGAAGCATGGCAGTCAGAGGTTCATCCAGCTGGGCTTTTATGGCATACCAACCATCTGTCAGCCAAACGACTGCAGATGGAGCTTCGACCTTGGCATTGGCACTTTGTGGATTCTTTGTGTCACTGCGAATCTGTCTGATTGGGGAGTGACCTCTGGACACAATCTCACAAACGCAGAGAATCAGGGTTTTGGCCGATGTGTCGTCCTTTTCCATGATCTTTCTCAGAGCTGGCCTGCGGCTGTGGTCCACCTCTACATCATATCTAATACAAATGACATAAAATTAATGCTTGAAATGCTTAAGAGAACATGCAAATGTTGAATTAGTCAACTGGCAGGCAATATTTAGCCACTGTGTTGATAATTGAACATTTCTTAAATGGTAAAAACATTCCAGTTGCAGCTTTATCACTGTGAGGACTTGTTGATTTTAGCCTTTTATGTCATTCATAATGAAACATTCTTGGATTATAAACAGTTGGTTGGACAAAGCAAGACTTCTGATGTCGCCAAAAACTCTTTTAAATGTACTGTTACTTTTTTAAACACTATTTTCTAATATTTTAATCTATTCATTAAGAGGAGTCTGTTGCTGACTTGTTTAAAACAAACAAACAAAAAAACATACCAGAAAATAAATTAGATTTCAGTGGGAAGAACTGCGTTTGTACTACGCTCCACAAAATTACCCAAAGTGTAATTTAGTAGAAGTTCTATATTTCTGTGCATTTATTTTAATTACATGGAATGTTTAACTTACACAAAACAGCAGGTGGCAATGTGCTGTAACACAGTTAGTTGTGGAACATACTTATACACATTATGCAACAGAATATGTGCATGGTGAAATGAGGTACAACTACATACATAAATATAATGAACTACAGTCAGCTTCTCACATATGTACCTGTACTTAAGTTGTAGGAGAACCTGCTCTGGTGTGAGACAGAGGCCGCCCACTGCTTCTGGGAAGGATTTTTCCATGGAAGCCTGCTTCCAAACAATCCATCTGTAGTGATTGTACACCCACGCCTCACTAATCAGTTTGGGATCCACACCTGGGGTGTCACATAATGATCTGTGGACAGTGTAGGACAAGATGACAGACAGTACAATTAGCTTGCAGTCTAGGAATACATCTAAACACTCGGATACTATGACTAGTTCAACATCACATTGATTTAAACATGATCATTAATACCTATAGAACTCTTCTTTTCCTGCAGTCCCGTCTTTGCTGGGGATCAGCCATCCTCCATCAGCAAGCTGAATACCACCTTCATCTGCAAACGCTTCCTTTTTCAGAAACTGTAGCAAATTGAAGCGAAAAGACTCTGCAGTCTCACCAGTGATGTCAGAAACATGCTTATGAACTCCATATTCATACAGCTGAAAAACAAGAACATCAAGATGCTACATGTTGTTTCCATAAAAGAGGCTGCATTTTTAACCAAACAGAAAACTGACTATGAAAACAAATGCATCAACATCCAGTGACAGTCATGGACTTGCCTGTTTTTGGGTGTATCTTGCTGGGGGTTTTTCATCCATTGCGACTTTCAATGGGATCCTCATCACCCCAGAGGTTTTTGTTAGAAACAAGCTTCCTGGTAGAGGCCGAATGGTCTGACGCTTCTTTTTCCTGATCCTCATGTCCTGCATATCTCGTGCCAGCTCAGTGCTCTGAAGGTTCTGATAAATCTCTGTCAACAGACAATGAACATATCAGAATTGTACCAAGGTTATGTAAAATATTTGCATTGTTAACCGACCTCATTAAAAAAGATTACTGTACCTTGGCTTCTGGAAAATGTGTCATCCACATGTGATACCTCTGCACCATAACTGATTGACCCACATCCACCAGAAAGGCTCTGACTATTCATCATATTATCACTTGTAGTATCCATCAAGGCAGTTACATCTCGAGCACCATGTGTTTTTTTACTGGGCGGTACATAAGTGCAGCTGTTAGACGGCACTGCAAAGTGATGAGGGTGTTTCTCCTCTTCCTCTTGTGGTTTAGAGGAGCTCTCTTGCACAGTTCTTTGTTTTTTGAATGGAGGAACAAACACAGTCGGTGCCCTTATCTCGTCCTTGACCGCTGCATTCTTATGAGTCTCTGTGGTTGTATTTTTGATGAATGGAGGAACAAACGCTGGCATCTTGGAATATGCTGATCTGCTGTCTCCTGGGGTAGACTGATGTGTTGTCCTTTTTAATCTGGTTTCTATTAAGTTTTTTCCAGTCCTGTAAAAAGAAAACAAAGCTGACAACATCTGTCACCCACTTGACAACATAACCAACAATTTACAGCCAACTTACCTGGGTGGTCCTGTGATGTTTGGATGGAGAGAAGCACTGTACTTGAAGACTCTCCTGTCTCTCATTACACCTTAATTAAGAAGAAAGAATAATGATGAAATTTAATATACAAGACAAAATCAGCATTCATCAATAATTTGACATAGTGCAAATGATTTACCATTTGGACAATTTTTCACTGGCTGAAGTGTTGAACCTCTTGGCCCATCAACCGTTCTGTCGAATTCTTCCAGTAATCGTCTTTTCAGGGGAGGCTGACCTAGATTATTTCAAAACAATAAGGTAATTTTTATGTTTAATAAGCAAATAATGCCAATAGAGAAAAGGTTAAAGTTATATAATGATAATAATCAGGCATTTTAAACAATATGTACATTGTGGTTTCTGTGCAATACGAGAAATATTTATTTGAAACACTCAAATGGCAAGTAATAGTAACGGTGTTAACACAATCTGCTCTTTGAATAATTCGGATTCAATAAAATCATGTTACACTATATATATTTCTGAACAGTAATGCAGACACTTACTAGTCATATCTGCATCTTCCATTGATCTTTTCCCTCTTGTTTTTTCATCTTCTGCAGATGTGTTGCTGGATTGTGGGTTATCTTCCAGTGGCATATTTTCTAAAGTCATTGGAAGACTTTGGCCAGCGAGACCTTCATCTTCTAGCAAGGCTTTGGTGCAGTCCAGGGCTTCCTGGGCAAGAAACTTCTGCTGAGTTTCTGTGCAGCCGGTGAGGTTAAGAGACTGAAAGCTTAGAACTGAAAACTCATCTGTTCTTATAACTTTAGGCCCTTTGCTGCTTCTCTCATTTATTTCACAATCCAGCACACATGACATTTCCTGTTCAGTGATGTCATGTAAATTTTCTGTCCCCAATGGGATGATTTTGTCTTCCTGAAACTGAAATGCATCTGCAGGTGCTGATTTAACTGCGAACGAAGCACTTTCCTTAGTAGGCATATACTTGTCAATGGCTGCAGTGAGATCAGAATTTGTAGTTTGGTTCACATCTTTCATTTTTAATAGATCTAACTTATGGGTGTCACATGGGCTTGCTCCAGAGTAGCGTGAATCATGACACTCTCCATCAGCAAATTCTTTCAGAAGGTTGTTTGCTTTCAAAAGACTTTTCTCAGACACATGGACTTTTGCTCCCCCTGCAGTAGTGAAACCACTGTGCTTTTTATCTGTATTATTCTGAGCATCTTTGAATTTTTCATCACTCTTCCTTTTGTCTGAAATAGCTGTGATATCTGCACTCAAACTGATGTCACCGAAGAGAGCTTTTGCCTTCTGTAAGGCCTCAGAAGAAAGTGCCACAAGTTTTCCACTGGCTGCTAGAAATCCCCTATTCCTGAATGATGGAGCAGGAAGTGGAGTCATGGAGTGTGGTGGCATTGAACCAATCTTATGGTCAATTTTTTCACATTCACTTAAAAGAGCTTCTGCTTTCCTGAGAGCTTCAGACGAAATCGCAACTCCTTTCCCACTGGCTGTTCGAAATCCTCCATTCAGTGGTGGCAAAGTCTCTTCTTTTGGTTCCTCTTGTTTACTTGTGTGCTCAGTGCATCCACTTTCAGCTCGTTCAGAAACATTTACTGTCAACCTTTCATGTGGCTTCTTCTGGTTGTCACTTCTACTCAAAGGTGCTATACTCCTACATTTTATTGACGTTGCATTGTTACAGTCCATTTGACAATCTTTGAATAAGTCATCTGCCTCTTGCATTGCTTTTGCTGAAACAGAATCAAATTCACTCAAAAGATGTTTTGCTTTCAAAAGATTTCTCTGTGACATGTGGACTTTTTGTCCTCCTGCAGTTGTAAAACCACATTGTTCATGATTGTCTTGTTTCTTGTCACTGCTCTTTATGTGTGAAACATCTGCACTGTAACTGATGTCACTGAAGAGAGATTTTGCCTTCAGAAGTGCCTCTGATGAAAGTGCCACTTGCTTTCCACTTGCTGTGAGAAATCCATCTTTTCTGGGAGGTGGACCTTGAACTGGACATTTGAAATGTGACGGTTTTAAACTGAGTTCATCCACTTCATCACATTCACTGAACAGGGATTTTGCTTTCTTGAGAGCTGCGGATGAAATGGAAACTCCTTTTCCACTGGCTGTCTGAAATCCAGTATTTTGTGGTAGCACAGCGTCTTCTTTTTGTTTCCCTAGTTTGTTTGTGTGCTCAGTGTATCCATGTCCACGTTGCTCAGAAAATCTGACTGGCAGCGTTTGATCTGCTTTAATGTTTGAAAGGGTTTTCTTGTCGCTGGCAGAACTGCTCACACTTTTACATGTTACTGACATTCCACTGTTACCATCCATATCAAAGTCTTTGAAGAAAGCATCTGTCTCTTGGTTTGCTTTTGTTGAAGTTGAATCAAATTCTTTCACAGGATTTTTCTGTGACAAATGGGCTTTTTCACCCCGAGCAGCTGTGAAACTACAATGTATTTTCTCTTGTTTCTTGTCACTGTCCCTTGTGTGCAAACCATCTTGGATCTCTGCACTGATGTCACTAAAGAGAGATTTTGCCTTTTGGAGCACCTCCGATGAAAGTGCCACTCGCTTACCACTGGCTGTGAGAAATTCATCATTCCTGGGAGGTGGACCATGAACTGGTGGCTTGGAATGTGATGGCCTAACACAGAGTTTATCGTCCACTTCATCACATTCACTGAACAGAGATTTTGCTTTTTTGAGAGCTGCAGATGAAATGACAACTCTATTTCCACTGGCGGTCTGAAATCCACCATTTTTAGGTGGTGAAACCTGAGTTTGAGAGGTAAGCTGCCCTGTGCTTTCACAGTTTTCTTTTTGATCTAGCGGGTTGTTTGTGTCCTCGAGTGTACAAATTTCTTTCAAAAGACTCTCAGGCTTTTTCAGTGCATCAGCTGACACAGATACTTTCTTCTCGCTGGCTGTACAGAATCCATCACAACTGCTCAATTCATCGATGGCAGCAGAATCAGTATTCTTTGATGTCGTGCACAGCGGGTGAGAAAATGGTTTTGAAGTGGAAAATGGGTTTCCATGGAAAGACATTGTATTTTTTAAAGGTAGTCTGCCGTTGAAACCAATACTTTTCATTTTCATATGATCGGGATGTGGCTCCTTTGTGTGAGGTGCACGCAGTCCAGCATTCACATTTTCACAATTAGTGCGTCCACTGGCATGTTCATCAGAAATTCTGACTTGTCGAGGGCTTTTATATTTTGAAAGGTTTTTCTTATTGTCAGCTCTTTCAGACACAGGTTCTATGCTTTTCTTATATTTTACTAATATGCTATCATTTTGGTCATTTGCATCACAGTCTTTGAAAAAAGCCTCTGCCTGTCGCATGTATTTTGCTGAAATAGCGATCCCTTTCCCACTAGCCATGTGGAAGCCACTTTGACACATGGTTGTGTCCACTTTGCCATTTCTAAAACTTCTGGTTGCGTCGTTATCTGCAATGCTTGTGACCCGTTTGTCTGAACAGACGGCAGACTCCATACTGGAATGACAGCCTTGAATTCTCTCTCCAACATGACAGTCATCTTTAAGGGTCAACTTAGAATCATCCTCGCCAGTGTTAGAATCCACGCTGCACTGTTGTTTGGTTTTATCATCATTTTCACTGTTTTGCATGTCTGGTGATTTCTGATCTGGCAGATTCTCCTGTAAATCCGCAAACAAAGCTCTAGCTTTGCTTAGACATGTTTTTGAAACTCTCAAAACATTTTCTCCTGCAGTTTTAAATGCCACACCAAGCATTAAAGGATTTTTGTTCTCCATCTTGCTTGTTTCAGTGTGCTCAGTTCTCTGAAGGTGATTTGGTTTAGTTGACATAACACAGCTACTGCCTTCAGAAATGTGTTCTGAAGAGAAAGATATATCTCCAGTAGAGGAATTTTCTTTCACCACTGCGCTGGAGAAAGACACATCTGTGGATTTCCTTGTGATGCTTGATGTCCCACTATTTGCTTTATCATTTGAAACTGAGGTCATTTTGTCAGGTATTACAGTTGCCAGGTGCTTTTCAGCATCCGAACTGAAGCTGTCATCAAAATCTATACCCGTAAGAAAATCTGGGTCAAGTTCCTTGTCAGCTTTTTGTGGAGAGCGGACATCATCTTGACCATGCTGCTGTACTTGAGAAATTTTGGCCTGTGTAAACTCAAACTGGCTGTCTGTCTCTTCCAAGAGAGTACACAGTTCTGTCACATCAGCTTTTTGGGAAGCTGTTAACTGGCAACTCACATTCCCAGATGTTTCACTTAAAGAATTTAAGTTTGAGGTAGAAGTTGCATTTTTCACTGGTCCATTACTTGTGCTAATTTTCTGCTCAGTGGTATGGATGCTTTTGGTAAGCCGATCACTAAAAGTCCTTTCATTTTGACTCTCTTCAAAGAGGTGCTTGGCTTTCTCCAGGTTGGCTGAGGAAATTCGTATACTCTTGTTAGAAGCAGTTTTGAATCCTGATGCACTTACAGAAGGAAGAGAAAAAGCTGTTTCTTCTGGCAGACTGCCATGAATCTGACCATTTAGTGGAATGCAATTAGTGCTATTGACAGCTCCATTTGCACTGCTCAGTAGTTGTGTTGCAATTCTCTCCATGTGCAAGCCAGTCTCTGTTCCAGGGTCCAGTATCCATCTTTCCTTCTGCGCACTGGACAGCTCGGCTTTAGCTTCAGCACCCAAATGTACTTTTCCATTTCCTTTATTTGTAGATGTCAAAGGAGTAGTCCTGTGGATATCAGTTTTAAAGCCAGGGCATTGTTGACTTTGGTCAGTGTTCTCAGAGAAAGGAACAGCAAATGAAGATGTACTTGTATGAGTTAGATCTGTAACTGCAGATTGGAATCCACTGTCAATTACAGTGCCTTCATTGGTGGAATAATTTTGATAAGAGGCCGAAACAAGTCTTCTGCTTCTGACCTCATCACAGTCAGAGTGAGAGCTAGCTTGCTTTGCTTTCTGCTTTGCTTGCTTCATGGCTGACAGACAGGCTGATGGAGAAAAGTGACTTCTAGTATGCTCTACAACTTTACTCAGCATACCAGAGTCGGGGATTTGGCTGAAGTCTTGTGCAAAATCTCTGTGAAGCTGAGACATGTCAAGATCCTGGACATTTGCTTGTACAGATGGAGGTAGATTTCCTCCAGCAAGATTTCCCAATTTTTGCCCAGTACTGCAACAGTCTGCTCCACCCGAGGCTTTCCTCAACTGCTTGACACTCAATTCTTGTCCTAAAAGAAAACATGATGACCATAAAGAAAGAAAGAAAAAATGTTACTGTAGAAAACATTTTCCATGCTCGCAGACAATATGCGATTACATTTTCACACTCTACATTGCAAGAGGAGGGTTTTACCAGAATCTGGAATCCCTGGTGAGGAAATCATCTTCTGAATTTGTGCTTCATTTCCTTGACTTTGTGTTTTCACGGTCCCAACAGTGTAAACAAATTTTCTCTTTTTCTTATTAGGTCCAGAGTCTGTGATTTTCATCGGTGGCATGACTGGCTGGCAAGAATCACAGCCACTCTTTAGTTGTCCTGTTAAAATATTGATATCAACAGCAGAAGGGGAAATTTCAGATAAACTCAATGGGGACCACTGAGTGATTCCTGTAACTCCAGATTTTTCAGGTGGGGATGAAAAAACGCTGCCAGGTTCCCGATCAGCTGCTCTCTCTTCACTTGATGCGGCATTGTTTGTTGTCAAGTTGTCTGTGAAACTGCAGCCATGTTCTTTGGCTGCAATGATTTGCTTTCGTTTGGTTTTGTTAGGTCTCACTTTTCTCAGTGCTGAACTACTGTTGGCGAAGAAAATGGAGGAAACATTTTCAGCTCCATCAGGAACACTTGCTACTGTGGTGCAAATTTCTCCATCTTCAATTGCATCTGGAAGCTTCTGTTGCCAAACAACCTCATTCTGGTTTAATGAAGTCTGGAAGGAATCATCAGGGGAAACAGCACCTGTGGATTACAGAGCAGCAACAAGTATTATTTTTGGTGTCATACAATATATTCTAATACATCATATGATTTGATTTCATATCATGTCTCATGATTAAGCCCGTAAGAGTCTACACAATCCAAAATAAGTAAACCCATTACAAGGCATAGTTATTTGGTTCATACTCATGCATACATTTTAGACAATTTGAATTTGTAGAGGAAAAACTCTTTACCTTGGTCAGTAGCAGGCATGTCATTGTTTTTAAGTGGTGCTACCCCAACTTTGGATGCATTTGAAAGAGAAGGAAAAAGCTTCCGTACAAACTGGAAAAAGGTTTAAAAAAAAGTTTCATGAGCAATATTTAAGGTCACACTTATTTGCTAACAATATGTTGTAAGCTTCATTTGTCCAACATCAAAAAAATAAAGGCAATGTGCACATCTTCTGCATTTTAAGAGTAACATTTCAGAACATCAATTTTTCAAATGTTCACATTTCATATGTGAAAAAGAGGCAGCATCAGTATATTGTTAAGTGACAAAATAGAACAGCAACTAAATGAAACATTTTACCCTCAAAATAAAACACAAGCTCTTGTGCCACTGACATGAAACCAACACATGAGATGCTCTACAAATCAGAGAACTCATTATAGGCCTGGACAGACTACTCACAACTACAGTGTTGTCGACAGAAACATTCACTGGACAGGGACTCTCATCAGTTTTAGCTGTAACATTAAAAAGACACACTAGTTATTTAACAGATTACATATTTAGACTTTAAAAACAGCAAATTGTGTCATTTGCTTACATAAAATCAGGGTGGATGGCACTGCTGGTGGGGTATTAAACGAACTCGTCCATGAAATATCAGGATTGATCTGTGCACCGAGACTTTCAGAAATATGCTTGGCATAGCTGGCCTGTATCAATACAAAATAAAAAAACAGGAGTAAGTTTAATGTGTCCCTTAATCCACATTGAAGTATTGGCACCACTGACATGAAAATACCATTGCTGTTAGATTTAACAAACTTACCGGAGATTTGTGTGGCGTATGAAGCAGATCTGTATCCATGGCATAAGAAAATAAATGAACAAATTAAGATTTAAACCTTGATTCCATTTACAGTTTAAACAGATAAAAATCCAGATATATTTGTAGCTCACCAAAACTTCCCTGACTCTGAGGCTGGATACCTCCATATTTTGCATCTGGAATGCTAGAAAGACATAAACAGATATCAAAAAAACAGAAATAACAAAGGACAACACAAGCAATTTTTTCTAAAATATTATGAAATTAAAAGGAAAATAGCACCATAAGGCACTAAATTGACTGAATTTGGCACTTCATGAATATTTATTTAACATCGTAATTTTTGCACCATCAACAGTTACGTATAAAACATTCTGTGCATTTTTCTGCTTTAATTTAATAGGTACTTATACTGACTATGGCCCCCTAATAATGGAAGTCACATAAAGCTATCTCACATGAGGATAAATCACTTCACATAAACTCCATTCTTACTGATGACATTCACACAAGAAATAAGAAGTAATGAGTTAGAAAGAACTTATAACTTGTTTGTTGCACTCACCCCTGTTTTGACATCTGAAACAAACATGGACTTTGTGTTGTTGACCATGGCAATGCTCCTTTTTCTAAAAAACATTGAAGAGACACATTAATTTTAGATTTAAGAAAGCTCACTAGCTCATGCAGAGAAGTAGGTCAGTACAATTTATAACAATGACTTTAAAACAAACATCTATATCCTAAGCATCATGTTTTTATGTAATATGTGAGACATATCTGATAAATATTATTGGACAAATGCATCAACAGTAAAACACTAATCGAACATTACCTTGTTCAGTAGTGAATGAATGCTCATCCTCAGTTTCAGGTGACAAAATTCGACTGTGTCTGAAAACTTTGGGGGTTGAAAACAGCTGACTGTCTACCGCAGGTTTTTCTAAAGGTGTTTTAAAATTTCCCTCTTGGTTAGCACACAGCTCATCTTGGTCAGAGACATCTTCCTCATTAGCAGATGTTTGAGCTGTCAGTATATCAAACCAGTTGGGGTCCAGTGGTCCCAGTTCTAAAATTACAAATCATAAATTGGTTATAAATCACACACAGAACATGTTCTGTCTTTTGGTATTGCACAAAAAGTATCTTTTAGTGACTACATAACTGGATTTAAATGAGCAGACACAATAACATAAGCATATGCACAATGCATTTTGCAACATATATAGCTCAGTGATCATTGTGATGAAGATATTTGTTTGTCAGTGTGGTGCCAGACAGTGATCTGCTGCACAAAACTGACTGTGCTTCTTGTTAAAGCCTTATTGTCCAGCTTCTATTAAACGACAGCTGCTTATGCCCAGATTGAACAGTCATACTGTGCAAATACACATAATTTTATGTTTGTGGTAACAGAAAAAGTACATCTTTGCGGAACTTTAAGGTTTCATATAACTGAATTATTGTGACCAAACATTTATAGCATAATCTGGTGTGACAGTTGGATGATTATGGGCAATACTATCATATTGTTTTCACTGTACAGGCTACATGAGTTTAGGATTTGTAATACATATACTATCTTTGTTTACATTATAATTAACATTATTTCCAGATGAGTTTTCTTCATAAAATGAAGAAAATATTATCCAAATGGGCTACAATATTTAAAATATAACTCTCAGAAGTCATTTTGATGCATTAAATTACATTTTATTCACAGTGTAGGGGCTGCAATCACTTTTTTTTTACCAGTGGGAAATTGCTTTTTATAAGTTGGATTGGTCTTTTAAAGCTATTTTAACCTGTAAAAAGAACTGAATTATTTATAATTTGGGCCACAGAGAAGGTACAATAATGCGGACATAAAGATAACTGCTCCTACGGACGGAATCTGTTTTCTATCACTGTTTTTGACAACACGGACTAACTGTTCCATCGATCAAAGTCACAACATTGTTACCTAGCACGTCCACATCAAGGTTCGCTTACCTTTCCAGATTTCATCTTTGAACGTGTCGTACATGTCTTTTGAGGGTGAATCCATCCCATGTACTTCTGTGACACTTAGACTTTGTTATATGGCACACCTGAAAAGACAGTTTTTATCATGACTTAAACAAAAAAGCAGAGATTGTCAAAGCTAGTTAGCTTCAAGCTAAGTGAACAACCTGCTGTTTTCTGCTGCTTCCGACCTCAATAACATAAAAGTAGCCGCTAATCAGCTACATCATCTAACAGCTAACTTGATGGCAAAACCGCTTTGAACAACACTTGAGTATGTAACTTTGACTAAAGTTTGTTTTACAGTCTTCTAAAGGTTACAGCCGGTTGACAATATTAGCAAAACACCGTTAACTTGCACTGACTGCTAATGCTTGTCAAAAAGAAACCGTAGACGGCAAAATTAGCTTTGAAGTTACTCAAACTTACCCTGACGACGACGTACAAGAGTTTGGACTTTCATGTCGCCTTGAAACTCCTGACGAAATGTTGAAGCCAAACCTCAAAACTATACGATAAAAAACAGCAGAAGTACTGTATTAACTACGTGTACTCTCGTACAATCAGCCCTTGGCTGTCAGCCTGTTAGCTAATTTATGCATGCGATGAAAACAAACCTCGCGCGCCCCGCACCGGAACTCACGGCGTCTTCAAAATAAGAGTAGACACGTTATTGTTACAATAATAAAAGCTTTTTCAGAAACGTAAAATTACTGCATCATCAATCTGTTAAAGAGACGGCATTCTGTCCTTCATACATAAGTCGTTGTAATGTAATGTTTAAGTACTGCACTAATAATGGTGAACATATTAAATTTAAACTAATAGCAAGACTATCAAACTATCCAAATGTTAAATAGCCTACTTTCTTTATGATTTCCCCTAACAACTGAAAATTGTGCCCATGTGTGCAATAATCAAGTATTACTTTCTAAACAGCGACATAAAAATACCTAGACAGCTGTAATGGAGCTCAGGACTCAACGACAGCAATGTAAGAATAATTTACCTGCTGTTTATAAACTGCAGCTCTATGTGTGACAACTCACCTGTTGGAAGAAAAGAAAATGACACTGGGATTTGCTGTAAGATCCAGACTGATCCTGTCTCCATGTCAGGGATATTTTATATTTTAAGTATGCAAAGAACGTAAGTACACACAACTCTCTTGCTTCGGAGACACTCATATGGACCCTGCTGCTGTTTGATGCTGCAGGTGTTTAATAAAGGAAAGACTCCTGTAAACAGCTGGAAGCAACAAACTAAATGGCAGCC
Source organism: Amphiprion ocellaris (assembly GCF_022539595.1). Lineage (NCBI taxonomy): Eukaryota > Metazoa > Chordata > Actinopteri > Pomacentridae > Amphiprion > Amphiprion ocellaris. The sequence continues at coordinate 28,587,071 of NC_072772.1, read as the reverse complement.
ACTGTTAAAGTCCTGTGTAAAATCAATCAAACAAACACTGATTACATCCATATACATTCACAAATAACATTCATTCCCAGTAAAGTTTTATTACAATTCAGATCTGAAATTGTAGATCAAAGTGACAGACAATACTTGTATTGTGATTTTGGCACACAATGTGTTGTTTTTATGAGTACTGGTGCTGAAATTTGGAAGAAGTCTTTGCCAAATGACATGCTGATGTGCATGCCTCTTGGTTAGTGTGCGATTCAGACGTGTTGTGTTGAGTTGAAAGTGATATGTAAATGTTGGTAAGTCTAACTTAGTAATCACCACTGTGACTTCAATGAAAAAGTGACCTGTGTACTCATTCAAACATGAAATTAATGGAAAAGAGTACAAGCCTTAAAAGGAACTTATATAAATATAGGACCTACTCTGTAACAACAGCTGGCAATTATGCTGTATTTCTTAGTCAATAATGAAAATAATAATATGCTTGAAACTTTTGGGTACACTTGTTCCCTTCCTAGCTTTACCAGCAATGCCATCAGGCCGCACTTCCATGAGGACTGTGTTGTGCAAATAAAGAAACAACTGTATAGCTCTTAGTATTTTTACAAAAATGACAAAATAGAAACATTTAACAAATGTAAGTTTTATTGTATTGTTACATAAGTGTACAGAACACCAAAGTACAGTACATTGCAAAGGCAGTAGTATTTACAAGGCGAGAGGCTACGACAACTCTTGTGGAAGCTTTACAAATATGTAGCTACTCACGCTGCATGCAACTCCAACTGTAAATCCATAAAAATACAATCTTATGAGTCTCAGCAAAGCCCCCATTTCACTATGTACAATTGTTTAGTTAAAATAGCTTCTGTGTTTGTTCACAAACATTACTATTACACTTTATAGTACATAGAATTTGCAAGCTTGGCAGGTTTAACAGGTGAAACAAAATAGTTGTTTTCTAGAAATCTAGTCTGATAAAAGCATGTTTTTCTCTTGCTTACAATATAAATAATTTACCTATTTGCTAAAAGCTGCACAGTTAAAAGGTACAGTAAGATGTTTTAAGTGACAGAAAACCCACACAGCAGCATGTAGGTTTGAGAGACATTACAGTAGGTTTGCAGCATGTCAGAGTAGTTTAACATGAACCACGTACATAATCAGTATCAATAATTCCATCTAGGATGGTCGTCGGATTTAAATTCACACTCTCGAGCACACTCACAACACACCTACACCTACACCCACATGCAAACACACAAAAGACCCACTACTTTCACCAAGTAATGAAGCCTCCCTTTTTCTGTACGAACAGTGTTCATGTTTTCCAATGCTTTGATATTCAAATACATTCTTTCAGGAGACAATAAAGGTCTTCCACTTCAGTGAAGGATTGCACATTTTCCCTTGACAATTAAAACAACATAACAGAAAGAGCATCACTTAGCTTTGGTATGTCTTTTGTGAAATGTGAAAGTTGTTGACCTCAGTAGCAAGTGGTCGCTTTGTGACAGCTTCTATTATTATTAGTGCAATAAGAATCTAACTTTGTTTACAACGGCAAAGTCACGCACCTGTGTGAAAACAACAGTATTGCTGCACGGTTGAAGGTCGTATTTTTGACATTCTGATGTATTCTGGCATGAAGAAGAGACGGGGGTTTGGTTAATCCCAGGTGAGAGCATAGTTCTTGTCAACCACTGAGATGATAGCAGCTACCCCAGACACAAAGAGAGGTTAGGCATGACGCAGGCTGCTGTGGAGTTATGGGCATCACACGTTGCCACACGGCCATCAGAGAGTCGAGCCTGAAACCCTGGAGTCTGGGAGAAAAGCTGTGATGGCTCGGTAGCCCTGGGCTCGTCGGATCATGTCCCGAGTCTCTCCATTAAGTTCCATCAGCTTGACAGAAATATCTGTCAGGTCCTGCTTGGAGCCCACCAGAGCAAAGGTTCCTGTCTGACCCAAAGTTTGATGTCTGAAGTATGTGTTCAGTAATGTTTGGACTTCATCCTCAGAGGGGCTGCCGAAGATGTCATTAGGCCACAACGTTCTGCAAAGAAAATAACAGACGTTTATTGACAGAAAGCGACATATAACAGCATACTCTATTAAACATGGAAACAAGCATTCTGATTGTCTCACCTGCACTCACGAATGTAGCGAATGGCTGTCGCAAACTCGTTGCTCTTCAGAGCCTCCAGGATGGCCTGAACTGCAGCCTCAGAGGAGCTGAAGACGGGTTCAGAACAGGAACTCTCACGGGCTGAAATCTCATCATTTGTCACTGAGGCTGCTGCTATCTTCAGGTTGCTCTTCAACTCATTTAGCTCTCCAGACATGTTTGTCAGCTTAAGGTTAAGAAGGATTAATATTATTAAAATGGAGACATGGATTAGACAGTGGGTGTCATGGCTTCAAAAAGAAGAAGGCAAGAAAATACATGCTATACCTACCTCAGGAATAGAGCTTATTGCATGGACCTGCTCAATCAGCTTACAGTAGGACTGAAAAAGCAGCAATAACTGAAAGTGGAGTTTGTAGAGTCTTTGACAGAGTTCCAGTTCCTGGAAGTAAGAGCAATTCAGGTATTAAAACAGGGTCATGAAATTCACAAATTCCTTATTATTGTGGATATCTAGCGAGTTATGCTTTTGATCAATAATAAACTCACATGTAAATACAGTCAAAGAGTTAAAAAAAAAAGCAGTTTGCTGAAAATGACATTACAACAAATATAAGGTTGACTTTTACAAATAGGGAAAATAGACACAATCCTTATCCTACTTACGGCCAGAGATTCCATTTGCTACCAAGCAAGCATGTTGTAAGGCAGAAAAGAAGTAAGAAGTGAGGAAACATGAGAGAGGGAGAGAGATCAAGGGCATGCAGTTATTTCTGTTGAAAAGTGGGTGAAAAACATTAGAAGAGGTCATTTATTGACATGCACAAAGGAAGAAAAGTAAGGGTCGATGTATGTGTAAATTAGAAATGAAAAGAGGGCTGATAGTGGTCATGAATTAATCAAAACGGCAAGTGAAACAAGCCAAGCAAATCAAAAATTCTGCCTGTTAATCAGCACAAATGCACTCACTTTGGTGGGAATGTCTGAGCTCATTAAGTAAACTTTAACAGCAGAACTTTCTGTTTTGCTGTTAACTTTCCTCGGTTATGGAGTGAGTGTAATTGTTCACAGCTAGATTAAATGCAACATAAGAGAAACCGCTCCCATGCTCAGCAGAGCCGAAAATGATAACAAGGCACATTGGATATGAAATATTCAATGTGACGAGCGGCAACTCAAGGTTATCAGAAACTTGACATTTATAGTATAGTGTGAGAAAATTAGAGGTAACACTCACAGAGCTACAGTATCACACAGTAATGCAGAAAGTCCAGTATGAAAGATCAGACGAAATGGAATCCTTAGTATTTTCAGTCACTTTTATAAAATGTACAGAATCAGCAGCTATTTTCTCATTTGCGTGCAAACCGGCTGAATGCATTAGTTAAGCCAAAGGAAATGCTATCCCAGTGATTTACTAAATCCTTCAGTTTGTCTGTTGCTGCTCAAATTCCTAAAAAAAACGTACCTTTTCCTCGTGCTCCACTGGTTGACATGTTATCACAGAACCTCCAGCATTCTTGGGAAAGGTGGCCTTACAGTTGCTCAGCCACTATGTGCAACAGAGAAAACTCAGTGACAACATACATACAGATGACATGCAGAAAGGTCAGCATGATATTAAATCTCCTTACAGTGAGAGCCGCCTCCTTTCTGTTGTTGTAAGTATCAAGATATTCTTGAAGTTCCAACACACTGAATTTCATTTTTTCCAGGAGTCCATGAGACATAATCTGCAAAAACACAGTTTGGATATTGAATTTGTTCACCAATGAGGTATAATGTTAGATTAACTGCAATGTTAAACTGTCAGGTCACTTACTGTGTCTGCATCGATGAATAGCGTCGGACACTCTGAGCACGATGTCAGCATCTGAGAAGACCTCAGGAACTTTGACCCTAATCCTCTCAAGCCATCACCGAGGTAATTCACAGCGTCGCAGGTCAAAGAACAAAATTTGGTCTGAATGCTCTGCAAACCAAAAAACACTCTCACTGTAATACTGTCGAAATCATTCCTACATGATTTAAGGTACTGACATCCTTCATCATTTCTACTTCTTTCTATAATTCTCTGCTGTCGGCTTTGGTCAGTGAAGTGAACAACATCTGGTTAATGAATCTCAGAAGATTTTCAAAGCGAAAGCCTCCACAGTGTCCTCGATTTGTAATTAAGCAGACCTTTTCTGAAAGGAAGGCTCTTTCTCTAAAAGGTTAATCAGCCACATAAGTAATCCTGTTACCCTTTCCGTTTAATTATTCAGTTTGACCAGGATCACTGTTAACGGAATTTCAGAGCAGGATGTCTACACGGTCGTGAAGTAATACCTGAAACAGTGAGGAAAACACATGGAAAGTGTAGACTGCACAGGAGCCATCTGAGTCAGACACAAGCTGGTTGATGTGACTCCGCCAGGCCTCCTCTGCATCGTCACACAATGCTGGCTGGAAAGCAGCGAGGATGGCGGAGAAGAAGGGCGACGGTGGCGGTGAGGAACGTAACTCCAGCATGTCGTCTCTCTCTTCCTCAGCAAGACTGAAGGGACAGAAAGCCATGTTATGAACTATGTCACGATTATGTAACTGCGTTTATTCTAAGCTCCTTTCAGACATGCACTCCTTTGCATTGATCTCATGGCATCTAAGCTGGTCGGCTTTGTGTCTGAGTCACATATTATTAAAAGCTGCAATGGCAGTCTTAGGTTGAGCTTAGTAAGATTTACACATCAATTTGAAATGACCACATCACACCAGGCCTTGTTGCCCTTCACTGGCTACCTGTGAGTTTTAGAATTGATTTTAGATGTTACTGCTTGCTTTTAAAGCCTTAAATGCCCAGGCCCTACATCCAGGAACTGCTAGCTCCTTATGAGCCTGATCGCAGCCTGAGATCCTCTGGCAGGGCCCTTCTGATGGTTCTGAATTCCCATTCGGTCATTTAAGGTGACTGAGCCTTCAATGCTCGAGTCCCAAAGATCTGGAACTCCCTGCGTAAGATTCTCAGGCATGCAAACTCAGTGTTCTTTTTAAATGTCTTCTTAAAACTCACTTTAACTTATGGTCTTTATTTAACTGCTGCTTTTAGTTGTACAATTTCACAGTGTTTTTATGGGATCTTGTTTTTAATTTTAATCATTTTATCTTAATTGTTTTTACTGTAAATCACTTTGTAACCATGTGTTTTGAAAGGTGCTACACAAATAAAGTTATTACTATTATTACTACTTTCAGCACAGCACAAGCCTGAACTGCATTAACAGGTAGGAATACACAGGATTACAACACGCTGGTGTAGGATGTTCAATGTCATATATATACTGTGTGCATATAGTAGCTCTCATGACGTCAAAGTGTCTCCTGTCTGAATGGTAGAATGCTGTCACTTTTTCAGACTGATGAAGCCATCAATGCTACACACCCCATGTTTGAAAAAGGCTACACAGTAGGTACCTGGGTAAGCAGCTGTCAAGGTCCAGCTCTCCTTTGAAATCACAGTGAACCATATCCATGGTCAAACTGTCACCACAGTGATATTCAGAGGGCAGTTCGCTGATGCAGAGGGAGATGTTGTCTTCATGGACGTTTATGTCTTCATCTTCCTGTGACATCTCATGCTGAAACACATCAAGAGGGACAGCAATTGGTAAAATGAACTTAAGTCACAAACGAATACTGAGACAGCATGCATGAAATGTGTTCCCTCTTTTATTCTTAGCTATTAAACTGATAATTTTTGTGGGTAAAATGGATACACTAACCTTGCATTGGACCCTATGGACACTCCATGTGGTGTTTTCTTTTATTTAGTTAATTTTGTGTGCATAGTTTGTGCCAATTAGATAAAACAATTTAGCTCAGCCAACATCGTGGCCCTGCACACTCATGGTTTGGGACAGGCAATGTGTAAACCTTTCTTGACCTTCCACATGCCAAGGTATTTTAGTTGTTGCTTAGAGCCACCCACACAGAAGCAATAGGTATACACATTGCCTTGAACAGACAGACACAGAAAGAAAGAATTTTTTTTCTATTGCTGGCTACAACCCCATCACATCCCTGCACAATCTCTGCAACGATTAAAATAAGACTAACCCAGAGCCCAGAGTTATTGATTTTTGTGCTTGCAGGTTTAAGTTCATTCTCCTTTTGCATGCAACTAAAATCAAGAAAAGACCCACTCATGCTCCCATCTGAATAGAGGAAATGTAGAAAAGTCACAGTGCCACAAAATAACAATTAACATAGACTAAAACTGAAAGCAACATCAAAGACATTTCACAACAAAACATGCAACAGAAAAGCTCCTATTTGGCAAAATTAGTAAAGAACTCTAGTATGGAATTGCGATAGGAATTAGTAGCTCCCAGAATCTCAGACACTCTGAAGCCCTTATTCACCCGCTGCTTCGAGTCCTCTGGTAGTTGGACCTCGAAGCTAGGATTTTTGGTGTTCAGAGGAGTCGACTCTGCTGAAGTTGTATCAAAAAAGGCAGAGGGAGAGTCCATGCTACTGGTCTCTGCTGTTGGAGAGAGGTTGACAATCTGAAAAGAGACAAGGACAAACTTTTTGGAATCTTAAAAAAAGTCACCATAAAGAACTGCAAAATCCTCAGCACTCTTGCAAGCACTGACACTGGTAGAGTGGCTGACAAATCAGCAAGAAGACAGAAGAGGGGTGACAGCTGCGTGGACACATGGGCTTTCCATCTGCCACACTAGTTGCCACAAACTTTTCCTGATAACTGTATGAAGACTACTTTCTGTCTCGGAATAACAGAACGAGGATGTCAAAAGACCCAGGAAAAAAAGCCCCATTACAGTTCCTGGACACTAAATTTAAACAGAAAAATTTCACAGCTTGAAATATTTGTCCTGAGATTGACAAAAGAGGAAAAGCCATTCCAGTGATTACAAAAAAGGGCCATATCCTCTTAGAAGCATGAATGCGCTCAGCAAATTTTACAGTAATCTGCAATTAGATTCATGGCATTTTTTAATGCACAAAGGAAACGATAATTGGACAGTGGCACAAGAATAAAGGTCTTAATGAGTCCAACATGAAAAGAGCTTGCCCTTTAAATGCCTTTTTCCTATTTCTTGTTAGAATGATGGTTGAAATTACCATTTGCATTAATAAAGATCTTTTCCCAATGCTACTGAGCGGTGACAGCTCGATTTTCCCTTCAGTATGACCTGAAACTAGCAGATGAACTTACAAGCTGTGAGTGGGAGAGTATCTGACTGGCTGTGAGGGAATCCTCCTCGGACGACTCATCCGAGTCTTCACGGGCGATCTTGCTGAGACTCGGCATGCTGCTGGACAGCTGACTCTCCTCCAAGGGCTGCAGGTCACTTCGGTCCAGACTATCCATGGAGCGCCTACGCACACCCCAGTTGAAGTTGTCCATAGTCTCCCCCTGCAACAGTGAAGAGCCTTGAGTTACCAAAGAACAAGATGTACAGCACAGTTTCTTCTCAACACAAACACATGCACACACACATACTTCACTTATACACTCACAAACATGCAGTGTAGACTCAAAGAGGGGCCAGTTTCTGGGAAACTTTTCACACCCTGATATACACTTTACTAAAACTACAACCAACATATCCACAGTGCCGGTGAAAGTGCCAGAAAAACCCTGATATTGCCAGACTTTGAATATTTACAGATTTCATTCATCTCTTGCATGAAATGCTGAGTGACTTTTCAAGTTGACATGATTTTGAAGCTGTCAGTCAACATCCACCAAAACTTAACATTATTAGTTTCTTTTAAAGTAAACCATCCCACGTTTGAGATAAAATACAAAGTTTGCATGAGATCAGAAATCTGTCCTCACATGTTGTCTGAGTTGTTGTCTGTTTATGCTGCTCTTTTCTTGACCATTGTAGCTGTTTTTGTTTTTAGTCTGTGTGAAATTTTTGCAGGTGAAACAGCTGATAATTAAAATATTACAATGTGGTTTTTGAAGTCCTGAAATTAAACAAAAAGACACCCAAAACTACAATAATGCAACATGAGTGAAGTTAAATTAAATCACTTATAAATAAAGCAACAATGCTTTATCTGAACAATGTGAACAATATGTACATCATCAGAATTTTTTAACTGACATGAGCAAATTTGGAGAATTTGATACTTACTACTGCAAGTAACTTAAAAGAAATATAACTTTATGTTACATTGCACTGCATAAATTTATTAAATAGCAAAGGGTACAGGTGTATAGCAGAATTAAAGAATTAATCTGTGTTAGGACTCTATAAATAATGATTTCAGTGTGATGACAATGAGAATTGTTAAAACTGAACACAATTTCTTGCACTGTATTTTACTTTTGAGTCCCTAGATGGGGCTAAAATATCATGAATTGTAAATGTAGAATTGGAACACAGACTTATTTTTTTAAAAACCATATCATGTTGATCTGATTGTTACAGAAGCATAATGCATTCACTTGAGAAAAAAAAAAGTTTGCGCTGTTTTCCTGGATTGCCAAGATCATTAAGTCAGAATTCCAAGAAAAGATTTCATGGAGGACACAAAACTGATTTTGTTTTTCTGAATTAATGCGATACCGCCACTCTTGGGAAGCCTGCGAAAGGTCGATAAACTCTTAAATAGATGAGAGTTTTCCTGGAGATCTTAAGGTATCTTGTTAATTCAGGAAGCCAAGAGCATTTTTTCTTTATTCAGAGTACTAAGATAAAAAATTGGGTGAATTCTGAAAACTAGGGCAAACCTATTGTGCGTCAAATAAAAGACGTTCAGTTTGAATTAATAAAATCTACACACAGGCTACAAGGATCATAACATGTAAAAATATGGTGCAAATATGAGTGAACATCAAGCTGCTCATTTTCAGAGTTGAAGGCTACACACAGGCACATAAACTATTAATATATGCATACAATGGGAAAATATCATAAAGAATACTTAAAAAATGATCCAACACCGTTAAATCAATTGAAGTTGCAGCTGTGCATCAAATAAAAGGGAATATTCCTGGTTAAAGATGCTTTATGTTGACATCTATTTAACCGATGACTATCAGACTGTTAGCCCTCTGTGTGTCAATTAGAAACAAGTTAAATACGCTGTTTCCAATACTTTTCCTCTGTCTCTCTGCTATGAGAATGTTGCAGTATCAGTTTTGTAAATTACACAGCATGCACACACATTTGCTACTCTTTGCCATCAGTGTGGCAGCTCACTAAATTATCTGCACGAGCAAACACCCATTTAGGGAACACAGCAAAAAAAATGTAACACGACTAAACTTACCTGTAGCTCCTAGATAGCACAAACAGGAAAAACAGAAAAAGAAACCCCATTACAGAGAGTAGGCAGACCTGACCCAGCACAATACAGAGGAAAATACTCTGTTCTTCGTTCTATAGGACAGTTTTTCATACTGCTGCTGCTTTTGCTTTAAAAGTTGAACTATGCTGTGTTAAACCTTTGGAGATCCTCAGACTCACCTCTCCATCCTCAAGCTCAACATCCAGGAAGTCAAAGTCTCTGAAGACTCTGAACTGCTGCTCTGAGGCAGTGTCGTCCATGTTGTCTGCTTCCCGGGTCCCATCGTCGGAGGACACCAGGCTGGGCTGGTGCTCCATGAGGTCCAGCTCCCCGCAACTGGAGAAGATCACCTACACAGAGATAAAAAATATATATATATTAAAGGTGGTTTTTGAATGCACAATTAAAAATAAAAAATGAGAGTGCTGAATTCATAGCACTGCTAAAATGATGCAAATCTTACCGAAGGATTTTTTGTGAGCCCCACTTCTTGGCCACACAAAGACAGGACATTCACCAGTTTCTCCCGTGTTCTTTTCTGAAGACGACCAGATAAAATGGAAATAATGTGAATAATTTGATTTCATTTGAACCACAAATTAGTTTTACACCCTACTTACAATTTATATTAACATTTTATCTTCAGCTGGTTAGCATATTACAGTTTGTTTTGCACGTATTTACACCTGGCATCAACATGCATTTTTCATTATCTAGGCAGACATATTTTACTGCTAGGTGTAAATGGAGCACAAATGTAAAAAACAAGCTACAAACACTTGGTATTTATATATGTATATATTCATTATTAAACACAATTACATTTGACATTCACGTTTTCAAATCTGAACAATTTGACCATTCATCCTTAAAATTATGAACCTAAATTTGAAAGAAAACAGTCAGAAATTCTAACCTGTGAAGACTGTGGCCTTTTCCAGCTGACTGGCACCAGGACGTTGTTGGACATGGATCCAGACGAGGTCGAGGAGGTGCTGCGGGTCACTGCTGTCGTCCTGCTCTTCACATCTTGGCCTGGAGAGCGCTGCAGATCATCGTAGCGCCGACCTATCACCGGTGTCTAAAGGGATGGACACAAACAAGCAAACACGTGCAGACAGAAACCGCAATGAGTCAGGAAAACTACCTTTTGTGTCCTTTTGTGCTCAGCCAATCCTGAGTCCAGCTTCATTGCAGTTCCTGCTTCATCTCGACCGTAACTGATTCACAATGATTGTAAAGTGATCGATGCTTTAAGATACATTGGCAGAAATTTTTTTCTCAGTGGTCACAGTTTTTATTCCAATCAGCATTCCAAATGCAAATAGCATCTAAAGAAAAAAATGCTTTAATTTCCTCTGCTTTATCCGTCAGTCTAAAAATATCTGGGTATTTTAAGAAATATCAGCGGTTTGTCCAGTGACTCTCAAGTTTAAAGACACACACTGCTGAATATCCACTGGAGCTCACTGATTCACATACAAAGTGCGGCAGCAAAGAGTTGACATCATTTCCTGTCATTCATGAACGACACAAATAGCTCCCTGTTCGGTTCCCACACATACAGCACTGCTTCTGTATCTTTCACATCACTTTCCAGCTTCGCTCTGCTTGACTAATTGTGTTTACCTTTCGAGCTTTCAAGCTAATCTCAAGAGGTTACGTCAAAAAGAAATATCACCATTAAGGAAGGGGAAGAAATGTTTCCCCTCCAAAGAGCTTTAAAAGATTCCGCACAACCTCAACAAGCACCACACCCTGGAAAGTACAGGAAAAAATACAGGGCCAAACATACAGGATTTCTGCAGACTGCACAGACCTTGGTAAAGAGAAAGCAAGAGAAGGGGTCTCTAACCTCAGATATGTCAAAGTAGAAATCCAGCGTTTTCCCAGGCAAGGCCTTGGAAGAGCGATCCCAGACACGGCTGATGTCCTCATAGGAGAGGTCACTCTGTGGGGAGGAAGGCTGCACCAAACTGGCCGATCGAGAAACCACCAGCTTCAGGATTTTCAGCGCTTCCCTCCAATGGGCAGTCTACAGTGAACAGAAACACACAAATTCACCTGTGCACACAGACAAAAACCAGCATAGCTACATGTTTGAAAAAACACAACCACAAATGTCTTTTTGTGTGTTTTTACAAAGTTCTATTTTTGTAGACAGAGGTGTGAAAGGAAAATGGAATGAGAAGAGGCAGAGGCCTGGCCTGTGGCAGAGAGGCAGGCTGTTTATAGTCTGGGTGTGTCTACGAATTTACTGCACTGACACAAGGCAGCTTTTTTCCCCATTTTTTCTCATGAACACTTACAAAAGGAAAAGGGAACACAAGACTCTTACTCACACCCCACTAGCTAAAGATTTCCACTGATCACATCTGATCTAAGTTATACAATTCTTTTCACATTCCACGCACATGTGTAACTCAGTGAGTTACCATAGAAGCATCATACAAATTTCAACAGCCGCAAGTTAAAAATCAACACCGGGAAAAGCATCTGGTCGCTGCATGTTCAAAATAATCATGTATAGGGGAACACAAATTCTTACACAGTGTTTTAACTCACCTGGACAAATTTCTCTATTGTCTTGAGCACCTCCATGTTGAAGGGTTTGGCTTGAATTCCACTCAGGTCCATGTGACTCAGGAGGCTATAGATGACTTGTAAAAGGGTCTGCTGCATGCTGGGAAGACCCTTCTCCAACAACTGTTACAACAATAACACAACAATCAATATATTTAGCACCTCCAACACACCGTGAATGTGACTGAGAAAATCTGATCAGATCAGCGGCACAGACCTCTGCCATGTAAGTGACTAGGTTCAGGGTGATATCTGAGAAAGCTTCATGAAGATATCGACACACCACATTGACCCAGGAGAAGCAGTCTCGAGTGTAGGAGTGTGTTTTGTACAGAGTCATGACATGAGCAAGGTTGGAGAGCTTGGTGTTCTTCTCCTCGAGGCACACCTACAAAAAAAAGTCCATTAGTTTCAAACATATAATGAGTGAAAGTGAGAATAGGAACATTAACAGAGCCAAACCTGAGCTATCCTCTCAGCAGCATCTTGACAGAACTGCGTGGGACCATCAAAGTTCTGCACCAGATGCGGGAGCAGGCAAAGGACATTCAAAGGAAAACCTAATAGATGAAACAGAGAAATCACTGCAGTATTTCTGATGAATCCTTTTCTAAAAAATTTCCAAGCACAGTAACTGGTGTAAATGAAACTAAAATTATATGGATACAAGAATGGACACAACGTGTACTACAAAATTTATGTTTTACAAAACCATATCCATTGATTTCTACATTGTACCTATGGCTTGTGATGTGTCCACTACAGGCACTCGTGACACAGGTGTGAGCTGGCAGAAGAGCTGCAGCGTGAGGTCAGTTGTGGACACTGAGGTGAAGCCCTTTAACAGCAGCTGCTGCAGCCCAGTGAAGCTGCTCCATCTCAGCTGGCTCTGCAGTTTCTCCAGCCTCTCTCTGTTTTCCTGTTTGTCCAGCGACATGTTGGCCAGCAGCTTATTCAACAGCCTTAAGGACATTTGATACTCAAACTCAAAGTCTGACTCCATCAGTGACACTGCCACCCAGAAGATGGTGGCCAGCAGGTTGGTGGGATGGTTGATGCTCGTCGGGTCGGTGATGTTGTCCTGAGAGGAGGACGAGCTGCGGATCTTTGCTAACAACACCTGCTGCTCGCAGGCTTGGATACGGTCCAGTGTGGCACTGCGAGGTGGATCTGACCACCTGTCTGCTTCACCAAACTTCTTGGGAACTGAAGAGCTCCTCTGATGTCTGCTCCTCTCTTCTCTTCTCAGATTGAGCTGCCCGGTGCTCTTCCTGTTGGACAGCAACTTGAAACTGGTGAGGAAATCTGGAGATGAGGCTCTGTAATTTACCAAAAAAAATAAAGTTACCAAATATTTCAACAAAAATGTTAACATCTTTAAACATAAATACATGTAAAGGAGACACAAACCTTGTCAAAATAGCCATGAGATCATTGTTTTTGAGGCACTCAGCCAAGTTATCCACCACAGATTCCAGTGTGAGTAATACTTCCATCACATAGCCCTGCAAGAAAAACACACAACTGCATTTTTGGGTGTTTTCTTGTGTACCAATCAATGATCTACATTGTTTAAAAAAACTAACTATAGCTTAAATGGCATTTTAAAAAGTCATCTTGAACACAATGAGTCTTAAAAAATTAGGGGTTCTCAGGCTCCATTTGTTTCGAAAAGTAAACGACACAACTGAGTTACAAGGATATTTTGTAGATGGAAGCTGAACATTTTTGGTTGATTGGATACCACTTTGTACCTGCCTACTGCCATACAACAATACTGGATGTCCACAGATATAAGAGTCTTTTTAACAGAACGGAAATCCCATTACTCACAGAGGTTCATCCAGCTCCCTAAAAAAACAGTTTGAATCTGTTTCTTCTTGGACAACCTGGACAATCTCAAAGTTGGAAACAAGGACTGAACTTGTGAATTTGGCTTCTTGAGGAACACCGTGAAGCGCTGATACATCCTGTGAACTCTTGCTGTTAGATATATGACAATGCAAATACTCCCATGCATCACATACACACAAAGACCACTTACCTGCACTTCTTCCCCGTGCTCACCGACCACTTCCACCAGCCGTGACAGCAGGTCGGACACAGCGTGGGCAGAGATTGGCTGCCGAAGGGCTCGAAACACCTGGAAGGAGCGACCAGCGTAGTGGCGCGATGAACTGCACAAGGCCGTCTGCAGCGCTACGTCACTGAGCTGCTGCTCCAGGTGGAAATCTAACAATGACAGAGCGTGGAGAGTATTATTCAGTGTCAGAGACAGAGTTTTGTAGTGTATTTGTTTAATAATCCCCGTTAAGAATATACGGAAGGATTACCTGACTTGGAATCTTTGAACACAGACACAACATGTCGCAGGAAGTTCGTCAGCTGCCCGGTGCTTTTTGAAATTTGATTCTTTGGTGAAATGTCTTCATGGCACCAGAGTGGTCCATATGCTCTACAAAACAACCATTTCTTTGTCACTAACAACACCCAGCATACTGTCTTTTTCAGAAATATGCTATCATAGACATGGGACAGTTACTTAAACATTCTGAATAACCTGCACCAAGTGTGAATTTAGGTGTTTATGTATGTAGTGAAACCTATTTTAAATAAATAAAATCCTAAATTTTACAGGAGTTTACAAGATCATGGTTTTAATTGGAATTTACAATATGTACAATTAATATCAAACTTTATCTACTCCTATCTGTTGCACTATGCATGCAGCACCACTAGGTGGGAACCTACATCAAGAAATGTGAGAAAGCCTACCAGCATATCAGAATTCTACTTCTGACTGCCATCCGTAAAATGTTTTTGCACTGTAACATGCATTTATTGTATAAAATCACGTAACAATCCGTACCTTGTGGTTAAAAACTCAATGAGCTTGTTAGTCTTCTCATCCATTTTACTGGAGGTCACCAGTTCTTCCATATCTTGTGAGATCTCTGGCAGGTTGTTGCTGCTGCCTCCCAGACTTAAACTGGACGAGGTGGAAGAAGAACTCAGACCAGAGTCCGGCACAGGAGATGCCTGACACTCCCGCAAGAAGTCAAAACCTCCTGAACACAACAGAGGGACAGGTGTTTGTTCAGAAACACATTGTTGATGTTGGATTTCATTTAGAATAGAATAGAATAGAATAGAATAGAATAGAATAGAATAGAATAGAATAGAATAGAATAGAATAGAATAGAATATGCTTTATTGTCATTATACAGTGTATAACGAAATTGGAAAGCTTCTCCTTTTCAGTGCAGTAATCAAAACAGTTACCTGACTTGCAACTTGTAGCTGGAAATAGCAGTGGATAATGTAAGTAGGAAACATGCAGTGAACAGCATGACTTGCATTTTAACATTACATGGAATGTGAATCTAATTAGCCTTGTCTACTCACTGAATATACTTAATGTGATGAAATTGTCAAACTTAACTACTAAGCTGCTGCACATCTAATCTTATTGTTGCTATTGAAAAACGGATTTTTCCTGCAAGACACGACACGTTACACACAAATTCAATAAACACGTGAGGGAAGACATTGCAATTCATGTTTTCTTTGGATTTCAGAGGCAGCGTTGTTATTGTTGTGCGTCGTCATTGTTTAAAAAGTCACTATTTCTGGCATACAAATTTTACCTGATTGGTAAAATGGACAAATAACATTCTGGATATTTTCAAATGTCTAGACATTTGCAAAACAGTTTATCAGCTGGGGGAGGAGGGAAGCTGAAGCAGCCTATCCAGGCCTGAGCAGATGGCCCCAATTTGGGCAAGAGGATAAAAATAGCAGAATGGAATGCTTTAATCAAGACCTTTGATGTCCTCTGTTATTGCTTTTGGCACAGCGTCCAAATATTTTCTCCCCAGATAAGAAACTTATCTATTGTCTGAAAGGAATGCTAGCCATCCCCTCCTGATGTTCAAGTTTTTATTAGTCCAAGAAGAAGAGACATGTGTCAAATGCCAAGTTGCTATGTCAACATTTTAGTAAAGTGTGATCATATTTGCAACTCAGAAAACTCACACACGTCACTGTTAGTAAAGGAAGATGTGTTTTTACCTGAAGGTAAACAGTCCGGCTGCAGACTCGGTTTGCAGGTGAGAGTCTTTGTACAGTTGATCTCACGAGTCTGCAGTAAGACTGAAGCGATGGCCTGGAAGTTGTTGTTGCAGGATAACGTGATGAGCAGGTGGAGGAGAAGACGTTTGCTGTGCTCGAACACCTCTGGACGATAGTGATCCATGCCTGAAGTAAAAAACATGATTAGACCAGGTAGTCTCTTTCACCATAATGTCACTACTTGTTATTTCAATTATCTGCGTCCAAATACGCAGTACATCACAACATTTACTTTGCTTATGTTATGGCTGCTATAAGGATGAGTGAATTCACCTAAAAACAAGGCATGCAGCAGTAAAGGCAGGTGCATGGTCCAGTCCTCCCTCACACTGTGATCCACCACCATCTCTGTCATGAAGATGACTGCTATATTACACCTATAATGAGCAAAAACACACACTGTAAAGCCTCTCAATTAAATGAAACACACTTTAAATCAAAATCAACTGTGGCAGAGTATTAAAAGCTAAAGATTAATCCCATCACTGGTCTCAAGCACCCCTTAAAATTGTTCCGGAGTGACAGAATGAGCACATTTTGCAGTCTAACCTGTGCAGTGGTCCTCTGGGAGTGATGGTCTCTGGTAAAAAGTCCACCAGTGGAGCCCAGCATCCTCCATTCAGAGGCATGGGCAGAGGATGGGGCTGGTTGGTCTCAATAACCATCATTAACCAATCAGCATAGGGGGGCAAAGGTTCACCTAAATGGTAATAGAATACTGTGTTTAAATTAATCCCAGCTTAGACATCTATTTAAATGAGTTTGTGGTTTCTCCATTGCAGGATATAAGTGGCATGAAGGCAAAGGACACAGTTAAGACTCTAAACCTCAAAATCTTAAGGTGGCTTCGACACTTAAGTTCAGTTTAAGAAAACTGTCAAAATGCAAAATTTATCAGAGCCAAAAATTGTAAAAACAGAAAGAATTGACAGATTTTTAACAGTTCTTGAAATATTCATCTGTGACATGCCATTTGGTCAGAAACTGTAACCACATCTAAGCTAAAAATTGTGATATTTCATCAAAATTCCTTTACTCATTTAGAAATGTATTAAAAATAAATAAATTAGATTTACCAGATTTAGTAAAAAATAAAAAAATTCTGCATTCCTTTGCTCAACCATGAAAATGTGAGTGACTCTACTGTGACCTACAGTCAAATGACAAAACTTCAGGGACTTTTCAGCTGAACTGGACTGAACTGCAGGCTGTGCTTACACAGAGTAGAGTGGAGAAAAGTATGGAAATCAAAACAAAAATGCACTGTAAGTAGTACAATATCTTTTGCATTTAGAGTCGCCACTTTTTTTCCAGTTGTGGTAGCATCTGTGAATGTCATTTTTAAATTTTTTTTTTCTTTTTTCGTGTTTTTTGCATTTAAACTTTGTCATATTGCAAAGAAACACATTTTTGAGTTTTCTCTTTTTCTAGCCATGGTTGTGGTGTTTCCATAGAGACGAAGAACTATCAATAAAGCATTTCCAAAGAGAGCTTCAGTTTAAAAGAAGAGTTATCCAAAGGACATTCCAGGATACTTTATATCTTCAGGTGATTCTTATTCACACTAGTATGCAGGACTAATTCAGCCCAAGACTGTGAAACAAAGCAGTTTTTGGGTCACTGGCTACAGTGCTGGGGCTCTGGGCTCCACTACTTGTATTTGAGTGCCAGTTCTCACAGAAGCTCTATAAAAGCCCCAGGCTGCTCTGCAGTGCTCATGCATTATCAATGACACCATGCCGGTTACCATTTACCCTCCAACCCAGCCTGTGTATCCCACACACACCAAACCACAACAACCACACTTTTTCATGCAGTCTTTGAAACAGAAAAACACTCACCTTTATCTTCATCGTAAGATCCGCCTGAACTGTTACTGTAGCGTGATTCCAGACGGTTGTGTGCTCGTATTATGTGACTAAGCCTGAGGTCAGAAAAAAACAACATTAGAATGTGTCTTGTTAATGCAGTACTTCACTGAATCACAAGACTTAAGAGGTCACTGATGACTGTACCTTTCTTCATTCTCCTTTACAATCTTGGTGTCATCTGTGTCAGGAAAGCTTTCTTGGCCTGCAACAACAGTATTGCTGCTCGATGTTGTGCCTAGAAATGAAACAAAACCGTGCCCATATTTTATAGTATGTTCACAGAAAGTCTGGTTTTCTGTGGCTGACCACTAAGTAGTTCCATTGAAACAGTTGGGATTTCACGGTTAGATGATTTTTTCCATTAAAGAATATCAATTTCAACAGGTGTCCGTTCTGTTCAGAGAGACTGTGTTTTTAAAAGATGTACCTGAAGCTGCTGCGGAGGCTTTGCTTGTGGCAGTGAAGCGATAGAAAGGAGGGCTATCACAGTGCTGCACCACAGGGTTCACTGGATCCATTTGCTGTAGCTCGAATATCAGCTCCTCCATGGTTTGCATGGTGTTGTTCCGGCACAGATAGATCACCACCTTCTTGATCTAAATAAATACACCACAGAGTAGCCGTGAGAAACTCAAATGATTTTTAAAAAAAAAGAAAAAGAGCTACATAGCATTTTCCAGCAAGACCTAAATGTCTTACATATGGGAGGAGGGTGGTGTCACTGCTAACACCACACAAGCTGATGACAAACTGCAGTGTGGTTCTGAGATTGTTGCTCCACTTCTCATTGCCGACTAAAGCGTTCCAGGCGTTTTCCATCTCTGGTCCAGGTAGATCGTCTCCATACTGGTTAGAGTAGGTAAAAAAATGCCATGTTAGCTGCCCTGACCTCAGATTACTTATTAATGTTTTCATCAGACCACCTCAACATGACGTTACCTTGGCGGTCATGAACATAAGGTTATTGAGAACCATGGATGTAGCTTGTAAGGAGCCCCAGCCGGTGCCTTTGAGCAGGTGTGATGAAGTTGTGTTGGTTAACTGGGTGGAAGCATCATAAGCTGTGGTGCACGGTGTGAAGACTGGGAGCAGAAGGCCACTGTCCACCAGCTCTATGTTACCAAGCCAAGGCAGGAGGTAGGTCAGCATGATCTGCCTCCCATTGGGATGAGTGGTGGGGAACCTCTGGCTAACCTCTGGAAAAATTCAGAATGAAGGCAACACTAACATCAGAATAACATCAGTGGCAACTGCGGTGGTTATATTCTATAAGGAAATCAAACACAGAATGTATACTCAGTTTTACCATAATGAGCAGTTTGATTCTGATTCGCATATGAATTAAACTTAAACAGGGGGTGTCTCTCAGTGAAATTAAACTCTCTGTGGTTTGTGGAAGTGTCTGTAAATACAGTATGTGTCTGGTTTCTTCGGAAGATGACTGAGCAGCATTTAGTGGCAAACCAGGAGAAGATGACAAGCCGACCGAGTATTACAGCAGGGAGGAAATCTGAAATACATAGAATACAGTTGGCTAGCACTGCTGTAGTCACACATACAAGACAAACAGCTACCTGAGAATAGAGGTAGCGTGAGTTCGGGGTACATCCTGGCCAGCTGGCTGGAGAGCTGAGGCAGAGAGACGGTGTATAGAGATGGCAGTGGACCATGGGTGCCATAGAGGATGCTGTTTGGCTTCTGCTCTGCAATCTTCTTAGAGTATACAAACAACTTCGCTTCAAGAATCTGTTCAATGAAAGAGTAAAAATGTGTCACTTGGACTGCTGCCATGCTAAACTACACAGCAGCACAACAGACTGGTTACGTTTCTCACCTGCATTAGCTGCATTGAAATCTCATAGATTTCTCTGTTGGTGTCTGACGCCTTAAAGAGCACCAGATTCAGCAGCGTCACGATGTCACATGGGTAGCTTTTGCTGGTATAGAAAAAGAGAGAAAATACACTATGAAGTAAAGTTTCAACACAAGAAAGTGAGTGTTTCATGTGATCCTTGGGTTAATTCCTGCTGAGATTAAGTGAGAGTTGAAGAGGTGAATTTCTCGTGAATAATGAGCCCTTTAATAGGATTAGCTGAGGTGACACTTAGAGGCTTTGCCAGTTTCCTCACTAGGATAAGAAATGTGCATTATCCAGAGTATGTGGTAGTTAAGGTAATTAGGGAAAACGGTAATTAACTTCACCTCATTAAAAAGACTTACAAATAAACACAAGATTATCCAACACAAATGGAAAGAAAGGAAGACTGGAGTATAACTGCCCCTGATATAAACGGTTTGTGCAGACAGCTGAGTTTAGCTTGTTATGAGATTTTCTACCTGCTGCCACAGACTGTAGCGATGGCTTTGAAGCAGCCTGAGGCCAGCTGGTAGGAGCCTGTGTAGCAGCGATCCACAGCCCAGTTGAAGAGGTTGACCTGGTCAGCATTGAGCTCCAGGAGCAGGATGACGACTTCACAGCCGAGCTGATGGACCTGAGACGAAACACGAACAATCTCATATTTCATTTAATTTTTCTTTTTTTGTTCAGTGATGACCTGAGGCTGTTTCTTTTTTGAATGACTGAAACCTCTGAATCTGCATTTCAAACCCACTGACATGCTGTATTTGCAAAAACACAAAAATTCACCATTTAACGGGGCCAGAAACTTTAAAAGCAGAGTGATTCATCAGGATTTGCACTTTCTGACAGTTGTTGAAGTGCTCATCTGTGACTTGCCGCTCGATTAGGAAACTTAAACAAATCTACTTTAAGTTTTGACATTTCATTAAAATCATATTATTCTACATGGCTCGTTTTAAAATTTGCCAAAATAACTTGTTTATACAAACAAGATTCTGTAAAAACAAATAAAAAATTCTGTGCTCTTTGTAACAACAGGAAGCCATTAGTGACTCAGCTGCGATAAACACTCACACGACAAAAGTACTTTTTGGCTCAACTGCAGACTGTATTATCACAGAGCAAGTAGTAAAAAACCTATAGTTTTTAAAGTCACCATTTGTGCCACTATGGGTAATACCTGCTCTTGGGAAAACATCGATTCCAGGTTTTTTCAATTACTGTAAATTAAATTATCAAAGAAATTTACCTTTTGTTTTATTCTTTCTAATGATTCGTGGAATTATAATATTGTTAAACTACACAAAAGACATTTTGAAGTCTCTCTACTTCTGGCCATGGTTGTTCCGTCTCCATAGAGCTGCAGGACTTCATATTGCAGTGAAAAATGAGCTCACAGTAAGTAAAAATCTAACAGGAGCAAAAAATGCCCAAAAACTGCTTGGCACTCAGAGAGTTAAACATTCAGTGTAAAATGATTCCAGCAGCTCTACTTCTGTCATATCACAGAGTTGATAAATTATATTTTCTGGTTAGCTGCCCAGTAAATACTACACCTTAAGTCATGTAATGGGCTTTTCAAAGGAAGAAACAAAAGATAAAATAAACATGCAGCTGCTTTATCATGTATCACAGTAAACTGGAATAAAGATAGTATCACACAAGTTTATTTTGAAACAAAACTCTTCCTTGAGTAGTTGCCAGCAGCAAGATAATGGTGAGCAGTTGGCAAAGAATAGTGCTGGGCCTTTATAAAGCAGGCTTGAGCAAGCTATCAGATGAGCTTCCTGGGTCAGCTCTTTGTTTAACTGCACCACAGTGGTAAAGTATTGGCTACATACCCGCTGATCCTGGCAGGCCAGTATATTATCCAGCCACTTATAGAGGTATCCGTCTGGAGAGAGGCCAACGTTATCAAACACAGGCCCACAGCACAGCACAGCCGACATGGCCTGGAACAACAAACATCAGTCAAGAATGCTCACATGTTAATGGTTTTAATAACTGTTCCACTGTTGGCCTCATCTTACACTGCCAAAATAGCAGCACATTTCAATCCAATGTCAACACAACACTGGACAAGAAAAGGTGAAGAGTTCCAAAAGTTTTCAGCCTCGGTGACCTTGTAATGATCCTAACAGCTGGGTTGTTCTGTTTAGAGTGAAGAAAGTTATGTTTACCTTCAGGGCACAGTATTGATATCTTGTGATCTGGTGGTTCCTGTCACTGTAACGGTCCAGAGGAGTGAACATGATGCTGAACGGGCCGGCCCACTGGCTGAAGAGGATGAAGAGGTGATGCCGAAGGCTCTGCTGTGGAAACAGGAAGCGCCTGTGGTGCACTGAGGAGGGAAATAAAGAAAGGCTCATTAAGAAAGTGTGGAGTCATCTAAAATATCCAGGCAATCTTAAACTTTTAGCTCACAACTAAAAGTGCACTCCTCAATATGATAACAAGATGTTGATGTCCCTCGACAGACCATTAGCCGTTCAGTAGGGACTTGTGAATGCGTGGTAACCCATGAGTCATCACCTGCCCTTGCCTGCTGTGTCCTTAAGTTGTTCTATTTTTGGATCACCTCCCCCTGGACTACATCCAAAACAAGATCAATGTCAAGAGTCTGGTACTCTGTGTGCTGTGCTAACTCCAGCCAAATTGAAGCCTCTTATAAAATTCACAGTTCGCAAATAGACAGAGGGATTGTAGTAGGCGAGTTTGCAGGCTGTATTCGGAAATTTGTCTGAGCGGTAACTGGTTGGAGAAAAAAGGACTGTAAAGTTGAGCCGTAGGAGCACCTGGTACACATTGGATGAGGTTGGCCACCATGGCGCTGAAGTGAGCTCGGATGTCCTTGAGGATCTCTGCATCTTTGTCATTCTCAGCTTCCAGAAGCATCCGGGTTAGATCCACATATTCCAGGAACAGAGCGCCCAGGGCGAGGGTGTCACGTTCCAGAGCTCCGTTTGTACTGCGGGATCACAGAGAAAACAGGGAGACGCCCAGTCAAGACAAACCACGAAAAAAAATAGTATGCAACAATTCTTTCTTAATTTCTAGTTAAACATCTGTCAAAACCCAAACTGTGTGTGTGTTAATTACAAAGGTGTTTAATCAACCCCTGAACTTTGCACTGAAATTTTGAAAACTGCTGGTGGGTTTTAATGGCATCTTATATTTTTTTTAAAAAAAAGCTACAATTACACCATTTATCAAACCATTTTCTGAAAACAGAAAGAATCAGCAGTCACTTTCCTGATTGTCCATGAACTACTCATCTGTGATGTGCAGTTTGATCAAAAAATGTAACCAAATCTAAGAGTGAAGTCCTGATATTTCTTTACTCTAAATGTCTGTTTTAAATATTCAGTGTACAGCAACCAAATTCAGTAAAAGTAAAAGACATTCTGTGGGCCTCAGCACAGTTGTGAAGCCATTAGTGGCTCAAGTGCAACCAACAGTCTTGTGACAAAAATTCAGGGACTTTTTGACTGAAAGGGACTTGGAAAAATTATACATGTTGATTCTGATGCGGGCTGCACAGTGGCGTAGTGGTTAGCACTTTCGCCTTGCAGCGAGAAGATCCCTGGTTCACATCCCGGCTTTCCCGGGATCTTTCTGCATGGAGTTTGCATGTTCTCCCTGTGCATGCGTGGGTTCTCTCCGGGTACTCCGGCTTCCTCCCACAGTCCAAAAATATGCTGAGGTTAATTGATTATTCTAAATTGCCCGTAGGTGTGAATGTGAGAGTGATTGTTTGTCTTTGTGTGTGGCCCTGCGACAGACTGGTGACCTGTCTAGGGTGTCCTCTGCCTTCGCCCGAGTCAGCTGGAATAGGCTCCAGCACCCCCCGCAACCCTAGTGAGGATTAAGCGGTGTATAGATAATGGATGGATGGATGGATGATTCTGATGCTTGTTTTTAAGATTTATGTAAAATTAATAATCAAAGAAATGTATGACATTATATCTTTGATATACCATACATGCCATCTTAGTGTTTCCTCTACTTCTAGCCGTTGTGCTGTTTTCATACAGACACAGGGCTTCATATTGCAATAAAAAAGTTAGCCCAAAGTGAGCGGACAGTTCAGCAAAAAGTCAGTATTATAAATCTTATTGACCCTTCTTAGTTGTTAAGTATGCTGGATGTGGTTTTATCTGTGAATTGGGCTGAAAGTGTTCATTAATGCCACGCTTACCTGTCGCTGATGACACCTGCATCAGCCAGCAGCTCAAAGATCCGCAGCAGCTGCAGTCTCAGCAGGTCTCGCCGCTCTCGCCGCTTCTTGTTCTGCAAAATATCATTAATCCAAATCCTTAATTGAAGAATAAGCCCTGGAGGCACTATTAGTAATCCTCATTTACTGACTGATTTTCTGAAACATAGCAGCTCTCTGATACGATGGTGTATGATGTAGTCCATTCTAGTCACTCTAATGGTTCTGCTTATATCATGCATTGTGCAGCAAATGAGACCAACAAACCTCAGGTCTTCTTTCTAATGCCTCCTTCATTAGGGGATGTAATTCTTCCACAAGTTCCCTGTGTGCACACATTGGAAAAAAAAACTTGTAAAATGTTTCATCAAACAATGTTTGGCTCCATAAGCAAAATTAATCTGCGCTGTGACAATTTTTTTCTATCTTTTCAAGGAAAGAGATTAAACTGTAAAATCAGATTTCTAGGAAACAACTGTAAAAAGGCAACAAGGCAGCACTCCAGTATAATCCGCTGTCCATCTCCACTTTAAATCCACATAAATACAGGTCAACATAGGCTTTAATTACGGAGAAAATAATGGACTGTGCTCTAACTTCCATTTCACTGGTTTCTGTCTCACTAAAAGAGGCAAAAACAAAACAGCAGCTCAAATCAGAAGCACTGAACTGTTGCAGTTCCTAAGTAGCAACCATAACAATTAGTACGTTTTTGTAAAGGGAAATTAGGTGAAAGATTTGTCCATCAAGGCTGTAGAAGAACTCAGAGTAGAAGATCTGAAAGGCGGTTATTTGATATACCTGAATATGAGTGAATTGGTGCGACCGAAGCCCAGAACTAATGACTCTGTCAACTCAATGCTCTCTGCCCTCATCAGTGGAACCAACTGCTTCAGAAGCCAAGCCACAGATGGGCTTCCGATAACCTGAAACATCAAACAGCGACGGTTCAGTCAGACAAATAAAATCCCTCACGCTGCTTGAACACCACTAATTACTCAGGGCTGCATTGAGATAAGTGTCGGCACAGTTAAGAATATATTGGCTTTCTGTTCCATTCATGTGAAATGGCTGCTGTGTAATTTGATGCTTTGAGTTTGAATGTCAACAAGCTCAGTGTGAACACCTGATCGTGGACAGACAAAGCACTGAGGGAATGAATAAGGCCGGAGGATGGGGGACGCAGCTACCTTGTTATCGTAGCTGACACCGCTGTCAGGCGTAGGAGCTGTGATCTCAGGTGTCGACGCTCTCAGATGGCCGGGGCTCATGATACTGGGCTTGGCTACCCCAAAGCAAAGGATCAGGTAGTTCCTCCACAGGGTTACGTAATTATCGCCACTGCCAGAGGTGCTGGTTTTCTTCGCGTACACTGGGTTGCTGGAGAATCACATAAAAAGGAAATATTATTAGATCCTTATTTTTATCTCAGCTTTATGCTCAATGGGAAGCTGGTATCAGGTGGTCACTCTAAAAACAGGAACACCAAACAGGGAAGTAAGAAAACAGAAAAGAGAGGAAGTGTTTTATTATCCGTATTCAACTCACTGCAGCGTTTGAGTCGACTTACTTTGGATCTACCAGCGGCATCAGCATCTGCATTCGAGTGAAGGCGTACGGCCAGGCGTAGCTCAGGGCTGTGGGGCAGTGTTTGGGCAGGTTGTCCTGTCGGAGGAGGCTGTACACGCACAGCACCCAGGGGTCCTTCACAGACTGGGCAAAGATCCACACATGCGAGGGGCTCCTAATGTCATAATGACTGTTGACAAGCAGCGCATTCCACTCCACGAGCCACTGGAGGTCCACATGGTGACCAGCTGGCAGGGCGGCCTGCAAACAAGCGGGGGTCAAAGGTCAAAGGTCAGAGGTCACGAGTGTGGTAGACATCCAACCAGAAGCTTTCGTTTAATTTCTTATGTGTAACAATAAGAATTTAAACGCTATTAAGGGAAATCCCATGTCAGATTATGGCACAGTATATTTAGAAATGCATTTTTATAATACATAGAAGGATATTTACGGTATTATCCAATCCTCGACAAATTCTCAGCCTCATGTTGATAGCCTGATGATTATGTAAATGAGAGTCATTTGGCCAACAGCTGCTCAGTTCCAGCTGTTCGCTCAGGAACTAAAATGAGCTTCTCCCTCACAGTTAACTCAACAAACAATAATTTGCTGTTGAGTGTGGTTAAATTGTTTAGTGATGCCCAATCGTGTCCTCAAAGAAACGAAAGTGACAAAATGAAGATACAAACAACTTACTGTGTCAGACACTGCAACGTTGACAAAACTCTCCAAGATAATAGGGCTGAGCTGATCCATGATCTCTATCATCGGTTTATCATCATCCTGCAGATAGATAGATAGATAGATAGATAGATAGATAGATAGATAGATAGATAGATAGATAGATAGATAGATAGATAGATAGATAGATAGATAGATAGATAGATAGATAGATAGATAGACAGAAAGATAAATGGGAAATTCAAGGTATCCAGTAGCTCACAAAAATAAGGAAACTATTGTGTAAATAGTGTACAGGTATTTACAATAAAAAGTGTTGAAAAGTCTAAATACAGTATAACAATGGAAAGAATTATAAGCATACAGGAGGGCAGACCAGGATTATTTGGTTTTATTGCACAGTTAACCTGTTGGATCAGTTTTTGTTTCTTTGTTTTACCTCAGACTGTCCGATGGTCATGAAGAGACTGCGTATCTCTTTGAGTATAGCAATGGCGAGTCTGCGGGTGCTCAGCTGGCAGGAGCAAAGCAGCACGACCGCCAGTCCCTCCACAGCATGAAGCACAGTGGAATGAGGACCTCGTTCTGCAGGGATCTTCAGGCTCGAACTACTCTGCAACAGCTATAAAATAAACATGACGATTAAAAAAAAAAAGGAAAAAAAAGTGGATTTCATTGTTGTACTATTAAAGTGAAGCATTTGTGAAGTGAATATCTATGTGTACAACAGGTGTTTGTTAGCATTCCCAATCAGAAAGTCACTCCCTCTTGTTAAGGGCACAAAATAAGTAACTAAATAAATATAAACACAAGGTGTGTACCTCCACAGTGTGCATTTTCGTGGTGTCATAGCTCTTCCCTGGAGCAGCTAGAGTTAGTTTCCACTGTGTGAGCAGCTGTAGCAGTAATTTAAGGGACGTATCTAACAATCCCTGGTGGGTGTCTTGGACCTCACGTAGCAGGAAGTTCGTGAATCCAAACAGGACATCATCACGCCAGTCAGGGAAATCCACCAGCAGACTCTGCAAGGAATTCTGGGCAATGAGTCGAAGCTCGTCATCCATGTGGATTGTCAATCTGAAGAGTAGGACAAAAACAAAAAAAACCCAAACAGGAATAAAAATAAGTCAGTCAGTCAGTGAGGTTAAGTGTCCAATTAGCTTAGCCTGAAGATTTCTTGGCAGGCAGGATTTTCAGCATAGTCTAAGTTACAAATCTGACAAGCAGAAACAAGTCCTGCAGAGGCAATTCTTCAATTCAATTACCTTGAATTCCCCTGAAGCATCAAATAAGTTAAGCTGTCAAACTTTTAGGTGTTTTAAGTCTGGAATACACTCAGTTTAATGTAACTTGCCCCCTTTAACCAAACAAAACACAACAGGAAACTACTAATCTGATTTGAATCTATTTTTACAATATTAGCAGCATATTTGCTGTCAGGCAATTGGTTAAATAAGTATGTGGAATGTTTACAAGTAAAAAATACATAAATGAATGTTTTTAACATGATAAACAGAAATGATCCTCCTTTGGAAGTACTACTGGAGGTCACAGCTGTGGTGTGTGTATAACTCAGGAATAAATAACTTTATTGTCGTCTCTAAAAAACAACAAACATTTAATTCAAGATTGCCCTGGTTGGTATCTGAGAGTCTGTCAACAAGTTAGGAGCTTTTGAAACAAAATTTAATAACACTTGATTACATCTGCAGTCAATTATGTTGCCAGACAGTCAGATTGTGCAGCCTGAGCTTGGCATTCCTTAGAAATGTTGGGGACTCACCGAGAGAGCAGGTCTATGAGCTCTGGCTTGGACATCCCGTCAGGCAGGATGCGAGGAATGGCAGCAACACATGTCCTAAACAAGTCGATCTTTGGCTTCCTTTCACCTCTGGAAAAGGTCAGATTTCATTATTACTCCAAACGCGTCTTGCCAATGTGTCTAACTGTCAAGCGTAAACTGAGAAAGTATTGTGATGAATGTTATGAAGAGTTAATAAGTAAGAATTATTTAATGATGGCACTTTTAACACTATCCTGCTGAGTCATTCTGGACTTCTACCAGGTGAAGTGTTTTGGTAGCTAGTATGATAGACTGCATATGCACACTTACGTGATCATGTCCTCAGGCTCCTTGTTCAGCATCTGAGCGTTAGTCATCATCATGCAGCGTCCCACCTCCTTGTCCAGGTGTCTGAGGATGTTGTCAATAGCCTTCCGCACATGAAAATAATATTGTGACATACCTGGAAGAAATGAAAAAACTGTTCTAAATCCACTCTGTTGATGCTGTAATGTGAGTCTGCAAAAGCTGGCCATTTCCAACATTCCTGACCACACTTCATCTGCCTCACCGATGACTTTGGCCTCCTCATCTGTCAGCGTTTTGCTCAGGTACGTCTTCTTCACTCGGAGTGTGTTCCCAGAGGGCAAAGTGCAACCGGTGTTCGGCATGGGAGGCTCACCGTCCTTCTGCTGCAGTTTGTCGGCTACGACCAGGAATGCTCTCAGACCAATATTCATTCTCTGAATGGAAAGGAAAGTTCAGATGTTAATTACCAGGGGTTAAAAAAAATCCTTTAACCACCTGCACAAAATTACCTTGTAACAGTAGCAGTGTTGGGAGTACTGTGGACATATTTGAGGGGAATTTTATATAGTTTTTGGAGGGGCTGAACTTCAGGATATACATATACAGGGCAGAGACGAGACAAGTATGGAAACAAATTAGTAATGAAATATCTATAGTATACAGAGCTCCCATTTTTTCCTGTATTGGTAAGACCTGTGTGCACTTGGAAAAATTATACATGTTGATTCTGATGCTTGTTTTTAAGATTTATGTAAAATTAATAATCAAAGAAATGTATGACATTATATCTTTGATATACCATACATGCCATCTTAGTGTTTCCTCTACTTCTAGCCGTTGTGCTGTTTTCATACAGACACAGGGCTTCATATTGCAATAAAAAAGTTAGCCCAAAGTGAGCGGACAGTTCAGCAAAAAGTCAGTATTATAAATCTTATTGACCCTTCTTAGTTGTTAAGTATGCTGGATGTGGTTTTATCTGTGAATTGGGCTGAAAGTGTTCATTAATGCCACGCTTACCTGTCGCTGATGACACCTGCATCAGCCAGCAGCTCAAAGATCCGCAGCAGCTGCAGTCTCAGCAGGTCTCGCCGCTCTCGCCGCTTCTTGTTCTGCAAAATATCATTAATCCAAATCCTTAATTGAAGAATAAGCCCTGGAGGCACTATTAGTAATCCTCATTTACTGACTGATTTTCTGAAACATAGCAGCTCTCTGATACGATGGTGTATGATGTAGTCCATTCTAGTCACTCTAATGGTTCTGCTTATATCATGCATTGTGCAGCAAATGAGACCAACAAACCTCAGGTCTTCTTTCTAATGCCTCCTTCATTAGGGGATGTAATTCTTCCACAAGTTCCCTGTGTGCACACATTGGAAAAAAAAACTTGTAAAATGTTTCATCAAACAATGTTTGGCTCCATAAGCAAAATTAAACTGCGCTGTGACAATTTTTTTCTATCTTTTCAAGGAAAGAGATTAAACTGTAAAATCAGATTTCTAGGAAACAACTGTAAAAAGGCAACAAGGCAGCACTCCAGTATAATCCGCTGTCCATCTCCACTTTAAATCCACATAAATACAGGTCAACATAGGCTTTAATTATGGAGAAAATAATGGACTGTGCTCTAACTTCCATTTCACTGGTTTCTGTCTCACTAAAAGAGGCAAAAACAAAACGGCAGCTCAAATCAGAAGCACTGAACTGTTGCAGTTCCTAAGTAGCAACCATAACAATTAGTACATTTTTGTAAAGGGAAATTAGGTGAAAGATTTGTCCATCAAGGCTGTAGAAGAACTCAGAGTAGAAGATCTGAAAGGCGGTTATTTGATATACCTGAATATGAGTGAATTGGTGCGACCGAAGCCCAGAACTAATGACTCTGTCAACTCAATGCTCTCTGCCCTCATCAGTGGAACCAACTGCTTCAGAAGCCAAGCCACAGATGGGCTTCCGATAACCTGAAACATCAAACAGCGACAGTTCAGTCAGACAAATAAAATCCCTCACGCTGCTTGAACACCACTAATTACTCAGGGCTGCATTGAGATAAGTGTCTGCACAGTTAAGAATATATTGGCTTTCTGTTCCATTCATGTGAAATGGCTGCTGTGTAATTTGATGCTTTGAGTTTGAATGTCAACAAGCTCAGTGTGAACACCTGATCGTGGACAGACAAAGCACTGAGGGAATGAATAAGGCCGGAGGATGGGGGACGCAGCTACCTTGTTATCGTAGCTGACACCGCTGTCAGGCGTAGGAGCTGTGATCTCAGGTGTCGACGCTCTCAGATGGCCGGGGCTCATGATACTGGGCTTGGCTACCCCAAAGCAAAGGATCAGGTAGTTCCTCCACAGGGTTACGTAATTATCGCCACTGCCAGAGGTGCTGGTTTTCTTCGCGTACACTGGGTTGCTGGAGAATCACATAAAAAGGAAATATTATTAGATCCTTATTTTTATCTCAGCTTTATGCTCAATGGGAAGCTGGTATCAGGCGGTCACTCTAAAAACAGGAACACCAAACAGGGAAGTAAGAAAACAGAAAAGAGAGGAAGTGTTTTATTATCCGTCTTCAACTCACTGCAGCGTTTGAGTCGACTTACTTTGGATCTACCAGCGGCATCAGCATCTGCATTCGAGTGAAGGCGTACGGCCAGGCGTAGCTCAGGGCTGTGGGGCAGTGTTTGGGCAGGTTGTCCTGTCGGAGGAGGCTGTACACGCACAGCACCCAGGGGTCCTTCACAGACTGGGCAAAGATCCACACATGCGAGGGGCTCCTAATGTCATAATGACTGTTGACAAGCAGCGCATTCCACTCCACGAGCCACTGGAGGTCCACATGGTGACCAGCTGGCAGGGCGGCCTGCAAACAAGCGGGGGTCAAAGGTCAAAGGTCAGAGGTCACGAGTGTGGTAGACATCCAACCAGAAGCTTTCGTTTAATTTCTTATGTGTAACAATAAGAATTTAAACGCTATTAAGGGAAATCCCATGTCAGATTATGGCACAGTATATTTAGAAATGCATTTTTATAATACATAGAAGGATATTTACGGTATTATCCAATCCTCGACAAATTCTCAGCCTCATGTTGATAGCCTGATGATTATGTAAATGAGAGTCATTTGGCCAACAGCTGCTCAGTTCCAGCTGTTCGCTCAGGAACTAAAATGAGCTTCTCCCTCACAGTTAACTCAACAAACAATAATTTGCTGTTGAGTGTGGTTAAATTGTTTAGTGATGCCCAATCGTGTCCTCAAAGAAACGAAAGTGACAAAATGAAGATACAAACAACTTACTGTGTCAGACACTGCAACGTTGACAAAACTCTCCAAGATAATAGGGCTGAGCTGATCCATGATCTCTATCATCGGTTTATCATCATCCTGCAGATAGATAGATAGATAGATAGATAGATAGATAGATAGATAGATAGATAGATAGATAGATAGATAGATAGATAGATAGATAGATAGATAGATAGATAGATAGATAGATAGATAGATAGATAGATAGATAGATAGATAGATAGATAGATAGATAGATAGATAGACAGAAAGATAAATGGGAAATTCAAGGTATCCAGTAGCTCACAAAAATAAGGAAACTATTGTGTAAATAGTGTACAGGTATTTACAATAAAAAGTGTTGAAAAGTCTAAATACAGTATAACAATGGAAAGAATTATAAGCATACAGGAGGGCAGACCAGGATTATTTGGTTTTATTGCACAGTTAACCTGTTGGATCAGTTTTTGTTTCTTTGTTTTACCTCAGACTGTCCGATGGTCATGAAGAGACTGCGTATCTCTTTGAGTATAGCAATGGCGAGTCTGCGGGTGCTCAGCTGGCAGGAGCAAAGCAGCACGACCGCCAGTCCCTCCACAGCATGAAGCACAGTGGAATGAGGACCTCGTTCTGCAGGGATCTTCAGGCTCGAACTACTCTGCAACAGCTATAAAATAAACATGACGATTAAAAAAAAAAAGGAAAAAAAAGTGGATTTCATTGTTGTACTATTAAAGTGAAGCATTTGTGAAGTGAATATCTATGTGTACAACAGGTGTTTGTTAGCATTCCCAATCAGAAAGTCACTCCCTCTTGTTAAGGGCACAAAATAAGTAACTAAATAAATATAAACACAAGGTGTGTACCTCCACAGTGTGCATTTTCGTGGTGTCATAGCTCTTCCCTGGAGCAGCTAGAGTTAGTTTCCACTGTGTGAGCAGCTGTAGCAGTAATTTAAGGGACGTATCTAACAATCCCTGGTGGGTGTCTTGGACCTCACGTAGCAGGAAGTTCGTGAATCCAAACAGGACATCATCACGCCAGTCAGGGAAATCCACCAGCAGACTCTGCAAGGAATTCTGGGCAATGAGTCGAAGCTCGTCATCCATGTGGATTGTCAATCTGAAGAGTAGGACAAAAACAAAAAAAACCCAAACAGGAATAAAAATAAGTCAGTCAGTCAGTGAGGTTAAGTGTCCAATTAGCTTAGCCTGAAGATTTCTTGGCAGGCAGGATTTTCAGCATAGTCTAAGTTACAAATCTGACAAGCAGAAACAAGTCCTGCAGAGGCAATTCTTCAATTCAATTACCTTGAATTCCCCTGAAGCATCAAATAAGTTAAGCTGTCAAACTTTTAGGTGTTTTAAGTCTGGAATACACTCAGTTTAATGTAACTTGCCCCCTTTAACCAAACAAAACACAACAGGAAACTACTAATCTGATTTGAATCTATTTTTACAATATTAGCAGCATATTTGCTGTCAGGCAATTGGTTAAATAAGTATGTGGAATGTTTACAAGTAAAAAATACATAAATGAATGTTTTTAACATGATAAACAGAAATGATCCTCCTTTGGAAGTACTACTGGAGGTCACAGCTGTGGTGTGTGTATAACTCAGGAATAAATAACTTTATTGTCGTCTCTAAAAAACAACAAACATTTAATTCAAGATTGCCCTGGTTGGTATCTGAGAGTCTGTCAACAAGTTAGGAGCTTTTGAAACAAAATTTAATAACACTTGATTACATCTGCAGTCAATTATGTTGCCAGACAGTCAGATTGCGCAGCCTGAGCTTGGCATTCCTTAGAAATGTTGGGGACTCACCGAGAGAGCAGGTCTATGAGCTCTGGCTTGGACATCCCGTCAGGCAGGATGCGAGGAATGGCAGCAACACATGTCCTAAACAAGTCGATCTTTGGCTTCCTTTCACCTCTGGAAAAGGTCAGATTTCATTATTACTCCAAACGCGTCTTGCCAATGTGTCTAACTGTCAAGCGTAAACTGAGAAAGTATTGTGATGAATGTTATGAAGAGTTAATAAGTAAGAATTATTTAATGATGGCACTTTTAACACTATCCTGCTGAGTCATTCTGGACTTCTACCAGGTGAAGTGTTTTGGTAGCTAGTATGATAGACTGCATATGCACACTTACGTGATCATGTCCTCAGGCTCCTTGTTCAGCATCTGAGCGTTAGTCATCATCATGCAGCGTCCCACCTCCTTGTCCAGGTGTCTGAGGATGTTGTCAATAGCCTTCCGCACATGAAAATAATATTGTGACATACCTGGAAGAAATGAAAAAACTGTTCTAAATCCACTCTGTTGATGCTGTAATGTGAGTCTGCAAAAGCTGGCCATTTCCAACATTCCTGACCACACTTCATCTGCCTCACCGATGACTTTGGCCTCCTCATCTGTCAGCGTTTTGCTCAGGTACGTCTTCTTCACTCGGAGTGTGTTCCCAGAGGGCAAAGTGCAACCGGTGTTCGGCATGGGAGGCTCACCGTCCTTCTGCTGCAGTTTGTCGGCTACGACCAGGAATGCTCTCAGACCAATATTCATTCTCTGAATGGAAAGGAAAGTTCAGATGTTAATTACCAGGGGTTAAAAAAAATCCTTTAACCACCTGCACAAAATTACCTTGTAACAGTAGCAGTGTTGGGAGTACTGTGGACATATTTGAGGGGAATTTTATATAGTTTTTGGAGGGTTTAATCGCTAGTATGTAAATTACTCAGGCAGAATCACATTACAAAAAACTGTTCAGGGTCTTAACATATTATTAGCGTAATTTTTACATGTGATTACTTTCTTCCAGCCAATCACCGTGTTTTTTTGTTGTTATAAAAAAAATTATTGGAAAGCATGTTGCTGCAACGGCTGTTGTTGACTTTCTTTATATTGCATGTTTGGGATCTTATCATTTGTTAAAATTTGTTGTCAATATTTGTCTAATTTAACATTTGTTCTTTGTTTTCAAAAGGTGCTATAGAAAAAGTATTATTATTTTTGTTGTTGTTATTGTTATATTTCCAACAGTACTGCTGCTGTATAGTTGAGGGCATTGCTGTGGCATAAAACTGTCCAGTACATGTACAACTGGAATGTCCTCGGATATTTAGATGAGGTATCAATTTTGATAAGCCATGGATAATATTTTTCCAACTCAATTTAATCACAGCAACACTACTTTTAAATTTTATATTTACCTTACAAGATACACTTCTGTACACGGCAAGAAAGACCTTTCACATAATTTCCTTTAAACTAAGAATAAATGTGCTCTTCAAGAAACTGAATTTTGATCGGGGATACATGAAATAAAACAAATAACAACCAAACAAACAAAGAAATAAATTAACAAATAAATATCAGTGTGTCACACCGTATAAGTAAATATTGAACTCTTACCTCAGGATTAAGACTAAAGGCTTTTGCTG
Organism: Amphiprion ocellaris; assembly: GCF_022539595.1. Taxonomy (NCBI): domain Eukaryota; kingdom Metazoa; phylum Chordata; class Actinopteri; family Pomacentridae; genus Amphiprion; species Amphiprion ocellaris. The sequence goes on along the minus strand of NC_072772.1, from coordinate 28,551,900 downwards.
GTTTCCCAACACACAGGAGGTCAAAGATAATCTCTTTCATGGCAAAATCCAGTCTTTCCTATAAGAAAATAAGAATATGCAATGAGAGTATTATATTACATAGCATTTCATTAAAATTGACGTCTGCTGACAGTATTGATGTGTTTACCTGTGCAACAAACTGGATGATTTTGACAAAGATATTCAGTGGCATGTCTCTTGGTACCACGCTGCGGGATCCTTTGGGGAAAAGTGTCGTTATGATGGTGTTGAGACGACTGTGGAGCCAAAGAAAAGAACACATTATGAGGACACCTTGAGCAAGCTTTTAAATGTTTTGTACAGTCCTTCTATTGCTTGAAAGGAGGTTTATTTTAAGACATGTTTATTTTTGGCCTAATTAACACATTTAAAAAGTCTGGCTGGGCCTGTCTGGGATTCCTCCAGTGGGCTGAGGCTCATAATAACTGCTGATAAACCTGTGAGCCACTGGCACAGAAAACCTGCACCCCTGGACGTGTACAAAGCATTCACCAAATAGCAAAATAAAATCCATAACATGGATGGACAGTTTAGTCCAAAGCCACTACTGAAATCAAATTTTGCGCTCTTCCCTTAAATCCAGAAAAATATTCTCACTAAAATATTACATTGTCTACTTTCAGCATTAGCAGTTTCTCACACGTTTCACGAAAAATACTCATTCATGCTTACTGAAAACACTGGAGGAAAAAAGTGCAAATACAGAGAATTAAAAGATATTTACCCTTGTGTTGCAGTGTTGCTCTCACACTTGATTCTGATCATGTAAACCCACAGCAGTCGATACAAGGACTCCAGTGCAACACGAGCCATTTTCGGGTCTCTGCTCTGTAATAAAATCACAATTTTAAAACAAAGTCAGTGACAGAACCAGCCTGAAAGTGGTATTTATTTTAGATTAGGATGCAGTAACTAAATGAGCTCATTACTGTAATAACCCTGTGCTCATACAGCTGCAATAATTATAGCCTAAAGCATTCGGTGTAATAGTGCCATGTAGACAATCAAATATCAAACAACAATGTAATTTAACACACTTCTATCTGTATTTTGTGCAACAGAAATCCATACATGATCCACACAGCTTTCACAGATCTAAATACCCCTCTGTGGTAAACAAAGACAGCTGTAATCTGACTTAATGGCGGCTGGTTTCCAGGTTACATTACCTTCAGATTTGAGAGGCAGTTGTTAAGAAAGACGTGCCATCTGTTAAGGAAGAACTGCTTCTGGCTGACACACAGCAGGCATGTCACCAGTGGGTAAAAAGCCTGAGTGGAGGAAAGCAAATGTTTAGTTTCCAGAATAAGATCACATTTTTGTTAAAAAAAAAAAGCTTCACACTGACTTAAAAATCTAAATCTTATTTCTGGAATCTGAGTGTGTTTTTTAAGTAGACAATTTGAGCAATTTGAAGAATTACCTCTGAACCAAGTCTGCATAAGTGCATTTTAAACCAGTTTCTGCTTTTATATGATCTTGCTGATCATGAATCATTTATAAAATGCTGCCTCAGGGGAATGTAAACCTTTTCAGCAAACTGAAGTTTCATAAGGGTTGTTTTCTTTCTATATGCCTATGAACTAATGTGGTGAGATGCTTTATTGAAGACACTTTAAAGGCAAGGAACTTCACATATGCATATCTACTGCATGCTGCATTGCTTTCATTCTCTTTTCTGTGCTTAGTATTGGCTGCCTGTCTGCCCTCATAAATTATTTCTGTGTTGTAAAATAAAATTACACAAAAGTGACCTTGAGGATTCACAGAGACCACAGGCATCCAGCATGCAGCCGAGGGTGTCGGAGTGAAAACAGAGACCCAACAATCAGCGTCAGTTTGTTTTCTGTTCTGTAACTAACCAGCGAGTGCTTCTTTCTGGAGGACAGGTCCAGCGTGGTGTCATACAAGCTGTCCACAAAGTTCCTCAGGCAGGGTACGTTCACCTCGTTCTTCACCGCCTAGAACAACATCACATGAGGTAGCATCAAGAGAGACAATCCTCTGCACAGTTCGTCTATTGAGATCAATTAGTGCAAGAGGAAAAAACAGGGTCTTACTGCTGCAACAGGGACCAGGATCTCAACAAAAAGGCCAGCCAAGGCATGCTTAATGTCCTTGTCCTTGACTTCGAGAAAATAATGGGCACACTCCTGTGGAAAAGAGAGCAGCAGATAGTCCAATTTACACTTTAAATCTACTGTACATGTGGAAAATGCAAAGTAAGAATTTAAACAAGAGATAAATAGACTTTTAACGCTACTGTATGGCCAAAACTAAATGCAATCCACAAACTGCATGACAAAGGCAATGGGAAGCACAGTGAAGGGCAGAAAATCTTAACAATGTTGGGAATTTTTAAGTATGTAATAGTTTTAAAACCGAAAATTCAAAAGACAGCCAATAAATGAGAAAAGCAAACTGATTATGAATGTTTAGTTTAGAACATTTAACCTGTATCTTGGCAGATTTTAAAAGCTCATTTCTAACAAATTCAAAGTACTGAAATATGAATCAGTTCCTGAAGTCTACTGTACCTGCATGAACTGAAAAGAGGCTTCGAAATCCTCAACGGGATACATTTTAATTCGGAAGAACTTGACCCCCATGATGAGGCTAATGGTGCTCTGCACTACATATGGACTCTGCTCTTTCTGCCGCAGCTCCTTCAGCTCAGTCAAAAACTTCTTCTTTACAGCAGGAAACCTGAGAATAAAACAACTTATTGAGATTCTATATAAAGACACTCATTCACACGAATCCCAAATCAGCACTTCCACAAAAAAGTAAGAACTCAGAGCAGCGACTCAGAGAGAATACAGTCACAATATTCAGGGAGCGTGCCTGACAAAAATATCTTCCCCTTGTCTCCAGGCTTTACGACTGCGAGTCTGCGCCCCAAGATGAACTCCTTGTCGAGCACCTGATCCTTTGCCCAAATTGAACCAGAGATGGGATTCTTCAGCTGGTCTAAATTTAGACATTAATTCATCATGGGAGCTTATAAGAGCGCTTCTTAATCTCTTCCCTGGTGACTGGTGCTGCACTTGTACGAAAGTGAATCCAGCTGTTTCTGCATCTTGGAGGAAAAACTGTTTATTATTTCAACAGACAGAGAAGTTATTTTTAAGAAAACTGCATCTTTACATCAAATTTTAGTTTACGGTAAAACTCTTTCTTTCTTTTTATCCTCAGAGGAAAGCAAAGATCTCTATATAATTCCTTCAGTGAAGCATCTCTAGCAGGAAATTAAGCAGAGCGCACTTTGGAGAGGAGGTATGCGGCACGCTCACCAACCATATCTCTATTTTAAGGGATTGTTCCTTGCTGTAATGATCTCAAAACTTCAAATAAACAGACATCAATTTCCAGTCCTAGTTTGGTGTGAAGGGGACCTGTCTAAAAGTGTGTCGTCTCTACAGTACGGCCCAGCCTCCTGGACCAGGGAATGTTTTGCAGTTAGGAATGGTAACACACCAGCGAGATGTGGCATAACACCAAACACCAGCAGAGCAGAGAATAAAGATTTGACAGACACTAAATTAAGATGGACAAACAATAATATTCAATTACATAATCATAGTTCTGTCTTTGCTACTTACTTGGACTGGGCTAATACTCCTATGACTTCAGCGTAGAGGTCTGCTACAGTGTGCATGTTGCCAGTGTTAGGACCATGATACCTGCAGAGAGATATGATATGAGGCAAAGAAAAGCAAACTTGAGAGAAACTTAAATATATGAAAGAAAAATAAACTGGGCTGGAAGGAATGAGAGCTTACCCCTCTTTATATCTAAAGTGCTTAAAGGCTAAATTAATGACTTCATTCACCAAACTGTCGAGGACCGGGTAGAGCGGCATCTAGTAAAGAATCACAATTGTATGAGAATGAACTTTGGAAAAAAGATATTCTTGAAATACAGGCTATGTCAAGATTATTTTTTTAGTAGCAATAAGTCACAGGAGTTCTACGTAAGTTAGCTTTATGTCATAAAATAACAAGATTATCTGCAAGTTGCTTTTGTATAGTTCAGGGCGTGGTCAAGTCACCTGTTTTAAAACTTCTATAAGCACAAGAGAGAAGATGAAGTCGATGGCCAAATCCCTCCTTTCAAGTAGATAATCTCTCTGCTGCTCGTCACTGTTTGAAAGAGAAAATACAAGAACAACAGGTTTGCTACAATCATGTGAGCTTCACCCTTGTTTCTCTACATATTAAACAGGTGGCACGTCAGAAATCAGAGGAATGGTTCTCACTTTTTGCTCTTGGTGTTGGCTCTGGGCCGGTACTCGTGCAGCTCTTCCTCCAGTCCATTTTGTCTTTTGTACCAGTCGAACAAAGTGCGCAGGATGGAGGGGAGACTGTATTCAGCCAAAGAGCTCATGGTGCTTATCAACTAGAAAGAACAAGACATACGTCGTGCAAATGTACATTAGTGTTAAGCAGTTAACATACCAAAGCGACAGATAGCAATCAGCGCTTCCTTTGTTTATTTGTGCAGCAATTTCACCAAAAATTCCAACAGCGCACAGGGATTAATTTACATTTCTTCATGTTTTTAACATTTAAACAATAAATATGGTTAAATGAGGCAGCTTTTAAGTAAAACCCAAGGCTACATTAAGACAGAGAATTGAGATTGAAGAGTGAGTTGGTCCTTATTGGGACTATGGAGAAAGACTCGGTGCCCATGGGGCTGCCTCCCCCAGTCTTGGGGGAGGGAGAGGGAAAGGAAGGAACGGGTCGGGCACACAGGAAGGGAGGAGAGTCTGGCTGGACTGGGGAACACAGCGAGCCCTTCATTCAGCACCAGGCTGGAGAAGAATCCTGGCTCTGTGTGGCTGCTGAATGGCCTCGCGCAGCAGCAGCACAAACACACCTCTGTGGCTGTGAAAGGGCCTTCTCTGCAAAGCCACAGACCTGCTGGACACACCTAGAGCCGAGGCAGTGCCAGCTCTCAAGGTAAACACTCCTGCCCTTGACTGAATCTGAAAGACCTTTTGGGATGTGAGCAGAGCTTTCAGCCAGCGACTGTTTCACGTTGCAGTGCATCACACCGGAGCAGCGTTTAACATGATCGTTTATAGAATAAAAATGACATCTAACGCATGTTGAAATGAACAGTTGTCCATATTTCTCTGCACTTACTTGGTCAAACTGAGGATCTTCTCCTCTCTGTAGTGACTTCGTCAATGGCTTTTCCTGAAAACACAGAAAAAGGGGAGTCATTTTACAAGTTTGTATGTTTTCTTAATTTCGTAAATTAAATCTGGAAAAGTTGTTAGAAGTCTGAAGCTCATAAGTCTATCCGCCCTGGACGGAGAGTGTGGAGTATTTTTGAACAGTGTTTCATTACAGTGCAGCTAATGAGAGAGCCATCAATCAGTCTGTGGCCTGGCATGAGCATTCAGGGTCACGTACAGTATTAGAGATGGGCCTTTCATGACAGCTCCCATTATTACAATCTTCTATCATCTGAGATAAAGGCCTTCCAGAGGGATTTAGGCTCAATGTACTCATCTCCTGCAAAACAGACAGTCCTGTAGATGACTTCTGTGTGATAGCAGGTCATACTATTAGTAGTAAATGTAGGCTGAAGGCTGATTATATATAAAAGTTAAATATCAGGACAGAGTTTACTGCCTGACATTAAAAAACGATGATTAAACAGAAAACTAAATATAGTGTTCCTAAGTAGTTCCAATAAAATGCCTTTGAACTTTATACATTGCCAGCTGATAACATTTGTACACAAATTTAACACGCTGCCTGAAATTTACCTGCAATCTTCTGGGAAATGCTAACAAATTAAACCTGGGATAAATAATGGTAAATTACTGCAAGTGTTTCACTGCAGCTTTTAAAGATCTTTAATGCAATTCCAGCAAGGGAAGCTTCATCACACAGCAGTCGCCTGACTTAATAGCAAAGTGATGCATCTAAAGCAGTAATAGGAGGATGTTTATATACACTTAACCCACTATTTCCACAGAATCTCTGGTTGCACAAATCAAAGCATCTGCTTTCGTTCACCTTTTTGATACTCTGCTATCCCAGACACATCCCTTTGCTGTCTCATCTGCCAGACAGCACATCTCTTGATGATTAATCCCAAATAGCTAACTGTCTAATGTGAGTGGCATTGACATTGCGTGGGCTGATGGCAATGTCTATCTCTCTCTCTCTCTCTTACATCTGGAACACCAGCTAAGCCTCATGCACTGATGAACCTTTCAGTTTTTATACAAATGCTTGCATCTGAGGAGCCCATCTGTGCTGGAATGACAGAAAAGTCAATGCCTCTTGCAATGTCAGGGTTCGACCAAGTTTACTGGCCTTTGTGGCAGCCGGCTGCACTAAACCTGTATTCAATCACCTCATAGTTTTACATTTATACTAAATTTATTTCCTGCGACCTAAACATCATGTACCCATTAGTTTTGTTTTTACTTCTTCTGCACTTTATTGACTAATACAACTTCATTTAATTGAAAATTGACTAATCCTATTGACGCTCTCAATCCTAAGTTTCTAGGCGCGTTGAGCTGTTGCATTTTTACTGTGGGCTCATTTTTCACTGCAATATAAAGTCCTGTATCTCAGTGGAAACAGCACAAGCATGGATAGAAATAGAGAAAACTCAAAAATATCTTTTTTGCAGTATAATAAATAATAAAGTTATAATGTCATGAACTGTTAAATACATTTTTTTAAATGAAAGTTGGAAAAAAAACTTGGAATCATCATGTACAACATTTTTCAAGTGCACACAGGTGTTACCAATGCTGGGAAAAACAGGAGCATACTTTTATTATTTTATTACTTACATTTTAATTAGTTTCCATACTTATCTCCTATCTGCTTTATGTAAGCACAGCCTGCAGTTTAGTCCAGTTGAAAACTCTCAGAATTTTTATTACGTGACTGTTGGTTGCAGCTGAGTTACTAATAGCTTCTCAGTTGCACCAGGGAAAGCAGACTTTTTTGTGTTATACATAATCTGGTGACAGTAAAATGTTTATTATTGGTAAATTTTCAAATGACACATAGATAAAATTGATTTTGATAAAATGTCATGATGAAAAGCCTATTTGTTTATTTTTCCCAACATACCAGCAAATCACAGATGAGCAGTTCACCATCGCAAAGTTAAAAATCCACCAATTATGCCTGTTTTTACGGTTCCTGGCTCTGATAATTGGCGTAATTTTGGTGATTTATTTTAAAGACAACACGCCTTTCAAACCCACCGGAAGGATGTGGGGTTCCTGGGGTTAAAGAAGGTCAGAAACAAGGGGGACAACATGCCACTAGCTATACCGCAAAGCTAAAACAATTTACTCAGCTAGTTCTCCATTGGGAGGAAAAAACAAAGAGGGACACATCCTCCCTTCCGTCCTCTAGAGGGTATTACGAAAAAGCTAGGGGCTGCACACTTTCCCTGTGGTAATTAACATGTCTCTGCAGACCGAGGCCAGTGACTAACAGCTACATATAAATCACAGTCACTAAAACTGGAGACAGCACGTCCACAGCAGCCTCACTGATGTAAGACCGCAAGTACAACTCACAGTATATCAGATCTGTTAAAAATCACATGGAAGTGTAACTATTTCTGGTAAACAACTCAACCGTGCCTAAAGACACAAAGCAAAAGGTAAGAAAATTACTGCTAAATGCATTTCAGTTTCCTAGTAATATGGATCAGTTGGTCATTTTTGGCTGACTTTCAGTAGCATTTGTAAGATGCTAATGTGGTTGTAGGAGCAGGTGGTGAATGGTGCTCACACCACCAGACAATGGCTTTTCCCCACCTGCCTTTCTGTAAAAAGAATTATTTATAACAGCTGTTGTTGGCCCTACTGAGCAGCTTCACCTTCCACCGCACAAAAAGTCTCCTGGAAGATGTTACTGGCAGCTTTTACCTTCATCTGCTTTTCCAGAAATGATCATAAATCTGTATCTTTAGTGGCAAATCAGAAAATCATAGATAGAAATAGTTGATCATCAGTTCCAAATGAAAATGATTCAATACTGGAACAACCTAAACCTTTACATACTGATGAATATTCAGGCCAAAAGTACTTTCTTCATCAAAATACTGGGAATATTATGACTTTATTTTCATTATGAATCAACCAATTATTTTTTAAATTAATTAATTCATTGTCTGCTCTATAGCATGTTACAAAATAGAGTAAAATGTGCATCATCTTTTCCCAGAGTCAAATTAATGTCTTTGAATGTCTTGATTTGTTTGATCAACAGGCAAAAAAACAGAAAAGCCACAAATCCTTGGTTCACAGAGTTAGGAATGGCCAAATGTTATTGCAACGGTAAACTACTTTAATGATAAATCAAGTAATTTTTTGACTAACTGACTACTTTAAAAGGCCGATAATGATCCATGTGTACAGAGTATTTTGTAAATCCAATAGAGTTTGTAAAAATGATGTATATCACTCATAAAGCAAAACCTAGAACTGCTATTTCGACAGTCAATAACAAATTAACCAACTATTTCATTGTTTTTTTTCAGCTGAAATAAGATTCTTTAAGATTTCTTCAGTTCCTTTAGCTTCCATCATTACTTTTGATGACCTTTGTTTGCAACTGAATCTTTATAAAGTGTTATTCTGAAACATTTACTTCACTTTCTCAATTGTAAGTAAAGGATCTAAATACTTGCACCACTGCTCGTAATTCTGTACTGTCAACTAGAAACAAACACCAAACACTCACAAGTACTTACGAGACGATTAATGAAGCAGCAAACAAGATAAAAAATCTTAGAATATATTTACATTTTTACTAATATAACACCCTTGACTGTATGTTTTTCCTCTAAAATTAAACAGAGCAACAACAGCGAGTCACTACAGAAAACCAGGACCAGTAACTCTCTGGTCGGTTTCTCTCTGCCCACTCACCAGCGGCTCAGCCATGATTATGCGGATCTTGCGCTCGGACACGGTGGTGAAGTTGGCAAACAGGCTCTTGAGGACGTACTCGCCCGGTTTGCTCTCCGGGTCAATGCTGATGGGCATCATGGCTGGTGGACCCTTTTCTCCCTGAGGACAGCAGACTGGAGGGATGGGAGGTTTACTGTATCCGTTCCCCACGGGTGAGGCTGCGGAAAAGACACAAAAAGCACAAGATGGGAAACAATTTTGTAAAATAAAACACTGCTAATTCCAGCACAAACGACTAGAACGGGATCAGGCACAGATCTGTTTATAAGGAGAGATCACCGAACAGGGTATTGCAGAGAAGTTTCCAAACATGGACAAAAAGTTCCCAACATGTTGAGCATTCCTGAGGAAGACTGTCCAAAGGGCACAGGCTTGCCCTGAGTCTGCTTTTTTTTGCGATTGCTACAGTGAACAGTGCACATATGGAAATTAAAACACCATGGCCGGCAGCTGGTGTTTTGATTTCGTACCAAAGATTGCCCTTCGAGGGAAGCAAGAATCTTGTGCATGTGACTGTCCTTCAGCCGGTGTTATGATGTGGCCCATGTGAAATTACGGATGGATGGGCTCGGGCCACGAAAAACCCCTGAACGAACTAACAAGTTAAAAATTTACCTCAGTGTTACACTTAGCTGCCTTCACACACAAAGTGCTAAATATAGAAAAGAAATGCATACAAACATCTCAGTAGAAGTGTGAAATTTCCATTTAGCCCGAAACTCTGCAACTACTAACCACATGTCAACCTCACGAAGTGCCATAAATCCGATGTAAAATATTCAGGGGGGACAGACTAGACTTACTGCCGTACAATGAGAACCACATTTTCTTCAGCTTCAGCATGTAATAAATGTGACTGAGCAGAAATCACATCAGTAGAAGCAAAGTACGGCCAAGACAGTGACAGGAGCACATTACTGTACATCTGTCAAAGCTACATATCAAACTGAAGACTGCAGAGTCAGCTTTTTAGTTAGATTTTCTTTTACTTTGCTGAATTACAGATCAAAACAAATCAAATACATCTCATGCAAAGTGCCATATTGAGAGATTTTGTGAAGTTCTGAATGGCTAAATTAATGCAGAGATGGCCACACCTAGCCACGAATACAGAAAAAATTGAGACATGTATTTATTTCTTTTTTACACAGTGTAATTAGAAAGATCTTTACCATGTACACTGTAGCCTGGTATATCACGTACGAGACGTGGGCTGAAGAAGTCTTGACCTTTAATAAACAGTATGTCTCAGCTTGAGTTGTGAGGAAACAAAAACCTAAAGCATGCATTAAGTAGAGGAACTGGATAGCTAGTAATTTAATTTAATGATTTAATATTGTTGTCAGCCAAATGAGGGACCACAAGTAGAAAGATTCTCTTGCATTTCAAATGTTGGGAGGTTAGAAACAGCTATAATGAATTGACTAAACTGCTTTGCTCTCTAACTCGCTACAGGTAGCTGAAGGAAAATGCAAACACATCCACAAAAGTGAAAGGGGAATTGAGATTTTGCACATCAACACTTGTTGTGCATAGCGGAAAAATCATGTCAACCTTCTAATCAGCATTTTTTACAGGCAGCACAAAGTATGTGGCACGAACAAAGTTGCACAAGACAAGCTGGAGAATCATTTTTGGTAAATAGGTTTTCTCCTCCAGGTCTTCTCAGGACATGAAGCATTGGTTATCTTTCAAGGAATGCCCAGCATGTGTGACGACCTTTTATGGCTCTCAGAACATGCTTCCCTCACTCGTGGCAACTCAGCACCTACCCAGACCCTTGATGAAGCTGATGACGCTGGCCTTACTCCAGCACACAGCTGTCCCGTCCATAGTGGGGAAGGAGGATACGGTATCCAGGGTTGTCCTGAGTCGAGACAAACGCTCGCTAGTAAAATCCACCAACTTCCATGTCTTGTGTGTCAGCTGGCTCTGTCCTCCTGGGTATATTTTCCATGGCGTGCAGAGCCAACAGCGGGTGTGTTTTAAAAAGTGGGAGTAGTGTTTGGTACGGGAGACCACGCAATCGCTGGATCTCTCTCTCTCGCTCTCTCTCTCTCTGAGCTGCTTCTTCTATGGCTTCCTCTAGCCTTGTGACCAACCGGTGCCTTCCAAGAGTGAAGGTCAGGTGGGAATTTTTAGCTGAGGCACGGCACAGTGATGAGGTCCAACATGCTATGGTGGCATAGTTGTGCGACTATATTTATCCTGGGGTAAACACTATACTGACAGAGCAGCTCTCCCTCCCCTTTCCTCGTATCTGTGATCCTGGAGCGCGAGGCACAGACAACAGAGTGTAAACACCATTCTTGATCAGGCACACTCAAACTTTGCCATCACAGTTTTTGGCTTAAAGAAGAAGAAGTAGAGCTCTTAAGGTAATGAATTTAGGTAACTTCCCAGCAACAGAGGGTTGGTGTGCAGGCCTTTCTGTTTTCTAAAACGTTTTTATCCTCCATTAAATGAAATAAACACATAATTGTATCAAAATTGTCCTATACCAATGAATTAAACTTGAAATGAGAGCTTAAATAAAGGAACCCGTGTGCAAATCAAGCTCTTTTCTGTTGCTCTCAGCACTGTATGAAGTCTCAGACGCGACATGTGACTCTGCAAACAAGGAGCTCAAGCACAGCATGCATTACATCATTGCCATGCTGGAAACACCCTGAGCATGGTGGTGCTCCCTCAGGGACAATGCAGACAAGCTAACAAGTGACTCTCTCTCGCACATATATATATACACATATACACATACACACATACACGATTGCATATAATGCAGTCCGCAGAGACGTTCCCACTGAGTAAACAACCACTTTAGCGGCCGTTTGTGAACAGTGTGGGTGGATATTTAGATACCACTGACCTCTTTAACTGGACTAGACATTCCAATATCAACATAAACCTCTGAGAACACTTTGTTCAGCTTCTGTAAGAAACACTGACACTGCATTTCTGTGAGTGAGTAGTGGGAAATGCAAGCTTTGTAATGCTACTATTCTCCTCCATTACTGTACACTATTTAAACTTCATTCTTGGAATAAAGGGACACTGTTTTAGGTGCTCCAGTAAAATGGAGAGTTAATTTAAAAAAAAAGTGACAAAATGTTGTTGGCGAGGTGAAGTCATAAAGTTTTAGGCCAAGCGAAAGCACCAGCTCCTCCTAACAACCAGATGTGCCACATTGAACATATTTCCATATTAAACTCAAACGGAATAAATCATAAGAACTAACACCACTCTATGACGTTCCCATAATAATTGCTTCAAATCTCTTGGAATGCTATCTAAAGTTCAAGCTGAACTATTTCTGCTGAAGCATTTATCAAAAGAGAGGGAACAGCTGGAGCCGATGGCGCAGCAGCGTTATAATACTAATACATAATTGCAAGTTCACAGTTTGAGTGTCTCAAAGAGTGGGAAGAGTGTGGAGAGAGAGAGGGTGTTATTACAGACCTCCATGAAAAGCAGATTAAAATGACGGTCTCTTACTATTGACTATCAGCCCTGCTTTAGTGAGCTGACATCATGCTGGAAACTGCTGCCCGCTGTGAGAGAGCATTTCAGGCCAATTATATAAGTCCTCTTTAAAAGCCCGCATCTGTCTTTTCCAACTAAACAGATGGGACTCCTCTACGTTTAACTTCAGTTGCTGTTGAAATACTATTTTTAGCTGCTCAAAAATAGAGCGGAAGTATTTTACAGCTACACAGCGAAGAATGATTTAATGGTTTGGCCCAATATGACAGAACTTGAATTAGAAGTGAAAGAATAGAGCAGAAACAGTTCAAAATGATCCAAGATTAAAAACCAAACAGAAGAAGAGCGTGATTGTATTTCGCAATAGTAGGTGAATAACTGAGCAGCATGTTTGACTCGTCATCAGGAGCACTGCTGTGCCCAGCTCCCAACAGCTCTTTTCCTGCTCTGATTGGCTGTTGGAGGACTGGCCTTCAGGCACTTTGAACAGCAGACCTGATGCCGCTGCTGCACAATGCCAGCTCTGTGCGGCTGTTTGTCACTGTTTTATGAGAGCTGGATACACTGACTTATTAAAGGAACTGTCCAAAAGGTCGTGAGATTGTTAACTTTGTGGTCACAGTGCAAACAGTATCTGACACACAGCAGGGAAGACATACTGCTGGTTGCAGTCACTAATTCACAAATGGTCTACTTAAAAACTAAACAATTAAAAGAACAATCTTCAACGTCTACATCAGCAGCCAATATTCATTAATTTATATAAATCTTTAGGAACTACACTGTCTCTATTGCCATCTTGTGATTCATTACATAACAGCTCGTGCGATTCAGGGCAGAGGGATGAGATTAGCAGAGCACATATTTAATGAAAATGTTAAATGCATAGACATGAGACTGTGCTGATACTGTACAATGACTGCCTGTGCCTTTATCACTTTAGCAAAGTGACCTACTGTAAGGATTATGCAACATCATCAGGAGATGGCTCAATGTTGAGTGTGTAGACAGGGACAGCATGTTCTATGGTATCTCTTTACAATCACATACAGTAGGTACACACACGATACCACACTGCCTGAGTGGAGCAGCAGATTTATTCGCATTTCTCACTTTAGATATTAAGTGCTGGCACATGCCTTTATAACTAAGCAATTTTTGGTTTAGTGGGGAATCTATGTTACACATGCTTGAACAGCTAAGGAGCTGTTTTGCTGTTTACTGTCTATTTGTCTGCTGGTTTCAGCATCCATCCTCTGGACCACCTCTCATGTCTCTCATGTCAGAAGCAGGAAGGCATTCCATCCCAGTCTCATGGGCCCAGTGGAAGGCAGTGAAGCTATGAGCTCTAGACAGAACATGCAACCAAGCTGAACCTCCGCTAATCCTATTACTGTGTCCTCATACCTAATAAGAGCTGTTTAGACTCTGTCAGAAACGCTAGTAAAAGAGACTCAACTGATTTAGAGCTGCAATTTTAAGAGGTGCAGAAATCATATGCAGAATCACCAGCAACAGAACTACTGCACAGTTAATTTGAGTAACTGCACCATAACACTGTGTGCTTCTGCAGTAATATGCAACTTCTTCTTGGCCAGCAACTCTCAGCAGAGTTATGTATCTGGCTGTTGCTAAGAGACAACTGAAAACCTGTGGTGCTCTGTTGCTAAAAGTACAGTAAGACGCTTCCAAGTTTGCATTTGCTGGCATCATGAACAATACAATTGTGCTGAGCTCAATCTGCAGCAAGCGGCAGCATGTTCCAGTCACAGACCACAACAGGAAAATGAGGCTATAAAGTCGTGTTCCCAGTAGAGCTGCAGTCTGTCAGTCCTGTCAGCTGAGCACAACAACAAGACAAACTGCTACTCACTTCCACTCCAGGACTTCAGCAGGGACTTGATGCTGATTTCAAAGAAGCCTGAGTCCTGCTGACTGGCCATGGCTGCAGCTTCTTACTGAGTGTCCCCCTTACAGTTGTGGTTTCCCTCCAGCAGCAGCAGCAGCAGCAGCAGCAGTTGAGCTGGGACCAGCAGGTATTGCCTGCTGTCACCTCTCTGTGACGCACACAATGCTGTGCTGATGAGACCCTGAGAAAACACACTAGCGCTGCTTTAGCCCTCCTCTTGTGTCCTGTCCTTGGCTATCAGCCCTCTCTCTCTCTCTCTCTCTCTCCCTCCACACTCTCTCAACATCTCTCTCTCTCTCTCTAAAGCTGTGGCAGGCAGTGGGCGGCAATGCAAGCTCCCTTTAAATAACTGCGCGGAGGCTGAGAGTGCAGGAAGCAATCCTCTTAGCAGAGCGCAGTTAATAATAACTACTGTTTGTCTGCGTGCAGGGCCTGATAATGATGACAGGGCCGGGCTAGTGCGTCTTTCAGAATGACTGGGGAAAATCTGATGGGTCACCGCCGCTGACAGAGGAGACGGAGAATGTGAGAAGCATGACACACTACAACGAACATCTGGGAGAGGAGTGGAAAGAGGAAGACACTTAAAGTGATCGGAAAGCAGATGGGATCAACTGAACACAGAGGATCTACATGGGAACAGAAGCTGTCTGATGACATTTAACCCCTTTAGGTCTTTACAGCACCAACTTTAGACAGGAGTCAGATAAAAAAACTTTAAAATATTGCACATTTCCTTTTGTTTTGGAACATATATTTTCAATTAATGGATTGATAATTTAATCTAAAAGGGGACACAAAAAGGAGACAGTTCTGTCACATCTTCAGAGAGCCCTTTTATGGATGCCATTAAATTCCTTTTACCACACTCCAACTATTGTAAAATGATAATAAGCTCTCCTGTGGCTTTTTCTGACCACGCAACAATTACATCCAATACTCACAATACTTTGCCATGTAAAAAATCAGATGCATGTCTTTAACCATATGGACTACATCCCCCAATCCCCCTTCCTCTACTGCCTCTCAGTGCTCTTAGTATAATCCTATCAGAACTCTGTCTGTCCATCAAGCGACAGCCACTTGACCTTGATTACATAACACTCTGTGATGGAGAAGCCGTCACTGGTGGCTGCAACGTTTGGTAAACACATATTTTACCCGTCCTGGCTATGCCGAAAACAATACTGTCTGGGATTCCTGTGGGGTCTCTAGAATCACATGGTTTATTTTTATTTGTGACATACTCTGCAATTTATTTCTGTATAACCCAAGTGGCAACTTCTAGTGCTGAAAAATGATGCCCATATGGAAGTGCCTAACATTGCAATTCCTAAAATGCCCACTTGAGGTTGCCTCCAAAAGTGCATCAATCCCGATAGACACTCATGTTAAAATGTCAAAGTTTTCAGTAGAAAGAAACATGTTTACAGTCTGGCAGAGAAACAGGTTTTGCTCCATATAGCTAATTGACCCATTCATGACAACCGTACTGGAAGTAAATTGTTTTACAACTCACCAATTCAAATTGTATTAAGGCTAAAGATATTAAGAATTACGGGTGTGGCCACTTTGAGTGAAAAGTGGATGTTGTCACAGGACAGTCCAGCCCGGAAATGTTTGCACAAGATCCACTAACACTCCACCTCTTTGCTAAATTTTGGATTTGTTGATAGTCAAGCAGAGTAAATGCTAACATGGCGATGGCCGGAGCAACGTCACTGAGCATCAAAACCACTTTTCAAGAAACCTATCGGTCCATCTTTATATATAGTAAATAATATTCTCCCTCCTTTGCCATGCAGTCATTTTCTGTTATGCTACCAGAAAAGAAAAAAAACCTCCTTGCAGAAAACTGCTATTGTGATTTGCCCTACCATTTTTAAGGGTTGTGCTTCCAACTTGTTATGCTTCTTGACAAATTTAACCGATTCAACAGATTAACACACCAACCATCTGTTCGCTTTGCATAAATTGGGGATGACTGCAAATTCAGATTTTATTGACTATGTTCTTATCAAACATTTTGTCTATATTTTTTCAACAACTAGTCTTAAATTGTGGGGAAAAAAGGTTCCTTTAGATTGTTAGGTATGTTGATACTATAAAGCACTAAGTGGCTAGGCTAATACAGTAGCTATAATATTAAGAAACCAGCTTTACATACTGACTCTACTGCTGTTCATATGGTGATGATAATCATAGTACTACAACTGTCACAGATCTATATTTCCACTTTATTATTGCCCAGATCATCAGTTGTGTGTTACTAAAACATACAGAGTAGAATGTTACAGTGATGTGAACATTACACCAATGTTTTTGCTTCAATATCGTGCCCATAAAAAGTTTTTATGGCTTTTCAATACTGAATGAACATCAGTATAATTTGCTTTTTAAGAAGTATTTATACATTTAATTTTTTAATTTTTAATTTTTTTTTGCAAAAATCAGTTTTCACTTTGACATGAAAGAGTCTTAGTAAATTTTTTGTCAAAAAAGCTAAATGAAGTTGACTATGGCTCACTAGTGAAAAAAATTTAAAGTGGAAAACGTCAATGAAGGTGTGAATATTTTCTTAAAGGTACTGTATTTTGTTAATAATCAGGGGTTATTAGTATCTTTGTCCTCTGAGTAAACTCTTCAACAACTACACTGTGCAATCAACTCTCTCTGCAAGTTCCCAGTATTTTGTCGTCTGTTGACGAAAAAGTTAATGATTGCAATCTTAGGTATGATCCAGACTAGATAGGAGAGTCATCTTTCACCTATTACATGTGCTCTAAGCAAATCTGACTAATTACACTGGTCTACAAAATTATGGGAAGTCTCTGCTTCAGAGATAAAACTTGCTAAATCTTATGTAATTTGATACAATTAAGTGAAAAACAAACATTAAACGTCTTAGTTGGCTACTCTTTTCAAGATATTTAATGTTAAAGTTTTATTGCACAAATGCTGGGGATCAACAAGGGGTGAGTGTTGGACATTTTTCTTTCCTGGCTCCAAGGACTGTCGTAGCGGCCAGTCTTTCCGAACATAGTGAGATTCCCTGGCTTGGCTGTCCCATTCACATAGAAAACAGCAGTACTTTGTATATCCACCCTGTAGCCCAAGTACGAGTGCAACCACTTTCAAATCTCCACAAATCTGCCACTGATGTTGCTCATACTTTATACACCTTAAGAGCTGTTTCATATTTTCGTATGTTTCCTTCATATGAACGGCATGACCAACTGGAATGGATGGCAAAACATTTCCATTGTGGAGTAAAACTGCTTTAAGACTTGTTTTGGATGAATCGATAAACAGTGTCCATTCATCTGGATCATGAGTGATGCTAAGGGCTGTCATCAAGTCATTGATATCGTTGCAGTAAACCAGATCACCTTCCATCAGAAAAAACTCAACCAGACCTTTTTGGCAATCACGAAAGCTAGAGATCCTGACATCACTCTCCAGGAGATTCCATTGTTGCAGCCTGGAGCCCAACAGCTCTGCTTTACTCTTAGGCAGTTCCAAATCCCTGACTAGGTCATTCAGTTCACTCTGAGATATAAAGTGTGGTTCAGGAGAGGAATGTGACGGCCTGAAGTCTGGATCAGCTGATGTTGATGGGTCAGGACTAGCTGCATCCTGATCATCATCTTGGTCATCATCAGAGTCTAAGGAGTAAGATTCTGGTGCATCAGGAACTGGTAGGTCTTCTCCATGAGGCACAGGGCGAAGAGCTGATGGAATATTTGGATATTGCACTGTCCATTTTTTCTTTCTGGAAATACCACTTGCAACTGGGGGTACCATACAAAAATAACAATCAGTAGTGTGATCTGTTGGTTCACGCCAAATCATTGGAACTGCAAAAGGCATAGATTTTCTTTTCTTGTTGAGCCACTGGCGTAGATTTGATGCATATGTGTTACAGCAATAATGTGGGGCCCAGCTTTTGTCCTGGTCACCTATTTTGCATCCAAAAAAAAGAGTTCCATAGAAATATGAGGTCCTGGCAACTTTTCAGTTATGAAAACGGCTGCATGGGAATTATAATCCACAGGTCAACTCGTGCTACTGATCAAGAAATATCTCTACATTAATACATTACCTTAACTTTCAAGACACAGGTTTTCTGCAAGTAATGTGTCAAATACAGGATGCTCATTCAAATTTCTATTCAACATGATAGTATTCTTGTTTGGAATCACTGTTTGAAATCGATTATGTCTTAGGGAAATATATTTCCATTTGAAATGGGACTCGATTTCTCATTAATTTTCAAGAAATTTCACAATTTGACCTAATACTGTATCTTGAAAACTATAGCTAATTGGCACTTCTGACTTATTTTTTCTTTAATAGTGACCAAAAGTTGGTAAAATTTCACTACTCTTATCCAGGAAGCATTTTGCTTGTAGACCAGTGTTATGTGCAATTCCTTGGCCTATTATAGAAAGCAAAACACTTAATTACTGGAAGAGCTCAACCCAAATAGACACAATGAAGAAAGTTTGCTTCCATGACTTATCCATCAGTTATAATCTGATCTGCCTGACTTGTCCAGCGAGAGGCTCTCCGAAGGGCAGGCGGTTATGTAATTCCCTGGATGAAGAATTTTTTGCTTTTTTCAACAAATCTGGAAAACAGGAAGAAGTCAAAGCAGCGGTCGTCTAATGGAGACATCTCAGGATTTAAATTGAAAGAATTAAAGAAAAGAAATGTGAAAACACCACCCATACTGTTGTGTTATCAGCCTAAAATCACTATGACTAACTAAAGTTTTATTACAGGACCAAAGATAAACTTTTCTGCCAACTCTGAACCACTGAAGACCCTACACTGAATGGATGCAGTTGTAAAATAGCTTATGTGAGGCACTAACTTCCTCAAAATGTCACTAATCCAAAACAGTGACTGGATAAAGTTTACAAGTGTAGAAAGTCACAAGGCATAATGTGCATGAGAAGGTGTAAACTAGTACTACATAAACAAAATTGGACTAAAAAGAATAAAACGTGTGCTTTTAAAGACGTCTGAAATGTGAATGTACATAGAAAGATCTAGGTAATGAATATGCCCGTGAAAGAAAAAGCTTAGTGTCAGTATCACATCATACCATACAGGAGAGCGCATAATGAAAATATCATTCCTAATGCCACTGTGAGGAAACTTAAACAGTGTTTACAGCATAGCACCTCATCTGGAGATCTCCAAACTTGTCAGGCTAACTGCAGCCAAACATGCAGACACAAAGCAGTGACGGTTTGCTGGCACGCTGACTAGGATCAGTGTCACTTCTTAGAAAGGAAAACTGCTTCACTAATAGTCTCATAATTACCATGTTTTCTGCACCTTATTGGCAACTTGTCGAGCACTCGTGTTCACTCTCAAAACAGCAAAACAGAAGATGAATAACTCAGAAAGGCTGTCCTGGTTAGTAAAAAAAGGTTGTAAACGTCTTTCCTTAGTAATTAGTGGGCGAAGGCTCTAACACTTTAGGGACTTATTAAAAGCATTATCAAGCTCTGATGAAGGTAAGGAATGTGAGGTATGTCTGTCCAGTTCAGCCATTGCTGCGGTTATCAAGTTGAAACCCTTCACTCCCTCCTGCACTCACTCTCTGTCCTGGCGCCCCTCATTTCTTCATCGTCTTGTCTTGTTTGCCCACATATTCTGCTCTTTAATGCCCTTATTTATTTCAAGTCCTGTGTTTTCTTGTTGCTCATTTTTCTAAGGACTTAAAATGTACATAAATATTGGAACATGTAGTCATTTGTGGCAGGGAGTCCAACTACATACTACAAAAAATGTGCAATGTCCTCCCTAACTGTCCATTACTAACAAGCCCTCAGATTCCTGTGTAACTATGACAAATACAATGAGGAGGTGAGGAATTTTACAAATTGACGCCAATAGTGGCTGAACTGCTGGTGCTGCCTGTGCAAAAACATCTTTTCAAAAACCACATTTCTCACAAATTAAAAACAAAATTCTTGTGGCAATTACCGCGGCTTCACAGAGCCAAAGCTGTACCTACTTTCGAGAATGGTGGGCCTCTTCTTATGGCGCATCTTTTTAAATTTCCCTCTGAAGTCCCTGGGTGGGAATGGATCCAGAGGTAAGTTGGCAATGCGCCCCAAGACAACCTCATCCAGTCCTTCAGAACAATCCGTCTCACTCTCAGCCATGTCTCTCACAGCACTCTCCTCCGAAGACATGTTGGATGGCTGGAAGCCCACAGCTACTTCTTTCATTCTTCTAAAGGAGTCATTTGAAGCAGCGCCAGGTTTTTTCCACTCTTTTTTGTAGTGTAGTTTTTAATTTCTCTCTTCCTTTTCCCCTCTCTTGACAGACTTCAGCTCTTTCTCCTTGCTGGGCAGCAAATTTCTGCCATGCACCGATGCAGCCAGTGTTGTCAGCTTCAGACTGCTAATGCGTTTTAACCCCTGCACTTGTCAGGGCAGTTCAGTAACTTACAGTAACATTCATGAATTGGGAAGGTATTGGATTACTTCAACAGGCCCTCCTCCTTTCAGCAAAAAAGGGAAGAGGCAGAGAAGAGAGGGGTAAAGTCATTACTAAAGAGGGTGGGAGAGGGATCGAGAGGCTGCTCTGGGAGCTGCAACATCCCTGCCTACTGTGTATGCCCATGAGGCAGCGCTGACTAAATATCCTGTATTTGTCTTGGAGTCAACACATCAAAGTCTAAACAGACATGTCTTGCCCCTGGCAATGTTAATGAGATAGAAAACTAATTCCTTAAATTCTCATGATCATTTCAATGCTGTACAACAACTTCTCATCGCGCACTGATATGTCTGACTTCACAAACAGATCCTCCATATGCACCATGAAACCTAAATCTTCACTGGTTTTATTAGTTTTGTACACAACATCTGCACATTCCCGGCACTTTCTTCTCTGTTTTGAGGCCCCACTGCCACTACTTTATTTCTTTATGGTTGGTATCATTGCAGTAAATGAGTGAAAGGTGTGAAACCACCACAAAGTCATGAAGGTGTAAATCGAGCAAGAAATTCACACAGCTCATTCTCTATTCCCTGTTTTTCAACCACTGAAGTGAACACTTACTGGACACACCTACCGCATGAACCAGTTTTTCCAAGTCTGACCTACATCAGCAACACAAACACCCTGTGTATGCATGTGACGTGAAGGCGTTTTCTGTTTTAGGAAGAAACGACAGCTAGAACATGGAACAACCAGCCTATACACTCTCTTTTTTCACACCACTGATACGTTTTCTGGAGGAGTTTTTCTGAGTAATACAATGCGGCTGCAATTAAAATGTCAAACATGACACCTAAACATCACTAAATCCATGCTCTGTTGAACATACACAGTTTGAATTATGTCAAAGAGAACAACAGCACAACAGGGAGCCCCTGGCAACAAGTTTTTCCTCAATGTAATGAGTCCAGCAGTAGTGTCACCTTTCATCCACCTGTCAGAGACAAGGGTAGCCTAAAGAAAACACTTTCTATGACATCCTTCCACAGCAGCACACTTGAAAAACCTGTCAAAAACAAAAAATTGCATTCATCATGTTTTTATCTCTCCCGCAGAGGCTGAATTACAGCTACCTGTGAGGCTGGTCCTGACCTACTTAAGAATGCCACCATGTTGTCATAATAAATAACGAGCAAAGCAAAGGCATGTCTTCACAACAGTTAAGGTGTGCTTTCTGTTTTGGAGCTCAAGAGAAGGATTTTAAGTCACAACACTACCAGCAAGAAAAGAAAATCATACATAAGTATGTATGCTCAGTAAAAATACAAGAAAATCTACAAAACAAGCAAATTTAACCCGATTACAAATGAGCCTGCTCAGTCTTTCGAATGTGTGAATGAATATGTTTAAAGATGCTGATTTCAGTTTTTATTCACATTTTTTAAAAATTCAAGCATCCACAATAAGTATTTACATTTTACAAATTCACAATAATACATTTTGAGAAACCTAAAATTCAAAGTATCAGAAGCTACTGTATTTCAAAGTAGTATTACTGTAAATGAACTGATCTTGTAAAGGATGTCATAGTAACAGTGCACCCTCTAGTGTTCAACAGAAATGTCCTGACAATTAATACCATAATATTAGTTTCTTTCAAGAGTCAAGGATTCTTTCATCATGCAATGAGGTTTACTTTCAGCTGCATATATTGCATTTTGTTTTACCTACATGTGAACACAAGTGACCTTCTTGCTCAGTCAGTATATGACCTGACTCAAGCTAAGGCAATACTGCAATCAGTCACCATGAGATCACAATTATCATTACATTGGGGCAAGATTTACACACAAGTATATCTCTGTTTTTTGATTTTTTTTTGACAAATAATAATTGTCTATTGTGTTTATTGACTACTAAAACTACATTTAAGTAAAGTCTCTTCACATTCACACATGCCTCAGAGGAACCAGAATGTGTAGGATTTAGACATTTTAAAATTAGTCAGTTGCTTCCTTTGTGTATAAAGATTTACAACCAAATGTAATCAGAGGAAAGCCACATTACTTTGATCTGCCATATTATAATATGGTGATTATAAGAACTTAAAAGTTTACGGTAAGCTATAAGCTACCCTATAAAAAATAAGCAATACTAATTCGACTGCGGGGGCTGCACAGTGGCGTAGTGGTTAGCACTTTCGCCTTGCAGCAAGAAGGTCCCTGGTTCACGTCCCGGCTTTCCCGGGATCTTTCTGCATGGAGTTTGCATGTTCTCCCTGTGCATGCGTGGGTTTTATCCGGGTACTCCGGCTTCCTCCCACAGTCCAAAAATATGCTGAGGTTAATTGATTACTCTAAATGGCCCGTAGGTGTGAATGTGAGAGTGATTGTTTGTCTTTGTATGTAGCCCTGTGACAGACTGGTGACCTGTCTAGGGTGTCCCCTGCCTTCACCCGAGTCAGCTGGGATAGGCTCCAGCACCCCCCATGACCCTAATGAGGATTAAGCGGTGTATAGATAATGGATGGATGGAATTCAACTGTGGTCACTTTTCAGTCGATCAAAATGAGCCATACAGTTAGTGAAAAAAGAAAACAGCATTAAGATACAGGAACTACAGAAATTAGACTCTTCTATTTCTAAAAGCCTTGATTAACTAACAAAACTTCCATCAAAATGTTGTTCAGTTTCATATTAAGTAAAACCAAACAAATCCAAAATAATAATGTTAAAATGTATAATAACTATATATAGCTATAGAGAAAGAAAAAAAATCTACAATAATAATTCAGTTGTCGTCGCTTTTCAGTCAACTAAAATGTGCCACACAGTTAGTGAAAAACTGAAACAGCATTAAGATGCAGGAACTAAAGAAATATGACTCTTCCACTGCTAAAAGCCTTGATTAACTATGAAAATTTCCATCTAAACTCTGTTCAGTTACATATCAAGCAAACTGAACGAATCCAAAGTAACAATGTTCAGATGTCTTGTTTCCTCCTCTGAATGTGGAGCAGAGCAGGACCGGTTGCACTGAGAAACAAGGTGGAGGCCGCTGAAACCAACACCCTCCGGTGGAGCCAGAAGGCTGTTTCCATGGTGAGACACATTTAGATTTGCACTGGCAGAGCAGAACGTGATGAATAATTGATAGATATCAGGCCCTAATGTTAGTACAAACCAGCTGAAGGTTAATTCCAGCTATGCTCATGGGCTCTTGAATAGCACGCTCATGCAACAAGTAGAAGAACACAGCGCGCTGTGGGAACTGATGCTGTATACAGATGCCTGCTAAATAACACACTTGACAAGTAGTGATGAAATGCTGGTGTTTGTGAAACTGTCACTGACATGCTTTTTACTTAACTAGATGCTTGGAGAAGAAGCAACATTAATCTAGTGTTCAGAGGCCTGTTAAAACATTTATAAATCTCTTGAATAGTAAGTGGAGGGACTCTGCATAATGGCAACTAAGCATCACATGGGATCAAGGCTATCAAAGCATTACAGTCTTTTACAATTTTTACATATTGGGCTTTTGATTCATCCATCTTCTTTTTTTTTGCATAACTAACTTCACCAGGAAAAAAACAGACAAAAAGGCAGCATCCACAGCGACTAATTACTCAATGGGTCACCTATTCTTTACTGTGGGTCTGGGCTGGGTCAGCACAC